>NC_080101.1:55336292-56033792 GCF_950005125.1 Chionomys nivalis | reverse complement strand
TATCTGAGATGGTTAAAATGACACTCTAATTGCTTATGGGGCAAACATCACCAAGCTTAGTGTGTAATTTTAATCATGGATGAGATGCAGGTTAATTATCTTCATGGCATGCATGTGGCTTTTAAAAAAAATCTCTGAAATGATTTGATCATAATAAGCATAAAAGCCTAATAGTTTTCTAATTATTCCGCAAACATTAATGTTTACCTGCCCGTGTACCGATTCTGCATAATGTATACAGACTGAAGGCAACCAAAATGCCTAAAATACAATACACTGATGAACTGATCTGAAAAACATGAAGAGGGCAAGCAGAGGCTAAATATTTGGAATGAAAGCAGTGATGCTATTAGATTAGTAGATTAAACAGGAAGTTCCAGGAACCCAGATAATTTTTGCCTCAATGATCAGACTCGGTTTATGTGTACATCTATGTGGAACTGGTTTTCTGTACTCCAAAGAATAAGAAAGCTACTAAACATTGGAGAGATTTATGAGTTTCTGAACTATAATAATTATTATGTTAATTATTATAATGATAATAAAATTATTGTTATCACTTGAATTTCATTTTATTTTCATCCTTACCACAGTTCTTAACTCATAAGAAGGACACATGCCAGGATTATTACACATGTTCTGAATACACCTCAAATGTACCTCGGAAGAGTCACACATGATGGGCAATTAATTATTTGGGCTAGATGCCACATGTGCTCTAAAACTGATCATCTCAGTCTTTCTCTACATAAAATAGATCCCATTTTCTCACTTTATAGGAAAAGAGGCAGAAGTAAAAGGTACAGAAACTATGTTAAAGGAATTCATATCAGAAATTTACTATGATGTATTTTGTTGTAGTACTACATAATTTTGTATCAAAGTACCTATCAATTCCATCTCAATAAGAGGCATATTCATCAGAAACCAGGTCACACATGTAAGTCTTCTATACAGTCAAATTTACATTTCTAAAATCAACAACAACCAAACTATCTACATTGACATAAAGAGCAACATATTACCAGATTTTAATATTTTTATGTAGCTATTGATTTTCACTGCAGCAATGTTTGTTAGTGTATTCTGATAGGACCCTTTCTTCTGTTTTGGTTAAAAGGTTACTTAGATTAGTATGTTGCATGGCACTAAATATGTTGATGAGTTATTCATTTTCATCAATGCCAAATGAAGCTTTTCATTTACCAACAGGACTTGTGCTAGCTTTATGAAAACCCCAGTATGAAGACCACAAAGGCAACCATTTAACTTAAACCATCGAACCATTCCCAAATGACTGCGCAACAGATCATTCATTATATAAGTTTCTTCACCATCAACACTACTTTCTATTTAATCATCACCAATTTCTAGTCTCTACTACCAAATAGCCTGTTTTAAAAATCACAAAAGTCCTCAGGAAATTCCTCAGAGAAACCTGCTCTAACTTTTATGCTAAATTCAGAACAATACATACCTGCTGGTCTGCTTAGAATGTACACGGCTTTTGGTACTCTTGGGAATTCACAAGATCATTGACTTTGATCCTGTCAAATACTGTTTTCAGGAGCAGGAGACAATATGCAGAAAAGAACTTTTTTTCTCTCTCCTTCTGCTTTGCTGTCATCTGCAGTCACTGCTGCCTAAACTCTGCTCTGATAAATGCCCAAATCCACCTAAGAGGAGTCCTTCTAATGAAATGGGGTGCTTCCTGCACAATAGGAGAATGCCTTTGCCTTCACCACTCGGAGTTCCCATTAGAACCCAAAATCAGAGGCCAGTTTTACCTCTGCTTTTTAATTGAGGCTGCCCCAGCCCTTCTCTACGGTCCAGTGAGACAGTGTTTGTGAAATGATTAAAAAGACCGTGATCTGATCAAGCGGCCAGAATAATGGGGAAAGAATGCTAGGTTAGCCACTCTGCTAAGAGCTGGGAAAGGAGGGCAGGGCACTCCTTCGCTATTGTTTTTATTTTCCTCTGCTCTCCGGCCGCCTCCTGACACCCTGGCTCTTTATTTACTCCAACTGAAATGGGTTAAAAGTTGTCTGCTTACAAGAGAATTTGGTAACAAGTTACAAATTTGGAGACAAAAAAAAAGAAGAGGAAAATAAATAAAAATGCTTGAATTATATCAAGTTTCCAAAAGGTCATCACTGTCTCTGCTGTGGCCTTTTCCCCATTCCAAATCCTCTATCAATATGTCATAGTGAGTTAGGCAAAGACAAAAGAGAGGCGCAGTGTGAAAACGGCACATATATCTAATCCTGACAAAGCAATGAATAGGCCTTCACAAGTATAATTATACTTGTTTATTTGTTGCCACGTACAGAGAACTGATGAAAAAAAAATCCATCAAAGTGGTATTATGCAGACACCAAGAGCTTCTTTTCTTTGCTTGCTAAAGCCACATTGAGGCTTAAATTCCTCATTGTTAAATTCAGAAGAAAGAAAAAAAAAAGATTTTTGGCCGGTCCTTTTTTTTTTTTTTTTTTTTTTTTTG
This sequence comes from Chionomys nivalis, assembly GCF_950005125.1. NCBI lineage: Eukaryota > Metazoa > Chordata > Mammalia > Rodentia > Cricetidae > Chionomys > Chionomys nivalis. The sequence continues at coordinate 56,031,292 of NC_080101.1, read as the reverse complement.
CATCAGTTGCTGACAGATCTTTTGTGTGCTGGGCCTTATTAGTTCACACTGCTACTTCATTTTTATCCATACTGGAATCCATAATTACAAACTACTGAACTGGAGATGGAAAAGGGTGTGGCTCACTCACCACAGGAAGGAGGTAGTGACATGGTCTTTTCCTCATCAGCTCTTTTTGATAGATCAGAACACCCGTGACATACCTGGATGGAAGCTCCGATTACAGCAGGGGACATATTTGATTCCAAGACTTGAAGATACTGTTCTTTGAGGCAGCCTTCATTGCAATTTGCTTATTTTAGTTGGGTGTTTAGTATTTCAGAAAAAAGAAATGCCTAACTTTTTTTTCCCATTTCAATATTAAAAATATTAGCAAAAGGAGTGGCCAAAGATTGAAAATACTAAGTGAAACGGTTTCAGACCCAACGATTAAAGGCCATTATGTTCCAACAGACACTAAATCAAGTAACTTCGCGAAAGCACATTTTTCGAGGTGGGATGAGGTAGTCAAGTAAGCTTTCTTTCTCTTGCAGGACAGAAATATATCAAAGTAAAAGCAATCTCCATAGTTAATGTTTGTGAGCTTTACAATTTAAAACAGAAAAGCTGTAATTTTTCTTTGCTGGCAATCTGGAAACACTCTGGAGTTAATTACAGCTGATTCGGAGTGAACCACAGAAACAAAGACCAGTCTATGTCCAGACAATTATACTGCATTAACCAGCTTAGAGCTTCCTGCTGATGCTTCAGGGCTCTGCTGTTACACCCTTCTACCTTCCCAGCACGAGAGAGAATGCTTCTGCAAGAAGGAATTAATGAAGCGAACTGCAAAAGAATGTGTGACGACCTCTCCTGACACGGCAAAAACTTTCCGCCCATGTCATGACAAAGGGGAGAAGGTAATTAAGTTTGAATAGAAGGATGTAACCAAATATATTCAGCGCTTAGAACAAGCACATTTTTAAGAAGGGAAAGTTTACAAAGACAAGTATGCGTGTGTGACTCAACTAAGTCATTTTTCCTTGTGTCCCTCTCATTTTTCTCATTAAAATCTAAATGAGCAATTCAGTGCAGATTGGTTCCCCTCTCTATAAATAGGACCCTTGTGGCTGAAGCATCGTTTTCTCCCTCTTTGATTCTTTCCTTCCCTTCTTCTTTCCGAGTTTCCTTTCCCCTCCTTCCTTCTCAGGTCACTAAATCTACATGGAAGTTATGCGACGATTACATAGCATTAAACATGTGTGCCGTGGATCAAATGAGGAGAGGCATACTTTTCCACTAAGTCCAGTAGTTCTTAATTAGATTAGTTGTGAGAAACAGGAATTTTACTCAGTTTTCTTTACAACTTTAATCAAACTCCAGCTACTTTGCTTACAGAGGAATCAATAGTCCCTCTTTAAACCAAATTATGCTGTTATATGACTCATTTTATTTGTTTGCTTCAGGAAAATTTCATAATCAGTGGGCAAGATGGATCCAACACTTTAGCTACTCCTGGAAACAAACTTGGGTAATTTCAACCAATAGAGTTGATTTCTAATTTTCTTATTCATTTTAATTGAAAATGAATAGTTTGCATTGGTGTGAGGTAAGGACACAAACTGCAATTATGTCCTGTTCCTTTTTTTGTATATATATATATATATAGTTTTGCTAGTATTCCAGCTGACACTCAGCCTATTTGATGATTGCTTCATTAAAGGGTAAAAGGATTTAATCAGCTACAGTATTACTGGAAAGCTGATGTTTACCAATACTTAGAGATTAAACTGCCTTTTTCTTCATCTAAAAAAAAAAGAAAGGTACCAAATCATGCCAATGACCCAGTCACACATAAGTATTCACCACCTCCCCCTTTTCTCCTCATTGCAAAGTAGGGTTAGCCTTAATTGATCTTTTGGATAACTCTTCCCTAAATAATACATAAATCTAAAACTCAGTGAGGGATTGCATTGAAGCACACTGAAACGTATAGCCCGGAAGCAGTACAACACTGTGTCAGTGCCTCTCAACTTCAAAGCATCATAATAGGGAACTAATTAATCTTCCTTCTCAGGTCCCTCCCAGATGCTCCTATCATACTGGAAAGTTCAAGTGCATAACACATAAAAATGAAGCTATAACATGGAATCATTTTAGTTTCCTTAGAGGAAAACATAGGCTCTTCAGTAATGTCTTGGAAATGTATAAGGCAAAGCTACCATGTCTTTCTTGCACCTGTGTTGTCCATTTTAAAAATTAATTGGCTAAGTTCCCTCACTCGAAACAACCTGATTATCTAGATCATAGCAGTGCTAATAATCAGAAAAATATTTAAAAATTGATCCTAATTGACATAAGTAATGGAACTTTAACTGTAGAATGTCTGATGACGAAAGGTTGACTAGCATCATCGCATACATGATCACACACATAGTATAATGACAATAACCTCTAATGCACATCTGTGTTTTTCCTTCTATAAAGTCACATAAAAACATTTAAAGGGAAAGATAATTTTATGATTATTTGTGTTTCACTATTCCTATCAATATAACAATAAATGCACTGGTGTTAAGTATTCTAGAAAGTCATTCCTTGCAGGCGAAACCAACCATAATTACCTTCATAAAACTAATCACAGTTTAGGTATTCCAGCAAACATTCCTATTCCCTGAGCAATGACTTTAGTGTTTTTACATGATTTCACATAGTATTAACAAAGAAAGTTATATGAATAATTTTTTAAATCACTATCAAGTGGCTTTTGATATATAGTATTCTGAGAGTCTCCCAAATGCAACTGTTTTTATATTCCATGTAAATATTTTAAATTACTTTATATTAAAAAACCACATTAGGACTAACATAATAGGGAATATAAGCAGAATGCCAAGTGTTCTTCTAGATGAAATCTTGGCAAATTTATGCTTGATCACTAAGATTAGTCTGTTATTTTATTCTATGTTGAAGAGCCTTTTGTCTGTGAGCTCTCTTCCCTCCCTCCTTTCCAGCCTTTCTCCTTCTCTCCCTCTGTCTTTCCCCTAAAAGTTGATTTGACTGCTGCCCAGCAGTGGAGTGAGCAATTCGGTAATTAACTTTTGTGTTTTAAACCTATGAAGTTTAATTAGATTTCATTATAAACAAACAAATGTCAACCATAATTATAAGCTCCTTGGTTTACCCCCATATTATCCCTTTTAAAACAAACTTGATGTCAAACAAATTAAAATCAAGCAACCAGCAATTTTGAGTTGAATTTTACATGATCTGCTGGTAACCTGATTGCTTTAACTTCAATATCATTACAGGAAAAGTATTTCAAGAAAAATAATTACAAGAATTCCAACAGGAGACAAGCTTAATGGTATTGATTCAAAAGATGCATGTTCCCAGGACCATGCTGAAGAAGTAATGTTAGCTCAAATCTACAGTTTCTATTAAAATGAAATTGTCCAGCATGAAGAAGAAATCTAAGGTGAATGTCTGAAGTACTGGAGATATGAAGCCAACTAAAAAAAAATTATCTGGCCCCAATTAGCTTACACGTTAAGTAGGAAAACATTCGAGTGGAAGAACTAGGAGAAATGGGGTTTGCAGATTTGTTTACTGACTGGTTTATCTATTAGGACCAAGGGCAAGTGGAGCTGTCAGGACATAATGAAGGTAAATGATTAGTTAACACCAAGCCTGAACTCTTCTTCAACACAATAAGAGTTAATTAAAGTTTACCATCAAACATCAACCAAAGCAGGATGTTGATCAGGTTTCAGCATTAAGTGCAAACAGAAAATAGTTGGCAGCAATTAGTGCAGCTATCAAATGACGTGCAATGATAATTATACATTTAAAACAGCTAAAGAGCTAGGGGAGAATCTGATCAGTGTCTTTGATGACAGATATTCAGAGGGCAGGAAGCAGGTATCAGATTGTTTCACTTTAACGTTGTGAATCAGTAGAATTAAACAAGAAAAGATTGTATGGGTACATCAGCTGAAAGAGAACAGTTAGCTGGGCCCAAAGTGAAATAAGTCTGCTAGGACTGTGCTTTCAAAGATAAGAACTTGTGGGAAAAAAAAAAGAAAGAAAATCTGTTACTTTTCAAATAATGTTTCAGAATAAACTCTGTGTATAAAAAATTTAGCTTCTTGAATTTGTCTAAGTGCTGTTATGTCACAAGTATTCCATTGTCAGAATTGTTATTGAAATTAAGCATTAACTTTTACTCTAATGTGAAAAGCATTTCATACTTGAGTGCTATCTCTGTATATGCAAATACTATTTCCCTACATAGATTTTAGATAGAAGTTTGAAATTATTTTAATGAGGCTAAATTTAAAGGCCAGGTATACATGCTGGGCATATTGTATACATGAAAACTAAGTCTTTCCCTTGATGCTATCTCAAACCTGTAGCTTCAGTGTGGCTTAAACTGATAACCCCATACATGACATACGCCTTGGAAATTTCCTAGTTTCCCAGCTGATGTCTAAAGCACATGTCAAGAACTGTGTCAATCCTAGCTCCCACAGTCCACATTTCACCAACACATTGTGTTATGGTAAGGATTTGTATACACTGTTGTCTAAGCCCAATCTTTCCCTGGAGCCAAATCTAAGCCATGGTTGGCTTCCAGTACAAAAAAAATGTGTCCCTCCAAAAGCCCCTTGCCCCTCTGTGCTCATGCACTCATTGGTCCTGACATCTTCACTCATGCCATGACAAACGAGCTGATGGTTCGGATGTGATTGCCCACCTTTATCTAAAATATACCATGAACTCTCATCACCATCTCTAATACGGCACTTTGAGATGCCATAGTGAAATTTTGAGGGAAAAAAATTGTATGTGTGTTGTGTGTGTGTGTGTGTGTGTGTGTGTAGATATATGCTTCGTAGGTAATAAGAAACCAACTCCATCAAAGGAGAAAAGGGAGCTGAATGTGAACTGGATTTGTGGTAGGGAAACATTAGTGTGATCTACATGTTACTCTGGGGGGTGGTTAAGTCACCACTAAATGTCTGGTCAGTACACACCAGACAGTCAAGCTGTCATTTCAATATCTTTTCTGTCCTCAACATGAGCAGCTGGAGTAGAGCATTATTTGTTAAGTAATATAATTGAACCTCCTCAGATAAACATGACTAATCTGTGGGTAGGACAGTCCTCTTCTCCAATTCTACTCCATGCTGCGCCTAGTTTATTCGTACCCTCTTTGTAGTATTAAATATCTATTCATTTCAGTGGGATAAGGGACTGTCAAAACTAGGTTTGCAATAACATTGTCACATTTTTCAATTAGAAAGAGGCAACATTTTTCAGTTATTATTAAATGTAAAACTCTTCAGGACATTTGAAAGGCAAGTGTTTGCTTTACCATTAATACCTCCAACTACAGGCCTAGGAAGATGCCAGTTGAGGGGCAAGATTTGGGCACATATACTGTGGAATTTATACACTGGATTCTTTGCATAACCTCTTTTCTCCTATCCTCTGAAGATACACAGCCAATCATTGGCCATTCTCCCATAATAGACCATAAAAAAGGAGGTCAGTCTTTGAGGTAAAATGCTGTTCGCTCTTGGACCATGCAAGGAGCTCTTATTGGCATCGGTCCCCTTCTTAGAGCAAGAACAAAGCCAAGTGCTTTTGTGGGCTTTCTAAGTAAATCAGAGGTGAGCCACATTAAGTGCTGTCCATGATTTTCTTGTTGACAGTGAATACTTAACCAGTGCTCTATGACCAGGGACTTCTGGCACACCAGAATGATTCTTAACCAATTGGCAGCCTGCTTCTTTCAGAGAAGGAAACATCCCTGTCCACTTTTCTTACAACTTTCCACCTTTTAGACTATTGTGACCCTATCTCTACTCTCTCAGCTATAAACCCAGCCCAGCCAGTTATGAGTTAGCACAGGACTCAGACACCTGCAAACCAATGATTTTGGTTTACAGATTAAACCATTCAAACACCAAACCAACTAATAAGCAGACCAACCAAACAAACAACCAAACAACCAACACTTTTAAAACTAAGAAACACACACACACACACACACACACATGAGTGGGGACAGAAATGTAAATGATTCTCATGCAGAACACAGAAATTTACGAAATGGAAAAGCTAAACCACTTAAAATGAAAAATGCATTGCAGGGGTCACATTCTTCACACAACACACACACACACGCACACACACACACACACACACACACACACACTAGATCTCCTCATCTACTGTGAATTATGTGATTTTTCCAAGAAATTTCTATGAGCTTCCGTTTCCTTATCAGCTGAAAAGGGAATTCCGCCCTTTCCCTTCTGACTACAACAATCTAGATCTCTAATATAAATACGTATGTACATTGCCCTAAACATTTTCCCTGAGGAAATTTTTCAGAAAAGGAACAACCAATTTAAATTTTTTTTCCATTTCTTTACAGTACCTAGTTGAGAGGGGGAGCAAAATCTGCTGGCATAATAAACTGAAATTGTCAGTGTGAGCTTTTGATAATCAGTAAGTCACTCAGCAGCATGAGCTCCAAGAAGTTGCCAACAGTAAGTCCACCACTGTAGATGCAGCAGCTAAACGAGTGTGAGCACTGCCCTGTAGAGGCTGCAATTTATCTGAAGAACTCTTCAGCACATACAATCCCTGGCCTCTTTTATTTTCATAAAAAATATAAACAATAGTTGCATGGGTAAACATGTATCACAGTGGAAGATTATTAGGAATTAAATTATTTTGAAAGCTGTAACAAAAAATATGTTTCAGTTTATAGATGGTCCCAAACATTGCATTTATATATTTATTAACTTTTAGACAATCTATCATCTTTGAAACTGGACAATCTTCATCAAATAATGCATTATTGTAAAAAGACAAAGCTCTTTTATTAACCCTAAGAATTAAGCCAAGTGGATGCTAATAACTTGACTAAAAAAAATTCCTCAAGATGATTTAATGATTCTGTAGACATTTACATATATGTATACATGAAACTAGATTTTTTTTTCCTCCAGGCTGATAGAAATTTTGGTTAATAGGTCACCCTGGAACAGCATGACTGATATTCATTTCATGACATATCAAAATCTCCTACTAACAAATACATAGAAAAGTGTTTCAATGGCTTGTAAGCCAGTTTTGGAAAGCCCCCTCTCTAATTCACAGGCTCAATAGATTGAGTTCACTGCAACACTGAAGTGAGCTTTGTGGTCTTTTCTATTATTGTATTTAATGGACAGCCAGGACTCTTGAGTCCATGTAGATTGACCAAGGTTTGAATTATTTAAAAACTGTTTCTGTCCTAATTTGCTTTGCAGAAAAATGAAGAACCAGAAATGCATTAAATATCTAGAAGTCCTCATAACTAAACCAAGTTGCGATGATGGAGTGGGAGATAATGGTGTGTAGAAAGAGCCACCTGCCAAGCTAGATGTCATCCAGAGAGCTGCCAAGGAGAAAAAGATGTGAGAAGGCTGTTATAACCTTCCCTACCTCTTAGATGTACTCATTGCCTAAGTCTTATCTCTTCTTATTACGGAGAGGAACCACTCTACTCAGATCCTTGTAGATTTATATTATCAAACACTCACCATCCAAATGTTGCATTAATATCAGCTATTAAACAAGAGCCATGCATCGCCATAGTGACCACATATCATGTCACCTCATGCTGATTTACTTTGCAGTCCATGACACTTACGTCCAGCCAACCTGGAGACACAAACTAGGCCACTGAGGCTTACAAAGATTAAACACTTGGACAAGGTTATTCATCTAAATTCATCATGACAGTTTTTAACAGACATGATGTCTATGGGTCATTAGGTTGCTAAAAACTTAAGTAGACTCTCATCTAAAATTTAAGTGAGAATAAAACAAATTTACTGAAAAAGAAAATGAGTGAATCCAAAGTAAACAGAATGAAAGGGTGGGCTGGCTTGAATTATGTGCATTCTTTCTGTACATTCTGCTGCCCCAAAAACTTCACAACCTTGTCCTCATTTGCTTTCCACACAGAGAACGGAAAGTTTCTCCTTGTTCACACCATGTCCATGATTATTAAAAATGCATTTTAAGTTACTGAGGTCATCAGTATTTTTATGTAACATAGACTCTTCTTGGCCATTCAGAGCATCTAGACTAACCTGTTACTTAACACAAAAGTATGTCACAGTGCTGGGAGGCTGTCTGGCTGCTGCTGAGCCCCCTTCAGAAGCAAAAAGTGGACTCTAGAAGAGAAAACAATGTCCTGCTAGACTGCCCTCACACGTTTTTCTTTGCTTCTCTTCACCATCTTCACAACCTTCATTTTCAATCATTCAACAATCCCTTTCCCAAACATACAAGACACTGAGGCAAGCACCAATCCCTGAATGGTGGAATAGAGTTCCTGTCTTCCCACTCTCCTGGCATGCTGGCTAAATTAATAACTTCTCACGAACTCACTTCCAATTTTCCAAAGGAGCCAACTGAACTGAACTGAATGGATAGAAGGCTGTTCTCTGAGTATTGAGTCTTTAGAGTTTTTGGTGGTCTCAACAACTTCCTTGCTTTTCATGCTACAGAGCTTATTTTGACCACTTCTTAGAAAAGAAGGATATTTAGCTTTTGGGAGAAAATTTTCATAGTTTGTTACTGAGCATATCTACGGAGCAAAGAGAAGCATTCAATTAGAAAAAGAACAGGGGTGTGTGTGTGTGTGTTTGCATGCGAATGGAATAGAAATGTTATCAGAAATGAAACACAATTTTATCTGCTAAACAAAACAACTCATTTATAGATTCAGGAAGTCATAAGTAAGTACAAATTACATCATTCCTAAGTTTATTACTTTTTTTAAGTGCTACAAACTGAAATTCAGAGAAGACGGGTTTCATGAAGACATCCTGGGAGGAAAGATTAATCAATCATTATAGAATTTTCTCAGGTCATTTTTCTACATAAGCAAATTTTCTGATTCTCCAAAATCTTCTTCTTCAAAATTTTATTTTGTTTTCTTTTTATGACTACAGCAAGTTACACACAATATAGTGTAAGTTTCTGTATTTTAATGTTGTTACAGCAATGAGTGCCCTTTCTCTTTAGAGTGAAGAAAAAGGCCTTTATGGACAGTTATAAAATGCATATTTTAACACAAATTTTTGTTAAAATTATTTAGATCTAAGTACATATTCATGAATGTTCTCTGGTTTAATAACAAGGACAAAACACAATCAACAAAGCTTGTATTTAGTGACACGTGCTAGACTATGTGTTACACAGTTATCGCTGAGCATTCCTGTATCCCCAGGACAGACGAGCATCAGACAGGAGCATTAGATACGTCTATGCTAGCATCCTAGCGAACCAAAACACCTAACGAAGTTTGCTTGGCGCATTAGGGCACTCTGACATAAGCGCCAAGTCAATTTACTCCATTTGTTACTATTTGTTTATTTATTGTTTTTAAATCTAGAATGTTAAAGTGGACAATTATATTAGGGATGTCTCTTGCCAAACATGACTTGAGCGCCAAAGCTATTTTTACATGCCATGCATACATTCAAAAATTCCTCTGTGGCAAGTATCTCATTTCACTCACAGCCTTTTGAGTAGGGGAGTGGAGAAGAGACATTTCTGACCTAAGGATTGTATGTCAAATTTGAAACCATATCAAACTTCCAAGGCAACTTGTGAACCTCTGAAAATGAGGGAATTAACACAATATCAACTCCAGCAGATCGCAAGGAGCCCAATCCTCATGCAAGGAAACAATGCCACTGAGCTCTCATTAAAAGCCCGTTTTTTTCTAAGTCATCAAAGACCAGGAGTAGACTAAGATTTTGGTTATGTTGTCAGGGATAAGGAAAACAAGTGCCAAAAGAAATTGTGCACTTTCAGTTCTCACGTGTGTCCATCTGTTCACATATCAACATATATTCTGCTCTGTCTGATTCTTTCAATCTTGATATCAGAACAGCCTGGGCTTTTGCCCTGTTCCTAAGAATGCAGACATCACATAAGCTACTATTAACCCACGTGTGATCCGCATCCATGGTGGCTGGAACGCTGCCAGTTACAACACATGGTGCCTGCTTAACAATGTCTTAAAATATAAATGAATTTATTTTTTAAATTAACACATTTTTCTTATGGAAATACCTTAATAAACCCTTATTCATGTAAAAAATAGCCTCCATGTGGATTTTTTTGTTCTTTTAAGACCTTTTTTCAAGCATATCATAAAGTTAACCATAAAAGTTTCTGAAACAATCCAGAATTTCTTGACAAATTTTAAAAAGGACTCTAGTAAAGAAGTTTGGTGACTTTATAACAAAGATCAAACACTTTCCGTTTACAATATGCTGTACTCAAGAGGCAACCTGGATACTTTCATTTACAAGAAAACACTTTTGATTTCTCAAGTTTCCACATAACCTTCATACCAAAACCCAAGCAACTGAACCCCTAAAGTGATGACACAAACGGAAGTTCTGCTGCCTGGCCACAGACTAGCTAGGAGAATATCTGGTGGAGTCTTCCAGCTCTGCTCTGAGGCACCCTTCCCCAGAAACCCCATGGATCATTTGGGGTGACTCCAAATTGGAAAGAGCTTTCATAATGTATACATTTATACAAAATGTATGCAAATAATGATCTATTCTGCTCTTGTTTTACATGCATGCAAAAAAACCCATTCTCACCTTTGAAGGTGTCTCAACACGTGGTATTCTCATTACCCTCATTATGAAGAAACTTTATCAAGAAACCTGTTTATATTGTCAACTAATAAGCAATTATACCTCTAACTAGTACAAGAAAAAACCCAACTGCAAATGTCTCCAAGTGAACGTACAGCTCCTAGACATCTTTCAAAACACCAATTTAAAATAAACACAGAGTACACCTATGAACTAACCAAAAGATTGCATTCAGAACTTTATGAATTAAAACCTAATAAGACAACTTTGCAGTCTCATTTTCTATCCCTTCTTAATTTACAAAAGCTGTTAGGCCACTTAACATTTAACATTACCAAAAGGCAGAATACACCGCTCTGCCCCCAATGAAGTGTTCTGTTCCTTATCAATGGGAGCTAGTACACTATAAGGTCAGTAATTAGATGACCTTAACATTCATGCCATACCACTGGCTTCTCCTAAAATCACTATTCTTGCCCGCAAAGTGCTGTGAATTCTTGATACTCAGTAGTCAATATTTGGCTACGCTGATTTGTTTCTTAAAGCTGTCTCCATAGAGACCTCTGCTGATATAGAAGCTTGAACTCTCTTCATCCATATCTTCTCAATCATGATGAAAACTCAAGGCATCTAAGAAAGTTGCTAAAATCTGAGGCACTGCTTGTTTGCCCGTGTCTTGGACAAACATAACTTTGGAGAGAGCAGAACATAGACATAAAGAGAAGCCTGCATTTTCATCTTCCTTTCATCTTAGTCATTCAGTCAACCATTTGGATCCCTATTCAACAGAGCTTTTCATTATGCAAAAAAATGCTAATCCTTTTCCGATGCTTTCACACTTGTATAAACCCCCATGCCTTCAACTGAAAAGCAATTATATCAGTTTACCTTTTTGTCAAAAACAGGATTAATATTCTAATAACAGAATCTCCTTTCTTTCACCATCTTTTTGCTTTAGGAAACTAGTGGTTATTAGTAGAGACATTCTTTGAACAAGAACACATTATTTTAAATATCATTCTGCCAACCAATGGGTGAAAAAGGCAGAAGGCAGAGGCAGAAGACAAAGTCCTTCAGTTACTGCAGAAACTCTGTTTTGTTAGAGACCGACCTTGCCTTGCAGATGCCCAAAGAGAATGAGACTCACTCTGGTCTATTAATCAGAAACAAATTATGAAAGAATGTAGCTGGACTGGTTGACACTATCCAGTCTTGGGAGACTCAGTAACAGCCGAGTAACAATGTCCTCTTCATGGGTAATGAACAGCCATGACAAATGGGGCAGAGAAACTATTTATTTGCATATGCAAATTCCCACACAAGGGAAACATGTACAAACAAGTGTCATTGTAAGGTGGATTAGGCAAACAACGATTTCTTTTTAGGACATTCTGCAGCCCAGAACATTAGTCAGCACAATTAAACCAGTCTCCATGGAGACTAATGAAATTTCACCATGGTATGAGTTAAATTAGATAGCTAGTTATGTGTTTCCACAATCCAACTTGAAATCCATTATTGTTTCTGAACAATATAGCAATTGTGCCTAGCTGATCTTTGCCAGCTCAACAAGCTTCTAAGTTGACAATTTGCATATGTTAATATAATTAAGCACTAATTACATGAAACTTGTACATATTCACATGCACTTTCCCTGGGCGCTTCTCAGTTTGAACCTTGGCCAAGTCTTTAACCCTTCGAATGATTTTTGGTGGGGGGGGGGGGATGAGAGCCCCAAAAGACAAAAACAGAAAAACCACACTGTCTATGGGGACAGCCCCTAGGCAGACACATTCATTTATAAATACAAAGCCTGACCCAGCTTCTCAGATTTCTAGCCACAGTGGCAGAAAACATTCTGTGAGTTTACTAGAAATCCAGGCTAAGAAAATGAAGACAGGGGTAGCAGTTAGAGTACTAGTAAAAAGGCTCTTAACAAGGGTCAGAGATAGGAGAGCAATCACACTTATTTCCAGAAAGTGTTTTGGAAGATTCTGTTCTATTGCCACTGTCAAACCTTGGGAGATAAAAAAAAAAAAAAATGGTTTGACAACAGCAAAAAATAGCAAGTAGAAAAGGGAAGAGGAGACAGCAGCAACTAATGAGCTTCACATAAATATATGCAGAGGCAATTAAGCAATGTTAATTACTATAACGGCAGTTAATTGAATATAATTAGATATTTTAAGCCACTGAATAAAACATAGTTAAGATTAATTTTATTGAGATTAATTGTAAATAAGGATAGATTAACTCTGTGTTTTGACAGGCATAAGAAGTAGTTCTGCAAATTGGGTAAGAGCATGGCCATCAGTCCAAAGACCACAGATTATCCTAGTGTCACACCTCAGAATCATCTCCTCAAGAAACATGACTTTTCAAACCCAAACACACAGGAATCTTTAAGAAAAACAAACAGCTTGCAGAGATTAAAGAGCCTTTTGTCCTTTTTCATGTGCATTCCTTTTAACAGACTAAATTAAGCGAGTCTGGTGTACGTTTTTAGGAAGGAACATTTCACACTGAATGGAAAAAATGTTCTATCACATATGAAATTCTTGCAGCTGTGCGGAACTTGGTCCAGATGGTTTAAGACTATAAAACAAGACCAAATGATAGGCAGTAGGCCTTCCGAAGATTATGTGATAAAATCACAGTCTTTTATTTCCATCCTCCCCCCCCCATTTCTACTTTGTGTTTTCCAACCAATTCATTTATTTTCTGATATAATTGTGTTTCTCCAAGAAAGTCTCAAGAAGTATTGTTCCTACTAAGTGCTAGGAACTAAACATACAGAAGAATGGAAGGAGGCCTCATCTAACAGACACCAGCTAAGTCAGTCAGCTAGAAAACTCAATGATAGCCATGACAACAATATATGTAAATGGCAGCACTTGATTATCACTGTCAAAAACGATGATTTCTAGAAGTACTTCTTAGGAAAACGTTGCTACATGGAAAATCTCTTCCTTCCCATACTTTCACACCAACCTAATCCATGCATAGTGTTTGAGAAAATTAACACAGTCCTCAAGAATGCTGAACAAATCACTACTAAGAAAGGGACATCAATTGATTTTGAAATAAATCAATAGGTGATTAACATAATATTTTTAAAGCAGCAGAATGTATATACCAAGCACAAACACATATATTATATACCCAACGCATCATAGCTTTAATCGAAGGAGAGCTTTACACTACTGACCCTGGCCCTATACTGCCTCACAACTTCTGTAGGGCACCTTTAGTCTTTATAACGAAAAACGTAGAATGGTCTGGGAAACAAGACTACGACAAGCCATTCTGCAGTGAAAGATTTTAAATCATCCAGCCTCTTCTAATAGACTTGAGACTTATTGAGGTAGAAACCATAAAAAATGAAGAAGGGAAATTTAATCCCTGAAATATTGATTTGCACATTAATATCATATAGGCAGAGGGCAATTTGGCTTCGTGGAAATGACACATTGTCGACCCTTGGTGAAGTCAGAGCCAATCTAACTGCTGAACATGTCTGAACCTCAAGAGTTATTAAGGGCTTCCCTTCTTGCCTTTATGACTTTTCTTCAGCCTACCAATGCAATCTTAAATGTATTATCTTTAAGAAATAATTGTAAAACCTCAGGGGTTTTCCAGTTAATGGAAGGGAGGCCAAACCACATCAGATTCTGAAATGCAACATTAAACCCTTGCAATCAACAAAACCACCTCAATTCTCATCCATCCAGTGCAGGATCTAATATTGTTATTAGAGATAATCAGATTTCATTGTGTAAATTTAGGCTCATGGTCAGAATGGAAGCAGTAAATTCTGCAATATTAAACAACAATTTTCTTAGCCTCCTTTCTGTTTTCACTTGCTGTTGCAGCACCTTTAAAATAATCCAACTAGCTCACAATTAATGAACAGAGTTGGGCTACTCTGCCAAAAACTGCCAAAGATTACAATAGAACCCAACAAGGTTGCCTGTTTTTAACTTTAAGGGGCAACTTTCACTTCCCAGACCCAGAGCCTCTGTTTCTGCCTCACCCCACAGTGGGTGCTGTGGCTGTGACTTACACAGCTGGTTTACCTGACCTTTCTTTGTTCCTTGGGTACATTTCACTTTTCAGATTTATGGTACTACCCTCATATTTCATTGACCCTATCTCTATCGCTATAAAAAAAGGAAAACAGACGAATAAGAGTTTACTTTTTAAATAAAGGAGCAGCCAGCTATTGAATAAACACACAGCGATGCTCTCTGCAGTTTACACCATAAATATTAAAACCATTAAAAATACAACTGTATGAACCTTATGATCCCTCCACTGAAGCCAGGTGCCAGAGGTTAAAACAGCTGGCGAGCTGTCTTTTATTTGTGTGTGTCTTCCTGCTGCTTGGAACTCCAGCCCTTGAATAATATCAAACATTGCCTTAAGGATTTACTTTTCATTTTCTTTAAGATGAGGAAAGAAAATCTTCAATTTCTTTAATATGCTTCTCAGTGGAGAAGAAAAACTCTAAAAGCACAGTCACAGAAAAAGTGAAATAATTCTAAAGATTCCCTTTCTGCTCTATTTAAACCCATCCTTTCCAACAAATACTGTACACACCATTCTTCTTATTCTTCAGTTAGAAAAGAGAAAAGAGCAAAAAAGAGAGAAAGAAAGAAAGTCGGAGCTTGCTCTGTCAGTTTTGTCAGTAAATATGAAGTAAAGCAAGTGTGGATGGCAGCGGAGAGTGCTACATACCCGGGCTGTGTTTTTGCATTGCTCTCAATGGAAGCGATCGATGCCCGTGTCACTGTCGCGTCCCAATCGCAGCCAAGTCTCAGCTTTAATCTAAGCACCAACCGAAAAGGCAGCGGCAGCCGCAGCCTCTCCCTGATTCTTCCATCCATCCACCCAACTAAAAATATAATACTACATATGAGCTTTAACCACTCCACGTTTATAGGGATCAAGCCACTGAAAATCCAGGAGAACACAATAAAAAAAAAAAAAAAAGAAAAAGAAAGAAAGGAAAAAAAAACACTCCTGTCTCTTGTCTCTCCTCTCCCTCTCTCTCTCTCTTCCTCTCTCCTCTCTCTCCCCCCGTGTCTCTCTGTCTCTCCTTTTGCCATCTACATGATCCTTGATTAAACATGGAACAGAGTTAATAAAAGGGGGGGGGGTCAAGGGGAGGAAATGCGACTGTCAGAAATCGGGATCGCCAGATTTCCTGGTGAACCTGCCTCTGTCTGAGTCAGTGTCAATCCACCATCTTCAGCCACTCAACTTGTCTTTGGGTTTTTGTTTGGTTGGGGGGGGGGTGTTGTTCTGTGTGTGCTTTTGGGGGAGGGGGAGAGTGAAGGCAAGGTGGGGGCTGGAGGTGGGGGGAGTGGAGCGAATGTGTGTCTGTGAGTGTTGACTCCGTGTGTGTGTGTGTGTGTGTGTGTGTGTGTGTGTAGGGGTCGGAGTGTGTGTGTGTGTGTTGGGGGGGGTGTCCGTGTTTGTGATCTGAACCTTTGGTACCTACAAGGAGGGTGTCTCACCGAACGGTAGCTAAAACCTCACCAGGACCGCACGGAACTGTGGAGACACAGCCGAAGGCACCGCCAGAGCCTCATATCTGGGCCGGACCCCAGACCCAGCGTTGCAAGGAGCCCCCCGCCCGGATCACAGGTAACAAAAGAAATACAAACCAGTGCACCGTCTTCTGGGGAAGGGGACTGGATAGGGAACCTTCTGCAACTTGGCCATCGCTGAGGAACTTTTATACAATTCCATGAGAATTTTTATTATTATTTTTTCTTATAGAAAAGGGTAGAAAGAATGGAAAGGGAGGGAGGAAGAAGTGGGGGAGAAAAAAAAAAGACAAGACCCGCCGAATTCCAGCCCCTGCTCGCTTGCCTAGCTGCTCGGGCCATAAGGCGCGCGTGGTGCCGGCCCAAGCTAGGGAGGTGAAGTTCATTTGCAGACATGGAACCCTGGAGTGGGGTGGGGGGTTGGGGGCAAAGAATGAATCAGTTCCCACAGTCGGCCACAGCCCTCTTACACTTACACACACACACACACACACACACACACACACAAACACAGAGGCACACACACCATACACCCTTGCCCTTAACCAAAAAAAGCAAAGGCTCTTGATACACAGCCGCGGGTGTCCTCTTAGGGCGGCGATCAAGCCCCGGGCAAACTGCCTCCACCCCTAGGTCCGCAGCCGGAGGCCGGGAGATCCCGCCTCCTAACGGACCTGCCAGGGTCCGCGGCGCCGGCGCAGCCTAGTGCAGCCCCGGCCTGTCTCTGCCCGCCGCGGCTCGGCGGACCGGTGTCTACCTGCAGCCCAGCACGGCGTTCGCCCATCCTCCTGAGCCCGCGCCCCGCGCGCACCGGCCCCGGCCTGCTGCTGCCCCGCGCAGTGAGCTCCCTTCGGGGAACTTGCAAAGGGGTGGGGAAGGTAAAGGAAAAAGAAAAGAAACCCGAAAAAGGTGCAGGGGAGGGTCGAGGGAGAGGAGAGGAGGGGGGCTCCAAGCCCCACCGACCAACGTCCAAACTTTCGGAGGATCTGTGCCGAAGAAGCGTCATCTCAACGGGGTGCAGGGGCGAGAGGCGAGCGGGGACCCCAGGCAGTGTCGGCGCCGCTGCGGAGCTGACAGCTTCGCCCCGCCACCAGAGTGTCTCCGGCTCCCGGTGAAGGCAGAACCCGAAAAGACAGGGAAAAGGACAAAACTACTGGCCGAAAGTGGATGATTTGCCACTTAATCCAAAAGTTAAATCCCGAAAAGCACGTCCTCCCCCAAGTAGAAAATCACCCCCCCCCTTCCGTGCCTTCTCACTCCCTCAGCAGAGCAAACCTTTGAGCCAAAAAACCGGGGGAAATAGATGGAAAAGGGGGGCAGAGCGGAAGAGATAGTCGGGATGAGGGAATGTGTGCTGGGGCGAGCGGGAGCAAGCCAGCTAAGAGCAGAGAGGGAGAGAGGCGGAGAGGGAGAGAGAGGGAGCGAAATATCAAAGATTGTGCAAGATCAGGCTGGAAAGATAATCGATACTCGACCTAAATTTAACACAAACTACTCAATAAAAGTTAAAGAAAAAAAACTTACTTTCCATTTCCCCTGCAGTTCCTACTCGATCTTCGCCTCTTTTTTGTTTTGCTTTTATTTTACGTACAGCTGATCACATCCAAGTAAAACGAGAGGGTTCATTAAAAAAAATAAAAAAATAAAAAAAATAATCCTCGAACTTTATTGGGTGAAAATAAAAACGCTGGAGCAGAAAGTGGGGGGCACGGAGCGGTCCTCGGGGGTCCGGGAGGAGTTAAAGCATGTGCCGACCGCGGTCTCGCTGTTTGGTTGTGAAGGGGTTGGGAAAAGGAGGAAAGGAAATGAAAATCCGATATGTCTTTATTCTGCTAATTATTATCGTTTTAGCCCTGTTTAAAAAAATGGCTGATTAAGTTGAGTGCGCATGTCTTTGTGTGTCTATTCCCGATATGCACTCTGGGAATGAGAGAGGAGAGCGAGGGAGAGGGAGAGGGAGGGGGGGAGAGAGAGGTGTAATTAGTGAGGTGATCAACATTCCCCAGACTGCAAATGACGCGCAGCCGGGACTCAGAGCAGCCCGGGAGCCTCACGACTTCCAAGGCTCCCAGCGCTGCGGCTGGAGCCCTGGACTAGGCGACCGCGAAGACAGGGGATGGGGACCTCCGGGGCTCGCACCCCATGCGCCCCCGCGCACAACTCTCAAACTTCATTAGACACACACGTTCACACACTCACACACAGAGAAAGCCGAGGAAAGAATATAAAGCACAAATAGTTTCTAAGAAATGCCCTTTAACCATTCGAGATTTTATTTTTTAATGAAGCAAAGTAATTACTATCGGACCAGAGATTTGTTTACTGGGGAGTTTTAAGGAGAAATATGAGCTAGGGTAATTAAGAGCTTTTTTCTAACATAGTTTATTCTACTATGCACTCGGACGCACTTTAAGGGCTAAGTGCTGGGGCCTGAACAAATATGCAGATATATGTAAATGAAGAGTGCCTGCCTGTGTGCAAACACCAACCAGCCCAGCCTCTTTCAAAGGAGAATCCGCACTCGGATCCGCAGGCGTTTTGTTTAAACTGTATGCACTCGCATTCGCGATAGAGAAAACCCAGGGCAAGGAAGATGGAAGTGGATAGTTTAGTTAAAGTAAACTTCCAAATGAGAGTAAGTCCGGGGTGTAAGACTGATACTGGGGTACAGTGCTAGCTTTTATGTAATATTCTTGAATATTTTATCAGATCGCATAAGTTCAATGTAATAGCTTTAAGAAGACTTAGGGAAGAAAACCTTTCATCTTTCTAGTCTGTTGAGTTATCTTTCTTGAAGCACATTATGATGAATTTTAAAACCCTGCTACAGATCTCATTAGAGTGAAATATACTTGGTATTTTCTTGTGCAAAATTTAAGGTGGCTGATTCTCATTTGAAAATCTAATTATCTCTTTCCAATATTACAGATGTGAATATGAGTGACACTTTCATTAAAAGATAATTAACTAACACTCGGAATAGACATACTTTTAAATACCCCCTACTGAATGTGGGGGTACATATATTCATATATATATAGCTACTCTGCATCTTGATACACTGCTACACCAGAGGTCACAAGTAGACACCATTTATGCAATGTTTTAAAAACCAGGAACCACAGAGTGAAGGTAAGAGTAACAAATCAAATGAGTTACAAGCAGGAAATGCCAGCACTGTCCAGCTTCCTGGACAGGTGAGGCAACCCCCTCTGAGTTGATAAGCCTTTGAAGTTTTGGATTGCCAGGATCTGCTTCAAAACCTTGTTTTAGGCCTCAGAACCAAAGGCACCAAACACCAATAGAAAGGTTTCTTGCACAGCGTTGGGATTACAGAGAGAGGAAACATTGTACCTATCCATGGATACTCCTTCCATCCTAGGACAGATGCAAATGGGATGAAAACACCGGGGAAGATGAAATTATAGCTCCCCAAAGAACAGACCTAGGCCCATCTCTGGAAAGCTGCTTGCCTTCAGCAACTTGCTAACATTGCAATGAAAATGCTGAGGCTTGGGACAGAGAATAAACCCTAGATATGGTCTTGCGGAAGAGAAAAAGCCAAGGCCACTTTAGAAATCTGGAGTAGGTACATGCAGTAGTGTTTTAGAAACCAAGGTGACTAAATGTTATCACAAGGTACGGGGAATTCCCTGTCTTCAAAGACTCCCATTTCGAACTTCTTTGGAAGGAAATCTATTCACAGTGAAAAGGTTTCTATGATTTTAAGGTGATTTTGTTTACAGCCCCACGTTCGCATGCACAACTGCACCAGGCATTTTCTAGCAGTCTCTCATTGCGTCTTAGTGGGGCTTAGGAAATACGGGGCACACAGGAGGGAAACTGAAATTTTCTTTAACATGTAAGTCAAGAGGATGCTTTATGCAGACTTGCCGTTTACAGAAAAAGACCCCAGACAGCAAGCATCTGGCTTAGAAACATAATAATAAGAAAACTGTTTGAGGTGTCTGCATGGGCGAAGAGGTGGGGACTTTTCAAGAGACTAAGGGGAAATGAAGGCAGAGGAAAGTTTCAGGTTCAAATGAGCAAGGATCAAGTCCATTGCTGGAGAGGGCTCAGTGTACAAGCTGGCTGATGGAAAAACCATTTCCTGCCATTGCAGACTGAGAAATGCGGATGATGAAGGAAACACCTGAGAACAATAATTCTGTTTCAGGTTCAGGTGCAGAAAGGGTCCACTCCTGCCATGGTGGACAAGGAAGGTGATCATTGCTTTTGCATGTTCTTTATTTCTTTTGCTCTTTTTACCCTCCTTGAAAGGTTATCAATAATATCAGTGCCATTAATGTCAAAACAACAAATGTCAAACAAGGGAAATGATTTAAAATTTTGGGTGGCTAGTTGTCCCAACGTCCCTACTCCCATCTCTTTCTTGTAAAACAGCTCTTACTGTGTGTGTGTGTGTGTGTGTGTGTGTGGTGTTGGATGGAGAGGGCGGTTATTGAATTCAACGTAAGAAAACAAAAGCAGAGCAGACTGAGAGCCTTTGCCCACTTTTGCAATCCCTTCTGTTCAGGGAGTGTTGCCCTCCAAAAGCTTGTGTGCTTGTGCGTGTTTTGTTTTTAATCATCTCTGTCTCTCTGTTCTTCTTTCACCTCTTTCCTAAGAAGAGAGGCTGGGGGTGAGGTCGGGGGTTAATGGGCTCAAGGGAAGGGGCAGAGAGCACTAGCACAGAGTCAAGAGTCTCCTCCAGGGCTTGGCCTCAGAGCGCCCTGCCGGCGCTAGAAGAGCTGCTGGCAAGAACCGCGGCTGTTCTGCGTGGGGTGGGCCGCCGGCAGGGGCGCGGCGACCAGGGTGAACCCAAGCTCAGCCTGCGGGCTGCTTCGGGGCGCGGGCGGAACCCAGCCTCTCTGTCAGGCCAAGGAGTCGCGGCCCCCCACAATCTCATTCTCAGTCACCCGCTCCAGGACCCCCAGCTTGTCCCCTCAGGTCTCTACCAAGCCCTGGCCCTGCACCTTGGACCTCGATTCCCAATCTTCTCTCCAGCAGCGTCTCAAGGTACTTAAACTATGCCAACCTGCCGCCACCCTATGAAGCGCTGCCTACTTTATTTTTCAAAGTGAAAGGAGCACAAGGCTTTCCTGACGCGAGAACTTTCGCTAGACCCTCTACTTTGCAGAGCTGCCCCAGCGGAGCCCAAATTTCTCCTACCACTAGCACCTTGCCACTGAGTCCATTACTGTTGACGAACCCCAAGGCTACACCAAGTGGCTAGGTGTTGAGTGTTGGCGACAAGGAGCAATTAACATTGAGACAAAAGGTAACTTCTACTTCTAGACTTTTTTCCTCGGCACAGTTTACTTCACAAATCCACGCTGAGGACACTCTGGGCTTTCCAAAGGGGATAATGAGTCGCCAGCTGTCCATTCTTCCCTTCCTTGGCCCTCCCCTCACCAATTCCCTAATAATGCCCCACCTCCCTCTCCCCGGCATCCTCCAGCTCAAGAACAACTCCAGCCCAAGGGAAAGGTTCCCAGTCTTTTGACTGGGCTTCCGGGCTCTATAGATAAGCTCTGTTTGAAACAAGGTATTACAAGATTTCAGCGTTAGGAACCCTTTAGAGAGCCACAGACACTTTCAGATCCTCAGCCCCTCCTTCCTTCCTCTTTTTGTTGGATCTTCTCCACCCAGGGGCTATTTAACAAAGGCAGTGTGTTAACTAACATTTTTGTTTAACTCAGCAGCTCCTAACACACTTAAAACTGGATTCCAAAGACTGACTGACTCTCTCTCTCTCTCTCTCTCTCTCTCTCTCTCTCTCTCTCTCTCTCTCTCTCGTGTGTGTGTGTGTGTGTGTGTGTGTGTGTGAATATTAGGATTTGTGTAGGTCAGGAGGAAATGGAACATTGAAAATGAGTGGAAAAGTGCAGGGCTTGCTTGGGAAGGTGTCACAAGCACGTATTTACAGTGAGATGATTCAAAAGGTGTGTGTGTGTGTGTGTATCCAAGCCTTCTTATGAACAAAATGTGTTTTCTTGAGAAGTAACAAAGGCATGTGTGTGTGTGTGTGTTTCAATATGACTTGTCATGGCAAAACAACACCCTTTTTGATGTGAAAGGTAAAGGCTATGGTTTTCAAAACCGAGAAGTCATGTTATGCCCCTGTATATACATGTATGTAGTATCTGTGGGCAACTGGATCCTTTTCTGATGCCCTCCAGTCTGACTGTTATCTCCTTTATAGTCTTATTTGTTTGTTTGTTTATCTTAAAATACACTCCTGCTCCAAGGTCTCGGGTTTTTCCAAATCCGTGCACATTTTTCTCTTCCTGAAATCCACTTGAGGCTTTTCAGAGGCAGTCTGCTTTAGCCTCTTTTCTCCAGAGGTTCTGACCTTTTGGGTGGGAAAGCTCATTATGTAAACTCAGACACAGACAGGTAAAGAAAAGAATGGAAAAAGGGGGAGGAGCTACACAGGGTGCTGTAGGAGGGGGAAGAATTAAGGGAGAGGTGAAGAAAAAAAGGAAAAAAAAAAAAAAAAGAGAAGTCAGAGCCCTCTAGACTCCTTGAGGTCAGAGCTCAGACAGTACAGTGACCTGTTTTCCCTCTGGGCACCAAGCCCAGGGTTTATAAACAAAATCAGCCTGGGACTCTCCCCAAACAATAGCAGTTGACTAACTTCACAAGCACTTCTACAGCTCTTATTGCAATTACACAGGATCTCTTATCACCACCACCACCCCCTACAAACCACACAGACTCAAGACCACAACCCCACCCTAGTCAAACATATGGATCTATTTCCAACAAGAGTGTCCAATGAAAATTTTACATTCAGTCTGGGGAAGAGCTCCAAGGGGTTATCCAGATGTGAAGAGACAGACAAGTAGAAAAGGGAGGGGGAAAAATGGCCATGGAATAGAAGAGAAAGTGGTCACCTTTCTAAAACCCTAAAGTACCTCTATCTAGTCAATAAACTGCTATAGACACAGTATCCTGAACCGGCCACCAGATAAAAGCATTTAAAAGCAGGACACTACATTCATCTAAGCATCCACTGAGACAATAGTGCAGATATCTCTGGTCGAGGATAAGTCACCAACCACCATTGTAGGTAATGTCCTTAAATGCCAGACACAAAAGCCCCGTTAAATCCTACCACAAACAATCAGTCCATCTGATCTAAGTTACCAAATGTATAATTAAATCCACATTTAATTACAAAGACAACCAGCAGAAACTAAATTAATCAAAGATTTTCTTAAACAAAATATTACAAAGGTACACAAATGATAGCTTCACATCAGATTATAAGCAAAACTGCATTTCAGGAATAAACAGCAAGGTGGAAAAAAAGGTGAATGCAAATACAATGCGTTACGTTATTTTCAAAGTTTTGCTTTAAAATGGTTGTCAGGGAGAGTCTAAGACAAAAGGTTAAATGAAATACCTCAGAGCAAAAAGATCACCATCCCCTTCTCCTCTTCGTCTATCAGTCCCCCGCTAAAGCATATGGAAAATGTTTGCAAAATGCCCAGATTTGGCACATTGTCATTGCGAGGAGAAGAGCGCAGTGATGCTGTTAGAGAAAATGGGAAATAAATTCAGGATTGGGTGCTGCCTCCTTCAATGCGGATTTATCTAAGTTTAATTTAATATTCCGCAATCACTGAATGATCGCTTATAATTCACCAAGATTTTAAAGGGCTTTATTTAAATACCTCGGGCAAAAAGAGAATGAAATTTAAACCATTGCTTATTTTTGTGTGTGTATTTTCCTATCTGAAGAACTTCAAGTGGGAACTTCTCACAATAAAAGGGAAAACGATGAAGCTTTAGGTTTTTTTTTAAAGAGAGACTGCGAAAGGAAAACATTAGCTTTATTAAAATCATTCTAAACGTAAAATCAAAAAGCACAAAATGGTTGTTTGTAAAACACTAAACCTTTAATCGATTTTATTGGCATTCCGATCGATTAGATAAACGGAAATCTATAGCAAACATCAAAGCATTTAAAACATTTTCCCTATCTCATTTATAAACAAAACTTTTCTTTTCAGTAGAAAAAAATGATTATCAAACGACTAACAGGAAATTCTTCAGATATCAAATTACGATAATAAAATTATTTCCACATGGAAGGGGGTAATGACAATGATGATAGTAATTACAATAATGAATAATTCAACAACCCTTTGACATGTGTGGAAGAACCTCGGGCAGAAACGGCGTTTGAAGGGGGGCTACTTTAAAATAAATACTTTCCTTATTTTTAAAGGACTATTTCAGAGACAACTCAAGGGGTCTTGCTTAACGGTGCCTGCCAGACTAGTGTTAATTTCCCCGCAGATGCAGACCAGTCGGTTTCTTTGCCGGCATTTTCCTTCCAAATTGAGTTACTTCTGATTAGCAAAAATTAATATGCAAATACGAGCGAACCCTACTGGATTGACAAAGTTGAGGCTGGACTTGTCTTCTATGTATTTTAGAAGGTGAATCACAAATTATATAGGAAAACGGAGTAGTTTTTCTAAACCTAGGATGAAGGAAAAACGATTTATTTGGAAATGTCAGAAGAAGCCCTGCTTTAAGAACTTAGAGCATTCTAGCTGCGGGTAGGGCAAGTGTTGCTATAATGGGCTTCGTGCTTGTTTGTTAAAGAAAATCAATGAAAGTGGCTGTAAAGTAGTTAGTGAGGCTTGTGTTTGGGACTTGCGGCCGCGGAGACCCTTGGCAGCCTGGTCCTTCCCGGAAAAGTCCCCGCGTCGCTGGGATCCGGGTTCTGGGCTGTGGCACCTGGCAGGCAGCTCTGCTGGCCTTCCCCTGGAGCGCTCATCCACCCACTGTCCTCTTCGTCTTCTGCCTTCCGCGTCCTGCTTGCGGACGGTGGCTCCTGCTTCGGTCCAACCGGTTGACCTAGGCTGCCTTTCCATCCTCTCCCTCAGCAGCTTGCACCTTCGCCGTAGTTCCTACTCACTGCTGTCGCTTCCTGCCTCCGTCCGCTCGGAGCCTAAACTTCTGTTTCCATTCTACTGGAATCCCGCTCGTACAACTAATCCCCGAGTCCCTTCGGTGAATCTGGACAAGTCTCCACTGTTCCTCCCCTCCCCCACCACTCTCCTGCCATTTATTTGGCAACTGGGGTCTTCTTTCCCTCGCACTTCAAACCTCTCTTCCAGACATTCCAGAGAGTTCTCATCACACCAGAATGTGCTCCCCTCCTCTTCCTCCTCCTCCTCGTGGGTTGGGGAGTGAGAGGGGGGATTTCAAGTTGAAGTCCCAGGGGTTTTACTCTATTCTTTTAACAGCTTTACTTTCCCTTTTCTTCTTTGCGTAACCTTCACCTAACTCCTAATTTATAACAGAAGCGGGCTCTTTCCCCTGCAGCCCGCAGTTTACAGTTTCCGTCTGGGGCTTGTGCACAGAGCGCTCCTGGCTTCCCGGCCCCTGCTCCAGCCGCCTCAGCTAGTGGCGACTGTGTCCTTGCGCCCCTTGGCCACCTAACTGCACTTTCTCTTCTTGGAATGAGTTCCTGTCTGAGATTTAAAGTTCTCTGCAAAGCGCCTCTTTGTCAAGGGACTGCACTGCTGGAATGAAGACTGGGATGTAGGGGGGCAGACAACAGAACCCCTCAAACACTCCACCCATTTTAATTCCGAGCCCCTCCATCCAACCCGGGGTGACGTCTTGTGTGGATAACGAATTCTGGAAGATTTTTCTTTTTGGCACGTGCAGTTTGCTTCCGAGTTATTCCCTAGCGGTCTCCCACCCTCCCCTGTGTCTTCTGGCTTGCAAAGGTCACTGTTTCACCAGGCCACCCTTTCTATTCTTTCACTGGCTGTGGGCCCCGAGAGCGAGAGGGAGAGCAGGCTTAAGACCTCGTCCCTTTTCTTCTTCTAGCTGACGCAGCTGCCTCAGAAAATCGCTGTGGCCGCTGCCTCTTCCCGCTTTAATCCCAGACCTCCAGTCATTGGGCAGCTCCTTAGAGGCAAGAAGTCAACACCATGGCAACCCGACAAGCCTATCAAATCACCGGCTGACATGACAGCAGCAACACCGGCGGGCAAGAATGGGCTGGGCGGAAGAGCAGACTGGCCACTGCACTCACATACATGGGCTCGCAGTGGACAGCAGCTGCTGACCGCCAACTCAGGCTCTCTGTGTTGTACACCATCCTACCATACCACTTAGTAGTTCTGGAAGAGGATGAGGAGAAATGGGGGTGTGTGTAACTCAAAGGAGTCCCAATTCTAGAAATTATAAACCAAAGCTATCTGCTTGCAGCTCCAGTAACCCACAAACACAGTCCCTGTAGTCTCAGAGATGTAAAGGACCTGCCCCAAAGCCTGAGGTTCTTTGCCAGGTCTGTCATTTGCTTTATCAACAAGAATGAAACATTTTGTTCTGGAGGTCTAAAAGGATAAAAAAAAAATATTACATTTGACCAAAAAATGCAGTTGTCTGCCAATGTTGTTAGGTGAGCTGTGGCTCAACACTAAGCTACTTTGTGATAGATTTGGAAATAACCCCAACTTTATCCGAAGCTGTCTTTGCTTTTTCTTTGCATACAGTGTACGTTGGTATGTGGTGTGAGTTCTAGAGCGTCACCATAAAGGGAAGAACCGGAGGAAATTTTTAAAAAGTGTATGTGTCACCTCCTGCAGCACTGTCTGGCCTTTGGAGCTCCCCATTTCTTAAGCAACTGATGGTTATACTATTAGGAAAGAAAACATGTTACTAACATTGCATGGCATTGCCAACTGTGAGCAGGTTAGAACCGCATTGTTCACTGAGAAGCTGGAAATCAAGACAGGCCTTTTTGAGATATACACAGAACATTATTTCCTTTTAATTTAAAGTTTCCTTGTGAAACCGTTGGCAAATATTTGTACAAGAATCTAAAAGGATGTTATTGGGTATATGTCCCCAAAGGATCTCTAACTTCATTGCTTTCTGAGTTTCCCTCGTGAGGTTGGATAGACTAAGGAGAGAACGCCATTTAAAAATAGAGTTCACATGTCTCACTGAGGAAATCACGTATGAATTCTAAAAATGTACACGTAAGTTCCCTTAAATGTGATGTAAACAATACACCAAATAAGCAAGTTTTATTTTATCCACTTTCCTAAGAAAGGCTTTTCAGTGTGCGAGAATTTAAATTTTACTTGGCATGCATAGAATACTGGAAAACTGGAAAGGCTCAAGAGAGCAATTGCCAGGTGAAGGAAAGCCGGACAGAGCCAAGTTTTGAGCCTTAAAAAAATTCAACGAAATCTTGACCTTGATATCCTGACTTGCTCTATACTTCTTTGTTGATGCATACCAACATTAAAGTATCACATTAAGAAAATGTAGTTTATTGAACACCAAAATATGCATAACAACTCCTGAAAAAACAGCTCACAATACGCAGAGAGAGACAACCTTCATGAAAAGCGTGGTATTCTCTGAACTGGAATCCTAAGGATGTTCAGATAACATTGTATGGTTTCATGCCACTATGCAATGTTGCTCAGTGAAGATCTGCCAAAAACAGAACTGAAATTTGGTTACAGTTTAAATAGATACTTACTTCCAAGTTAGTGTTATCCTTAAATGTATGTGGTTAAATCATGTTATACTGAGTGGCTGCAGTGTGAAATACATGAAGAAGCAACATACTATATTTTAAATGAAAATATATTTGTTTACTCTTTTTTTTCCCACAGAACCAAACCTGTAAATAGAAAAATTTTTAAAGATAACTCTAGTGTTCAAAATATCTCAATATATTTTGGCTTCTATAAGAGTAAATACACACAGACTATAAAGTAAATGCTGAGATTTGTTGTTTAATGATATATCCATGTTACTAGAAACTTTAAATACCTTAGGATCTGTAATATTACAAGTGTATATGCGTATGTTATTCAAGTCAAGGGAATGTATTTACATTGTCACTAAAATGTTCATTTATATATATTATATATAATTACTAGAGATGTTAAAGTGGTAAAATTAGTAGCTTAATATCTTTAATTAAGCCAAAATGCCCAGGAATTTTAATAATTCCTTTTAACCTTTGATGTTTTGACATTTAATATTTTCTGTTATAAATTTTTCATTTGTAAATGATTGAAAATTTAAAGAATCTTGGGTATATAATGCATTTACTTGTAATCATGAATCAATTTTACTACCTCCTTTAAAACAACACTCACAGATTATATGATATCTGGCTGTTTAGTCATTTCATCTGAATGCTATATAGGTGACTAGCACTACGTTGAGATATTGAGGTTCAGTGGAATCTCCTGTTCCCATAGTGTTTTCACTGTATACACTATGGTAATGAACAACATGGAGAATTAAGTGCTGTTTAAATGCTGCCCTAAAAATTATAATGCAAGAATGCATCACTCATTTTCGGCCGGGTGGAGAGCATCTACATAGAGTTCATTCTTGACCTTACCTGAGTAAGTACTCTAACTTAACGTAGGAGACACACCTAGAGGGGTAATCCATTGAGCTTAATAGGAAGACAGTTAATAACCTTTATTCATCCTCATGCGCTATCAATCACGGCTGTCACCAGTCTGCTGAATCAAAGCAAAAGTGTTCTTCACAGATGACTGATTAGAAACGCAAAATCACAAGATCCATCTTCATGGTCACTTTTATTATAGTCATTTTTAAACTGACAGCAACCTGCTCAGTTTCAGCACACTGGGCATCACAAATAGTGTCACTCCGTGCAGCTAAGCATGAGAAGAGGTTGGCTGGATTATACTTCAAAATAATTAGGCCCTCAACCCTTTGTGGCCTAGGAAATGGTAGTCATCTCCCAGGTTCTTTTACCTCTCCCTAACTGCTATGATTGCGTTGAATCGTTAGTTTATAATTTAGAAGATAGTCAGTGTTTTCTTGTGAATTAGGCACTAGGAATCAAATATACCTAGTTGAGAGTTGCAGATAACTTTTTGGTCTAGAGCTTCTTTTGAGCTTCATGGCAACACCCCTCTTGCTCTCAGTTTCTATTGGTTTCATTGTGTAACTGAATATGTGTGGATGTGCATGTATGTGGATGTGTATGCATGCATGTGGATGTGTATGTATGTGCATGTAATTAGTGATCCTGCAATCTAGGTAGTGATGGTCTGAAGGGTGGAAGGCACTTAGTGTCATCACTTGAGCACCATAGCACTGACATTACTCAGTCTGTAGCTAGAGAAATCCACAGTCCTCAAGGTGGCTACAATATAAAGTACCAGGGAGCTGTGTAACTTCTTGACATGTAGTTCTTTATCTTTTCTTTTTTACCTTAAAAACGACACATTTGAAAAAACAAATATAGAGAAAAAATTAGAGGTTTCCCAGTTATATCTGACTCAAATGATAAGAAACTTTCTTCTTACTTAGATTCTTGATTATTATGATTCAGACACCAGAGTTTCATGCTTATTTCAAAATATTTTCTAAGACTTTGAAAATATTTTATAATACAATAAGGCATATGTAATATATGTTTATATAGGGAAACGTTGTGGGGAGTATTAAAGACATAATTTTCATGCACATATTGTGAATAGCTTGCTTCATAGTTCATAAAAATGATTTAAACTTTAGTTTAACAATTTTATTCAAAAGACCTTATAAATATCCGTGTAGGGTTTTCTTTCATCAAGTGTTCATTTTCTTTTTGGTGACTATAAACAGTTCCATATAAATTGAAAGAAAGAGCAAAGTAAGAGATTCAAAAAGGTTGCAAATTATCAATTTTTATATAACTGTTCATTTTCGATGAAGTTGATATCTGACTATAACTCTGCAAGGAAACTGATTTTTTGTTTCTTTTCTCCATCTACACTCAAACACACATACACACACAGTTTTATATTTTCTAGATCAACAGTATACATATGCATGTATATATGATATATCTGTCTTTTCACGTGTGGTTATAGATGGATAAAGTTACTCTATGTATTAGAAGGCTAATGTCAACTAATACTGATTTCTTTAATATTGTACTCAGCTTATGCACATTTTTCTATTCATATAGGTGCAGTAACTAAAATACTAGAAAATAAATCTCAACTAGTGATCTTGTTTATTTATTTAGAAATAAACAAGAGTGTCTGAATTTGAGTAGATATATTTGTTAGCTGATATTTTTAAAATACTCCTACTCTATAAAATCAATAACAACAATACCGTTATGAGTAAATGCGTTAGATTAATTGAAATGTTTACATAGTTTAAGAGTTTTGTAATGACATCTGAGTCATGGAATAATCACATTAATGTGTTCACTTGTTCATTTTAAGTTAAGCAATAAAAGCAGGGTGTCTCCTAACAAAATGCTGTGTGTGTGTGTGTTTAGTTTGGATACACAAAGTTGTTATTTCTAAAATTCTAAAATAAATAACTTCTCATAGAATTTAGTGTTATTTCATTTAAAGTTAATTTTGATGTAAAATCTCCTTTTTTGTGTTTTAATTATGCTTATCAAAATGTGGCCAGAAAGAAACACTGGAAAGATTCAGACTTGTGAAATTTTTAGTGTAGCCAAATCATCTTTTCATGTCATCTACATTTCTACTATCAGTGTAGATCGCTATTATCAAACTTTAACATACATCATATTGTCAATATCCATAAGGTTGGTAATGATGAGACTTGCAATCCTACTCGTCCATAAATGGAACTTAAAATAGTGAGGAATAGCAAAAACAACTTCCTCATATATTAAACAAAATCAAGCAATTAAAAATTCTGTCTTTTAAAATTTACCATAAAATATCGTTGTTTTAAGAATTTTATGTTTTGATATGATTTAAAGTCATCATTCACTCATACTCAAATATATTACCTGCTAAAATAAAAAGTCTTTTGAGGAAAACATTTAGTTTTATTTACCTGGAGTATTCAATTGCTTTGTTCCTGTTAGTTTCTGAATTTCATGTCAATTTGCCGTCATCGTTTGTGCTAACATTTCTTTTCTTCAAAGTACTTCATATTTAAGTGCAAACATAAAGCAAAGGATTTTATTTAATAAAATTAAATAAATGGACTAGCACAAAACCCTTTCAGCTGGTGGAACTTACTTCTTCATATCAGTACATAGTAATCAGAGAATATTTTAAACTGTAAAAGCTTAATTTTCCACATTTGTCTGGAGTTTGTGTTTGTGCATCATATACAGTATGCACATGCATGGAGACATATACAAATGCCGTCATATTTAGATGGCTGACTTCTTGCAAATGGTGCTGCACACAGATAGCCCAGTGCTGATTGCCATGCCAGCACTTATGCAGCCTGAATATGCAGCTGAAGCATCTCTCTCTCTCTCTCTCTCTCCTAGGCTGTGATTTTCCCTTGGCGCCTGAATTGGTCTTTGTTGAATCTTTGTGATAAAAAAGGCTGTTATGTGAGCGTCAGCTTGCAATAAATGTGTGAGAAGACAGACAGACTGGCCATCTTTTAGCCTGTCTTTCTTACCTGGGATTCAGAGTCCCAGCTACCCACTACTGATATTTAAAGAGAAAAGAAAAGAAAGCAAAGGTCACACAAAAATCGCCTTTAACCTTTTATAGTCAAAAAGAGAAAAATCTTGTAAGGACTTATAATTACTTATTATGTAATTTAATTTTAACTGCTTCCCAAAATTAACTTTTAAAATGATGTTATTATTTCTTATGTCTTTACTTAAGATGATCATTTTGTTTACCTCTCACCTTTGTTTAAAATCTTATCTGTGTAGTCCTTAAAATTCTCCAGTACTAAAATTCATGTATTTTCTGGCATTCCTATCCTCAAAGCTTTCTGTTAAGTCAGTCAATAAAATTCTAGGATGCATTTTATAAAAACAGAATATTTTCATCAATATACCTTTTTAAAATTTTGCCTGAGTCAGTTTACAAAGAAATAAGCCAGTAGACTTACTGGGTACTTACTTGCACGGATTTTGGGATGTCTAATGCTGGTTTCAAGTGAAACATTAGGCTAATACAATAGAGATAAATACTCATTTGATAGGTTGACTTTTATGTGCAAACCTTCACTTAAGCATTGCACAAGCCCTGAAGATTTTTGAAGCATTGCAGTTTAT
Source organism: Chionomys nivalis (assembly GCF_950005125.1). Classification (NCBI taxonomy): domain Eukaryota; kingdom Metazoa; phylum Chordata; class Mammalia; order Rodentia; family Cricetidae; genus Chionomys; species Chionomys nivalis. Next base: position 55,999,016 of record NC_080101.1, on the reverse strand, counting down.
TTCGCAATATTTGCACAATCAGAGTAGTATTATATTGCCTTGTTATTTTATGATATTAAATTTCACATTTAGATTTTCATTTGAATTTTCCTGTTTTAGACATATGTAAATATCATCTTATTAACTATCATAAACTAGTAGTTTAAGGTGGGGGCGATTGTGAAATGTAAACACTGCTTCTCGATTTTACAGCATTGCCATCGAAGAGAAAGAGGGACCAGTGTCACTTTACCCAAACATTTCCCTGTTATGATTATAAGAAAAGATCAGATGCTGTGACAATTTTTTTCATATGTGATCTTTCTTTAGAATTATTTTCAAAGACAACTGTTCTTTACCCTTATTTTCATCTCCAAAAAGCATTACATTTTGCTTCATTGTGAAATATTTCTTCATAGCATATCTTAGTTTAATTCACTTTTAGCAAAAGAAACACCCAGGCTCAATCTGGAGACCTCCTTCCAACATAATTTGGCTGGACCTTTTCTTAGTAAAGGTTTTCTGGTTTTCATTTTCACTTCATATTCTCAAATAAAAGATCCTTTGTTGTCTACCATTTGATTGGACTTAATGAAAAACACTCCATTTTAACTTAACAGTATTTCCTTTTGAATTTATTATATTTAAGAACACTGTCAAGAATCAAACATTTAATCTCAGGTTTTTATATTTCAAAATATATTACTATCACATGGCTCGGTGAGGTGATGTAAAAAGTACACCGAAAAGATTTCAAAAGGAAAAGCAAAAGCGAAAAAAGCTTGCCTTCATTTTAATATGAAACTAAATACTATGGCTAATGTGCAGATTGGGTTCGGCAGCTGACTGTAAAGAGTAACATGTGACAGGGTGCCAACAGCAGAATCGTGCAGTATTGACTAAATGAGCTTCACTGATTTGTATTGAGGCTAATATCTTCTTTAAACAATTCCGTGTAAATTGTGCGTATAAAGTCATTGGAAGCTATTTCTCAGGACAGCCTTGCCGGCTAGCTACCTGCTGGAGTGAGGAAGATAATCAATAGGAAGAAATAGAGCTGAGCATGAGCCTGGAAGGCCGCGGAGCAGTTAATGCTGATAAAAGTAGATGATGTCAATATTTGGGAATAGCACAACTCTGGGATAATAGACAAAAGAGAAGTGCATGTGTTGTAGGGCATCCAAACGGGGACAAAATTGAAGTCTAAGTGGCAGATGATGCTGTAGGCTGCAAAAGACATTCTTTATTATAGGCATTGTTAAATCTCCACTGCAATTCAAACACAGAACAGGATGTATATAAAAAGGCACCTAACTTTATCAGCAGTTTAAAGACCCCTTCTTCAGTGGTCAATTGATTTCTGCTGTTTTGTATATCTCATTAAAAATTATTCTTGAGAATTTCCTAAGTGGCTTGCAAGATATGAAAAATAACATATAAAAAAGAAAATGAAAATATGCTGTCAGTCTGAGGGTGGTTCCGAACGTGTAAACAAGCCTCCTTCCACACCTCTGTGTACATTTGTGGTTATAGAAGACACCTTGTTTTTGAAAGATAGTACACTAATTGGAAGTGAGGTAATAGTATATTTTTACTAATTTAATGCTAAAATTCAGTTTTGCTCTTGCTGTCAGGTGATGAAATTTCATTCTTCAGTGCTGATCTTTCTGTTGATGTATTATGACATAGTCTGTCAACATGAACAGATACAGGGAGGGAGACTGGGTGACTGAGGCCCAACCTGCACTGTGCTCATCTCGAATTTTAAGCATGCTAGTGTGTTCGGATATAAGAAGTAAGACTGTGCTGGCTTTAGATGCTATTATCTTCTGTAAAATTTTAGTCCAAACAAATCAGTTGGATCACGGCAATGTTCCAAAGATGAATGAGGGAAACAATTTCAAAACGTGCGCTTTAGAATATCTTCCTTATAATGCTGTTTAACATCATAAGTTTATTCCTTAATAAAATAGACACTATTTGCAAATTAGTCAGCGAAACCTAGCAATAAATTCAGGTACATATGATTATTCAAGGTAACCGTTCCTCCCAAATTAAACAATTCTATAGCTATGACATTGCTTTTATTGTCACAGAGGTTTGCTGTCAGATACATGGGTTAGATCAAACATACAATTCTCTGGGTAGCTAAAATAGCATCACCTGACATACATATATATGTATGTATATTTAATTAAAATCATGTTACCAAATGTTATTAGAAAGTCAAATGTATTTTTACCTTATACCTGATCTTTTTTTCAATATTTTCAACCCATGGACATACAGGATGAGATGTTCATTTTGTGCTTTTGTTTTCGGAGTAACTACTTATATTGAAAAGACTAATTTCAGCTTTAGCAAAACACACATTAATGTTCTTAATCCAGCATTCCACATAATAATTGCAACAACTTAAGAGTGTAAATATATCATCTTTGTTAAAATAAAAATATTCATTTAAAAATTCTAATATGTTGCCAGCCCTCCCACCTTTTCATCTTAAATACAGAGAAATAAAATATTCTTATTTATTATTGAATTCTAAAGAATGTTTCATTTCAAATAATGTATGAATTTTGATTTAGAGACACAGAAAAAATCTTTTAAGATCTATACTTCAGCTAATTTGTTAATCTTGTGCCACTTTCAGCATTTGTCACACATATAGACCAGGAAATTGGCTCCGTCTCATTCTAGCTCTGTATTGAATTAAAAACCTCTACTGCAAAGAGGAGCATGATGTGGGGAAAGAATAAATTTAGTTCTTTCTTTAGTAATGCACATATATTTCCATACATTTCACATCCTAAGGGAGCCTATGAATGCATTCAATAAATACACAACTATAAAGTATAATTCCAGAAAAAGGAAAGGTCTACATCTTTTTTTCTGGTTTTAATATGCCATTTTAAGTCTGAACACTTAAGATTAAATATTTTTATTCATTTATTTTGCTTTTCTTTTAGCAGACACCTTCAGCATTAGAGATAAATCTTAAATAATGAATTTCAATTGTTTCTTCCATTTGGATGATGTTAGCAAGTTTAGGGAAAATTAAATTATATACCAGCAACGACAAATTGAGAAAAATGTTTTACTTATTTGTTTTTTTTTGTTTTTTTTTGCCATTTGAATCTAGATGTATATTCACCCTGGCTAGCTTAGTAGATATGTGTAAACTACATATGCACACACGGGGGAAGGAACACCCACTCATATTTCATTTGTGTAGGCCAACAGACAAAGTAGTTTTAACATCACATCCTAATAAAGAACAACTCTTGTGCACAGTGGGTGTGTTTCTCTTCAGATTAGTTAAACTGAGATCTGTCCCGCAGGTGATGGAGATTTCTAGCTGACTAGAAAGATAGACTTCCTAGTCTGTGTAGTTCACCATACTTCCTAGTGTCTGGATCTCTGAGTGCATTTCGAGGAGACAGGGCGATGCAGCAGATTTATGATGGCCTCACGAAAACAGAGCTAGCAAAGATTATGGCGGAGTTGTTTAGAAATACAGTGAACTGAAGCTTCCTGATTTACGCTGACGTATATCTAGATGAAGCCTTCATTTGCAAATTGCCTTGTGGAGTCATCTTTTATTAAATGTTTGATAGATACGGAAATGTACATATCTATTTTAAAGCATACCAACTATGCTGCTATTAATTTTGCAAGGATTCTGTTAAACATTTTTAGGTTAGAATTTCTTTCATTGATATAGTTAAAATTTGATAAATAACTTAAAATAAAATCCAGGGACATAACTACATCAGATTAAGAAATACATTTTATGAAATTTCAAAGTTAGCGTCCAGTTGTGAGGAATTTGGAAAAGTCACAATAAATTTGCAGAGTGAATCATTCAAGGTCTTTAAAAAATGTTTATATTCTTATTCTATAATAAAGAAATATGACTCAAAAGAGTGCCTGCATGGCCAGTCCCAAGCCCTTGCTCGCCTGTCTCCCCTGATCTTCACTAGCATCAACCACATAGCTCTTCTTCTTCTTTTTTTTTTTAAAATAAGACCAGGGACAAAATACTCCTTGACTTAGTACTGAAATCAGGAGGAAAGAGAGATGGAGTACAGGCAGCTCTTATGAACGTCTTATCTGCCTACCATCAGAAAGGACAGCATGCAGGACCCAAGCATGTCAGTACTCAACCTATCTATCTTATGACTTAGTATTTTTTGAGGCTGTCTTCCTTCTTTCTTTCCCTCCCTCCCTCCCTCCCTCCCTCCCTCCCTCCCTCCCTCCCTCCCTCCCTCCCTTCCTTCCTCCCTTCCTTTGGTTGCTTTGTTTTTTCCAGATGGAGTTTCTCTGTGTAGTTTTGGAGCCTGTCCTGGAACTTGCCCATAGAATTTGCTGGCCTTGAACTCCCAGAGATCCACTCACCTCTGCCTCCTGAGTGCTGGGATTAAAGGTGTGCACCACCACTGCCAAGTGCTGCTTTCCTTTTAATTATCACAATAGCTTGTGATATTATCATTCAAATTTAGGGGACCCACAAGCCACACACCAATTTATATTCTCCCTCTTAATCTGAGAAATAAACGTACGTGTAAAGATGATTAGAGATTTGGGAACTAGAGTCAAGATCTGGGAAATGTTGTAGTCACAGATTCTTTAAGACACTCATTCTGTTGGTTTGATTATCCTTGCATTTTACAGCTTGGGAGTTCAGATGCCCAATGCTGGGATTGTATAAATGGGTGTTTCTAGAAGCATCTCACATGAATTATTGGGTGTTCCTACCACCTCCGGCATAAAATTCTCTAACAGACAGTAGCTGACATATTGGGAGAATGTACCTGAAAATATCAGATAACTTTTTCCCTTTAATGTACGTTTTGAAGACTTCTTTCCAGTGGTGCTTTTCCTCTCTCTTTCCCTCCCTTTCTCCATCTCTCTTTCCTCCTCTCTCTAAAGGGGGGTTTGCGAAAACAAACAGGAAATAAAACACTTTTTTTTGCAATTGGCCTAAACTCCTCATCAGAACATTAAGTCACACCCCCTCTCTTCCTCCCTCCCTCCTCTCATCCTTTTTCATTCTCTCCTTTCCTATTATCTCTATCTTCCTTCCTCCTCCCTCACCTCCTTTTAAAAAAATCATTACAAAATCCACGTAAACTGTGATTTGCTCCTCAGTTACTGTTTGAAGGTTTGTGTGGAGTTCTTCAGGTTTTCTCTGTCCTGCATAACTGTGCACACCCCAAATAACCCCTTCTCCCTGACGATCAACTCTAAACAACTATTATTCTCTTCCTGCCATCGTCAACGAACTGAGCTAAGATAGATATAACATTCCTGTCCCTCTGTGGTGCCTGAATCTGTCTCACATAACATACCCCCCTCCCACGCCCGGGGTAACCGGGATATCTTCCAGTGTTTAGCCATTATCCTCCTTGAAAGATAACAGGGAGGAACCTCGTTGGAACGCTGCACATGAATTAAACTTGTCCATTAACTAGGAACTTGGAAATGCAAGTCAAAAAAAGCAAGAATTTTAATTCTTATGGGAATCAAGAGGAAGGAAGCTTCCAGCTATTGTTAAACATCGACAGTTCCTAAGAAACAAAGTTAAGGTTCCTGAATGCACCCCATACCAGCCACTGGTGATAAGCAGCTCCCTAAAGTTGTCGTGTTCATCCACACAGCTCCCCGCAGTGGTACTCTTATTATCCCTCCTTCACAGATGATAGAAATCGAGGCACAGAGAGGTCAAGTTCCTCGCACAAGTTTATAAAGCAGATAAGTACTAGAGATGGGATCCAACCACTTCCTTAAGCACTCTCATGCTGTTTCCCTAATAGTCACTTAGCAAACGTCCTTCTCTTCAAATCCATGGGGATGACAACATATCCTTCTGAGTTGAGGGGAAGCAGCCCTCCCCTGTCCTCCTCTAGTGCAGAAATAAGGAGCAAATATGACTGGCTGAAGCCTGCTGACTTTGACTATTTGCTCTTAATAAAGAGTAGATGTGTCTAGAATTACAGTCCAAAGAAGGGATGTCAGACCAATGGGTGTGGCAGGTACATTCAAAATTACTTTTTGATACATTGGTCTCTAGATCCCCGTAATTACTGTATGATTTCACTGGATTTATACTGCATGATTAATTCATAGTTAATTATGATTGTTTGAATGATTATGGATAGATGATTTGTTCTTTTCCAAAGCTAGACTATTTTGAAGCCTGGATACAGATGCCTTGTGCTTCAGGATAACCTGAGTTTCACTCCCAAGATAGGATTCAGGGTCTAGTTTTCCGTAATTTCACTAATCCTTTTTTTCGGTTGCATTTACTTTTTATACATAAAATTCTTTCACTAAAACTTCCTTGTTTTAGTCACTCCCAAGAGCTGCAGATGATATGAAACATTACTACACATATGTGCTATGTTGACTTCATACAGGCTTCCTGCTTCATTAAGAAATTGTGAAATGTACTTATGTAGAGAATGCTTTACAAATAGAGCTCAGGAAACATTAACATACATAAGTAAATATCTACTTTGATGAAAATCTGCCTTAAAGGCCTTTCAGGTCTTTGATTCCTTTCGTTCAAATTTGTTGCATTACAAATCACTTTACGTATCTCCTGGGTTCCTGTCACAGCTTGCTGGCACTTATGCTGGTGGAAACACAGGGTCTATGCTATTCCAGAGAATGCAAGGAATATAGGAGAGAAACAGAGAAACAGGGACTCTGGGCTCTGGAGAAAACCATGAGATCCAACCCCTGTCCAATGTGCTTAGGGTGACTGAAACAGTGGTTAACATCTTCAGGTCTACTTTTCCTTTTTGTAAACTGAATATTCTAGGAAAGAGAGAATTCTTAAGTGGTGAATTTTAAATATGCCTTGCAAGTGACACTTTATGAGGACTTGATTGTCTGTGACCCATCACTATTAAGTTCTAGAATATGTTAGTATCTTTAAGTATGTGTCTATGCTCAGGCTGTATAAATGATTAGACTAATAAATGCTAATAAAACTATTATTTTGAGGATTCTCCTAAGAATCCAAAACTAATCTCAAATATAAAAGGGAAATCTTATAAAAAATAATTTTTAATTTAAAATAACCTGGCTTCATAATCCATTGAGTTTGTAAACATTACATTTGTAGATTCTTGATTTGACAAACAATATCTAAAATGTAGTTTAATTTTATTTTCACAATTGATATTAGAATTTTTACCCTGTTGAGGTCACAATCACAGAGATACCATCTTTATAAAACTTAGAGTTTTATGAAATGTTTAATGTAGAAAAATATAACGTAAGAGCAATATGGGAAAACGAAAAAGGTCAGACATTTAATTTATGTCCTAGGCTAAGAGTAGCATACAGATTTCAGGCCCGTTTAAGCTCAGCGCCTGCCTTTATCACGCACGTAGCGATGTGTCTATCTGTATTTACAAATTATGGGAATGAAACAAAACGTGCTTTGATTTTTTTTCTTCCCGAGATTCTATTGCCTGTTTGTAGTACCAGAGCCAGTGCCTTCTCCCTTTGAAGTGAAGAGACTGTTGGTTGCCCTAATATAGAATTGCATGCCTGCACAAACGAGACTCGTACAGCAGAATTGCGGAGCGTGTGAACTAGTTTGGAAATGTTAAGAATTATCACAACCATCTGAAATGAGATCTGATGCTCTCTTCTGGCCTGCAGGCAGACACACAACAGAATATTGTATACATAATAAATAAATAAATATTTTTTTAAAAAAGAATTATCAGAAAGAAGTAACGCCTTCTTAGTGCGTTATTTCACTGTTAAATGCTGTTTTTTGGTTTTCACTCTGTTGGGAAGTTTTATAATTTCAGAAAAGAAAACACAGAAATCTTTCTCTTTAATACTGACAGGAGTGCCACATATCCAGTCTCTTCCTGGTTCTTTGCTTTGGGTGACTTGTGCCCTCGTGTGTGACCATAAGGTGCCCTTTCAATTGACAGTTACAAGCAAATGATGGATGCCTTCATGGAGCTTTGCACAGCCAAAATAAGCCAAGATATTCAGACTGATGTGGGAAGGAAGGTTTAGATCAGGACACAGAATGTCCAACCTCAGGGACATTTGAATGAAGTCTATTAAAAAATGAATAAAATGACAATGAGGATGCTTAAATCATCTTCCATATACATTCAGGAATAGAATGAGTTCTGGAGATACGAAGTTAATATTACCTTATCTAAGATTTTCTGATAGCAATAAATAGATTCTTGTACCACATTGTTATTGTTAAATTTAAACCAAATTTAATAGTCTGCTTTTGGAAGTGAAATTCGTTTTCTTTTTATACTGTTTCTTGTCAATAGTTTTTAGCTATCTTCTTACTAGAAAATATTTCTTAATTAATTATTTTTTTTTAAAAAAACTATCTTTTCTCATTTTACATACTAGTCCCAGTTCCCACTCCCTCCCCTCCTCCAGCTTCTTCCACTTCCCTACCCCCATCCACTCCTCAGAAAGGATAAGGCTTCTCATGGGGAATCAACAAAGTCTAGCACATTGCTTTGAGGCAGGACCCAAGGCCTTCCCCACTATATGTAGGCTGAGCAAGGTATCCCTTCAAAGAGAATGAACTCCAAAAAGCGAGTAAAAGCAGTACGGATAAACACTTACGGAAAAGTTCAACATCCTTGCTCATCAGAAAAATGGAAATCAAAACATCTGTGAGATTCCATTTTACACCAGTCAGAATGGCTAAGATCAAAAACACTAATGACAACTTATACTGGAGAGCAAGCAAAGTAAGGGGAAATCTACACTGTTGGTGGGAATGCAAACTTGTACAAATACTTGGAAAGCAGTATGGGGATTTCTCAGAAAATTGGGAATTAACCTACCTCAGAACCCAGCATATACCCAAAAGATGTTCAATAATACTACAAGGACATGTTTAACTATGTTCATAGCAGCATTATTTGTCATAGCAAGAACCTGAAAACAACCTAGATGCCTCTCAACTGAAGAATCGATATAAAAAATATTTTATAAAACCTTAACCTATGCTGTACATAGTTTCGTTTGACTGCTTAGATTTTACTTTATATTCACTTTCAACAGTTTTAAAGTGGTAAATCTTTTAATATTTTCTTTAAAATTTGAATTTTAGAAGTTTTGCCTTTCAGAGCTTGACAAACATAAAATTACTTATTTCTGACACTTTGACAACCATTCTGACTAGTTTTCTGTAGTTTTTAGAAAATGTATTTTTCGTGTTGGAGCACAACTTTAGCTCCTCCTTTTCTGTATATGTATGCTTTTACTATCTATTCTTTGAGATTTTCATACATGAAAATGTAGTTTCATTATATCCTATCACTCCTAATCATACCACATCATATCACTTACTTCTGAACCCCTAGTCCTCCAATACCCTTCCTCCCACATCTTCCTCTTAAGTTCAGGTCCCCCAGATTTCAATCAGTGCTATGTTTATACACTACCATCAGTTCTGCCCATGCTGGCATGTTGACTAACTTTATGGTGTTCAAGTCTTGTGAAAAAAGAAACAACTGCTGTTGGTCCCTGAGCCCAATGAGTCTGTCACGTTCAGAAGACACTATACAGCAGCCACACTCTCCTCTGGCTCTTGCACTCCTTCTGCCTCCTCTTCCACTGATGTATAGGATGGAATATGGTATAGGTGTCCATTTAAGGCTGAACTTTGACGAAGGCTCCTGTATGAATATCTGTCCACTGCAGAAAGAAGCTTCTGTGATGTGGGGTGAGAGCTGTACTAATTTATGGGTATAAAGATAAGTATTTAATAAACAGTTTGATACTCCATCCATTATCAAAATAATAGTTATAATGTGGTATTCAGATTAGAATTTTCCAACAGTATTCAAAATTAAGAATTATACTTATTTTATTAATTTTTTGAGACTAGGTCTCACATATTCAAAGCTGGCCTTGTTTCTAATGTATCAAAAGTTGGCTCTGCACTTCTTATCCTCTTCCTTTACCTTCGAAATGTTGGGGTTATAGACATGAGCCACTGCATCAAAATTGAAATTGAGAATTATTTAAATATGCAAATTAATTTAAAAATGAATAATTTAAATGATTATAGATAACTTAGTTGTTATTTGAACCCTATTGAGATTTTTGATTTATTCCACCAAGACAGGCTGATAGTCCCCAGAGAAAAATGAAGGGAACAATAGTCTTCAGCAGGCCTGGATTCTCAGCTCCTCTTCTATTGCTCTAAAAGGTGACAGCATCTTAAAGCCTCACCCAAACTAAACATCCTTGTGATGCTGATGGCATCACGGTTACCCCAAATGTTATCAAATTTAACCAATTTAAAGTTGCTTTTTAGAGGTCACTGTCTTCAGAGGAGGCTTAACACATTAGTCATTACCTCCTGGACAGTGATGACTTAAATTTACTAATACTTGGGAATCTCAATTCTGCCATCCTCAAATTTCACTTGTGAGAATAAAAAAGTTGAGTAGAAAAAAAATTAGTTCTGCGTCTCAGATCATTTGCGGCAGTGGGTCAATAAACCTTGCAGGCATCATCAGTGTGGGGAATTAAAGAACCAGTGTTTATGAAGAGAAGGTAGTGGAAAGGTTGGTGGTAGACAACTTTTCACCATGACTATTCTGCAGCAGCCCAATTGTTGGAAGCAACGATTTTACATCTGAGCCATGGTATTAATTCATGGCTCCATTCTCAACATTGCTTTTAATCCAGTTAAGAGCTCTGCTATCAAGTGCTCCAAATATTCAGCTCAAGTTATGACTTGAGTATAAATAGGAACTTTTTGAAAGCATCTTCACACCTCCTCTATCATTTTTATACTACATATATTTGCACCAAGCACAGGGTTGTATCCATTTATTTATTCATTTATATATCTATCTATTGATTGATTGATTGATTGATTATTTTTTCAAGACTGAATTTCTCTGCGTATCAGCCCTGGCTATCCTGGAACTCATTCTCTAGACCAGGTTGGCTTCAAACTCACAGAGGTCCGCCTGACCCTATCTCCTGAATGTTGGGATTAAAGGCAGGAGTCCTGTGGCCATAATCTAAATTTAAACCTAAATATTACTAGTTTTCTTGTTTTCTGTATTACTGTAACTTTCAGAGTTTTTTTTTTTTGTATTTTATTGATTTTCTAGATGATGGCCACACTTCTGTTGGACAAAATCAGCATCTCTCATTAGATTTCAACTCCTAACTGTCTGGTTCACTGAACACTGGGTAAAGTGGTATTCTTTCAATGACCAACATCTGAAAACAGGGTGAGTGTCTAGTCCTTGCTTTCCATAGTTCTGCTTAGGATCCTCATCTTCTCTCATGTTGTTATCTCAATTCTTCTCATTTCTGTCTGCTCCTTTGCTCATCAATCCACCAAGAACTTTCGCCTAATGCATTTGTCAAGGATCATAACAAAATAATTCTTAACAATTCACTGACTCTTAAAAATGACTCAAGGAAAACTGAAGAATTCCAAGGGCAGTTTAATTCATTACTGAAAGTATACAGAAAAACATGACTCTCAACTAGACTGTAATAGTCAAATGCTCCTGGGCACAAAAGGTGAGCATTTTTTTTTATTCCTATATGCATAGCAGGTGATCCAGATACAATCTAAATGCATAAAATAATGAGCTGTAAAAATCTCAATCACTAGAGCTATCAGTAAAGGAAGAAGAGAATTTCAGCAAGACACTATGATTCCATTGTTGACTGCACTGTACATTAGTTGAGTGTTTGATAAGCTTATAAAGATAAAGTATCTATTCTTTTCTGTGCATATGATTATATTGTCAAGTTATTAGTAAGATTAAACAAAACTGCAGGTAGGTAGACCTGTATAAATATGGGCACATATTAAGAAATTTGCTTTACCAGAAAATATATGACAAATTCCATTAGTTAATTAAAAAATTTATTAGCTGTCTTCTTAGAAGATTTGGGCAGTGTTTAGCAAGATTGGAAAGGAAGGAATTAAGCCAGTAAGAAAGATCAAGAGAAGCTAAGTTGCTACTGGCCTGTGGAAAAAGATTCTAATAGAATCTGAAGTGGCAAAGTTATGTGCTAGGACCACAAAAAATCCAATCATAGGACTGGGGATGGAGTGCATTGGCCCAGACTTGATGATCATCCTTGGAGGGCAGGGACAGCAGACACAGATAGAAATTGATCTGAAAACATGATCTAACAGTATGTTCAAGACGTATTTATTGAATAAAAATATTCTATCTCTCAGAATCTCCAGATCGTTATATGGATATGACAGTAGATTATGGACTAAGACCTGGATAGTAAAAAGGAAGATATAAAGAATAGAGAAACCTTAATTTGTCAAAGTTTGAAAATAGTAGACTAATTATGAGGCAGTTAGGGGATAATTGGAATAGAAAATTTTCAAAGAAGCAGGACATGTGTCTTACTATAATAACAACAAAATGATTTTTAACTTCTAAATGAATATACTGTACTACACTATTAATGATTATTGAGACTAGTTAAATGTAATCTAAATTTGAAGCTTTAAAATAACTAAAAATTGAATGTTGTTTATTGTGCTTATGTTTTCACAGAAAGAATATTATAGTTACATTCATATTATGTACATATTATATCAACATAAAATACACATAGATAACATTTATACAAGTATATGTCTTAGTCACTATTTTATTGCTATGAAGAGACACTATGGCCAAGACAATTCTTACAAAACAAAACATTTAATCTGACCTATGGCTATCTTTTAGTTGCAGGGTTTAGTTCATTATCATAATGATAGGGGACATGGCAGTAAGCAGGCAAATATGCTGAGACTTCTACATCCTGGTCCATAGGCAGAGACTCATGGCTTGGCATTGACTTTTGAAACCTCAAAGCCTATCCCAGGTGACACACTTCCTCCAACAAGTCTACATTTCTCAATCCTTCTAATCCTTTTAAATAGTGTCTTTCCTGGTGACTAACCATTAAAACATATGAGCCTATGGGTCGCCATTCTTATTCAAACCACCATAATATATATGTGCATTTCCTTCAACTGCAGAGGAAAGTTTTGATTTGGAATTTGGAACCTGAATTCAGCTTTTCAGAACCTTTATGCAGCTTTCGATTGAGAGGCTCCATGCTGTGCTCTGACATAAAGAAGCTCAACTTTTTGGGATGGCTGCATAAGGAACAGATGCTTTTAAATGAACTAAACATGTTGTTCATCATGTGGCTTTGCATCTTTATTAAAAAATAAATGCTTAACATTCATTTGATTCATTTGTTTTCTGCCTTTATATTTGTGAAATGGATGTTTAAGTCTCACTAGCCAATTTTAAATGTTTATACAAACTGTAATATCACGTGACACCTTTGTGAAGGATATAATGATGAGTAGATAAGATCCTGGCCCATTGCTGAAAATTCAGCTAAGAATGGGAGGAGGAAAAAGGACAGTTTGCATTTTAGTTGCTTATTAAAAAGTAGATTATATATATATGTGTGTGTGTGTGTGTGTGTTCATGTATGTATGTGCAAGTTATACATTGTGTGTATGTGGGCAAGGAGGCTACAGGTTAAAATCAGGTATCTTTGTCTTCAAACAGACAGTTAACCTACTGAGCCATCTCTCTAGCCATAGAAAAGCACATTTTATGCATTAAGGAAATGCAAGGCAGCACAAAGAATGGTGAACATTTTGGAAAGATATATAAAAAATTAGTAATTATCTTTACTTGAATGAAGCATCCTGAATGTTCTGTCTTTTTGCTGGCTTAAGGAAAGGGCATGGTGTTATAGATAGATAAGAGGTTGCAAAGGTAGTCTATGTAATTTAGAGTAGTAATCAGATGTATTGAACAGAATTTGTTATGCATCATATACTGGCCAAAATGCTTTTTTCACACAATCAAATAAATTACTACATAGATTTATACAGAAACATTTGACTCATAATACTATGTGGCTACCATTACTTCAAATGCTCTCTGTTACCTATCAATTCATAGGGGGAAAAGACGTCTCTCTTTTCAACCAAGAGCACAAGAGAGAACTATGTTGTGCTTTTGGTATATTTTCTTGGATTATATAAGTGTTTATGAAGTATAGAAAATTACTCTTAATGTCTTTATGGCAGATGTGTTCTTGTTTTTCAAACCAGAGAAACAATATTTTCAACAAATAGAAATGATTAACTTCAAACTTGTAACAAAATTGGTTAAATTAAGTAACTGATGGATACATTTGAATTATCCTCAGGTATGAAAATTTAGCAAATGTGAATCAAAGCAATATGCAATTGAATTTCTTATTGTATCTGTCAAAGGGATCACATTTACAAAAATTGAATTTTTAGTATTTGATACTTTGAACAAAAGCAATAATTTTAGCATTCTTTTTAGAAGCTATATTTCAGTTTAAAAAATAAAAATTACTTTAAATAATAATATGTTGTTTTATAAAATGAGGTAAGGGGCAAATTTTATTTTTACCTTTAGTGAATGTAGCTCCCCTCGTACAAACTGATAGTGACTTGGAGTTTAGACAAGAAATGAATAAATATTTCCCAAGAGACACCAAGAAAATAATTAGCTGGCAGAATTGCTATAAGAAAAACATAGGACAGAAGTGATGATTCAGAAGAGAAACAGGTTTATAATGAAAACAGGTCTACACAGATTTTTTCTGTGTAGCCTTCACATTTTTCTCTTAGACATTTATAGGTGATGGGTTTCTTTTTGATAATAACATTTTGCTGTATTTTGACTTCCTCCTAGTTGTTTTATCCTCTTGTGTGGATTTACATATTTCAAATGGACTGAGTCAAGTGAAGTTTCTGTACAGATCTAAAGAGGAAGGTTTCCTATCTGGTGATGTATATGGACACATCAGGAACTGATCTATGTCTTATGCAGATGTCAACGGGCTCCGTATACAAAAGGAAAATGTGAAGAACATACAAATCTAACAATGTGATTCTTACCATAATTTCTGAGCAATCACCCCTAATGAAGAACACATATGGTCATATTAAGTTAATTACTTATGTTTTCACCAACAAGGTCTGATCTCCATTAGAAGTGGACCTTTATCCTCTGACTCACAGGATTTTTCTTGTTTCTCAGTATGTTCTTACAGATTTAGTGTGGATGTGAGTGGATTTTGTATGAAATAAAGTCTGTGTCTTCCTGGCTCTGCTTGACATTTATAATGTAGATTGTAGGGATAATGATCTGACCTCCATGTACTCAACAAATGCTTTCTTTTTTTAATTTAGAATGGTTATTAAATTTTTATATGCCAACCATAGTTTACCTTCCTTTCTCTCCTTCCATTCCCTCCCCCACCTTCTTTATCACCCATCCTCCCACGGGGGAGTCAACAAAGCCTGGCATATCAAGTTGAGGCAGGACCAAGCTCCTCCCCTCTACTTCAAAGCTGAGAAAGGCATCCTATCATAGGCAATGGGCTTCAAAAAGCCAGCTCAACACCAGGTACAGATCATGGTCACACTGTTAGGGGCCTCTCAAAAAGACCAAGTTACACAACTTTCACCCATAAGCAGAGGGCCTAAATTGTTCCCATACAGGCTTCCTAGCTGTGTGTCTAAAGTCTAGAGTCCCTGAGGTTCTAAGAACTTGGGTCAGCCATCCTGTGCAGTTCCCTGTATAATCTTGATGCCCCCCTCTCCCTGCTTATATAATCCCTCCTCCTTCTCTTTGACTAGACTCCCAGTGCTCAACCCAGTGCTTGGCTGTGGGTCTCTGCATCTGTTTCCATAAGTTACTGGTTTAAGATTCTATAATGACAATTAAGATAGCCACCAATCTGTTACAGGGGAAGGTCAGTTCAGGCACCTCTCCACTATTGCTAGGAGTCTTAGCTGGGGTCATCCTTGTGAATTCCTAGAAATTTCCCTAGCACCAGGTTTCTCCCTAACCATTTAATGGTGCCCTCTTTCAAGGTGTCTCTTTCATTACTCTCCCTCTCCATCTTTCCTCTAATTCGATCATCCAGATCCTTCATGCTCCAATCTCCCATTTCTTTCCCTCTGTCCCCTGCCCCCAGTTTGCCCAGGATATCTAGTCTATTTCCTCTTTCCTGGGTGATCCCTCTTAGGGTCCTCCTTGTTACCTAGACTTTCTGGGGCTATGCATTGTATCTTGGTTATCCTTTGCTTGACAGGTAGTATCCACTTATGAGTGAGTTCATGTCAGCCATATTTGTCTTTCTGTGTCTGGGCTACCTTACTCAAGATATTTTTTTCTAGTTCCATCCATTTGCCTACAAATTTCATGATGCCATCGAGTTTTTGTTTGTTGGTTTAACACTGAGTAATACTCCATTGTGTAAATGTATCACATTTTCTTTATCCATTCTTCAGTTGAAAGCCAACTAGATTGTTACCAGGCTCTGGCTATTATGAATAATGCTGCTACGAACACAGTTGAGCATATGTCCTTATGGTGTGATTGATCCATTGGGTATATGCCCAAGAGTGGTATTGATGGCTCTTGAGATAAATTGACTCCCAATTTTCTGATAAACAGTCATACTGATTCCCAATGTAACTGTACAAGTTTGCACTCCCACCAACAGTGGAGGAATGTCTCCCTTACTTTACAGCCTCTCTAGCATAAGCTATCATTCGTATTTATGATCTTAGTCATTCTTTTAGGTGTAAGATGGTATCTCAGAGTCATTTTGTTTTGTTTTTTTTCCTGACGACTAAGGATGTTGAGCAATTCCTTAAATGTCCTTCAGCCATTTGAAATCTTCTGTTGAAAATTCTCCATTTAGATATTTTTAAATTGGAATATTTGATATTTGATATCTAGTTTCTGAAGTTCTTTATGTATTTTGGACATTAACTTCCAGATGTGGGGTTAGTGCAGATCTTTTTCCATTCTATAGGTTGCTATTTTGTCTTTTTTTTTTTTTTTTTTGGAGCCTATCCTGGAATTAGCTCTTGTAGACCAGGCTGGTCTCGAACTCACAGAGATTCGTCAGCCTCTGCCTCCCAAGTGCTGGGATTAAAGGCGTGCGCCACCACCGCCCGGCTATTTGGTCTTGTTTACCATGTCCTTTGCTTTATAGAAGATTTCCAGTTTCATTAATTTTTGCTCTCAGTTGTTGTGCTACTGGTGTTATATTTAGGAAGTGGTCTCCTGTGCCAATGTGTTCAAGGCTACTTCATGCTTTCTCTTCTGTCAGATTCAGTGTAACTAAATTTATGTGTCTACTCAACCGCAACTCACACACTTCTCCCAGGTTTTTTTTTTATTTTTGATCTCATAATCAGTGAAAATGAAAACACCATGAGACAGGATTTATTCTGCTCCCAGAATTCCAACTCACACATGACATTTAGATAGTTAGATTATAGGTAAACAGATACCTACATACAGGGGAAGAGAATAGAAAAATGGAGAAAATTTTAGTAACTTGACAAAAATGACAAAGCAGGACAAAGGATAAGGAGCTAAGTGGACAGCAGCATAGAATGATGCTTATTATCAATCAAGATTGTTCTAATTGGAAGAAATAAAATAGAACAGTAGAAACCCCCAATAATTTTTTAACATTAAGGTGCTACGTATTCATAACTTACAATAGGAGAATATATGTAAGTTCTAAATACAATCAAAATATTAGATCATCATATGAAAGTATTTTTACATTGAAGATTTTTATTCAGTATCTAATGTTTATGCATTTGTAATTCTTCATGGAAAATGAACTCATTAAATGCAATATTTTATCGTATTCTCTCAGACAAGATTTTATTTTAAACTATGTGAGTTTGTGTTTGTGTATTGGTCTGGGCACCTATGTGCAAGTGTCAAGGAAGATCAGAGAGGATTCCAGATCCTCTAGACCTGGGGTACTGGTCTTTGTGGACAGCCCAACATGGATGATACAAACCAATCTCAGATCCTCTATAAGAGTAATACATGCTCTTAAACACTGATCCATCTCTCCGGCCCTGTCTTTTGCTTTTTCAACTATATTCACAGCAGCACAGCTCTTGCAATTTCTTTTGAGACTCATATGAAAGACTGTATTAAATCTGTGATTGCTGATGGAAAATAAATCTGATATTTCATTTTTTGGTACCATCATTTTTAGTAGAATCTATTTGATTCCAAGAAGAGATAAAATTGGTTGATAAAAAATTGTTTTATAATTTCCAGAAACAATTATGAATACTATAAAAAGTGACTTACCAGAATTCTTCTTCTCCTCTTATACCCCTCCTCCTCCTACTCTTCTTTCTCTCCTCCTCTTCTCCTCCTTCTTAAAAAAAAATATGTGACATAGAGAAATATTCATTTTTCAGGAAGATCCAATTTCACTATATACCAAATGTAGAGTTTAAATGTTATTGAAATACATCAAATGTGATGTTTTGAGCTCTGTATTTTTAGACTGTCAGATTCTAGAAGAACATAATGATAGTGCAACTCCAAAGCTGAGACACTAGTCCAGTGGTGAGGTACTTGTTTCCCATGCCTGATGCTTAGGTTCAGACGCCAGTGCTGATATTATAATGTTTTCATGAATGCACATGATAAATTTTGCCTCATTTTTCAACATAAGCACAGTTTTGGTTTATATGTGTCCTATGGTGAATTTTTTCAACTCAATTCTGTAATAAAAAATTAAGTACTAACTTATCAGGTAGTTTTTTCTATTGTTTTCATAAAATAGATTGCATATTCTAGAGCAGTAGTAGGCTCGCAATGTAACTGAAATGATGGTACAGAGACCTTCTTCATATCTTCTAGTCTTCATGCATTTATATGTCCCTTCCCATTATTGGCCCCTATCAAAGGGGTTTGTGAACCTGGATTGGCATCATTGCAATCCCAAGTCTTGGTGCACATTCTCTAAGTCTGAGAAATTAATGGTGATGTGATCACCACCATAGTGAAACTCACTACAGTAACACTGCCTTAAAAATTCCACATTCATCTTGCTCAGTCCTCACACAGACCTATGGAAAGCTTTGTGCTGCCACATTTTCACGAACGTCACGAAGTAGGTAGAATTCAGAAAACCGCCATTTCTGAAAGCTCTTTCACTTCTTAGTGGGGATTCAAGTTTTCTCCCTTACTTGTCACAGCTTTGACAACCTCACTTTTGAGTACTAAACCACATGCCATTGTTGGGGATTTTGTCAATGCATTGAAGAACTTAACTTTGGAAGAACACCATGGTTTTTTGTTTGTTTGTTTCTAATTTTTGCCATTATGAATGAAACTGCTATTTACCATTTGTGTTGATGTAGGCTTTCAGCTCCTTTGGATAAATACCATGGGTGTGGATAATGGATAGTATGATAAGTGCTGTGAACTTTCTAAGAAACTTACAAAATCTCTTCCAAGGAATGTGGGGACCCAAAAGTATGAGACTATTCCACGTTGTTTGGAAGTCAGAGAGTTTTTGAGCTTATTTTTGCTCTTTCAAAGTTGTTGACAGCAGGTGTGGCTACAAAAAAAAAAAAATCCTGACCTAGGGTGTGGTTACTTGGTGTTCTGGAAATTAATATGGCCCAGATGTAGATCTGCTCCACCCTGATCAAAGGTCAGAGAATTTGAGTCTACTTCTGCTCCTTCTTTTAAAATAGGAGCTTGACATAGGGAGTGGTTGCCTACAGGATACTTGGTCTAGGGTGTGTTCACTGCTCCAAACATCAAATGCTTTACTCAAGAATTAATGGCTTAATGTATCAAATATTGAAACAAGTAACTGTTGTGGTTATCCTTTGTGTCATGTTAAAGCAGTCTTTTACCTTCTCCCTCCCCTTTTGCATTGGGGTATAAAAGTGTATGGAAAATTAAGTAGAGGCAAACTCAAAGCCGAGAATTCAGCATTCAGTACTTGCTGAGTGGCCCTCCTGGTCCTATCCTATGTCTCTGGGTTTTTTTATCTCTGTTGCTCCTTCCTGACATTTCTAATTCTCACACCCCTACCCTGGAACATACAAACCTGCCATGGCTAGGACCGTGGCAGAAGTCATCCCAAATGATAACTCATAACAAAGGGTTTATCTTGATCCTCAGCAATAATGAGTAACAATTCCTGGCCCTCCATTCACAAAAGTGTCAATATTCTGAATTTTCAGCTTTATTTGGTATGGGATGCAACCTCATTCTTCACAGCTACAATTCTCTCTACGAGAAGTGATGTTGAACTTGCTTTTATCTGTTGCTTTTCCACATGTATATTTTCTTTGGTGAGATGCCCATTCAGATGTCTGACATAATTTTTAACTGTGTTATCTACTTCCTTCTGAGTTTTAAGTGTTTTTTTAAAGCCCTTCTGCTTTGTGCAATACTCTCTTACTCTCTTTACAGTGTTTTTAAGAGTATATACTTTTAATTATAGTTAAATCTACTTTATCAGTTTTTTTTAATGAGCCCCACTTTTCTATACATTCATAATTAAACTCAAAGTTATTGTTTAGATACTTAGATCTCTGGTTCATTTTTAGTTTTTATGGTCACCTTTTCTGCATTTGTATGCCTAGTTTTCCTATAATCTTACAAAAAAGGCCATATTGTTTCATTATATCATCCTTGGTATTTTGATAAGGCTCCATTTGTTACAGCTATATGGGTTTATTTTGATGCTTTCTGTTGTGTTCCCTAGATGTATTTGTATAATCCTTGGCCAACACTCTGTCTTGGTGTCTGTAGCACTGTAATGTTTCGAGTCATGTATTATTATTCCTGCTTTTCTTTCTTTAATGTTTTGTTGCCTCATAAAGTCTTTTGTCCCTCTTTATGAACCATAAAATAATTTACTAGAATTTATTTAATAGCTGCAAAATAATTTTCTAGGCTTTGATTTGTTTTTAGATAGTAAAAATTATTAATGTCCATATTTCATTGAATCTATAGCTTAAGATGGAAAACAGGCAACTTGTTAAGCATGTCTTCTGACCATCAGTGCAGAATGTTTATTTCTCTAGTTCTTTTATTTCTTTTTATAGAATTTTGGAGTTTTCTATTAAAAGATCTTTGTTAAATAAGAACCAAAATACTTTTTTTTGGAATTGCTAATATAAACAACATTTTGTTTTTATTCAAATTTCACTTGCTCTTTATTGGTATCTAAAAAAGATATTCCAGGACAGGCTCCAAAGCTATACAGAGACACCTTGTCATGGAAATAAAAAAGATAGAGAGTAAGAAAGTTATTGATTTGTATCTTAGAGCTTTTCTAACAGTGCTTATAACTTCTGAGTCTTTTAATAAAAGAATTTTACAATTATTTATCCTCTGTATTTACTTTGTCTTATTCTATTAACTAGGACTTCCAGCATGATTTAGAAAGTCATGGAGAAGAGTGATATTAGTATTTTCTTTATTCTTCATTCATGTGTGTGTATGTGTGACTGTGTGTGTATGTGTGTGTGTGTGCGCGTGCGCATGCACATGTGTTGATGTTTGAATCCAGGGCCTTGCAAATAAAATAATATGCTACTGAGCTATGGTCACAACCTTATAATTGCTTTAAAAATTTGATTTATTATTTGAAAAATCCTCACATTTGTACAATATATGATATCATACCCAACCTACTCGTCATTTTCAATTCACCCTAGGACTTCCCATTACATTACCTTCCAATTTCATTTGCTGAATCTAATAATGTGTTGTTCTTGATTAGCATGAAGAGTTCTACCGGCCCATCATTAAATATGATGCTTTTGGGGCTGTAGAGATGACTTAGTGGTTAAGAGCTTATACAGCTTTTGTAGAACACCTGAGTTTAGTTCCCACTCTCCATGTCAGGTCACAACCAGCTGCAATTTTAGCACCAGGGGCATCCAATGTCTGTGGCCTCAGCAGGCCCCTGCACTCAGGTGTACCTGTGTCCATCTGTGCATGAGCATGTGAGCACACACACACACACACACACACACACACACGGAAATAACTTACTTATAAAATAAATACATAATCCAGGTGTAGTGGCACACATTAATCCCTGCACTCAGGAGGGAGAGGCAGGCAGATCTATGAGTTCAAGGCCAGTCTTTTCTACAGAGAGAGTCTAGGACAGCCAGAGTCACACGGAGAAACCTTGTCTCAAAAAATTAATTAACTAACTAAATGACTAAATAAGGTGTTTTATTCCTAGTTTACTCTAAGAATTGTCTTTGTAAAAAATCATGAATGGTTGTTAGATTTTATTTGTTTGTTAGTTTTGTTTGTTCAAGACAGGATCTCTCTGTGGCTTTGAAGCTCCTGTACTGGAGCTTGCTCTGTAGACCAGGTTAGCCTCAAACTCACAAAAATCCACATTCTTCTGCCTGCCGAGTGCTGGGATGAAAGGTGGTGTCACTACCACCTGGCTGGTTGCTAGATTTCATAAATGCTTTTCTGAATCTGCTTGTCAGCCCTTTATAATAAATTCCCCTATAAGGGTTGTTCCTATATCATTTCACCAATCTTGGTATGTGATGTTTTCATTTAGGTCATAAAGATTTGAAAAAACATTTTACTTGGAATTTCTTCTGAAATCTCTGTATTTAATTTAGATTTTTTTGTATGTGTTTTAGACTTCTCTTTGTTACTGATCTTCAATTTAATTCCTATACAGACTGAATGTACATGTCCTGTCCTTTGTATTCTACCAAATGTTGTATATTGTAGCTCCAAATGTGCTGTGTTTTAGTGGATGTTCCCAAGGTGAGCTTAAGATGACTATTGACTCTGCTCCTGCTGTATGAAGTGTCTTATAGTTCATCAAGTCCAATTGATTGATGGTGTTTTTACTTCAGTGGTGTGCTAAGTCTCTGAGTCTTATATTTGTGCGTTTCTAAGAGTGTTATGTTAAAATTTCCAACTACAGTAATGAGTTAATTTACTTCTACTTGAAGTTATATTAGATTGTTTCCTCATACATTTTAATTGACAATTATTTGGTGAATAAAATTTAATTCTTAAAAGTTTGCATAAAAAGTAAACTTTTATCATCAAATATAACCCTTCTTGATTCCTGACAACTTTGCTTTTCTTCTCTGTTCTGTTTTATTGAAATTAATATAAATATTTCTGTTTTATAGTAATGAGTGTTAGCATTGTATATTTTCCTTTGATAGATATATGTTTTATATTTGAGGTGTATTTGTTGTAAGCAACATAAAGTTGGGTGTGTAACTGCCCTGAAGACCTCTGTCATTTCAATGTGTTCACTTGGCTCTCAGTTTTCAAAGAGATGGCTGTCATATTTGGTATAGTATGCACCATTCCTGCCACTCTTTTTACTGTTTAGCTGCTTTTTTAACATTGTCAGGTATTTCATTTTTAGTTGTTCTTTTATTCACTCTTATAATTTCAGTTCAGTAATTTGAATGTTTTTGGTTTTAGTTAAACATTTTATGTAAACAAACATTTCTCTATTGCTTTTAGTTTTTTTCTTGTCTGTTTCCTCTAGTTCTCACACATATTTGAATCAAAATTAACTTTTATGTTACTTTATATTTTATCAGGGCTAGTATAGATATCATATAGTGACAAAGTGATTTGAAACTTTATTCATCTCCAATGTATTATTGCTATCAGTCATTTAACTTATGTATATGTATATATGCACATATATATAAACAACACCAATTATAATTTTACCATTTTTATATTAAATCAAAGTGTTTTCCAATGCATCAATTAAGAATAAGAATATTTTACTTTCACATATTTCTCCTCTAGCCTTCTTTCTTTTAGTTTATTATTATTATTATTTTTGGTTTTTCGAGACAGGGTTTCTCTGTAGCTTTGGAGCCTGTCCTGGAACTCCCTTTGCAGACCAGGCTGGCCTCGAACTCACAGAGATCCGCCTGCCTCTGCCTCCCGAATGCTGGGATTAAAGGCATGCGCCACCACCGCCCGGCTTAGTTTATTATTTTTTAATCTACCTAAATAATTTATTTATTTGAAAGGCAGATATGCTGGCTAAAATTTTAAGTTTTGTTAGTTTAAGGACGTCTTTATCTCTACTTAAAAATTCTTTTGTTTGTGTACATATGTGATGGTTGCCCTAGTTTGTCACTTTTTCCTACTTCCTTGAGACAGATTCTCTCAGGCCTGTAGCTGATAGGTCAATCTCAACCATTTCAGTTTCTTCTCTCACAGTACTGGCTTCCCAGGCAGGCAAACGTGGGTCTGAGGTGCATGAGTGCATGGGAAGTTTGTTTCAGCTTATAGGCCCATTACTTAGCAAAGTAAGGACAGGAACTCAGGCAAAACTCAAAGCAGAAACTTTGTTGGCTAGTTTGCTTGATGGTCTTGGTGGTCTAGTTTGCTTATAACTTTATTGCACAGGCCATGACCACCTGCTCAGAGAATGATATTGTTCACAGGAACTGGGCCCATGCAGAGACTAGGAGAGATAAAGAATGCAATTCCTCTGCCAACTTTTCCAAAAGCCAGAGCTGGTCTTATCTGGGAAATATCTCAGTTGAGACTCTCTGCTCAATTGACTCTAGACTATGTCAAGGAAACAGTCCAGGCTAATCAGGACAGTCTCTTGGCTTTCAATTTTTAGTGATTCTGTGTCTATAAACTGCGAATTTTGCATGTGTTTTTCCTTCATTTCCATCCCATTCAGGTAGAGAAGTTGAATAGAGTAGGTGGAAAGAGTGTTGCCCTTCCACCATTTCCTATCACTAAAATACACACTGTTTTTTTTTTAAATAAACAAACAAAACGGATCTTTTAATAACAAAAGAATTTTCTAATATCTTTTAATAATGATTGGTTTTCTCTCCTATTGTAAGTATCAAGAGAATTTTTATTTGATAACCACTAGGAGAACCCAGTTAAGCCACGTGATAAAATCAAATGAAGTGTGACAATTGCCCTCAGATTGTATAGCAGAGAGTTCCTCACTAAATTCATAGCAGTCATTACAGTTCCCATTTCCCCCCCTCACCATCCTATCCCACAGCCCCTCCCACCAGATTTTCTTATGGTTGTTGTTGGTAATTTATTTATTTTTTTCTCTTTTTTTCAGCACTTGCAATTGAAAATTCTGTGTATGTGTTGCTTGTTTCTTCAGTTTTGGTGACAATGTGGTATTATTTACCTCATGAAAAGATTTTATGCCTCCTTCAGGTTTTAGGCTATAGTGGTATATCTCAAGTCTACATGCAAGAACAGAAACTCAAGGAACATGTCTACCATGATTTTGTCTTCACATTTGTTTCCCCTGGCGGTAGAATATTTTGTGGCAAGATGGCATCGCATACACATAAGTTTACTTAGCATTACTGATTGATCAAATACATGAGTAGAGAAATGGTATGTGAGTTGGAAGGAGAAGATACCACGACAATTATAGATTAAAACTGGTTTTGGAGAAAAATACTGTAGCTTCTATTCTTTGTGTTCAGCCATAACAGCTGGGAGCTAGCATCTTTCAAACATCAAAGTGTTAAATCGAGATCACACTGCGTGGAGATGTTTTGTAAATACTTATATGCTTCTCATCACAAAGCCTGTGTGTATATGCCTCAGGCAGGCTTATTTTGGATGGCAAGCCTAGAAAATTAATGCTGAATGAAAGTATAAAGGTAGATTTGTATAGAATTGCATAAATGTTCTGCATTTAAATTTTTTACATATGCAATTGAATTAATAAACACGCAAGTTCTGTACATATACCTTGGACATGACGGCTTTCAAAAGCCAGTCTTTAAGTTAGCATAGAATGTTAAAAAGAACAGTGAGATATGTTGTTTAGCATGAGTGTTTGACACTCGGCTTCACTCATATGTTATGTCTCTTAGAGGATGGGCACTATGACAAGTGACAGAGAAGATACTGTGCACTGGTATCTCTGTTCTAGCTTTGTACTGCTGATGAGTCCACATTTCACACATCATTTATAACTTCCTGCAGCAATTTTACACAGATCATATCCTTAGTATGTAGTAGGACATGCGGGCTGTGTTCCTGCCGCCCCAGCTCCTGGTCACCTGGCTAGCTTAGGCCCTGAAATAACAACACACAAACTGTATTCTTTTAAACACTGCTTGGCCCATTATATCTAGCCTCTTCTCGGCTAACTCTCACACCTGGACTAGCCCATTTCTAATAATGTGTGTAGCACCCCAAGATGCGCTTACCGGAAAGATTCTAGCCTATGTCCATCCAGGGTCGGAACTTCATCGCAACTGACCCAGAGAGGAGAGCTATCGAATCTGAGCTCACTTCCTCTTCCTTCCAGCATTCTGTTCTGTTTACTCCACCCACCTATGTTCTAACCTATGAGGGCCAAGAAGTTTCTCTATTTTTTAACCAATGACCTTCCTCCATCATTTCCCCTTTTTCTGTTTAAACAAGAAAAAAAAAGGAAGGCTTTAACTTTAACATAGCAAAATTACATATAACAAATCAGTTATCAAGTAAAAATTATAATATTTACATATATTTTATCTTTATCATAACTAAGGAAAACTATAACTATAACTAACTATTCTTCAACTCCATCAAAGACTCCAGAAAGATACAATATTACCTAAGCAAACAAGAAACAAGCAACTTTCAAACTCTAGAAATGACAGAGACATCTTGCTGCCTTGACAGTCACCCAAAGTTTCTCTGTACCGTTGGGGCATCCATCTTCGGCATACAGGCCCATAGTTTCCAGCAAACATTTCCATGAAGCATGAAATTTCTTTTTTTTTATTTTTTAATTCTTTTTTAATTAAAATTTCCACCTGCTCCCCGTTTCCCATTTCCCTCCCCCTCCTCCCACATATTGCCCCTCCTCCACTCCCCTCCCCCAACCCCACTCCTCTTTTCCTCCCCCCCCCCCCCGCTCCATTCCCCCTCCCTCTCAATACTGAAGAGCAGTCCAAATTCCCTGCCCTGCGGGAAGACCATGGTCCTCCCACTTCTATCTAGGTCCAGGAAGGTGAGCATCCCAACAGGCTAAACTCCCACAAAGTCAGTTCATGTATTAGGATCGACCCTAGGGCCATTATCCTTGGTTTCTCATCAGCCTTCATTGTCGGCCATGTTCAGAGAGTCCAGTTTCAACCCATGCTTATTTAGTCCCAGTCCATCTGGCCTTGGTGGGCTCCCAATACATCAGTTCCACAGTCACAGTGGATGGGTGCACCCCGTGTGGTCCTTACTTCCTTGCTCATGTTCTCCCTCCTTCTGCTCCTCATTTGGACCTTAAGAGCTCACACCGTTGCTGCAAATTGGGTCTCTGTCTCTATCTCGATCCATCGCCAGATGAAGGTTCTATGGTGATATGCAAGATATTCATCAGTATGGCTATAGGATAGGGTCATTTCAGGTTCCCTCTCCTCAGTTGCCCAAGGTACGAGCTGGGGACATCTCCCTGGACACCTGCGAGCCCCTCTAGAGTCAAGTCTCTTGCCAACCCTAAGATGGCTCCCTTAGTTAGGATATATACTTCGCTGCTCCCGTATCCACCCTTCCTATATCCCAACCATCCCAATCCCCCAAGCTCCTCCCATCCTCCCCTTCTCATGTTTCTCACCCTATTTCCCCTTAGCCCCATGCCACCTCGCCTGCAAGTTCCCAGTTTTTGCCCGGCAATCTTGTTTAATTCCCCTATCCAGGCGGATGACTATACGTTTTTCTTTGGGTTCACTTTCTTATTTAGCTTCTCTAGGATCACAAATTATATGCTCAATGTCCTTTATTTATGGCTAGAAACCAATTATGAGTGAGTACATCCCATGTTCCTCTTTTTGGGTCTGGGATACCTCACTCAGGATAGTGTTTTCTATTTCCATTCATTTGCATGCAAAATTCGAGAAGTCATTGTTTTTTACCGCTGAGTAGTACTTTAATATGCATATACTCCACACTTTCTTCATCCATTCCTCCATTGAAGGGCATCTAGGTTGTTTCCAGGTTCTGGCTATTACAAACAATGCTGCTATGAACATAGTTGAATAGATATTTTTGTCATATGATAGGGCATCTCTTGGGTATATTCCCAAGAGTGGTATTGCTGGATCTTGGGGTAGGTTGATCCCAAATTTCCTGAGAAATCGCCACACTGATTTCCAAAGTGGTTGCACAAGTTTGCATTCCCACCAGCAATGGATGAGTGTGCCCCTTAGTCCACAACCTCTCCAGCAAAGGCTAACATTGGTGTTTTTGATTTTAGCCATTCTAACAGGTGTAAGATGGTATCTCAAAGTTGTTTTAATTTGCATTTCCCTTATCGCTAAGGAGGTTGAGCATGACCTTAAGTGTCTTTTGGCCATTTGAATTTCTTCTGTTGAGAATTATCTGTTCAGTTCAGTGCCCCATTTTTTAATTGGGTTAATTAGCATTTTAAAGTCTAGTTTCTTGAGTTCTTTATATATTTTGGAGTTCAGACCTTTGTCTGTTGCAGTGTTGGTGAAGATCTTCTCCCAGTTAGTGGATTGCCTTTTTGTCTTAGTGACAGTGTCCTTTGCTTTACAGAAGCTTCTCAGTTTCTGGAGGTCCCATTTATTCAATGTTGTCCTTAATGTCTGTGCTGCTTGGGATATACGTAGGAAGTGATCTCCTGTACCCATATGTTGTAGAGTACTTCCCACTTTTTCTTCTATCAGGTTCAGTGTGCTCAGACTGATATTGAGGTCTTTAATCCATTTGGACTTGAGTTTTGTGAATGGTGATAGATATGGATCTATTTTCATTCTTCTACAGGTTGACAATCAGTTCTGCTAGCACCATTTGTTGAAGATGCTCTTTTTTCCATTTAAAACTTTTAGCTCCTTTATCAAAAATAAGGTGTTCATATGTTTGTGGGTTAAAATCAGGGTCTTCTACTCTGTTCCATTGATCGACTTCTCTGTTTTTATGCCAATACCAAGCTGTTTTCAATACTGAAGCTCTGTAATAGAGTTTGAAGTCAGGGATGGTAATGCCTCCAGATGATCCTTTATTATATAAGATTGTTTTGACTCTCCTGGGTTTTTAGTTTTTCCGTATAAAGTTGATTAATGTCCTCTCAAGATCTGTGAAGAATTTTGATGGGATTTTAATGGGGATTGCATTGAATCTATAAATTGCCCTTGGTAGAATTGCCATTTTACTATGTTGATCCTCCCAATCCAAGAGCAAGGGAGATCCTTCCATTTTCCTCGTATCCTCCTCAATTTCTTTCTTCAAAGACTTAAAGTTCTTGTCAAATAGATCCTTCACTTCCTTGGTTAGAGTTACCCCAAGATATTTTATGCTACTTGTGGCTATCGTGAAGGGTGATGCTTCTCTGATTTCCCTCTCTGCTTCCTTATCCTTTGTGTATAGGAGGGCAACTGATTTTTTGGAATTGATCTTGTATCCTGCAACGCTACTAAAGGTGTTTATCAGCTGTAGGAGTTCTTTGCTGGAGTTTTTGGGGTCGCTTATGTACACTATCATATCATTGAAGCAGGAAATTTCAAAGGCAGTTCAGTCACTATCTGCTGTGTCCTGCAGAATTTCTCGCAGACTCTTTCATGAATCAGGAACCCCGAAAGATCATCTCACCTTTAGGCAAGTTCAGCAGTCCTCTCTCTGTGGGTTCTCTGTGTCCAGTTTATACAATAATCCAGGCAAGAGCAGTTTCTTGCCCAAATGGCTATCAAACTCCATAAGGTGCCTCTTTGATGCCCATCTTCTTTCTTCTTGAAGTAGATTGGTACTGCCAGGAGCAGACGTGTCTCATTCTATAATCTTTGAAAAATATGAAGAATGCCTATCCAAAATATACCTATGTACATCTAGAAAATCTTACCTAACATGACTACAAACTTGACTATTATTGATAATTATCCATTAACAACCTATATACATTACATTTTTAAGTAAACTACACAATCACAATACCTTAATCAAGATCAGAAACACATATACATATAACAAAATTGACCTTAAATTTAAATCACTAAAGCAAAATCCATATCAATGCAAATTATTCATACCTATATCATATCCCCCTTTAAATATAAAAGAACATTTATAAACAGTATTTGGGAATATGGGCACAATTATTTCTCTCCAAACTGCTTCCTGCTGAATGGGGGCGCTGTTATTCAGGTCTTTTATGGGATAACCTGTCTGCTAGTTTCATCTCAGTTGGCAGTCGAGTGAAGTAATTTTTTGAAGGTGTTCACTGCAACATTTCAGGAGGGCGTGGTCTATCATACCATATTGGGATGGAAACAATCCACAGGGTTTCATCCTCTGTGAAAACAAAAGAAGAAACTCCTTTCCAAAGCATCATGTCCTTAGATCCAAATTTTAAAGTCAAGGAATTTTCAAAATATCTATGTTAGATTAGTTCAGCAGCATTTTAAAACAAATATCTTTTAGCATCTGTGGCTCTTTCCTCAGCATTTAAACAATTAAAGAGAGCATAATAGCATACAGTATCAAAATTCTCTGTGTATTTTCCATCTTTGTGTGCTTTATTTTAACCTCTATTTTTTTTCTTTTTACTTTTTTTTTCTTGCTTTTTGAGACAGGTTCTCTGTATATCTTTGACCTGGAATAACTCTGTAGACCAGGCTGTCCTTGAACTCTCAGAGATCCTTCTGTCTATGCCTTCCAGGCATTGGGATTAAAGGCATGTGCTACCACACCTTGAAGTCACAGAGGTCAATCTCCCTCTGCCTCCCAAGTGTTGGGATTAAAGGTGTGTACTACCACACCCAACTACTTTCTACCTTTTTTACTTTTAAGAACTTTAACTTTTAGCCTGCATGTATTTTTAAACACACTGTAAATCATTTAAAGGTTTTCTTTGTTTTTGACGCTCTCTTTACTGTATCTCTCTCTGTTTTTCTGACTATACGAGCCTTTAAATTACTGAGCAATATGGGTAGGATTAATGTCGTGGCTTTGCCAGCTAGATCCAGCCCATTCCTTAGCTTTCCAGCCTCATGGCAGAGGTACCGGCTGTAGCCATGTTTATTGACACAAGTCTAAGTCTATGGCGTTTCAAGGTCCCTGCCAGCAAGCAACCTTCAGCAGCACGTGCTTGCAAACCACATGAACCACCTACGTGAAAGAGCCAGAGTTTGCCCTAGCAGGACAGCCCAGAAAGCCAGCATTTTAAAACAACACAACTTTTTTCCTGCTACGGCTGAAAACAAACAGGCATGTAGTTAGCTTTTCTCAACACCATTCAAGTGTTCGTGGCAGGACCTCTTAAATGAGCTGCAAGGTTTCACAGCTGAAGTTCAGTCAGGAAGCCTCTCTTAGATGAGAGCACTTGCTTTCCTCTAGCAACCAGAGCAGACCCGAGAAATTGTTGCTACCAAGAAAACATGCTTTACTTTATTCTTTCCCAAACTTTCTCAGGCTTTCTGTGGATTCAGTTGTCCACACGTTGGGGGCCATTCTGTTGAAGGAGCTGCGGGCTGTCTTCCTGCCGCCCCAGCTCCTGGTCACCTGGCTAGCTTAGGCCCTGAAATAACAACACACAAACTGTATTCTTTTAAACACTGCTTGGCCCATTATATCTAGCCTCTTCTCGGCTAACTCTCGCACCTGGACTAGCCCATTTCTAATAATGTGTGTAGCACCCCAAGGTGCGCTTACTAGGAAGATTCTAGCCTATGTCCATCCTGGGTTGGAGCTTCATTGCATCTGCCCCAGAGAGGAGAGCTATCGAGTCTGAGCTCACTTCCTCTTCCTCCCAGCACTCTGTTCTGTTTACTCCACCCACCTATGTTCTAACCTATGACGGCCAAGCAGTTTCTTTATTTTTTAACCAATGACCTTCCTCCATCATCAGTACAAGACATGGAAGTTATCTGTGTACATACACAGACAGGTTTTCTGAATATGAAAATCATGCAGCACCGTAGAGACCTCCAAAGTTCACATACTACAAACATTCAAAATTGGTAAAAGAAAGGGAGTTATCCAATCAAAACCTTCCATTACTGGTCATTGCCCTGCTGGTGTCTACATAGCATGTTATTTCATGAGGTCATTCTGTAAAGTAACAGGTAGATGAGGTTTTTTTTTTTTTTTTTTTTCCCCAATTGGGTCTGGTCTCTGAAAATATTAACAGGAAAGCAGAGACTCATCTTCCACTTTCTGTTGTCTCTTACTCATTTGCTTCCAAATAGATAAAAATAAAATGCACACTTCTGCGAATAAAATAAAAAATGTGTAGACATTTAATTTTTCATGTGAATGAACATTAAATTGGACCATATTTACATGAATTTTTCTGAAATT
The DNA here is from genome assembly GCF_950005125.1 of Chionomys nivalis. Taxonomy (NCBI): domain Eukaryota; kingdom Metazoa; phylum Chordata; class Mammalia; order Rodentia; family Cricetidae; genus Chionomys; species Chionomys nivalis. The sequence goes on along the minus strand of NC_080101.1, from coordinate 55,966,824 downwards.
AACAAAAGTTACTATAGTTTGCTTACTTTTCCACTATATTATAGTACACAGAACATTTAGAGAGTGTAAATTTTAACATTCTTCATAACAAATAAAACTAAAGTCTGGACTTTTCTTTGTTATCAGTGACTAATAATAATTTTCCTTTTTTTTTTTTTTTTTTTTTTGTCTTAGCAGTCAGTATTTATTATGTCCTGGGCTTCATCAATTGTGGTTGGAGTAGTGAGTAGGAATGCCTAACATTTCTTTCTAAATGTATTTATTTGTTTGTTTGTTTGTTCATTTGAAACAGGTTTCTGTATGTAGCCCTGGCTTTTCTGAAACTCATGTTGGGATGGAACCTAGAGATCCTCCTGCCTCTGTCTCTGAAGTGCTGGGATTGAAGGTATGTGCTCTCACTGCCACGTACTGCCTAACACACTTAAAAGCATGTAGAAAATACTCTAAATCCCAAACGCATTGTGAATCACAATATTTATTTTCTAATAAATTAATACCCTGTCTCAAAATTTTTTGAAAAGATTTTTTCATCAGAAGTTAATTTCTTGATTCTTTCTTTTCTTTTGGAAAATTATTATTTTAGTTTTCTTTTATTAATCATTGGTAGTCAACAAAGCTTTTTGAAGAAGCTAAGGCTCCTCTTATTGGTATCCTAATAGTCTAAGATTAGGCAGGGACAGTGATTGGTAAGACTGCCTTTGCCACTCTTGGAATTACTAAGTGTCAATAAATCCTCAAGCCAGGAGAGGCCTATATTTGTTATCTTAGATTCAGGAGAAGATATTTCTAGTTCTTTCTTCCATTGCCTACTCTCTTGTCCTTGAATTAGTATCTTATTAAATTTCAATTTCTTCATCCATAAGATGAAGTAATTGAATTATTTTGTGTTTGTGTGTGTGTGTGTGTGTCTGTGTGTGAATGCATTCATTCTATGTGCCCCAGCACGTGTGTTAAAGCCAGAGAACAATGTTCATGTATTGGTCTTTGCCGTCCTGCTTTGTATGAGACAGGATTCCTTTGTCACTGTGCTAGCCAGTCTAGATGGCCCTTCAGCTTCTGGAAATTCTGTCATTGCTCCCAGATGCTTGTTTACTGATTCTGGCTTTTTTGGAGGGTTCTGGGGATACCAGCTCACACTCTCAGTCTTGTTCTGCCAATGACTTTACCAACTCAGCCATTTTCCAGACCCGATTTCATCTTTTATTAATGCTAGCACCAAGAAATAATGTCTATATATCAAGCCATTTCGTAATTTTTTCAGGATAGAAAATGATTATTTAGTGCCTATTGTACTGGTCACTGCCAAAATAATGATTATTTCAATTTTGTGTCTCATCATGTTTTAAGACTAAGTTAGCAGTTGAGTATTCCCAGTTAACTATCTACTTTTATACTTAATTGCTTTTAAAAATCTTTGACTAAATTCCTTAGAATGACTGAATAACATAAACATAAAGTAAATGTCCACTGAAGTGTAATTTATGGTCTTCAAAAAGAGAAAGTAGACAAAAACAAATCTTTGAGTCATGTTAGGAATAAAAATGATAAATTCCTCATAGCACTTACTTCAAAGGAGAGAGAGATAATCACACTCATCACATACATAGAAAACTGTTAGCTTTTGGAGACTAAGTCATTGTTCCTTTTATATAAACCATTATAATAAATTAAAAAAAAAACTTTTCTTCTTCTCTCATACATTACATCCCGACATAAGTTTCCCATCCCTCTACTCTTCACACGTCCTCCTTCTCATTTCTCCTTTCTCCCAGATCAATGTTTCCTGTTTCCCTTAAAAAAAAAGCAGATCCCCCAGGAATATACACTGAAAAATATCTAAAAACGATCCAGAAAGACTGGGCAAAAACCCTTATATGAAGGCTGAATATGGCAACCTAGTTGGAGGAACATGGATCAAAGCACTGGTAAAAGTCAGAGACACTCCCCCAACTCCCATTGTTGCAAGTTCCAAATGAACACCAAGTTCAGGTGTGTGCAGAGGATCTAGTTCAGACCCATAGAGGGTGTGTTGGTCTCTTCAGTTTCTGTGAGCCCTTCTGGGTACTGCTTAGTTTATTCTGCATGCTGTGTTTTCCTGGTGTTCTCGAACACTCTGGCTCCTATAATCCTTCCCCCCTCTCTTCTGCAAGGGTTTCTCTGGTTCCACATAATGCCTCACTGGGAGTCTCTAGATCTGCTACCATCAGTTGATGACAATTGGGCTAGACAACAATCTATGAGTTTAGCAGAATAGTCTTTTGTAGTGCTATTTTATTTGTATTTTAATAAATAAAGCTTGTCTGAACATCAGAGAGTAAAACAGACACCCCGGTCAGACTTAGAGACCAGGCAGTGGTGACACATACCTTTCATACCAGTAGCCATACTAGTTTGCTATAGAAACCAGGCTGTAGTGGTGCTCAGCCTGTCTGTTTTTATGTCAATTTCATGCAGATTTAATTAGTACAGCTCGGTTCTGAGCTTGAAAAGTGGAAATCTTGTTAGTCTCCAGGTGTTCTCTTACAATATAGGAATGTTTTTAGCTAACCTGTTTTTTGTTTGTTTTTCTTTATGACAGTGAATTCTGTTCTTTCACAGTCTGTAAAGAATTGTGTTGGACTTTTGATGGATTGCATGGAATCTGTAGATTACTTTTGGTAAGATGGACACTTTTACTATGTTAATCCTGTCAGTCCATGAGCACAGGAGATCTTTCCATCTCCTTATATCTTCTTCAACTTCTCTTTTCAAAGACTTGAAGTTTTTGCTGTACAGATCTTTCACTTGGTTGGTTAGAGTTGCCACAAGATATTTTGTATTACTTAAGGCTATTATAAAGAGTGTTATTTTCCTGATTTCTTTCTTAGTAGTCTGTCATTTGGGTATAAAAGAGCTAATTTTTCGTGTGTATTAATATTATATCCAGTTATTTCACTAAGGGTGTCTAATAGCTGTAAGAGTTCCCTGGTAGAATTTTTTGGGTCACTTATACATATTATCATATAATCTATAAATGATGATACTTTGACTTTTTCCTTTCCAAATTGTATCCCCTTGATCTCTTTCAGTTGTCTTATTGCTAGAACTTCAATTACTATATTGAATAGATATGGAAAGAGTGGACAGCCTTGTCTTGTACCTGATTTTAGTAGAATTCTTTTGAGATTCTTTCTATTTTCTTGATGTTGGCTACTGACTTGCTGTAAATTTCCTTTATTATGTTTAGGTATGTCCCATTTGTTCTTAATCTCTTCAAGATTTTCATCATGAAATGTTGTCAGATTTTGGCAATGGAATTTTTGGCATCTAATAAGATTATCATCATTTTTTTTAATTTGTTTATATAGTGCATTACATTGACTGATTTTCATATGTTGATCCTTCTCTGCATCACTGGGGTGACACCTACTTGATCTTAGTGGATGATCTTCTTGATGTATTCTTGGATTTGGATGAGTATTTTATTGAGTACTTTTCCTCTATGTTCAAGATGAGAAACTGGTCTGTAGTTCTTTTTCTTTTTTGAGTCTTTGTGTGGTTTGTGTATCACTGTGAAATGACTATGGCCTCATAAAATAACTTTCACAATGTTCTTTGTGTTTAAATTTTGTGGAATAATTTGAGGAGTTTTGGCATTAACTCTTTAAAAGTCTTGTAGAATTTTACTCTAAAACTGTCTGGTCCTGGACTTTAATTTTTTTATTATTTTCATTTTTTGGCAGAGGCGTGAGGGGCACTTTAAATGACTGCTTCTTTAACTAGTTTATATGATCCTGATTCATCTTTGGTAAGTCATATCTATCTAGAAAATTATACATTCCTTTTAGACTTTCCAACTTTGTGGATTACAGGTTTTTTTTTTTTTTTTTTTTTTTTTTTTTGGTGTTTCGAGACAGGGTTTCTCTGTAGCTTTGGTGCCTGTCCCAGAGCTAGCACTTGTAGACCAGGCTGGCCTTGAACTCCCAGAGATCCACCTGCCTCTGCCTCCCGAGTGCTGGGATTAAATGCGTGCACCACCACCGCCCGGCTTACAGGTTTTTTAAGTATGAAATAATACTTGTTTGGATTTCCTTGGTGTCTGCTGTTATGTCCCTCTTTATGTTTCTGATTTTGTTAATTTAAGTATTCTCTCTCTCTCTCTCTTTTAGTTAATTTGCATAGAAGTTTGCCTATTATGCTGATTTTCTCAAAGAACCAACTCTTTGTTTTACTATTTTTTTTACATCATTCTGCTTGTTTCTATTTTATTGATTTCATCCCTCAGTTTGATTATTTCTTACTGTCTACTCCTTTTGGGTGTTGTTTGCTTCTTTTGGTTCTAGTGCTTTCAGGTAAGCTGTCAAATTGCTAATATTAAATGTGTTCAATTTTTTTTTTATGTAAGCACTTAGTGCTATAAACATCCCTCTTAGTACTACTTTCATTGTGTCTCATAAGTCTGGCCAATTGTGTTTTCATTTTCATTGAATTTTAGGAAGTCTTTAATGTCTTTCCTTATTTCATGACCCCGCAGTAATTCAGTTGAGAGTTCCTCAGACTTTCTCTTGCTGTTGAAATCCAATTATAATTTGTGGTAGTCTGATAGAATGCAAGAAATTATTTCCATTTAATTGTATCTGTTGAGACTTGCTTTGTGACTGAGTATGTTGTTAATTTTGGAGAAAGTTCTGTTAGGTGTGTTTGTGTTTAGGTGAAATGTTCTGTAGATATCTGTAAGGTTTGTTTGAGTCTTTCTTTTAGCTCCAGTATTTCTCTGATGTGGGAAGGTCATTTGTCAATCTGTTGTTTCATTGGTTAATCAATAAAGAAAACTGCTTGGTCTGATAGGTCAGAAAATTAGGTAGGTGGAGTAGACAGAACAGAATGCTGGGAAGAAGGGAAGTGAGCCAGACGCCATGCCTCTCCACTACAGAGCAGACACGATGAAGCTCCAGCCCAGGATGGATGTACACTAGAATCCTTTCCAGTAAGCCACCACTTCGTGGTACTACACAGATTACTAAATATGGGTTAAGCAAGATATGAGAGTTAGCCAAGAAGAGGCTAGATATAATGGGCCAAGCAGTGTTTAAATGAATATAGTTTCCATGTAATTATTTTGGGTAAAGCTAGTCAGGGGCCAGGAGCAGGGCAGCGGGAAGTGGCCCACAGCTCCTTCTACATTTCTCCATTTAGTTTCTGTCTGGTTGACCTGTTCATTGGTGACAGTGGGGTATTGAAGTCTCCTACTATCAACATTTGAGGATCAATGTGTGATTTAAGCTTTAGCAGTGTTTCTTTCATAAACATGGGTGTCCTTGAGTTGGAGGCATTGATGTTAAAAATTGAAAGATCATCTTAATAGATCTTTCCTTTGATGAGTGTGAAGTGGTTTACCTTGAATTTTGGCTTGAATTTTTCTTGTTAGTCATTAGAATGGCTATAGCAGCTTGTTTCTTAGGTCCATTTGCTTAGAAAATCTTTTTTTCTACCCTATTTTCAATACTTTCCTCTGAGGTGATGCCCATCTTTGATGTTGAAGTGTGTTTCTTGTATGTAGCAGAAGGGTGGATCATGCTTTCACATCCATTCTGTGAGTCTGTGTCTTTTATAATGGAATTGAGTCCATTGACATTAAGAGATACAAATGATCAATGATTGTCAATTCCTGTTATTTTGTTGTTGGTGGTGATGGTGGTAGTGTGTGTGTGTGCGCGCGCGCCATGTGCACGCATGCATATTTATGGTATGTGCTTCTTTCATTTGGTTTTTCTGGTGTGAGATTGTTTATTTCCTGTGCTTTTATACTTCCTTTGGTTGGACTTTTCCTTCTAGTATCTTCTGGAGGTCTGGATTTAGAGATATTGTTTAAATTTGACTTTATTATGGAACATCTTGTTTTTACTATCCATGGTGATTGAAAGTTTTGCTGGGTATAGTACTATGGGCTGACATCTGTTGTCTCTTAGAGTCTGCAAAACATCTTTAGAGACCTTTCTGTCTTTTAGAGTCTCCATTGAGATGTTGGGTTCTAGTAGGTCTAACTTCGTATATCACTAGGCCTTTCCCCTTGCACCTTTTAATTTTCTTTCTTTGTTCTGTATGTTTAGTGTTTTAATTATTATGTGATGAAGGGACTTTGGTATTCTGTAAGATTTTTCTACCTTTATATGTATGTCCTTATTTAGGCTAGGAAAATTTTCTTCTATGATTTTATTAAAAATGTTTCCTAGGCCTTTGAACTGTGATTCTTCTTCTATTCCTATTATTCCTAGGTTTTGAGTTATTGGGGTGGGAGGGGTGGGCTGTTAACAGAAGGTGGAGATAATCTGAGGAAGAGTTGGGTGTGAGCTGGAGGGCGAGTTACCTGGAAACCATTGCAATATTATGAATACTATGATATTTACTTCTTCCTTGTTGCTGTTACACAATTATGTTTGGTTTTGTCACTGCTTCATTGAAGAGATTTTACAGATGGGTTTGGGGGTATACACTTTTAATCACAACACTTAGGACACAGAGGCAAGTGGATCTCTGTGAGTTTCAGGTCAGCCTGATCTAGAAAGTGACTTCCAAGACAGCCAGGGCTGTTACACAGGAAAATCCTATCTTAAAAACAAAAATAAAAAGACAAAAGTTTTTAATTTAGATTTGTGTATTACATAAAAAGTTATTGAATTTTAGGTAGACAAGTATTACTTGACTTGACAATAATTAAAGTCAGTGATAGATTTGCCAAATCAAGACCAAGAACATGTATTAGTTCTCTATCAGGTAAGAAATTAATGTGCATGCTGTGGCTGTTGGATACAGCCACAGCATGCACATTACCAACATACATTAATTAACTAAAATTTCTGTGAATCAGGTGTCTTTGAAAGGCAACAGTAAAGAGTGTAGGACTGGTTTCTTCTTAATGCTCAGCCTGGACAGGAACCACTTGCAAAGTCACTTAGGGATTATGTAAATGAGCTCCTGTGTTGTTCAGACACAGGGCCTCATCTTTTTGCTGTCTGTCTGAGGGCAAATGCTGAAAGCTAATGCTAGAGGCCAAGTGCATTGCCACATGACTCTTGTAATATCACTGCTTTCTCCATAGCAGGCAGCAAGACACAATCACATGCACACAGTCATTTCCATCCCATCAGCTTTGTGGTTATATCAAGGCACGGGTCCATCTGCACTCAAGAAAGGGATGTTGCAGAAGGGTCTGAATATTAGCTGTCTTCTCAAGCCATGCCTTCAGGGTCTCTCCACCATTGTATAAAGCTGACAGATCACTAGGTGCAAATCTCTTGTGATTGAGTCACTTCATTGATTGATATTTTATTCGCGATAGGATGGGATATTTCAAAGTTTCTTTGTGACTTAAAATAGAATGGCTAAATCTAAAAATTTTAAATCAGTTTAAATGTGATTTTCTGTGTTCACCCTAGGCAGTATAAAATGTTCATTCTGACAAATCAGAACAAGTGGTTAAGAGATAGACAACTAAGTTAACACGTTAGCTCTTGTTTTTTACCACATTGTCAAATGTTATATCTATGCTTACATGGTGCACAGACTGAATTACACAGCATTATATAAAGTGTTCTGCACAGTGACAAACAGATAGTAGATGCTTTGTAATTATTAGCTCTTATGTATTTTATTGTCATTGCAATATCATGTGTGATTGTATTGGGCAAGTGCAAGTATATATATATATACCAGGCAAGTCAGAAACGGTGTTTTATTAGAGTATTTTCTCTTCAGGGTTTTCCTTGATATTGATGAGTAAGCAGGCAAATTGAAAGACTTAAAAGCCATGTTTAATTTTATAAATATTGTCTTTAAGAGTTTAGTTGGCGCTTATTTGATAGCCTCAGAAAGGAAGAAATAAGGCAAGCCTCTTACTTGCAAGAGTCATAACTGCCAGCTGAAAATGTGAATTCTGATTTTCACAGTCTGTTCTTTAAAGGCAGATTTCCAGGTGCAACACTCCATGGTTAGTAATAAATGGGCTGTACATAAATTATGCATTCAGGAAAATGAAAGACGAAAGCACTACGCATCTCTTTTGCTGGTTAGAGGAAACAGTTTCAGTGTCTGACATTGAAGACAAGACAGTCAGTGTAATTTCATAGAATCACACGCAGCCACATTCTCATTCCACCCTGTCTTTCAGACGCTTTTGTTCTCTACAGAGGAAAATCACACGGAATGAGAAATAGCTGCGGAGCAACATCCATTTTGCAGCGAAGAATAATCCTGATCCATAAACTTTGTCTAAATTTTTCTCATGTGGTCTTGGAGTTTTCTCTATGATTTTTTTTCTTTTGTGAAGTGAGAACAAATTTAAAAAGGCTCCAAACCGCCAAAGTCACTGCTGTTGTATTCCACTTACGCTGCAGTAATGAACTGGCCCAGGCCAGGCAGCACATAAGGAACAGGCAGTTAGTTGTTTTTTATAGATTTGTACTATAAGAAGTTAAGGATCAATGTGTGGAGACTTTTATTTTCTGCTGAGGGTCCATAGTCTGCTTTCAGGGCAGAGTCTTGTATGCTGCATGGTACCCTCAGGTAGGAGAGAGGCCAACACGCCCTAAATCACTTTGAACTGGCCTTAAGAGGACATGTGATATCAGGCAGGAGGGATCTGCCATGGCTTAACCTGAACCACCGGCAGGTCCCATAGCAGCCACAGGACTGTGATCAGGTCCGTGAGGTGTCAGCAGCTGGATTTTGAACATCAACCAGTGAAACCAGAAAAATATGATACCGAGGAACACGAATGCAAGTGGATGTCTTTGAAAAACTCATTACATAGATACATGAAATCCTCCAACTGGTGTATCTGTTGTTGTTTTTGCCTCGTTTTGTTTTTGTTTATCAAGACAGTGTTTCTCTGTGTAACAGCCCTAGATGTTCTGGAACTAGCACTTATTATACTTGTAGACCAGACTGGTCTCGATCACAAAGATTCACCTACCTCTTCCTCCTGAGTGCCAGGATTAAAGGCATGTGCCACTACTGCCCAGCCCAACTTGTGTATTGTATGAATGTGTGGATACCTTTCAGAGGAGAAGCAGGATTGAGAGGAACGGAAGTCATCCCTATGGATAATTATCTATTTTAATTATCTCCAGTTAAATAGAGACAAGTAAAAGATTATGGAGAGACATAAAAAGCTATCTTCTCAGGTCAAATTGTTTCTTCCTGCCTTCCCCTTTCTTCCCTTTCATTTCCTCCTCCTCCCCTCCCCCTTTCATGTCATCATTGAATGAAACAAAGGCACAGGGATTTGGCATGTTGTGTGCATCAGTTTAAAACATTTTCCAAATTTGGAAAAGATCATTGTAGGATGTCGCACGACCCTTTTCACTTAAGAAAGGACATAAAGAACAGAAAATAAAGAATACAGAATTTCACCCAAGTGTACCTTGGTGAAAAAGTGAGTTTCAATGGAATCCAAGCAATCACTGAACATATTTACTGAACCATCTACACAGCCCTTCAACTAATCTTGTAAAACTCTTATGTATCAATTAAATTTACTAATTTTTGCGTTCTTAAACAACTTGTCTAACACACAATTATGTTAATTATTAATGTCTTATTTTTATTAGTGTATTTATTAGTATCTACCTTCCATTGTGATCAAACCATGACTGTCATTTGATAAATTTAACTTTGATTGTTTAGGTGCCCAAGTAAGGGAAACCAAAAATTCTCTGAAGTTAACACTGACAGCTCTTTTTATGAATAACATTATACTTTAAATTGTTAATTTCCAGAAGTTCTAAATATAGACACATTTATCTGGATGTGAGAAGAGAAAATTGGAAGCTACTCTGTTATTCCCAAATTTAATGCGCTGCGAACATCTGTGTTAAGTTGACATTCAAAGAATATTTACCAATTGTTCTTTTTCTATCCATGCATTAGTAAAAATAGCAAACACTTTAAATTTGTAAACAGATTATAACCCCATTAACAAGAGGCTGAACAATTGTAGAAAGGTATTGCTGATAGCAGACATGAAAATATGGGTTTGTTTTGACCTTTGTGAGAAAGGTTTCCTTTTAATTATCTCTTGGATCCTTTCTCAAGGGTGGCATAAAATATTTTAACAAGAGCAATTTATAGAGTTGCAAAAACATTTTACTTCAAATACAAAAAATCAAATATGACAACTCAAACTCATTATATATATCATGTATATAATAAATATATATACCGAACTATATGGTTTTTGAGACAGGGTTTCTCTGTATAACAGTCCTGGATGTCCTAGATTTTGCTTTGTAGACCAGGCTGACCTTGAAGTAACAGAAGTCTGCCTGCCTCTGCCTTCCCAGTGTTGGGATTAAAGGTGTGTGCCACCACCACCTGGCTAAAAATAATTTTTATTTGCTCTTCTTGTGCAATATATCTCAACTGCAGTTTCCCTTCCCTCCATTCCTACAACTCCACCTCACCACCACCCCACCCCCTCACCGAGGTCTACCTCTCCCTCATTTCCCTTCAGAAAAGAAACAGGTCTCCAAATGCTATCTTCTGAACAACAAGTACATAGTAAATTACAATAAGACTAGGCACTAACCCTCATATTAAAGCTGGACAAGGCAATCCAGTAGGAGAGTAAGGTTCCCAAGAACAACAAGAGTCAGAGACACCGGCTACTCCCTCTTTTGGGAGTCCCACAAAACATCATGTTACCCAACCAGAGCATGTATGCCTAAGACCTCGCACAGATCAGATCAGACTCCACGACTGCCCCTTCAGTGTTTCAGTCTCCGTGAGCCCTATGAGCTCTGCTCAGTTGATTTTGTGGTCCGGTCCGTGTCCTCTTGGGTACTTTGATCCTTCTGGCCCCTGAAGTTCTTCCTCCTCCTCTTTGGCAGGATTCACTGAATTCTGCTTAATGCTTCGCTGTGGGCCTCTGCATCCGTTTCCATCTGCTGCCAGAGGAAGCCTCTCTGATGAATGGGCTCGGCGGATGAGTATATGATTAGACAAGAATATAGGGATCATTTCACTGATTTTTTTTTTTTTGCCAGTTGTGTTTAGTTTTATCATAGGTGTGGGCTATCCACCTAATGGATAAGGCATTGACCCCCTAAAAATATTTTTAAACTCTTTGACTTTACTACTAATTTCAAATGAGAATATAAAATATAAATGTGCATTAGAAAGTAATGAATGCACAATGTTCATATTTACAAAACATTTAAAAATTTGCATAATTAAATAGCCTTTTAGTTGAATTTTATTGTTAGTTGAATTTTAAAAAATTCCGCATGCATTGTTTGCAGATTTTTAACCTTTTGACATATGTATAAAAAATGTTGGCATATAAAACATGGAAAACATTTATGTTAATCATTTTATTGTCTGGTTTTCTCTGTGGACCATGTGAAAGTAAAAGTATCCTAAAGTAGAGGTCCAAAAAGGAAAAAGAGTAGAGCTAGTAAACTCTACTGACATGAACTTCCTAGGAATTTTAGCATACTGTTTGCCCATAGAGGTTCCATTAAAATTAATGGGAGTTGTGTGACTAATTCTCTCTGAAGACTACTAAAAATGTACCCTGAAGTATTAAAAAGTCTGAACTTAATTTTTGCTTTCTCTTAACTTTGATTATGTTAGACTAAAGATAGATACTTTCATTATCATGCACATATATAGTAAATTTAATATAAATTTTTAAAAATAATTTATTTGGAGGAGAGGCTACAGTTATATGGGTCAGAACAGAATTTTAATTAGTGTTGCACATACGGGTTCTGCTTTCATTATGATGATAAAACAAGTATGCACATCTGTAATTCACCTTCTAGCTATACAAATGAGAACTTAAACCTCAATGAATTCAATAAAGGAACATTTTCAGAACACTTACTTAAAATTAGGTCTACTTTTTAATCAGTCATGTTTTAAGTGAAAGCTTATTAATAGATCATTAATAAAACATGCTTATGGAATGAGGTTTCAAGTAAGGGGCAAGATGAATGAAATATAACAAAAATGAATCAAACCTAGTTGATAATGCTTAATTCTATTTTAAATACTTTATATTAAATTGCAGATTTATGTCAGATCAAAAATGAATTTCTAATATTTTTCGTGTACATCGAGAAAAAATACCATAGATAATATCAGTTGTGCATGATTCCTTCATATTGGCAAGTTTCCTCTGCATTTGATACTCAAACTGAAATATTAATGCCATTTTTTTCCTTTAAGTAATTTCTGCCTTGATTCTATCCCTACCTAGGGAAATAAAGTTATAAGATTTTGTTTTGTAAAGCATGAAAAACAAGAGAAAAATTATATCCATGAATAAATGACCCAGCCCCCCCCCCCCCCCAGCATCCATTCTTCCCTGAAACCAAAAGATGCATTCCAAAGTAAGGGCCACTCACAAGCTACGCCCTAAGCACAGTGCCCTCGAAGAGGAAGCAGATGAACCTGCAGAACCATGCATGAATAAAGTAGAGTGTTCTGAAAGCCCAGAACTTTGTTTAACCAACTTTTCAGAATGTAGAACTCTTGCTCAGCTGAACATAAATTATAGCTAAGACTGATCATTTTATGATATGCATTCATCATCTTCTTTTGCGGTTACAAGACTCTGTGTGTCTAAATCATAATGGAATCTTGAGTTAGGGTGGGGCTGGGGTAAAGTTACAAGCCATTTCACAGTTCTAGTTGATAGAATCTGAGATCATACACTTAGCTGTTGAACTTCAGCGCATTCTTAAAGCAGTTCCACTCAAGATTCCATTATGTAGAATTCACTTTGAAGTTTGCAACATTTCAGTTTTCAGCTGAAACCTGCTTTCCTGATTTTCAGGTTTTCAACCGAAAGCTGTACATGTCCGGGAGGGGGTGTCAGACCATCCAGATTCTGCTTCCCGTGATGGCTCATGACAGGTCTCAAAACATATATTTCCTGTCAAGGGAAACAGCATCCATACAAGTGGCTTTTTATTAATAACTCTGGGAGTTTGGGTTCTGCCAATAGCTAACAAAGTCACACATTTCAAATGTGCAGTTTGTGTGTGTGTACTGTGTGTGCTTGTGTGTGTGTGTTTGCAGTTTGTTTATGTGTGTGGAAGCTAGAGTTTGACATGGGATATCTTCTCCAGTCTCTTCCCAGCTTATAACTTTGAGACAAAGTCTCTCACTGAACCTAGAACTCATCAGCTTGTCTGTATGGCAGACTAGTAAGCCTCAAAGATCTTCCTGTCTTTGCTGCCTCAGATGTAAGATTATAACCGTGTGCCACCACACCAAGATTCTTATGTGAGTACTGGAGATCTGAACTCAGGTCCTTGGGCTTCTGAGACAAGCACTCTACTGATCAGGTCAGCTTAGACTTTAATCTTGAACTCTCATGTTTCTTGAGGTGATTTGTAGTCCATCGTTCCTTCCCCCTTTAAAAGGCAAAATAGTGTACATGTTCAGCTAAAAAAATTTTCACCATATTTATCTGCAAAAACATTGCAAATGTACTTCGTGACTCCCTGAGAAGAGAATGAACTGAAAAGCATGAGGCTCAATCGTCTAAGGTCTCACAGCTCATACTGTGTTTCGGTGTTTAGCATGTCTTTCACAGTTACGACTAATCCTATGTGTGCTCTGCTTCGGGCATGCGCTCTCTCCAGAGTCCTAGCTCTACTGTGGGTTTCCATCTGAAACTCCTCTCTCAAGTTAAAATTGGTGACTCACTTGTATTGTTTGTTTACCTCTCCATCAGCCTACTTCATTTTAGGAATACTTAGAGTTTCTTCCCTATGGCTCAGATTGCACGGAAGCTGTCTCTTTAAAAGTATGCCTTACGATGTATCAATTTTCTTAAACTATTTTTCTCACCTCTGTACAGAGGAGATCAAAGCTCCACAGTTTAGAATAGGCGATCTGATTTTCAAGATGACTCAGGCATCTTATAGCGGCAGCATATTGGATTTTCAAATTAAGAGATCTAATTTCCACTACAAAGCCTCTGTTAATAATCTTTTGTTTCAACTGTTTCTATTCAATCTTTTGATTTCATAGTTCAGTACCTGCGTAAAAGTTGAGTTTTCCCCATGACCCTAGCAAACATCCACGAGCAGCTCCTGATCCTGCCTAGCATCCCAAGTGTGTTATGGGAGTAGAAACTGGTACCCTGGCACAAAGAACAGACTTTGCTGCCGTCTGGAAGGCTGGGGTTGCTTTATTCAGTGCTATGTGATGATTCAGTTCACCCCAATTTGCCCTTTGGGAACTGCTGTGAAAACTTCTTTTGTACAGTAAATCATGACAGCATTTGGCCTTCATTTGGGGGTAAGTACATGGTTTATATATTAAAGCCATTTCTTTTTCCCTCTAGAAATACCATGTGGCATCAATTTGTTTGTAAGCACAAATCAAATGGCAGTTTGGGATACTGCCGATGATCCAGAATATTTTATATTAAGTTTTCAAAGGTTATCAGAGCAATGAAAATCTAACTTTGAAAAAATTATGAGATGACCTGAGTCTCCAGGGACACATCCATTTACCCACAGAGACCCTCACAGGCTGGTTGGAGGAAATCTGTTCTGAGATACTGTAAGAGGCGAGGACATTGATGGCGCAGGTCAAGAATGATTATGCTATTGAGAATACATAACTTTTCATGTGGGTATTGGCAGAGCTGAACTTTGTTGGTTTTACCTTGCTGGCTGAGATTTTTATTAATGGTCCTCATGCATAGGTGAGTTTAGGGCATAGACTTGTAAGCAGTTGCAACTCCACAGCTTTACCTTTTAAACTGGGCCATAAATGAACAGATAGAGCAACACCCCAAGTACTTGCTCTCTGCTCTACCTCTAGACTCCCAAGGAGCATCTAGGCTCTGCACTGTTGGTTTCTAAATTTATCAGGCCAGCCACACTTGTGGCTCCTGTGGTTGGCCTGTGGCCTGGAGCTCAGATTGCCCAGTAGTTCTTTTTCCCAAAATAGGCTGAGGAAGTTTGCGACCATGTTTGGTTTTTCCAAAGGGGCTGCCATCTATTTAATGAGGTTGTGAACATATACTAAGATTTGTACATGGCTCATCAAATAAATTACATCTTCAACTCACTTTTCACTTCAGTGCGTGGTTTAGAGTGGGCTGTTTTACAAGCACATGTGTTTATCATATGACTTTGTTTGGGGACAAACATCATTTCTTACATTTGGGATCCAGTTTCTAAGTAGCGCATAGCCTTGCTTCATCTGTCTGTACTCAAAAACAAATGCTGCATTTCAAAGTTCCTCTCACACTTGGGGAGGTTTCTTGGAAGACCAAGGTGTCATAGCTTGTTCACTGAGAGCTTTGTTCACTCTGAGAAGCCATATAGTCCATTATTGCTTGTGGGACAAAAGGGGTCAGTGGCCTTTTATCAGTTACAGGTCTTTACAAGATCAGCATGTTCCACTGGGCTGTGTTTAGGACAAGTAGCTAAAAAACCATGATCTCTTTCTGTAGCTCAATTTTTGCGACATTTTTGAAGTCATTTCGTTCTTAGAACATTGACTTCTATTTTGGGACCAAAATAGCTGCCCCTCACACAGCAAAAAGGTGCATTGTGACTAATACTGACAAAACCATAGAGTTTATTTTTTCTTTCCAAATCTCTCCTATTCTATAGAAGAAGAGAGGGTAAGGTCTTTTTCTTTTTTTTTTTTTTTTTTTTTTTTGCAAGAGCAAACAGTTTTTTTAATCACAGAAAAAACCCTCCAGTCCTACATACATATAGGTTTTCTTTTCTTTTCTTCTTCTTTTTTTTTGAGTCATGAGTTTACATAGCCCAGTACAATAGATTCTCCTGCTTTCCAAATCTGGGATTATAGGTATGTCCTACTGCACAAATACTTAGATCATCAACACTTTTGGTTTTCTGGGACTGGGTTTCTTTGTGTAGGCTTGGCTGTCTTGCAGCTCACTCTGTAGCCCAGGCTGGCCTCTAACGCATAGAGCTCTTCCTGCCTCTGGCTCCTGAGTGCTGGGATTAAAGGCATGTGCTCCCACCACTACCACCACCGGGCTTCATCAACTTTTTCTTTTTTTTTTTTTTTTTTTTTTTTTTTTTTTTTTTTTTATTTTTTTATTCTTTTTTAATTAAAATTTCCACCTGCTCCCCGTTTCCCATTTCCCTCCCCTCCTCCCAAATATTGCCCCCTCCCCCCACTCCCCTCCTCCTATCCCCACTCCTCTTCTCCTCCCCCCACACCATTCCCCCTCCCTCTCGATACTGAAGAGCAGTCCAAATTCTCTGCCCTGCGGGAAGACGAAGGTCTTCTATCTACGTCCAGGAAGGTGAGCTTCTAAACAGGCTAAGCTCCCACAAAGCCAGTTCATGTATTAGGATTGAAACCTAGTGCCATTGTCCTTGGCTTCTCATCAGTCTTCATTGACCGCCATGCTCAGAGAGTCCGGAATCAACCCATGCTTATTCAGTCCCAGACCAGCTGGCCTTGGTGGGCTCCTAATAAATCAGTTCCACTGTCACAGTGGGTGGGTGCATCCCTCGTGGTCCTGATTTTTTGCTCTTGTTCTCCCTCCTTCTGCTCCTCATTTGGACCTTAAGAGCTCAGACCGTTGCTCCAAATTGAGAATCTGTCTCTACCTCGATCCATCGCCAGATGAAGGTTCTAAGGTGATATGCAAGAAATTCATCAGTATAGGATAGGGTCATTTCAGGTTCCCTCTCCTTAGTTGCCCAAGGTACCAGCTGGGGACATATTCCTGGACACCTGCGAACCCCTCTAGAGTCAAGTCTCTTGCCAGCCCTAAGATGGCTCCCTTAGATAGGATATATACTTCGCTGCTCCCGTATCCATCCTTCCTATATCCCAACCATCCCAATCCCCCGAGCTCCTCCCATCCTCCCCTTCTCATATTTCTCATCCCATTTCCCCTTTGCCCCATGCCACCTCACCCGCAAGTTCCCAGTTTTTGCCCTGCAATCTTGTCTACTTCCCCCTCTCCATGCGGATGACTATATGATTTTCTTTGGGTTCACTTTCTTATTTAACTTCTATAGGATCACACATTATATGCTTAATGTCTTTTATTTATGGCTAGAAACCGATTATGAGTGAGTACATCCCATGTTCCTCTTTTTGGGTCTGGGATACCTCACTCAGGATAGTGTTTTCTATTTCCATCCATTTGCACGCAAAATTCGAGAAGTCATTGTTTTTTACTGCTGAGTAGTACTCTAATATGTATATATTCCACACTTTCTTTATCCATTCCTCCATTGAAGGGCATCTAGGTTGTTTCCAGGTTTTGGCTATTACAAACAATGCTGCTATGAACATAGTTGAACAGATACTTTTGTCATTTGATGTGGCATCTCTTGGGTATATTCCCAATAGTGGTATTACTGGATCTTGGGGTAGGTTGATCCCAAATTTCCTGAGAAATCGCCACACTGATTTCCAAAGTGGTTGCACAAGTTTGCATTCCCACCAGCAATGAATGAGTGTGCCTCGTTCTCCACAACCTCTCCAGCAAAGGCTATCATTGGTGTTCTTGATTTTAGCCATTCTGACAGGTGTAAGATGGTATCTCAAAGTTGTTTTAATTTGCATTTCCCTTATCGCTAAGGAGGTTGAGCATGACCTTAGGTGTCTTTTGGCCATTTGAATTTCTTCTGTTGAGAATTCTCTGTTCAGATCAGTGCCCCATTTTTTTATTGGGTTCATTAGCATTTTAAAGTTTAGTTTCTTGAGTTCTTTATATATTTTGGTGATCAGACCTTTGTCTGTTGCAGGGTTGGTGAAGATCTTCTCCCAGTCAGTGGGTTGCCTTTTTGTCTTAGTGACAGTGTCCTTTGCTTTACAGAAGCTACTCAGTTTCAGGAGGTCCCATTTATTCAATGTTGCCCTTAATGTCTGTGCTGCTGGGGATAAACGTAGGAAGTGATCTCCTGTACCCATATGTTGTAGAGTACTTCCAACTTTTTCTTCTATCAGGTTCAGTGTGTTCAGACTAATATTGAGGTCTTTAATCCATTTGGACTTGAGTTTTGTGCATGGTGATAGATATGGATCTATTTTCATTCTTCTACACGTTGACAACCAGTTCTGCCAGCACCATTTGTTGAAGATGCTCTCTTTTTTCCATTGAATACTTTTAGCTCCTTTATCAAAAATTAGGTGTTCATAAGTTTGTGGGTTGAAATCAGGGTCTTCTACTCGGTTCCATTGATCAACTTCTCTGTTTTTATACCAATACCAAGCTGTTTTCAATACTGAGGCTCTGTAATAGAGTTTGAGGTCAGGGATGGTAATGCCTCCAGACGATCCTTTATTATATAAGATTGTTTTGGCTATCCTGGGTTTTTTGTTTCTCCATATAAAGTTGATTATTGTCCTCTCAAGATCTGTGAAGAATTTTGATGGGATTTTAATGGGGATTGCATTGAATCTATAAATTGCCCTTGGTAGAATTGCCATTTTTACTATGTTGATCCTCCCTATCCAAGAGCAAGGGAGATCCTTCCATTTTCTGGTATCCTCCTCAATTTCTTTCTTCATTGACTTAAAGTTCTTGTCAAATAGATCCTTTACTTCCTTGGTTAGGGTTACCCCAAGATATTTTATGCTATTTGTGGCTATCGTGAAGGGTGATGCTTCTCTGATTTCCATCTCTGCTTCCTTATCCTTTGTGTATAGGAGGGCAACTGATTTTTTGGAATTGATCTTGTATCCTGCAACGCTACTAAAGGTGTTTATCAGCTGAAGGAGTTCTTTGCTGGAGTTTTTGGGGTCGCTTATGTACACTATCATATCGTCTGCAAATAATGAAAGTTTAACTTCTTCCTTTCCGATTTGAATCCCTTTGATCCCCTTATGTTGTCTTATTGCTATTGCTAGAATTTCAAGCACTATATTAAAGAGGTATGGAGAGAGTGGACAACCTTGTCGTGTTCCTGATTTTAGTGGAATAGCTTTGAGTTTCTCTCCATTTAATTTGATGTTAGCTGACGGCTTGCTATAAATTGCTTTTATTATATTTAGGAACGACCCTTGTATTCCTAATCTCTCTAAGACCTTTATCATAAAGGGATGTTGAATTTTGTCAAATGCTTTTTCCGCATCTAATGAAATGATCATATGGTTTTTTTCTTTCAGATTATTTATATGATGGATTACATTGATAGATTTTCGTATGTTGAACCAGCCCTGCATCTCTGGGATGAAGCCTACTTGATCATAATGGATAATTTTTCTAATGTGTTCTTGGATTCGGTTTGCCAGTATTTTATTGAGTATTTTTGCGTCGATGTTCATGAGTGAGATTGGCCTGTAGTTCTCTTTCTTGGTTGTGTCTTTGTGTGGTTTTGGTATCAGAGTAACTTCAGCTTCATAAAAGGAATTTGGCAATGACTTCTCTGTTTCAATATTGTGAAATACATTAAGGAGTATAGGTATTAGGTCTTCTTGGAAGTTCTGGTAGAATTCTGCATTAAAGCCGTCTGGACCTGGGCTTTTTTTGGTGGGAAGGTTTTTTATAACAACTTCTAATTCTTCGCGACTAACAGGTCTATTTAGATTGTTCACCTGGTCCTGGTTTAACTTTGGTATATGGTACTTATCTAAAAAAGTGTCCATTTCTTTTACATTTTCCAATTTTGTGGCATACAGGTTTTTGTAGTAAGATCTAATGATTCTCTGAATTTCGTCTGTGTCTGTGGTTATGTCTCCCTTTTCGTTTCTGATTTTGTTAATTTGCGTATTCTCTCTCCGCCGTTTGATTAGTTTGGATAGGGGTTTATCGATCTTATTGATTTTCTCCAAGAACCAGCTTTTTGTTTCATTGATTCTTTGGATTGTTTTCTGTGTTTCTATTTTGTTGATTTCAGCCCTCAATTTGATTATTTCCAGTCTTCTACTTCTCCTAGGTGAGTCTGCTTCTTTTCTTTCTAAAGCTTTAAGGTGGGCTATTAGGTCTCCAATGTGTGCTTTCTCCGTTTTCTTTATGTGGGCACTTAATGCTATGAACTTTCCTCTTAGCACTGCTTTCATAGTGTCCCATAGGTTTGAGTATGTTGAGTCTTCGTTTTCATTGAATTCAAGAAAGACTTTAATTTCTTTCTTTATTTCTTCCTTGATCCAGGTGTGGTTCAGTAGTTGACTGTCCAATTTCCATGAGTTCATAGGCTTTCTGGGGATAGCATTGTTGTTGAATTCTAACTTTAATCCATGGTGATCTGATAAGACACAGGTGGTTACCGATATTTTTTTGTAACTGTGTAAGTTTGCTTTGTTACCGAGTATGTGGTCTATTTTCGAGAAGGTTCCATGAGCTGCAGAGAAGAAGGTATATTCTTTCTTATTTGAGTGGAATGTTCTATAGATGTCTGTTAAGTCCATTTGATTCATTACCTCCCTTAATCCTCTTATTTCTCTGTTAGGTTTCTGTCTGATTGACCTGTCCATTGGTGAGAGAGGAGTGTTGAAATCTCCTACTATTAGTGTGTGTGGTTTGATGACTGCCTTGAGTTTTAGTAACGTTTCTTTTACATAAGTGGGTGCTTTTATATTAGGGGCATAGATATTCAGGATTGAGACTTCATCCTGGTGAATTGTTCCTGTTATGAGTAAAAAATGTCCATCTCCATCTCTTTTGATTGATTTTAGTTTGAAGTCAACTTTCTTAGAAATTAGTATGGCCACACCTGCTTGTTTCTTAGGTCCATTTGCTTGATAAACCTTTTCCCAGCCCTTTACTTTGAGTAGATGTCTGTCTTTGTGGTTGAGGTGTGTTTCTTGTAAGCAACAGAATGTTGGATCCTGTTTTCGTATCCAATCTCTTAGCCTGTGCCTCTTTATAGGTGAGTTGAGTCCATTGATATTAAGTGATATTAATGACCAGTGGTTGTTAACTCCGGTCATTTTTCCTTTCTTTCTTTCTTTCCTTCTTTTGGTAGTAGAGTTTGTGTGTTTCCCTTCTTCAAGTTGTGCTGGTGAAGGGTCATTAGATGTCTGAGTTATTGTGGGCATTGTTGGACTCCTTGGTTTGTGATTTTCCTTCAATTACTTTCTGAAGGGCTGGATTTGTGGCTACGTATTGTTTAAATTTGTTTTTATCCTGGAAAATTTTGTTTTCTCCATTTATAGTGAATGAAAGCTTGGCTGGGTATAGTAGTCTGGGCTTGCATCCATGGTCTCGTAGTTTCTGCAGTATATCTATCCAGGACCTTCTGGCTTTCATGGTTTCCATAGAGAAATCAGGTGTAAGTCTGATAGGTTTACCTTTATAGGTAACTTGACCTTTTTCCTTTGCAGCTCTTAATATTCTTTCTTTATTCTGTATGTTTTGTGTTTTGATTATTATATGACGAGGAGATGTTTTTTTTTGATCCAGTCGATTTGGTGTTCTGTATGCTTCTTGGACCTTCAAAGGAATATCTTTCTTAAGGTTGGGAAAGTTTTCTTCTATAATTTTATTAAATATATTTTCTGGACCATTGAGCTGTACTTCTTCTCCTTCTTCTATCCCTATTATTCTTAGGTTTGGTCTTTTTATTGTGTCCCAGATTTCCTGAATGTTTTGTGATGAGAATTTGTTGGTTATGCTGTTTTCTTTGATGAGAGTGTTTATTTTCTCTATGGTATCTTCAGTGTCTGAGATTCTTTCTTCTATCTCTTGTAATCTGTTGGTGGTACTTGTCTCTGTAGTTCCTGTTCGTTTATTCAAATTTTCCATCTCCATCCTTCCCTCGGTTTGTGTTTTCTTTATTACTTCCACTTCATTCTTCAAGTCTTGAACCGTTTCCCTTACCTGTTTGATTACTTTTTCTTGTTTCTCTTGGTTTTCTTGGGTATCTTTGAGAGATTTATTCATTTCCTCTACCTTTTTGTTTGTAATCTCTAATTGGTTGTGGCAGTTTTTCACCTCCTGTTTAAGGTCCTCTATTATTTTCATAAAATTCACTTTTGAGTCGAATTCTTCTAATTCTTCTGGATTAGGGTGTACACTTCTCATTTCGGTATTCCTGGATCCTGGTGATGTCACGTTGCCTTTCAAGTTGTTGGGGGAATTCTTGCATTGGCGCCTGCCCATCTTTTCCTTCAAATGGAGCCAGGAGAGGCCTGATGTCTTGGACCAGTCTTTGCTGTGACTAACTCTCTAGGTGTATCTCCTCAGTGTAGGGGCAGGAACCGTTCCCTTCCAGATGAACTCCTCAACACCAAAACATGGATGCGTGGTATTCCAATGACCCGCGTAAAGAAGGCCGAATGCAAGGGGTCGGGCGGGGTCGAGTAGAACACAGGCGACACTGCAGTACAAGCTGGAGGTGCCTGCACTCCCTTTCGGGGGTTGCTGAGGCCTGCCCGCTAGGCAGGCACTCACTGCTCTGGTTGGGTAGCCTTAGTGTAGGGGCGTTTGTGCTCTCTACCGGGACCGTCCGCCCCAGGATAGTACACACTCACCCGTCCCGATGAAACTTCTCGGCACCTACACAGGAACTCCTGGATGCCACAATGAGCCAGGGACAAAGGGAAGTAGGGTGCAGGCAGAGCAGGTCCAGGAGATCACAGCAGAGACTGCAGCCCCAGCAGCAGGGGCCCGCTTTCCCTGGCGGGGACCTTGAGGCCTGCCCTCTAGTCAGGCACTCACTGCTCTGGGCTGGTAGCCTTAGTGAAAGGGCAGGAAACTGTTCCACAGCTAAGGACCTTGCAGACAAGGCAGGCTTGGGGGTGGGGGTGGGGGGCGGGTGTGTAGGAAAGAAAGCCTTGCAGCAGGAGCTGGGGGGGGGGGGGCGTTTGTGCTCTCTACCGGGACAGTGCGCCCCAGGATAGCACACACTCACCCATCCAGATGGGACTTCTCAGCACCTATGCAGGGATTCCTGGTGGCCCCAATGAGCCCGGGACCAAGGGAAATAGGGGGCAGGGAGAGCAGGTCCAGGAGATCACAAGCAGAGACTGCAGCCCCAGCAGCAGGGGCCCGCTTCCCCTGGTGGGGACCTTGAGGCCTGCCCTCTAGTCAGGCACTCACTGGTCTGGGCTGGTAGCCTTAGTGAAAGGGCAGGAAACTGTTCCACAGCTAAGGACCTTGCAGACAAGGCAGGCTTGGGGGTGGGGGTGGGGGCGGGTGTGTAGGAGAGAAAGCCCTGCAGCAGGAGCTGGGGGAGGGGCGTTTGTGCTCTCTACCGGGACCGTCCGCCCCAGGATAGCACACACTCACCCGTCCCGATGAAACTTCTCGGCACCTACACAGGAACTCCTGGATGCCCCAATGAGCCAGGGACAAAGGGAAGTAGGGCGCAGGCAGAGCAGGTCCAGGAGATCACAGCAGAGACTGCAGCCCCAGCAGCGGGGGCCCGCTTTCCCTGGCGGGGACCTTGAGGCCTGCCCTCTAGTCAGGCCCTCACTGCTCTGGGTTGGTAGCCTTAGTGAAAGGGCAGGAAACTGTTCCACAGCTAAGGACCTTGCAGACAAGGCAGGCTTGGGGGTGGGGGTGGGGGGCGGGTGTGTAGGAAAGAAAGCCTTGCAGCAGGAGCTGGGGGGGGGGGGCGTTTGTGCTCTCTACCGGGACAGTGCGCCCCAGGATAGCACACACTCACCCATCCAGATGGGACTTCTCAGCACCTATGGTAAGGTCTTTTTCTAAATGAACTTTGATGAGGAGCTTAGTGACTCACCCAGCACTTCCAGTTTGCCATATAATGCAATACATGGTTTTATGAATAAGCTAGAGAGATAAAATATCTTCCATTTGATGAGTCACATCCAGGGCAATAAAGCAGGATAACCCAGGGTTTATTTCCTGTGATTGTAAGAGATAAAATTGATTTTTCCATTTTCCTCTCATATTTCCCTCCTACTTCCTCATTGTACTCTACAGTTGCTGATGGGAAAGGAGCTAGACATAGGATTTGTCATGAGATTTAAGACTCCACAAACTAAATAGGGCCACATTTGAGGACAAACGCAAGTAGGGCTGAGAGTGGGCATGAACCTCAGATGTGGATCCTTTTCTTCAGAATTTGGCAACAAAAAGGGGAAATGTCTACAATGAACACTGCACAATCCACCTCAAATTAGAAACCTCAGCTGCAGCACAAGCAGAAGTTCTGATACTCCTCAATTCAATCAAACAACACTGAGAACAGTCCCTGGGATCTGGCCAGTCAAACAACACAAGGGACCATTGCTGGGATCCTTTTGGTCTCCTTGGTCTGAGTCAAGGATTGGGTTGGAATAGTCAGCACATGCAGAGTCAAGCGCCAAGGGTTAAGGACATGCTGGTACTGCTCGTGCAGGGGTAACATCTGGAAGCCAGTAACACCCACACGATTCAGCAGTTCTTCTTGCTTTGGTTTTTAGCATAAATTTTTTTTTATCATAGTTGAAAAATGCAAACAAAATTTAAAAACTAACTTCAGTAGATTATTATGTTATTAGAAGAATATGTTCCTTTATGTTTAACTCATGTGCAGAAGCATGCAAATGTAATATTGTGATTTTTTTTTAGGTTTTTTGTTGGACACACACACTTATAGATATGTTCTTGTTGTTTCAGTTTCTCCAAA
Organism: Chionomys nivalis; assembly: GCF_950005125.1. Taxonomy (NCBI): domain Eukaryota; kingdom Metazoa; phylum Chordata; class Mammalia; order Rodentia; family Cricetidae; genus Chionomys; species Chionomys nivalis. The sequence continues at coordinate 55,942,297 of NC_080101.1, read as the reverse complement.
AGTCTGATAACATTCCAAAATTTAGGAAGGAATTCTTACAAATCAGTTTAATAAAATGTGAAAGGCAACTTTTGAATACATGAAAGGCTTGGGATTTAACAGTTGTAGTACACATGTAGAAATGAACAGTAATGATGGATGTGTGTATCTAATTAGTGAGAAGAGGAGGAGCATAGTTAAGATTGCTCTGATCCTTACAATACCACTCAATTAAAAACCTGTAACAATGATGTGTGCGTTAGCTGAGGCTGCCTAAGGGAAAGATGCACTTGTTTCCCACCTGTTAATGAACACTTGTGGCCATTTTCACCTTAATGCACAAAAAGGTAGGTTGCTGCTACAGGATCTCCTTAATTTCATATCACATGTTCCATGTTTGCTCCTCCCTTAATGTGTCTTCCCTCTCGGGGTCAGTCTAGCTCTTGTAATTTTATATGCACTTCATAAATATAGATTTTAAAGATATGATTTGAATTATTTAAATAAATGATGTTCTTCAGTTGACCTCAAAACAGAAGACCCTTGGCTGAGCTTCTACCTTCTTTATTTTATTTTATTTATTTTAATTTATTTTTTATTGATTTTTATTGAGCTCTACAGATGTTTAAAGAGACCCTGAACTTGGGTGTGGCCTGTGGCTTGTTTTCAGGCTCCATTTTGAAACTAAAGTTCTGTAGAGGGGATTATTATCACTATTGTTGACAGCAAAACATAAAAACAATAAAACCTTTCTTGCCAGGCATGGTATCTAAGCTGCAGCACTGCATGTGACTGGAGCATCGATGTGAACAAGATGCTTGGGTCTGCACCGGTGCTAAAACAACAGACAACAATGAAGTCAAGTCTTTAAGCTATAGCATGAAATGGCAGTTTTTCTCAGATGGGGATTGGTGATTGTTGAAAACACTTGTACCCTGAGGTATATGATTTATAATATTCATCTACCTGTGCATTGTGTGAGCAAGCAACTCTCAGAATGAAATTCTGAGCAACAGTAAGCCCCTCAAAGACAAAAGCACAAAATAAAACACAGGACATTCAGAAAATGTGTTCTTTTTTGAACCTCATTGTCAATTATAATGTAATTTTTGAGAAATGCCAGGGTGTTACCCTCACCTTCAGATTTTGGCTGTTGCTGAACACTCAGATTGCCATTTTACTTGTCTGAAATGGTGATTGGATTGACTGGGGTGATGAAACAGACAAGATGAACTGGTGGTAAAATCCTTTGCTCACCAATAAGTGTTCTATTCAGTTGAAGGTCAAATAAGTTCTCATCTATCTATCTATCTATCTATCTATCTATCTATCTATCTATCTATCTATCTATCATCTATCTATCTATCATCATCTGTTTTTGTGAGACAGGGGTCTCAGTATATTGCTCTGATTGGCCTGGATCTTACCATATATACCAAGCTGATATTGAACTCACAAAGATATTTCTCTGCCTCCTGAATACAGGGACTGAAGGCATCTGTTACCATACTCTTCTCTATTAGATTCTTTAGTTGAAATTCAGACTGCTTCAGCTTTCATTTGTGTTTCAAATAAAATAAAAAGTTGTTCTTAACAGACATTGTTTCTCTTGCTGTACCCTTGATATTTGAAAATATCTATGGAGGCTGATGAAATGGCTCAGAGCAGTGACTCTCAACCCGTGGGTCTTGAGCCACTGGTGGGGGGTCACATATCAGATATACTATGTATCAGATATTTGCATAATGCTTCATAACAGTGGAAAAATTACAATTGTGAAGTAGGGACAAAATAATTTTATGATTAGAGGTCACCACAACATAAGGAACAGTGTTAAAGGGTCTCAACATTAGGAAAGTTGAGAACCACTGGCCCAGAGGGTAAGAAGGGTAATCATTAAGCCAGACAGCGTGAGTTTGACCTCTGAGACCCACAGGAAGAGATAACCTGCTCCACACACACATGCCATGACTTGTTCTCCTCTCAAATAGTAAATGCAACAAACTTTAAAAAATTCATAATAGCAAAATGTAGCCTATATGCTATTTACACGAAAATTGCTTGTTCAAGCCTGTGGTCTATCAATTGATTGCATCGCAAACAAACATAATCACCATTTTATTATAAAACAGTAGCAATAGACATAGTAGCATTCTGAAGTGTGTTGTCACACCCGGCTTTGTCAATAGGTTTGGTGTTATTCTAGATATCCAAGACTACTATTTTGCAGATATTTTAAATACAATTGAAGAGTATGCTGTTGTTGCTTTTTTTTTTTTTTTAGAATATTAACCCTCCAGGAACCCATAAGAGACTTAAGCTGTTTTAGAGTTTTGAACCACTCAAATTTTTGGGTGATCAGACAATATTCCTATTTTTGTAGAAAATTCCACCCTGAATGGATGATGGTCAGGTTAGACATTTCTGGAGGAGATACAATGGGGTTTTGTCAGGCTAGCGTTTTTTTGTTTTTTTTTTTTTTTGCTCCAAATGCTGTCCTTAAATGGAGGGTGTGAATGGGAGGCTGAATTTCTGGAGTATGGAACAGGTTTGGAGGGAAATGTGACTTGTGGGTAAAGACTTTTTTCTCTTAACATCTAACCAAATATTCACAGAGGTTGCAAAAATTGTTCGAGGTCCATGTTTTGGGAAATCCACACAGATGTGTCTGAGAAGAAATTGAGAAGGAAAGGCTCCATCTATCAAGACACAGTATGTGAGCTAGGCTGGCAAATAAAGGCCTACATTCCATAACCTCACCAGCCTTGGAGGGTGTTCTGTGAAAAGACATTGTTTTCATAATATATGCCCTCTCCTACGGGAGGTGGGGCTCAGAAAGTTAGTCACTTTGCTTAACGATCTTGCATGTCACTAATGTCCCAAGGCATTAAAATTAAGCAATCAGAAAACCATTAGAGAGCCTTGTTGGGAAAACTGTGTTAACGGAAAGTCTGTGCATGTGGCAGTATGATCAAATGGGCACAAGGAAAGCTGCATAGTTGCTATTGAAGAATTCTAATAGGCATCAGCCTGTCTATTAGACAATGCTGCTTAAATTTTCCTCCCATTTTCCAAACTTATTTTTACCACATACCTTTTTTTTAAACAAAGATGAATCACAAAAGAAACCTAATACATTAGAACATTCTAATAGAAATACCATATATACTAAGTATCATACGAAGGATACAGAGAAAAAAGAAAAATCAGATCTCTTTAATTTCTTTGCATGTATTATTTACTGTCAAGGGCAGTAGATATTTCATACAATAGCAGCAGCTTGTATGAAGTATTGGTTTCTCACCATGGGACAGGTTCAGTGGAAGCATTCCTCAGTCTTTAAAGGATTCAGAACTCACTTTCTCCATATGAAGTGTATGTTAGTGTCATTCTCACATTGTGCACGAGGAAAGGAGTCTTCAAGAATTTAAATAACCATAGTCTGCATACAGACAACTTAATTTTAATTCACCAGGAAAAAACCATATTTACCACTAACCAGAAAACAGATATTAAATTCAATACTGTCATTTAAAAAAACTGAAAAGTAAGGTTCTTCTTTCCATTGATGGAAAGGTTGTCACAAAAGACAGTAGTAGTGATCATGTAGGTAATACCACAAATTCTGCATGACTTGCTGGAAGCTGTACTATAGGGAAATTTTTAGGTCTCAGATGCATATCTGGGAGGGTTGTTATCACTCACTCTGTACAAAAGCAAAACTAAATGAGATTTGTTACTGTCTGAAATAACTAGACTGTATTCAAGGTATACATTACCTGAACATGTCAAAGTTATTGGATACTTTTTTCAAATGCTGGTTTCTAATATGGAGATGATGGATATCTGTTCTATTGGATTAGATGTTGCTTTGAGAAATGATGGTTTTCTCTGTTCATTCACATCCGTTTTGAACGGTATGAAATTTCTCTGGAACTTTTCTCTCATCATGATTATGATGGAAAATCATTCTGTGATTGTTGAACATTGTGAAAGCACAGGGAGTGATTTCAGTTACAGATTCATCTCTGGTGACTGTATTGTAACTACTCAAGTAAATGATAAACTGGGTTAGGTTGCATAATGTTTTTATTTTGTAGTGTATATTATTTGAATATACATATGCATGCTAAACTTGCTCAGGTTTTCAACATTATATTTCAGGACAGAAAAGTAATGTTCTGAAACAACACAAAATACAGCTAAGCTAGAAATATAACTCTTAGTAAAATGCACAAATAAATTTAAGCATACATAATATAAATAAAATCTGATTTTATATTTCTTTGCTTCATTTAATTTTTTCTCATTAATTTTACTCAACATAACTAAAGCAAGGTAGAAATAAATTATGTTTAAGATAAAATTAATTTCTGGCAATGGTTTAACACAAAATATTTGATTTTTAAACAGAATTATAACTTCTAGATTTCCATTTTAAGAACTTATATGCTAGAAAGCAAGTATAACTGCAATTGTGCTATTTATAAATCAAATTCAGTTCAAATAGAAGGTTTTTTGAGATAGGAAAAATATTTTCCAAAGTTTGAATATAACATTATTCAAAATTTTCAAAGTTTAAATATAACATTGCATTATCTTTTAAAGACAATATTATCTGATGTCAAAATTTTTACTTACAGTTTCTGGAGATTTCTTATTGAAATTATTTTCTTATTAAAGTAGAATCTAAACAACAGATTCTAGAGGTGGGGGGTGGAGAAGCAGATTGACGACAGGAGGGAATACACGGGTGAATATTTGGAGAACATTGAATATGAGCTGAAAAATAGTTGTTTTCATCTGTGTAACCCTGCACCTACCTTGTAACCTTCAAGATGGAGTGTATACCAAAAAGTTATAGGAAAAATGCCAGCATGAAAATCTTAGAAAATGGAATTGTTTTTTGAATTTGCAACAAACTCAATAAATTTTCAATAAAATGAAAAAATCCAATTGCTGATTTTACTTCTTTTATTAATTTGCTGTAAAAAAAAAAAAGCCACAGAGTATCCAACGAAATCAGGTAATATCCAGAGCAATGCTCAGTGCATTGTGGCTTGCACATTTTCAGCAAGGGGTACGCACTGCAGCAGGCTGGGGAAGACCACCGGCATGGAATACCTGCTATGACAGCTATTCTGTTAGTGAAGGCATAGGAGACTGTTTGGTTAATAAATTCAAGAACATTCTGTGTAGTGTTCTAAGCAAACAAAGGAACAATGTGCTAAATTTGTTTGGAAGTCTTTTACAATAAGCAGGACTATGTCTTCTTAATAATTATCACCATAAATCACTTAACTAGTTTGTATGTCTGTATTTTTGAATCATAGTTGCTATAAGAAACCCATGTTCCTCTCACACTCGGCAGTTATCCAAGACTGGCTTTGAACTTGCGATCCTTCCTGCCTTTCTTCCTCAGTGCTAGCTCCGACTGCCTGTAATGTGAGGCCAAGGATAATGTTTTAAGGCGGGAGTGCGTTATGCATTACCAAAGCACTAAATATATTCTTAATTTCTCTTCATTTTTGAAAACAGACTCCATTTCTAAGAAGACTTGGTTTCATAACAGAGAGCTACATAATACGGCCAAATTTGGAGCAAGGAGCCATGTTCCTCAGCCGGCACTCCAGTTTTCATTTCCTGGATGAAATACAACAGTGGAAAATTCTGCAGTCCGTCTTCAACAAGGGGTTGGTGTGATACAATGCAAGTTCTGCCTTGGCTATAAATGAAGATTAATAAAGAATGACGTTGGGATAGTGTGTTCAGATATGTTATATCTGAAACTCCAGTTTCTTCAAATGTGGGTGGCAGCCTTATTTGGGTTTCATAACTCAAAGCAGGAGTCACAAAAATGTTCTCAGAAGTAAATGTTTCTAAATGCACAATGACAAGAAAATTAATTCAAAATAAAACATAAAAAACTTAGCTTTCTGGCCCTGCTCACCCACATGGCATTTTGTAAATTTATTGCATCCTTAACTCTGAACAAACAAAGTGCACTTTACACTGTGCCGGCTGTGACACCGCCTATAACTATGACCACTGAGTGCCACAGCTCGGCTTGCTGGCTCACTGCACTGTTCCAATGTATGTACAATGTTTTCTGCTCTACCAGAAATATGGTGGTTTAATTATGGAAAACAAAGAGCATTCATGTTTTTCTGTCATCATTCCTTAGCCTGTATCAAATTAATATAGCTTGCGTTATTTTTTGTGTTGGCATGTTTGATCTGACACAGTACTCTTTGACTTGAGTTTCACAAGAAATTGGAAGAGAATTTCATTCTTGGGTTAGGACAGCCTTTCCAATAATTTCTGAGGTACGCACGGGCACGCTTCTGCCATTTCATGTTTAATCAGAGTGGTGTTCTCTACACTGATGATTGCTGAGCAACTCTGGAAAAACAGTCTGCATACTACATACAGCCAAGGTAACTTTATGCAGAAATAAATAAGTGCACCATCTTATTAATGTATACATTTGTTTTCATTTTAAATAAACCATCAAATCACATAGATGGATAAGAACTCTTTTATAAAATTATTGATGATATGTTTGTAAATGTTTTCTGTGTATGCCTATTTTATATACCTATATAAGCAACGTTGTGTAAAGTTTGTTGGGTGAATAGGGATCGCAAGTACAAAGTTTAAGCAGCCCTGCAGCCCTGCACTAGATCAAGGTGACACATCCCACTCTCTATGTAGAGCTTTCTTTCATAAGCGTGTGTCATAGAGGTCCTCTTAAGTGTCATTATTGGTTGTGCTTGCTTTTATGTCTTGTTTTATTTTGGGAGGCCTGTGTTTTCTCAGTGATGGGGCAGTTTTCTGAGGTTCTTAAGAGTATAATGGAATTGCAGCCTTGCAAAGGTCCCCATTGTCACTAGATTGTCTTACTGTTTGATGATTCTTCCTTCTTCCACTTCATGCTTTCTAGTGCCCACATTCTGGTTCTTTAATGTACTATGCAAATACAAACATTAAATGCAATTTCTATTCTTCCTTGAGACCATGAACATTAGGTTGAATAACCCCGAGAATTTGTTTACAATCATGTCTGGCCTAATGACCTATGCAGCCCCAGTGACCATCCTTCACTTACTTATTTCAGCATTGATTTTTCTTATGCCTTTTTTTTTCATGACATTTAAAAAGCTCTCACAGTTTATAGAGGAGGAATGTGGCAAAGTCACAGAGATACTTTGATTCCCAGTTCATTATACTGTCCAAAAGAACCTGTGTTTTCAGTATGCAGAAAGCAACACCGACTTTTACTGAAATTTTTGGTGTCACAGAAATACTGCAGTGAAACCGTCTTCATGGAAATCCAGTGTTAAATATCTATGTATGCTAAATAAAGTTTAGCAATGTTCTGTATCAAGAATATAATTTACCCAAACAACTTCTCTATAAAATCTAAGTGAAGAAATCATAAAAGAAACATAATGTCAAGATTTCACCTTAAAACTTGGAATAATGTGTTAGATTTGAAAAAAAAAACATTTTCTACATTGAAAATAAACCTGTTTGTAACAAAGATCAAATTAGTTTACTCATGTATTCGGTTTCATTCAGCCAAATGTTGTTTGATGTCTTCTAAAGTCTGTTTCCTCTTCACTCAAGTAGTGGCAGATAATTCCCCTTCCCATAAGAAGCTGTTTGCCCAACTTTCCTCCATCACTCTTCAGCACATCTTCATTTTCTCTCTCTCTCTCTCTCTCTCTCTCTCTCTCTCTCTCTCTGTGCCCTCTCTCTCTCTCTCTCTCTCTCTCTCTCTCTCTCTCTCTCTGTCTCTCTGTTTGTGTGTGTGTGTGTGTGTGAGAAAGAAAGATCCTTTATATTTTTAGTTTAGTTTTATGAAAACTTTCCAGAAATGGTATTTTAAAAATTCTCCTGCACAATTAACTTTGTCTCCACCAACTATAAGAAACTGCAGAGTGAACTCTCTGCAAACACTGAAAGTGCGCTGCTCACTGGATTTGACTCTATATGCATTAGGAATTTGTGGAAAACATTATAGAGAATTTATTATATCTCCTCTGTAATATCACAAACCAGTCATTATATAGTCTCATTTTTAAAGTCTCAGCTGAAGAAGATTATATAATACCTTTAAAGACATTCTTATTTCAATTATTAGTGCTTCAAATTTATTTCTGAAGTCTCCCTCCCATTCTCTTTCATTCAACTGCAGATTTTGGACTGTCTTAAAAATTATATTTTCCTATCTGTCCTTTCCTTCCTTCTTGTGCTGCCGCTAATGTACTTTTCACAAACCAGTCCAAGTTCTCTTTTGAACATGGAATCAGAATACATCACTACCCATATGTCTCATATGAGTACACTACATAATGCTACATACATATACTACAACTCATTGTAGTTGATCTCAAGATTTCATCTTTCCTAAGTGCATAATCTGCTATCTAAATTGAACAGACAACCAAGAGTTCCTTTAATGCTTCCTTTTTGAAAGAATGATTCAGAGGTTCTCACTTAAATATTACATCTTTATATTGTGAGGAAAAGGTATGAAAAGAGTACCGTGTCTTAAGATTTTTGCCCATTTCTCCATATATGATAGATGTGAAAACACTCAGCAAAACTGCCATGTCCAGAGTAGAGCTCTTGATTTTCCCCTTTAAATCTAATCCCCAAATTGAAAGCTGCACAGTGTACTTTAACCCTCCCCTTTTCTCAGCCAAGTCACACATTTAATCTCGTATAAACCCTGGAGTTTGTAACTCTGAAATGTGCTCTGAATCCACACATATATTTTTATCCCTGCTAACAGCACTTTTATGCAGGGCAGTGCTACTCCTTGACTGGTTTTCCTAACCCTTTCCTATCTGTCCTTTCCTTCCTTCTCGCTCTGCCTCTAATGTGCTTTTCATAAACTAGCCTGAGTTCTCTTTTGAACATGGAATCAGAATACATCACTACCCATGTGAATTCTTGCAGGAATTTCTGATTCCACGTAAAATAAAATCTCAATCACGTGGTTTATGAACCCTTGCTATCATTGCAACATTGTGTCCTGCTCATTCCACATTCTCCGTGGCCACCTTGGACCTCACTAGCACTGGACAGCATTATATCACGGACATATGGGTTTTTCCCTTTTCTTTGAAGAATGAGCATGTTGTCACGAAGATCTCTTAATGTTTCCTCCATTGTGTCTAATTCTTTACAGTCCTCACAGAGTTGGCTTTCACAATTTTGAGTCACAGCTTGAATTACAATTATCCTGTGTCTTTCCCAAAATACTATATCAAAAGGTGACCTTTCTTTGAGTATACAACTCATTCTTAATAATGCCCATTCAAATATGCAACTATCTTTTCCAATTTGACAATTTCTTGTTTATTATTATGCTTCTAGCTGAGTATCAGCTTGAACGTAGTAGCTGGCCATTTCTCTAAGGATTGTTGCTAACTTGTAGTGGGAAGCTAAGATCTGAGTGCTATATATGCTCATGCTACAGGGAGCTACTGCTCCTTGGGCAGAACCTCAATCTACCCACATACATCTATTAATATGTCATACATTTAATCTTCTCTCTGTTGTTATTTAAAAAGGTGACCGATAAACTTGATATAGTGTCTTGTACCTGTTTTTCTGAACCTGGGATGGGGTGAAAGGAGGATTAGGAGCTCAAGACCATCCTAAACTACAGGAGATCCAGTCTCCAAACAGAACAAACAAAACAACACAACAAAACCAATGGCTCATAGTCTTTCAAAAGCATATCACAAAGAGTGAAGAATATTCCACATTAAAGGAAGCAAAGAAAATTTATGTCTAAAGACAATGTGTTATCCAGGCAAAGATTTTCAGTGGGGAAAAAGATAGAATTTTTATCTATAGTTGTATTAGATACATATTTTCAATCTAGGCAGAGCTGACACATGCTGACTGTGGAGTGTGCTTTAGGTAAGAACACTGTATAGATGTCAATGTCTTCACTTTGGTTGTTGCGTTGAGGTTTCTCTTGAGACTTTCCTTCTCAGGAACATATGTCTTAAGAATGAAATGTCATTTGTAGCTACCACCAGTGCACCCCTCTCACACATTAACCAACCCTTCCTCATTACTGAAGGAAAGATAATAAACCGTTATCAAATGGAACAAGCTACAAATAACTGAGTACCATTAAAAGGATATGGCTGCGATTTGTCGTACAGCCTTTTCACTAGGTTTACACACAAAGTATAAAATTTAACACAAAGCCTTTACAATCTGCATCTTTCTCTCCATGGTAGTTCCTTGCTTAACAAATGTGGAAACAGCACTTTTTTTTCTTTTTAAGTAAAAAGTAAGTAATTCCAAGAAATAGCATGATCTTTATCTCTATTATCCTGATGCAGAAGCTGAGCATGGTTTTGCCAGGTTGGTAGCTGTGAGAAACAGCCTTTGTCCAGTGTGTAGAGGTACATGCTTTGCAAGGAACAGATGGTATGAATATTCCTTTTCCTTCCATAAATTTTATAACTACATTATCTGATCATTATTAGTCCACTAGGTGCAAAGCTGCACAGTAGAAGATTATTGTAAAGGAATTTTTTCCTTCTTAAATCACTTATACTTGTCTCAAGCTGTTTCAAGATGATTCTAGCCAAGTGACTTAGCAAATTCTTAAGCTATCATCTTTCCTGCTCAAACCTTTCCTATCTTGTCTCCAATTACTTCATCCATATAAATGAAAAGCTAAAATTTCTATGGACTATCTGTATCAACGGATCAGGGTGTGGAATGATAAACCTCTTAACAAAAAATTAATTCCGATTCTTTCCCCAGATTAAGGTATCTTAGCAACCTGTGAAGTGTGCTATCTGCTGTTCTGTGCTTTGTTGACCCTTGAACTGACCTTATACCTGAGTGTTTTTCTATTGTCGGTTTTGTTGGTCCGGGTTATATTAAATGAGATGGGCAAACATACAGTGGTGTGATGACACATATTTAGGTGTGGTTGGCCTTTAGCAGCAAAATTGGCTGATTATAAACTTATAGACTGAATTTTTTATTCCTGTGCATTGTCTTCCTGAGAATTCCAGGGCTTGCTCTGCTCCACGGGGGTTGGAGCTGAGGACTATGAATACACTTTTAGCTAGATGAGGTTGGAGATGAAAGAAGAATCAAAGTTGGGGGGGGGCTGATGAGTGACACACAAGCTCTGGTCTCCTCTTCATGGCCACTGCTCCTGTTGCTTCAGATGGATGACTAAACTGACGAAGGCATCAGGCAGGTTATAGTATTTGGGTTTGACTTCTGGACGCACTAACTAAAAAAAAAAACCTTCAAGCACCACTGTCCATCCAAATTGAGAAATAAACTTTTACCACCTGAAACACTTTCTTCTCTTTGGTTTTGTGTGATGGGACACTCTGTCCCCATCTCCTTGCTTGAATCTTCCTCATCTTGCTGCCTGAATAGGCTGCTGCTGATTCAGTTTTTTTTATTGATTTTTATTGATCTCTACATTTTTCTCTGCTCCCCTCCCTGCTTCTCCCCTCCTCCTTCAACCCTCCAAGGTCCCCATGCTCCCAAATTACTCAGGAATCTTTTCTTTTTCTACTCTTAAAACTCTGCTTTTTCAATGATTTGCTGGGACTGAATATCTTCCCATGGCCAGAAGTACCATCTATTTTTGCTATGGTTATTTATGATTGTCATTGCCCTGGGCACACTAATATGTTGTAGCTTGACTATGGAGGTCCAAAGACAGCTCCAGGGTGTCAATGCTCCCCTTTCCTTGAGTCCTGAAGATCAAACTCAGGTCTTTAAGTATTTACAGCCAGTGATTTTACTCACTGCCAATCTGAGTGGTACTCACCTATTTTTCTGGCATTTATTTTTTCTTTTTATTTATATCACTGCACACTTGGATTCACGACTCTATGCAGGGACACTGCAGTTTTCAGACCAAGACATGTAACAGTCATTCAAACCTTCAAACATTCCAAAGTTTAACCCTTAGAATCTGTGACTTCATCCAGAGATATCAGTTTCAGTAAAGGGCTACTCTAGCCTTTCCATTACTCATTATGAAATCATTCTAACTGTTCTTTCTCTTAAGTAGTACAGTTGTTGCAAACCATTGGTTGGAAGAGATCACATGCCTTCCTATGACCTGAAATATTATCTATTCTTGAAATAATATTTTCAAAATATGCAAACACCTTTCAATTTGCATTATTATCATCATTATCACTCTAGTCCAAATACATGCTATCACATCAGAATTACGGTTATACTCTCCCTTATCCATATAAAAACACATGTTCCAAGCTCAGGAGAAGAAAATCAAAGCTACAAATAGTACCAGAACTTATAATTTAATGTTTTTTTGTCATTTCATTGACAGCAAACATTTTTATAATTGTAAATAAAGGCAAATTCAGAATGTGATTTTTTTTCCTTTCCTTACTCAGATCAGACTTCTCTTGCTTTCACATAAAGGAAGGACTTCACAACTTTTCTTCTGAAGGATAAAAAATGCTATGTCACTGTTCAGGCTTTGGTGCCATTATGAAGAATCTGACAACAGTGCTGCAACATGATTCCAGCTGATGTGAAGTCTGAGAGAGTGACTATGTGACTAACTTATGGACAAGGATCATCTTTGGTCTATATATACTTGACCAAAAGGAGTCAGTATAGTTCATTATGGTGCCCAGAATTTAAATCATGAACTCTTTATTCCTGAAATTTCCACTTGATTTATTTAAGATTGTGGTTACATATAGGTAGCAAAACTGAAGACTCAAAGATGCTGGTAAAAAGGGATTATTCTGTGGCAATAGCTATGCATTTATTGCTTCATGCCACTCTGGTTCTTCAATTTCTGAATGCAAGTCCAGGCATAGTTTTTATATTTTATTGTTTGAGAATTTCATACATGTTCAAAATATTTTGATCAAATCCAGGAACTCTGTTCTCTCCTGTAAAATTCCTCATTTGTCACAGATCTTGTCTTTCCCTTCCAACTTCATCTGCTTCTAAAAATAAACAACTAATTGTGTTTCCTTAGTGTTGCCTGTATATGCACGGGTGTAAGACCACCTATGGGAGTATGGGTAGGCTCTGAAGGCCTGTATCCCTGAAGAAATCAGACTCTTCTTCTCCTAGTAGGCATCAATTGCCAGTAGTTACTCAGTTAACGAGGGACTTTGTGAGCCTCACTAAAGATTTTTTCCTGGTTTGAGATTGTGCAGGTCTCGTGGATACAATCACAACTGCTTTGAGTTCATGAGTGCAAAGGTGTTGTCAGGGTTTTCTGTCCTGCCCAGTTCCCGCAGTTGTTATCCCAAAGAAATCACACAGAGGTCTATATTAACTATGAACTGATTGGCCCATTAGCTCAGGCTTCTTATTAACTCTTATAACTTATATTAGCCCATTATTCTTGTCTATGTTAACCATGTGGCTTGGTATCATTTTTGGCGAGTCAGTCACATCTTGTTTGCTCTGTGGCTGGATCAGGACTGCAGAATCAAACTTCCCTCTTCCCAGAGTTCTCATGGCACTGTCTCTACTTCCTGCATGGTCACTATGCATATACTTCCTGTCTGGCTACTGGCCAATCGGCATTTATTTAAAATATATTTGACAAGGTACAGACCATTGTCCCACAGCACTCCCCCTTTTTTAAAGCAAGAACTCTGAATATAATCTCCTTTGTTTAACTTTTCTCCTGACCATCATTCATAACAACTTGTAAGCAACATTTTAAACAAAGGAAAATATCCATAGGCTGTCTTTTTTTGGAATGTGGGTGTAGTTTTCCAGGCTACCTGCTGCTGTTTGAGGGTGCTGATGATCTTATGGGGACCTAAAGAAAATTGAGAATTATGATCAAGTTATGACTGGAGTAAGTATCCTTTGAGGCTTGATCATCTCAGGCAGCAGCCTTGAATTTGTTTTGGATGTAGAACTCTGACATCTGGGCCATCTGTTCCTACTGGAGATTTCTCAGGTGGTCTTCCTTGATCAAATCTGATTTTTCTTAACTCAGAATAAATCCATAGCCTCTCATTTTCTGTGGAAAACAAAAGAAAAACCTCTTCTCCAAAGTAACATATCTTTTGGCTTCAATTTTGAAGTCAAAGTATTTTTAAAATACCTATCTTGGATTAATTCAGCAGCATCTTTTAAGCAAATATCCTTTAATAGCTGTTGCTCCTTCCTCAGCATTCAAACAATTCAAAGAGAGCATAATAACATACAGTATCCAGACTCTCTGTGTATTTTTCATCTTTACGTGGTTTTATTTTAATCTCTATTTCTTTTATTTTTAATGTTTGGCTTTTTGAGACAGGTTCTCTGTATAACTTTGGCTGTCCTGGAACTCCCTCTGTAGACCAGGCTGTCCTTGAACTCACAGAGATCCACCTGCCTATGCCTCCCAAGTTCTGGGATTAAAGGTGTGTGCCACCACACCTTGAACTCACAGATGCCTGTCTGCCTTTGCCTCCCAAGTGCTGGGATTAAAGGTGTGTACTATAACACCTTGAACTCACAGAGGTCTGCCTGCTTCTGTCTCCCAAATGTTGGGATTAAAGATGTGTACCACTACACACAGCTACTCTGTTTCTTTCTTTTTTATTTTAAGTACTTTAACCTTTTTCTTTTCTCTCCCAAGCCTGCATATATTTTTAACAAACTGTAAATCATTTAGAGGTTTTCTTCATCTTTGAATCTTTCTTTACTGTATATCTCTCTTTTTTTGGACCACATGAGTCTTTAATTTGCTAGACAATATTGATGGCAGGATCCAGCCCATTCTTTAGCTTCCTGAGATTCTAGCCTCATTGCAGAGGTACCGGCTGTAGCCATGTTTATTGACACAACTCTATGGTGTTTCAAGGTGCCTGCCACCAAGCAAGCTGCAGCATTAAACTTCCTTCTTCCCAGAATTCTTGTTGCCCCGCCTCTACTTCCTGCATTGTCACTGTGCCTATACTCTCTGTTTGGCTACTGGCCATTCAGCATTTATTTAAAATATAATTGGCAGGGTACAGACTATTGTCCCACAAATACCGTTTCAATGAAGACCTTTACAATCTTTGGTCATTACAATCCTCCCATTCCTGCTTCTACAAGATCCTGTGTCTTCCAAGATGCAGGTGTGAATTAGATGTTCTATTAGACTTGAGCACCATACATTCTATTATGCACTTGGGTTAACCAGCTGATTATCTGTCTCCTGTATAAAACATCTTCATTGCATTGTTTCCATCCTTCTATGCATCTTATCCCACTCTCATGGCTCTGTCATTCATTCTATTGGAAGGTTCTTAGACAAACCAAACAAACTTTGAGCAGAGAACTTTAGAGCTTACTGCCCCTCAGTTCTCGCTGGCCTCTCCTTCTTTGGGTTTGTGCACAGATGGCAGCTTTCCAGAACTCGTCCTTAACGCAATTTTCCACTCAATGGTGTCACCACACACTCAATTTTCTGTCAATCCTTTGTTCCTAACATGCACCATCATTCATCCTGCAGTTTATTTGTTCATCGTTTGTAGCAGTGATGCTACTGAGACTTCTCTCTGTGTGACAGACAGTTGCAGGTGTCCTTCACACGACTGAAACTATTGGGTGAATAAACACTGTGCATAACTATACAGCACAACAACAGTAAAATGCTGAGCTGTTCATACACTAGAATCCATAATTGAAATAAGTTTCATGATTACTGAAGTTACTGTGTGAGTTGCACATTATTTATGTCAACTAAAAGTTTATCAGTAAAATGGAGCCCATAATATTTTCCATTCAACAATAGGCCAATATGAGCATGAAGTCATATTTAGGAAAATATTCTTCGGCTCTTCTATGACAATTTCGTAAGGAGGAAGGATCTGTGCTCTCCTAACTTCCACATGTTGATTTATTTTTATGGATTTTTATTCTGAAAAAATACTGATAACACAAAGTTGGGAAGTTTATTATTAGAAAACATTACAATCATTTTTGTCTTTTTAATGTTGTTATCAATAACCTGTACAAAAATTGAAAGCATATAAAAAATCATGGATTAGAACAGCCTGGGAAGCTAGTTCACCTAGTTGTGATAACCACATGGAGAAACACTGATAGACTGTTACACAGACAGGGATGGCATGTTGCTCACAAATAAAGTGATCTGCTCTTTGAACTGCATGCTTGTTGCTTTCACCTCTATCTCTACATTTAAGTCTCAGAATATCATCAAGCAGCTAGACCACATTATAGTATATATACATATATACATATATATTATAAAAGAAAACAATCATTTTTCACTGTACATACTAATCCAAGTTCCTGCTCCCATGACTCCCTTCATACATCCTCCCACCCCACCCCCAACTAATTCTTAGAGAGGAAAGGGCACTCTGCCTTGTGGAAGGTCCAAGGCCCTCCCTACTTTATTTCGGCTGAGCAAAGTATCCATCTAAACAGAATGGGTCCCCCAAAAGCAAGTACACTCAGTAGAAATAAATCTTGGTGTCACTCCCAGTGGCCTCATAGTCTGCCCCATCCATGCAACTGTCCGCCAAACTCAGAGGGACCAGTTTGGTGCCATGCTTGGTCCTTTTGCAGATGATATGATATTATATATAAGTGACCCCAAAAACTCTACCAGAGAATTCCTACAGCTAATAAATACCTTTAGTGAAATGGCAGGATAAAGATGAACTTGAAAAAATCAATAACCCTTCTATACACAAATGATAAAAGAAACTGAGAGGGAAATTAGAGAAACATCACCTTTCATAATAGCCACAAATCACATAAAATATCTTGGGGTAACACTAACCAAGGAAGGGAAAGACCTATTTGACAAGAACTTTATGCCTTTGAAGAAAGAAATTGAAGAAGATACCAGAAAATAGAAATATCCCCCATGTTCTTGAATAGGTAGGATCAACATATTAAAAATGGCAATCCTACCAAAAACAATCTATAGATTCAATGCAATCCCCATCAAAATCCCAACAAAATTCTTCATAGACCTTGAAAGAACAATAATCAACTTTATATGGAAAAGCAAAAAAACCCAGGATAGCCAAAACAATCCTGTACAGTAAAAGAACTTCTTGGAGGCATCACCATCCCTGACATCAAGCTCTATTACAGAGCTTCAGTAATGAAAACAGCTTGGTATTGGCATACAAACAGAGAGGTTGACTAATGGAATAGAATCAAAGACCCATATATTAATCCACACACCTATGAACCACTCATTTTTGACAAAGAAGCTAAAAGTATACAATGGAAAAAAGAAAGTATCTTCAACAAATGGTACTGGTATAACTGGATGCCAATATGTAGAAGAATGACAATACATCCATATCTATCTCCATGCACAAAACTCAAGTCCAAGTGACCTCAATATAAATCTGACCACACTGAACCTGACAGTAGAGAAAGTGGGTAGCAGTCTTCAATACATGAGCCCCGGAGACCACTTCCTAAATATAAACTCAGTAGCACAGACACTGAGAGTAACAATAAGTAAATGGAACCTCCTGAAACTGAGAAGCTTCTGTAAAGCAAAGACACACTCAATAAGACAAAAAGGCAACCTACTGGATGGGAAAAGATCTTCACCAACCCACATCAGACAAAGGACTGATCTCCAAAATATATAAAGAACTCAAGAAATTAGACATCAAAATTCTAAATAATCCAACTAAAAATGGGGTACAGAACTAAACAGAGAATTCTCAACAGAAGAATTTCAAATGGCCACATTACAGTCTTAAGCAAATATTGGAACTGAGGCTGAAAGAAGTTAAGTAGCTTTCTAAAGGCAACAGAAGTAAAATAGTTTACACTGATGCAAATTGTAAAAGATAAGTTTGAAATTCAAACTCATCATTATATTATTAAAACATTTTTATAAAATTAAAAAATCTACTAAGTACCACCAGATTAAAAATGGAAGTTTAGTAACAACAAAACTGTTGACATTATCATTGGGCCATTCGATACAGATAAGAAAGAGCTTGTATCCTGTGGATGACCAATGTATCTACTTATGTCATCAGAAACAAGGGTCCATGGAGATATAAGTGCTGGCCAGGACCTAAGCTAGGCACTTCAGAGGATTCCAGAAAAATTAAGCTCTGCTGGGCTCAGGGTTGTGAGACTCAGGAGAGAGGTGACAGATTAGACTGACTGTCACCTGAATTTCAGAAGTTAGATGTGGTTCCAAATATGAGGGTGTCCAATGGTTCAAGTGACATTTTTCAGGTAAAATGTGCTTATAGAGATTTACTAAGTACTTTGGTACATGGAGAGTTCAAGTGGGAAAGAAAGCCAAGGTCTTGTGTTAGAAAGCTCAGAGGAATTCCAAGATCAAAGAGAAGATGGAAATGGATAACCCCGGGTCTCTTTTGACACTTATATTTCATGCTTTGTTTAGAAAATTCTGCCAGTCAGCAACTACACATATGAGGACTTAGTTTCAGTAACCCAGCAGAAATGTCATGATATTTGCAATCATAAATGCATATTGCTTAAATTCTCAGCTATGTACCCTTCTCCCTAAGAACAGAGACGAGAAAGAAAACTCTTGTTCATTATCTTTGCCCATTTGAGACAACGCAGTATGATGTGGAAGTTGGGTCCAGGGGAGAGTTTTATGTAATCTGTGTTTCATGATCTTGCTGCTAAACTTTTCTCATAAGCAAGAAATAAGCAATCAAAAAGTGGTAGAGAGTTCAATGGAATTTAAGGAAATTTGAACAGGGAGAACAGAAGGGAGGGACACTGTCACAGCAGAGTACTGAACTGTGACTTTAGATCCAAGCTGACACATGGGTGACGAGCACAACCAAGACTTGGTACCTGGAAGACATACTATCAGAAAAGGACACTTGGCATTTTAAATCATGAAACTATCCAGGGCAGATCTACTAACATGACCCAAGGTGATCAAAATCTACTAATCCTAAGAGAATTTTGAAATGAGGTATTTTCTTTCTCGGTGTGGGATAATCGTACTTTTCTTTATCATTTAATTTAGTAGAGTTTATAACTGATTTGTGTTATTTATGTTTTCCCTTAAGAAGGACATGAATATCATCTTAATAAAACAGCAGAAACTATTTAAACTATTTTTGTGTATATGTGTTTGCGAACAAGTTTGAATTTGGTGCACACGGGTGTGCATGTCCATTGGGTTCTTGTGGATTCCAGAAGGTGGCACTAGGTCCCCCACAGCTTTAGTTCCAGGCAGTTGGGAGCCATTCGATGCAGGGGATACACAGGAAAGCCCTTCCAGTCCCTTCTGAAAGCATAAAACAATCGTAATTTCTGAGTCAATTCCCTAACCTTGGAAAATCTTTCAAAAATAAATTCTAGAGCACAGGAGACCACTTCCTACATATAACCCCAGCAGCACAGACATTAAAGGCAACATTGAATAAATGGGACCTACTGAAACTGAGAAGCTTCTGTAAAGCAAAGGACACTGTCACTAAGACAAAAAGGCAACCCACTGACTGAGAGAAGATCTTTACCAACCCCACAACAGACAAAGGTCTGATCTCCAAAATATATAAAGAACTCAAGAAACTAGAAGTTAAAATGATAATTAATCCAATTAAAAAATGGGGCACTGAACTGAACAGAGAATTCTCAACAGAAGAAGTTCAAATTTCCAAAAGACACTTAAGGTCATGCTCAACCTCCTTAGCGATCAGGGAAATGCAAATTAAAACAACTTTGAGATACCATCTTACACCTGTCAGAATGACTAAAATCAAAACCACCGATAGCCTTTGCTGGAGAGGATGTGGAGTAAGGGGTACACTCATCCATTGCTGGTGGGAATGCAAACTTGTGCAACCACTACGGAAAGCAGTGTGGCGGTTTCTCAGGAAATTTGGGATCAACCTACCCCAGGACCCAGCAATACCACTCTTGGGAATATACCCAAGAGATGCCCTATCATTCTACAAAAGTATTTGTTCAACTATGTTCATAGCAGCATTATTTGTAATAACCAGAACCTGGAAACAACCTAGATGCCCTTCCACGGAAGAATGGATGAAGAAAATGTGGAATATATACATATTAGAGTACTACTCAGCGTTAAAAAACAATGTCTTCTTGAATTTTTCAGGCAAATGGAGTGAAATAGAAAACACTATCCTGAGTGAGGTAACCCAGACCCAAAAAGATGAACATGGGATGTACTTACTCATAATTAGTTTTTAGCCATAAATATAGGACATTGTGCCTGTAATTCGCGATCCTAGAGAAGCTAAATAAGAAGGTGAATCCAAAGAAAAATATACAGTTATCCTCCTGGATATTGGAAGTAGACAAGATTGCTGGGCAGAAATTTGGGAACTGGGTGGGTGGGGTGGGATGGGGGGAAGGAGGGATGGGGAGAGAAAAGTGAGAAGGGGAGGATAGGGAGAACTTGGGGGAATGGGATGGTTGGGATAATGGAAGGATGGATATGGGAGCAGGGAAGTATGTATCTTAATTAAGGGAGCCATTTTAGGGTTGGCAAGAGCCTTGACTCTAGAGGGGTTCCCAGGGGTTCAGAGAGATGTACCCAACTAGGTCCTTGGGCAGCTGAGGAGAGAGAGCCTGAAATGGCCTGATCCTATAGCCATACTAACGAATATCTTGCATGTCACCATAGAATCTTGATATGGCGATGGATGAAGAGAGAGACAGAGACCCACATTATTGCACCGGAATGAGCTCCCAAGGTCCCAATGAGGAGCAGAAGGAGGGAGAACATGAGAAAGGAAGTCAAGACCGTGAGGGTTGCACCCACCCACTGAGACAGTGGGGCTGATCTATTGGGAGCTCACCAAGGCCAGCTGGACTGGGACTGAAAATGCACGGGATCAAACCGTACTCTCTGAATATGGTGGACAATGAGGGCTGCTGAGAAGCCAAGGACAATGGCATTGAGTTTTGACCCTACTGCATGTACTGACTTTGTGGGAGCCTAGCCGGTTTGGATGCTCACCTCCTAGACCTGGATGGAGGGGGGAGGACCTTGGATTGCCCACTGGGCAGGGAACCCTGACTGCTCTTTGGATTGGAGAGGGAGGGGGACAGGAGTGGGGCGTGGGGAGTGGGGGGAGAGGGAGGAGGGAGGGAAAAGGGAGGCGGGAAGGAGGCAGAAATTTTTTTTTTTTTTTTTCGAGACAGGGTTTCTCTGTGGCTTTGGAGCCTGTCCTGGAACTAGCTCTTGTAGACCAGGCTGGTCTCGAACTCACAGAGATCCGCCTGCCTCTGCCTCCCGAGTGCTGGGATTAAAGGCGTGCGAAATTTTTAATAAAAAAAGTTAATAAAAAAATGAATCTAATACAATCAAAGCCAGTGTAAGTGTTATACAGGAATGAGAACACATTATAATCCTTATTTCAAATTTCCTTGAGAAATAAGACTGCACACAACATCTAGTAACAGGTGAGGAAATGGAGCACATTATGAATGAGTGATCCTTGGAACTGAACTAAGGGAAAGCAGCCTCCTTTAGGAGGAAGAAGGCATGGAAGTGTATAGCATGCCTTGTAATTTCTTGGCCTTGTAATTTCCTGCATTAAGGTAAGTAACAGTCAAATTGTGGATAATACATATTAAAATAAAGTTGTTTTTATCTGAAATTTGGTAAGAAAAATAAAAAAAATAAATTCTAAAACGTAAACAAGAATGAAAGAAGAAATAAAGTAGGAAAAATAGATGTTCAGTAAAATTCCAAACTTATACTGGATAGACCAAACAAACAAACAAACAAACAAAACAAACAACAACAACAAAACCACTGACAAGCCTAGAAGCAAAGTCCCCAAACCGGAAATTTCTGTGGCATATTTCCGGAAGGAAATGATAGAAAATTAGTAAACTTGGAAGAAAAACTATCAGCATGGGTACTGATAAAATTTAGATTAAAAGTAAGAGTATTTAGAGCAATCTGATAGAAAATTCCTCAGAGAATTATGCGTGACCAACTATCAGCAATGACTCTGAAGCTCAAATAATGAAAGTCATGTATTCTACCACAAACAGCAGACTAGGATGGAGAATTTATAAGCAATCTCAGTTTTCAAAAAAAAGAAGGTATTTCCTGAAGGTGAAAGGTAAAATTGCTTCATACCAAGAAAAGAATGTTGCTACAACAAGAGCCAGCCCACCTGGAAAACTTAACACTAGACTGTAGCATGAACCATTAGCCATCTCCAGATGAATTGAAGTCCTTTGCAGAAAATGAACTAACTAAAACAATTCAGAGCTGAAGTGGTTTGAAAACTGTACCTTGGTATTCCACTGCTGGAGCTTTTACCCAGCCACCTCTGAGTCTGCTTCTACCTAATGGGTAAGAATCTGCAGAGAGGAACTCTTTGGCACATCCTCCCTGAGTATATGCGCAGTGGCATTTCTAGCCATTCATCTAGAGAATTTCCTTCATGTGTAATATGCTTTGCTAAAAGTCATCCGTATTCCCTCACCTATGGCTTCTCTGTTGTCCCCCAATTACTCTTCCCTCCTAACATTATGAGTTCTGGCATTTTAACTCACTGAGTCTACACAATTGTATGGGTTTAGTAGCTGTACTGGAGTTTGGGTAGTCTCTCAGAGAATACGTCCCAGAAAAAAATTGATTGTCCCTCTTTCGGCAGTTCTCAGTTACCAATAACTCATCAGCTATGTGTGGGACTTCAGAGCACCCCAATCTCTCTTCTGAAATACTGTCTGTGTTAAAATTTTGCAAGTCTTTCACCTGTTGCCATAAATTCTTTGAGTTCAGTTGTGCTCCTGTTAGAGTCATCCCGTTTGTATGAGCTGGGGTCATAGGACAGAGAGAAATCAAGGCAGAAGCAACTGGAAGCTTCTCCTTACTGGCTAGCTTTCATACTGGGATGTGCTGTGTATACTATCAGATTATAGAATTAATCACAAATCCTACTTAGCTGTTAACCCTGAAAGCAGCAATAATGGCATGCATGCCATAATACACCAACAGGTGCAACAGTGTGGCACATGTCACAGTAGGAACAAACCAATGGCCGATTGTATTTAAGACCCACCTCACAATATGCAGCTCTTGCTGGACCCTGTAATTGGGATCAAGAACTTGTGACTAGAGAGATCATAGGCACCATGGATAATCTACTATTATTATTCTGGCAAATAGATATGATCCAGCTCAATGTACCTATGATTGCCAGTGCTGTAAAGTTAACAGTCTATAATCACAGGGGATACCACCCTCTACACACCCATACTGAATTAACTTGACCATGTTAAAGGTAGTGGGAAGACCTGCCAACTGTGGATCTTGGGAGCTGCTCTGGTAACATTACCCAAAGTTCTCATCTTACCTTGTTTTCATTTCACTTTATTTCTGTTGCTGTGATGAAACTCTGACAAGATGCAACTTAGATGAGCTAGGACTTTCTTAGCTTCTGACTAAGTTGTAGTACGTTATGGCAGACTAATCAGACAGTAGGGATTTACAATCTCTAGCCACATCACATCCACAGCTATGAGCAAAGGGAAGCACATTCATGAATGCTCAGTACTCAATATACTTCCTTTGCTCTTACAGGATCTTGACCCTTTAACTGGAGGATGGTGTATTCCACTTTTAGCCTTGACATTTTCACATCAGATAGCACAATCGAGACGATCCACAGCAGCCCACTAGCCAACCTGATCTAGGCTACATGTCACTGAGACTCTCTTCCCAGGAGATTCTGTGTGGTGTCAAGTTGACAATTCAAATTAATCATCACATTAAGTTTAGTGGAAAGTCTTAGTTCTTATTTTTCCAAGCCCTTAGTAGTGTTTGACATAATGATTATGATTCATTAGGAGCCCATCGTGTTACTTCTTTATTTCACCTGGTCCATAAATGGGAATAGAGCTTATATTGTAAAAATTCAAGCAGTTGTACTTTACCATCTTTTAATTTCTATGCAAATTAAAACAGAGATTTACTCACAAATGTTATTTTGTTAAGATCATGCTCCTGTTTTTTCTTAAGAGGACCATATTTAAAGACACTACGTTTAGAATAAGAATGTTGGGGGTTTAAATTATTAACTATACATTGAGAAATTTTAAATTATCCCAAAATTTAAGGAAACAAGCTAAACTATTTATTTAAAGTATATTATATCCTTTCTCTTTCCTTCTCCTCCCTCCATGTCCCTCATTGTCCTATTCCATCTCAAATCCATAGATTCTTTTTCTTCAATTGTCATTGTTACACACACACACACACACACACACAAAAAAAAAAACCTCCTGAGTACATTTAGTGTTATATATAAGCTTTAGAGCAGTCTACTGGATACCATTTAGGGGAAGACTCTAATTGGACTTAACAGCCCACTCAACATGAGAAAAATTCGGATACTATAGACCTAGGCATCTACCTGAGTCTAGAGAGGTCATAATGTTAGAGGAGATGGTAGGACTGTCACTTTCCTAATATTTTTACTTTCTAAAGATAAAGAAACTTCTTTTATTAAGTCTTCTCTCTTACAATGTATCATGTCCCAGCCTTCTTTCCCTTAACTTCCACCAGGCCCTTCTCCAAGCTCACCACTCTCTCAGATCTTCTGCTCCTTCATTTCCCTTCAGAAAAGATCATGCCTCCCAGTGATACCAATTGAACATAGCATAACAAGAATGAGCAAGACTAGACACAAACCTCCATATCAAGACTGGACAAGGCAACCCACTTGCACTGTTTGGAGCTCCACAGGAACACCAAGTTAAACGAGCACAGCATGCATGTAGAGGACCTAATGTAGACCTGTGTAGGTGCTAGGATTGCTGTTTCAGTCTTGTGAACCCCTATGAGCCTTGCTTAATTGACTCTGTGGGCCATGGTCTTGTGTTTTCCTCCATACTTCTGGTTCCTATATTCCTTCCTCTGTCTTCCACAGGGTTCTCTCAGCCCTACCTATGGGTCTCTGCATTTGCTCCCATAAGCTGCCAGAGGGAGCCTCTCTGATGACAACTATTGGTCTAGTCACTGATCTATGAGTATAGCAGAATATATTAGGAATCATTTCATCAACTTTTAAATTTTTTTTTTTGGTTAGAAATATTTGATTCTACCTTATGTCTTTGAGCCATTCACTTACTGGCCATGTAGACAGTGTCACACATTGATTCCCTCTCGTGGTTTGAGCTACGAGTTAGGTCAGTCATTAATTGCGTACTCCCACCAGCTTTGAGCCACCAATGCTCCTGCATATTTTGTAGACAGGGCAGTGTTGATTGAAGGTTTTATGGTTGGGTTATTTTCCCAGTCCTACTACTGGGATCCTTGCCCAGTTGCAAAAGATTGCCTGTTTAGACTCCATAGCTTCCATTCCAAGGAGACCTTATTAGTATCACCTTCATAGTTCCAGTAAGTTTCCCCTGCACTAGGTTTCCAGATTGACCTCTAAATGACCACTTATTCCAGTGGTTATACTCTCATCCTCCATTCTTCCCCACCTCACCTGATCCATCCTGTTTCCATTTCCACAGGCCTCCATCCCAGCGTCAAAATCTATTCTATTTCCCCTTCCCAGGGAGACTATAACCTCCCTAGATCCCTCCTTGCTACTTAGTCTCTCTGGGTCTGTGGATTGTAGTGTGGTTATTCTTTACATAACCACCAATACCCATTTATAAATGAGTACATATCATGTTTGTCTTTCTGAATCTGGGTTCTCTCACTCAGGATTACTTTCTCTAGTATCCATTTTACTGCAAATCTCAAGATGTCATTGTTTTCTTTTTTCTTTTTTTATTTTTATTTTTTTATTTTTTATTTATTAAAGATTTCTGCCTTCTCCCCGCCACCACCTCCCATTTCCCTCCCCCTCCCCCATCAAGTCCCCCTCCCTCATCATCCCTAAGAATAATCCAGGTTCCCTGCCCTGTGGGAAGTCCAAGGACCACCCACCTCCATCCAGGTCTAGTAAGGTGAGCATCCAAACTGCCTAGGCTCCCACAAAGCCAGTACGTGCAGTAGGATCAAAAACCCATTGCCATTGTTCTTGACTTCTCAGTAGTCCTCATTGTCCCTTATGTTCAGCAAGTCCGGTTTTATCCTATGCTTTTTCAGACCCAGGCCAGCTGGCCTTGGTGAGTTCCTGATAGAACATCCCTATTGTCTCAGTGTGTGGGTGCACCCCTCGCGGTCCTGAGTTCCTTGCTCGTGCTCTGTCTCCTGCTCTTGATTTGAACCTTGAGATTTCAGTCCGGTGCTCCAATGCGGGTCTTTGTCTCTGTCTCCTTTCATCGCCTAAATGTTTTTCTATGGGTTCAGATGCCCTTCAATGGAAGAATGGATGAAGAAAGTATGGAATATATAGATATTAGAGTACTACTCAGCAGTAAAAAACAATGACTTCCTGAATTTTGCAGGCAAATCGACGGAAATAGAAAACACTATCCTGAGTGAGGTGAGCCAGACCCAAAAAGAGGAACATGGGATGTACTCACTCATATTTGGTTTCTAGCCATGAATAGGGGACGTTGAGCCTATTATGCGTGATCTTAGAGAAGCTAATTAAGAAGGTGAACCCATAGAAAAACATTTGGGCGATGTCATTGTTTTCTAAGAGTTGATTAATACTCCATTGTGCAAATAAATCACAATTTCTTTATTCATTCTTCAGTTGAGGGACAACTCGGTGGTTTCTAGTTTCTGGATATTATGAATAAAGCTTCTATGAACATACATGAGCAAGTGTACTTGTGGTAGGACAGAGGATCTTCTGGGTAAATATCCAAGAATGGTATAGCTAGGAATTGATGTACATCAATTCCCAATTTTCTGAGGAACCTTTCTTGATTTCTACAGTGATTGTCCAAGTTTATACTTCCATGAGCAATGGAGGAGTGTTCCCCTTGTTCCACATTACCACCAGAATGAGCTGTCACATATGCTATTGATCTTAGCTATTCTTAGAGGTATAAGATGGAATCTCAAACAGTAGTTTTAATTTTTATTTCCTTCACGGCTAAGGATGTTGAACATTTCTTTGTTTATCGACCACTTGAGATTTCCCCTATTGGGAATTCTCTGCTTAGTTCTGTACCCCATTTTGTATTTTGACTCTTTGGTATGTTGAAGTCTAGCTTATTGACTTCTTTATATATATTAGATATTAGCCCTCTATCAGATATGGAGTTGGTAAAAAAAACCCTTCCTTTTCTGTAGGCAACCATTTGGTCCTATTGACTTTGTCATTTGCCTTACAGAAGCTTTTTTTGTATTATAAACTCCCATTTATCAATTGTCTGTTGACTGAGATTTTCTGTCCTACCAGTTCCCACAGCCATTAGCCCCAAAGAAATCATGCAGAGTTCTACATTAGTTATAAACTGATTGGCCCAATTAGTTCAGCCTTCTTACTAACTAATTCTTATAATTTACATTAGCCCATTAGCCTGAGATTTCTCAGAAGGTCTACCTTGATCAAACCTTATTTTTCTTAGCCCATAGCCTCTCATTTTCTGGGGAAACAATTCTTGTCTGAGTTAGCATCATGGCTTGGTACCTTTTTTGGTGAGGCAGTTACATCTTGCTTCCTCTGAGGCTGGGTCACAACTGTAGAATCCTCTTCCCAGGATTCTCCTGTTCTTATTGCCCCATCTCTACTTTCTGCCTGGTTGCCCTACCTGGACTTCCTGCCTGGTTACCAGTGAATCAGCATTTTAACATTAAACATTAAACAAATACAAAAAAAATATTTACAGTGTAAGACTATTGCCCCACAGCATCCCTTTTTTTTAAATAATGGGAATTCTGAATCTAATATTCTTTATATAGCTTTTCTTCTTAACAACAACAAATTATAATCAACATTCTAAACAAAGGAAAATATCCATAGTCCATTTTTTTGGGGGAATGGGGCATAGTTTTCTAGACTACTTTCTGCTGAATTGGGGTGCTGATAATCTTATTGGAACCTAAAGAAAATTTAGAATTATGATCAAGTCATGACTGGAGTATCCTGTGAGGCTTGATCATCTAAGCCAGCAGTCATGACACTGTTCTGGATGTAGAACTCAGACATATGGGTCACCCACTCCTATCAGAGATTTCTCAGGGGATCTTCCTTGATCAAACCTTATTTTTCTTAGCCCAGAAGAAATCCATAGCCTCTTATTTTTTGGGGAAACAAAAGCAAAACCTCTACTCCAAAGTAACATATCTTTTGACTTCAATTTTGAAGTCAAGGCATTTATAAAATATTTATGTTTTATTAATCCACAAATATTATTGTGTTTTTTTTGAATTTTATTGGCTACAGAGAATATTTAGTTCTGGGGACTGCTAAGCTAAACCAAAGTACATAATTTAAAGATATCTTGACTTCAAACTTTGGGTCTAAGGATATGTTGCTTTGAAAAAGAGGTTCTACTTTTGTTTTCACAGAGGCTGAGAGTATGGATTACTTCCAGACTAATGTGGCTTTAAGGACCAGGATCCCCTGAAAGGTCTCCACAAACCTCAAAATTACTTCACTCAACAAAAAACAAGAAGTATTTTTTAGAAAACTACACATATATTTCCAAAATGATTGTTTATAAATGTTTGTTTACATTTAAAAGGGGCTATGATATAGAGATGATATTTTAAACCAATGGATTTAAAATGTACAGGGATATATTTCAGATGGATTGTCATTCTTCAGACCTTTCAAAGACTTACAGAATATGCCATCTAAAATATTTTAAGAACTTAAGACTTTTCATGACAATAAGATTCATCTTCTCTTTGTAGCACCAATATACTTTATGAGGATGATAAACATCAAAGAGGCTCCTTATGGAGTTTGTTAGTCATTTGGGCAAAAAACTGCTCTTGTCTGGACTGCTTGATGGTGTGCTGTATAAACTGAACATGTAGGACCTATAGAAAAATGACTGCTGAAGTTGCCTAAAAAAGGTGAGACAGTCCTTCAGAGTTTCTGCTTCATGGAAAAGTCTGCATGATACTACGGTACTGTAGGCTGAAGTTGGATGTCGAATATTACAGAAGAAGTTTTGGTGACTGTCCAGGCAGTGAGATGTCTAATTGTAGAGTTTTGGATGTTGCCTATGATGCAATTTCTGTTACCTTAGGAAACATATCTTTTTGCAGTCTTTGATAGGGTCAAATAATCGTCATAATTGCAGTTTTCCTTGGTTATGATAAAAGATAAAATAGATATAAATATTTTAATTGTAATTCTTGCTTGATACCTGTTTTGCAATATGTAATTTTACTATGTTAAAGTTAAAACCTTAGTTCTTATTTGGACAGACAAGGGGAAATGGTGTGGGGAGTCCTTCTGTATATGTGTTGCTTTTATTGGTTAATGAATAAAGCTGCCTTGGCCTACAGCAGGGCAGAATAGAGTAAGGTTGGAATTCCAAGCACATAGGAAAGAAGGCAGAGTCAGAGAGAGAGAGAGAGAGAGAGAGAGAGAGAGAGAGATGCCATATACACACTGAAGGAGACAGACATCTAGGAACATTACTGGGAAACTGCAAGCCTCATGGTAAAATATAAAATAATGTAAATGTGTTAATTTAAAATATAAGAGCTAGATAGCAATTCACCTAAGTGATTGACCAAGTAGTGTTGTAATTAATATAGTTTCTGTTTGATTATTTTGGGTCTGGTTGGTTGGGAAAGAAATGAGCAGCCTCCATCCACAATCTGTCAAATTCATTTGTTTAAAATGTCTTTAGTTCTAACATTGCTCTCTTTGGTGTTTGGCTGGATGGCCTGCCTATTGGTGAGAGTGGGGTATTAATGTCTCCCATTCTCATTGCATGAGGATCAATATGTGATTTAACTTTTAGTAATATTTCTTTTACAAACATGGGTGCTGCTTTTAGGCTTGGGGCATGGAAGTAAGAAATGAAAGATCATCTTGATGGTTTTTTCCTTGAAAAATTTTGAATTATTGTCCTTCAGTGTAACCTTTGATTAAATTTGGTTTGAAGTCTTTTTTATTAGATACTTGAATGGCTGTACCAGCTTATTTCTTCATTCCATGTGATCTCAAAAATGTTTTCCCAACCCTTAAATCTAAAGTAATATCCATAATTGATGCTGAGGTGTGTTTCTTGTATTCAGCAGAAGAAATGAATCCAGTTTTTTGCATCTTTTCTGTTAATCTTGTTTTTTCTTTTTAATTGGGGAATTTATTCCATTGACATTGTGAGACATTAATGTGCAATTATTGCTAATTCCTGTTTTTTTTTGTCATTGTTGTTGTTGTTGTGTTTGTGTCTGCTTCCCTTATTTTGGTCGCTGGTATGAATATTCTTATTTCTTTCTTTCTATTTTTTTTTCTTTTCTTTCTCCATGAGTGTAGTTTCATCTCTTTGGGTTGTTATTTTCCTTCTAGTATTTTCTGTATTGCAGGATTTGAACACAGATATTGTTCAGTTTTGACTTTATCATGGGAAATCTTATTTTCTCTACCTATTATGATTAAAAATTTTGCTGGGTATACTGTCTGGATTGGAATCTGTGATCTCCCTGAGTCTGTAGGGCATCTGTCCAGGCCTTTCTGTCTTTTACTGTTTCCATTGAGAGGTTTGTGTAATTCTAATAGGTCTACCTTTCCATGATCTTTTCTCTGTTTCCCTTGTAGCAAAGAAGTGGGGAGGGACAGCTGAAGATCAGGTCTGTTGGAAACTAGAGAGGGGGGAAGGTCAGCTGTGGGCAGCTGGTCTTTTGGCAGGTGTGGTCTGTATAAACCAATTCTTTAGAAGGGATGAGTAATCCATTTTTTTAAGAAGAGTCATAAACAATAGGACTTATAAATAGACATAAAGTTTTCCTGAAAATTCAATTGTGAAAATTGGA
Organism: Chionomys nivalis; assembly: GCF_950005125.1. Taxonomy (NCBI): domain Eukaryota; kingdom Metazoa; phylum Chordata; class Mammalia; order Rodentia; family Cricetidae; genus Chionomys; species Chionomys nivalis. Next base: position 55,911,468 of record NC_080101.1, on the reverse strand, counting down.
GCAGTGAAAGATCCCTCACCAGTGTCCTCTTTCCACACAATGGACACATGACACACATGTTTAATAGGCTTAGAGGATCTTACACGTGAATTTAAAAATGTTCTATAAAGATTATGCTTGTTATCTAATTTAAATTGTCTTTGAGCATCAAAAGTGGAAGACTATTCAAATTTTAATTCTTTAGAGCAGCATAATGATTAAAAGCAAGAAACAAAAAAGTCAAACAAAAATAAAAAGCAAGCAAAAGAATAAGGTTAGAATAGTTAAATCTGATCATAGATACTCAGTAGTAAGTCATACATTAAGACATGAATATCTAAAATATGTACAAGAAGTTGTGCTTTGGTTATCAGAAAAAATACTCAAGGCAGTAAGTAGGTCAAATGAATGAGGATTTGTGTGTGTGTGTGTGTGTGTGTAATTCAGTTTATAATCATTAGTGATACAATGTTAGGAACCTCTCTATACTAAGATCCTATGTGCACTCCCTGACATAGAGCTAGAGGAAAACATGGATGATTATGCAAATCAAGCTCATTATTTCTGTATAAACTACCTGAAAAACAAAACCCTGATGTGGGAAAAATGTGACTGTAACATACATTCCCAAAACAAAACAGAGAGGGTTGAATGTATTACTCTGGAGCTTTGAAAGACTCTGGACAAAATCAGAAATGCAGACAAAAAAAAAAAAAATCTATGCTTTCCAGGGGGAAAAAAAGTAGAATGGACACCATACAATCCCCGAGGGTCCAGGGTGAGCTAAGCCGTCAAGGTGTTACTTGTTAGCCATGCAACAAGGATGCCTCTGAAAAGGCCGTTTAGTTTGTATTTTCCTTAGGAAGCCTACATGGACATTTCAGAGTTCTGTAATCTAGGAACTAGGAAAGGAAAAGAGATCAAGAGAAAAACTCATTCTTCCGCCATGTTCAGAGAGCCTACACTGACATTTCAGAGTTCTGTAATCTAGGAACTAGGAAAGGAAAAGAGATCAAGAGAAAAACTCATTCTTCTGCCATGTTCAGAGAGTCCGGTTTTATCCCATGCTTTTTCAGTCCCAGTCCAGCTGGCCCTTGGTGAGCTCCCAACAGATCGGCCGCCCCACTGTCTCAGTAGGTGGGTACACCCCTCGTGGTCCTGTCTTCCTTGCTCATGTTCTCCCTCCTTTTGTTCCTCATTTGGATCTTGGGAGCTCATTCCGGTGCTCCAATGTCGGTCTCTGTCTCTATCTCCATCCATTGCCAGATGAAGGTTCAATGGTGATATGCAAGATATTCATCAGTATGGCTATAGGATAGGGCCATTTCAGGTTCCCTATCCTCAGCTGCCCAAGGAACTAACTGGGGACATCAGAAGCCAAGGACAATGAAACTGGGTTTTGATCCTACTTCATGTTCTAGCTTTGTGGGAGCCTAGCCAGTTTGGATGCTCACCTTCCTAGACCTGGATGGAGTGGGGAGGACCTTGGGCTTTCCACAGGGCAGGGAACTCTGACTGCTCTTTGTACTAGAGAGGGAGGGGGAGAGGAGTGGGGGGAGGGGGAGAGGAGTGGGAGGAGGGGGAGGGAAACGGGAGGCTGGGAGGAGGTGGAAATTTTTTTTCAATAAAAAACAAACAAACAAACAAACAAAAAACTCATTCTTCCACCAGCAATAGGGATATTGTGGGTCTTAAACCAAGGGCTTTTAAATGCATATGTGGAATGTGAAGATTTCATTGAAGAAAATATAGGGTTTTTTTTTTGTATTTTGCATTAATTCTGAGTCATTAACTGGGATGATTAAGACAACCAAATCAAATACTAAAAACTGTTATCGTCGAGGTATTGGACATTGAATCCAGACCCTCAGGTGACCTAGATGTGCCTTCTGCCGGTGAACTATATTAACAAACTTTTAGTTTTGACATTGCAACAGTGCCTCCTGAATGTCACCAGCCTGGCATTGAACTCTGAATCTCCTGCCTCAACCTTTTGAGAAACTGGGGTCACCAGCCTTCAATAACAGACTTGACTGGATAATTATCATCAACACTGTAATTGATGAGTGCTGAGCCAATGAGCATCTATGGACGAGGAAGGTGCACTCAATTCACTGTGAGTTAGCTGGAGTGATTATTACTCCACTGTCCAATTGTCTCACTATCGTGACAGAGGCAGAAAAGCAGGATACTCTTCAGGATCAGTCAGATTCATGTTTTCTAAAGATTGAAAATTTTTACCTAAGTTGAGAAAGAAATCAAATTTTTGGTTCTGGTGCCTGCTTGCATGACTATTATATCTCTCTTGAAAGCTTCTCATCAATCTGTGTTCCTAGACTTGCTCCATTCTCAGCACTGAGACATATTCGGCCTCTAAAGTAGCACAACTACAAATGCAATAAAAAAACACAAATATTGGTGGCATTATGTGTATATATTTTATTATTTGAAAATTTCATATTGCTTATAATATATTTTGATCAAGCTTATCCCATTCCATCCCTCTCAGGACCTCATCTTTGACTATTATCTCTTTTGCCTCTTAATTCTTTTTCAATACAGAGTCCACTTAGTGCTACCTCTAGGGGAATGTGTGTTTAACCATTTACTGGAACATGGGTAGCACTTCAGGGGACAACTTCTCTCTCCAGCAGCCATCAAATATCAATAGCTTCTCAGCAGGGGACGGGCCTTGAGCCTCTTCCTAGTGCGTGCTGGGATTTGGCATGACTGACCTTGTGCTGATCTTAGCTATGCAGTAATTGTTAGGGGTTCTTATGTGAGATTGAGCTTCTATATCCAAAAATTACTACATGGTTTTATTTCCCCTACATATATTCCAATTATTGGTCTTAGTATTATTTCCTATCTATTGTAAAAAACGTATTCTTCTGATGGGGGATGAGAGATGAATCAATCTATGAATATAAAAAGCTTAGGGGAAGTTTACTACTATGGTCATTTAACCAGATCATAGATTACTAGTAATAAATTTACCTCTAGGGCCTATAATTTAACCAGCTACAGGTTTTGACTGAGATAATGAAATAAGTTATGTATTCTGTCTTGTGCTCCTGGGCTTAGATACAGCCATAAAGTGGTTGGATTTTTTCAGAGCATTCAATGCTACTTTTGTACCAGTGAGCATATCTTTGCATGCTGGTCACTATTTCCTGCACCATGTTCACAGTTCACAGCTAAGTCACACTGTTGGTTGCTTTTCTCACCTAGGAGTATGTGGACTGTATTTATAATACTATGAAAGCTATCCAGTAGATATAAAACTTCCAGGCTGGTATAAGCTTTATGTTTTCATGCCCCATGACTCAAGAATATCGTATTTCAGCAATAGGATCTTACCATTCAGTTCTAGAGTACAGCCAACAATAATGGCAGTGCCCTTTAATAATGGATGTGTCTATAGCCCCATTGACCTACAGCTTTAAAAAAAAGATGTAGTCCTTACATGATACTGACTTTTTATTAGATAGCCTATGGTATTTGAAAAAAAAAACTATTTCAGAGATAGCCTATGGAATTGTCTATCTAATATAGGGTAACTTATTTAAACTCCTAAACATGTATACATTTTAAGGAACATTTACAGTAGTAATTTTTTTGCATATAGCATTTTCAAAAGCCTTAATGTAATTGTTCCTCCCTGTTCTCTTTTGTACTCTGCACTCTGATCCCCCATGACATTTAGTACTTCCTTTCTGTGTATTATTTCCCTTTACCCACTTAACTTCCTCTTCTGCCGACTATTTCCCTTTATCCCGTCATACCATCGCTCCTTGTTTCCTTGACTTCTCACCCATGACTGCATTCTAATTCCTGCCATTTATGGGTACTGCAATTTAAACACACAGATCTAAAGATTCAATGCTAGCATCCACGTATGAGAAAGCATATCAGTATTTGTCTTTATGTGTCTAGGTTACCTCACTCTGAATGATTATCTCAAGTTCCATTCATTAACCCACAAATTTCATAATTACATTTATCTTTACAGCTGAATAATATTTTGTTTAAGACCAATGACCCCAAACCAATGATGTAGAAAGTCACTTTAGAATTATTATATTTTACTTAAGCATTAGTTAGTATGTCACTGTTAAATGTCTGTTTTTAAATTTAATATACCAAAAGAAAGTGCAGTTTATATGTCCTCAATAATGCAAATTAGAAAACTGAAGCAAGTTAGGGAAGCATCAGAGTGAAAAATCTTATCCTTTTTGGTTTGCTGTGTTGAGGCCTATAATAACATGAATTCTAGACAAGTTCTCTACAGCTCTACCACATCCTCACCCTCTGTTTATAGACTAAGTGCTCTATACAAATTCTTTAGAAGATGTGGTAAAATTTTAATGTATGCATGTATATACACATAAACACATTTAAGTAAAGATTTCATGTGGACTTACAGACCTAAAACAAGCCAAAAACATTTCAGTTTTCTAATAATGCTTGGCAAAATATTTTGCTCATTTGCAATATAAGGAATTATTTGCTGGTGCTCAGAGGCTCACAGGTGTTTGTTCTCTCTCTCTCTCTCTCTCTCTCTCTTTCTCTCTGAGAAGGGAGGAAAAAGAGAGGGAGGGAGGAAGAAAAAGCTTGTTCTTGTTCACCCCAAAGCTGTACAAAGGTTACCTCACCTAGAAATTTATTCACTTTTGAATCTTCTGAGATGCTATATAGTTTTAATATCTGTCATGCCATGTGCCTATCTCCCAGCAATAAAATATACAAAATAATCATCATATAGGAAGAAGATCAAGATACACAGTGACATCGACACGAGGAAGCAGAACATCTGGTTCTTCACTAAAAAATGAAAACACTGAAACATCTGCTCAACCTTTTGATGCTATGCAGGAAAAACAAACAGCTCAGCAGAGTGAGGTGGGTGTTTTGGTACTACTTGAAATAGAAATAACTTAAAACGGGGGAGCAGTGGTTCTGAAATTATTCTAAGAAATTGACTGATTTTTATTTTGGTTTTGCTTTTTATCGGGTGAGTTGTAAATAAATCTTGTCATTTTTCACTCAGTAGGCTACATTCTGCTCAGCAAAGTCCTGGAGTAACTGCATATCACCAGTATTTTCACTCCCACAAGTAAAGTTTACAATATTAGTCAGGGAAGAATTTGGTATTTTGAAGATGATTATTAACTCACAATTCCATCAAACATAATAATTAAATGCTTTAGAAAATGTTCTCTCTTACTTCCAATGTTGAGTGAAACCAGGTCAGAAAAATTCTGAAATGTGTCTTGGATGTAGAAAAAGATAAAAGTCATGGAAGGAAACAGTGTTCTGCTTAGGTCAAGTGGAGGAGGCTGAGGACATTGTCTGAGGCTCCTGTGGCAGGTCAAGAAGGTCCCTGTGGCAAGGAGCAAGAAAGATTCCCTTTGTATTAGTTTGTTTTAAAATGTATGGTGACAAATGACTAGAAAACACTGCATTATATCAGGAGCAACTTCTGGGTATAACCCGATAGTACAGAGCATATTGGCATTGACACATAACTCCTCTATTCACTTCTTCATCACCCAAGAAAACTACATGACTCATTGTTCTCCACTTGCCACAGTGCCAAATATATAACAATCTACCTCCATGAATTAGGCAGTCACAGGGACCTCATGTTTGAGGAATAATACAATATTTGTTCTGAATTTCCCTTTGTAGTAACTAGCTCCAGTCTTTGGGTCAGTCGAATCCAAGCATGGTGGGAACATGTGATAAAACAAATCCATTTCACCTTTTGCAGGTGTGAAAGAAACAGATTAGCAGAGGCCAGGGTTGCACATTCCTCAGCGCGAACATCTCCTAAATTTCAAACTTTTTTGTTAGGTCTCACCTAAAAAATTTCTACCACTAACAAATAGTACCAAGCTAGTAGTAAACCTTTAATACACTGGCATTTGAAATCACCCAAGTTAGAGCTGTTACAGTATCAGAAGTTCAAGAGATATCAAACTGTTAATCAACTGATGAGTAGACAAATAAAATGTGTCCATTAAGCACAATGGAATAATATGTAGCCCAAGTGGATTAAATCCTTTCCTCTGCAACGTTTACAGAGAGAAAGATATCACAGTCTGTGAGATAAGGTGGACACATCAAGGCAAGTCATACATCCTCTCACTCACAGGAGAAATGCTCAGAGTTGATGTTGCAGATGATGACAAGGGAATACTGGTTATCAGAAGCTGGGAGAGTAGGAGATGCAGGGAGGGGAAGTTGGTCCACAGGTGCTAATTAATATTTAGATAGGAGAAATTAGCTCCAGGTGTCTATGGTTCAGAAGGCTAAGTATAGACGAAAACAATGCAACATTTTAAAAACTAGAAATTTTGAACAAACTAAAAAAAATTGAGGAAATCAATTCAACTCAATTTAAACATCCCACAAGGTGTACTCATCACATCAAAACATCATGTGTTATCACATAACTGTGTGTTCTATCATTTATTAACTGGAAAGTAAACCCAGCCTTAACCAGAGCCTAAAGCCTCACTTTTTCCAAGTCATTAGCTACTCCTGCAGATGCTCATTCTTCTAGCATTTAATCTTCTTCATCAGTCTTGTTTGATTTTGAGTGTCATGATATCATATAATGCATAGTCCTATTTTTTCACTCAATATTATGTACATGAGAATTTGGGCTCTGAGGTTTTAAAAGTTATATGTGTGAGATCCTTAAAACTCCACATTGTCACCTGAAGGTGCTTTAGTGTGTTTATTTCCATTGGTATGTAATATAATATGAATTTTATATAATTTATACTTAATTATGGTTTTGTATAACATGTAGATGTTGGCAGAAGTTGCTATCCTGCCTGGTCCCATTGCCATTAATTCCAAAAGAAACACACAGAGGTCTACATTAATCATAAACTGGTTGGCCTATTAGCTCAGACTTCTTATTAACTCTTATAACTTATATTAGCCTATAATTCTTGACTGTGTTAGTCACATGGCTTGGTACCTGTTATCAGTGAGGCATTCTCATCTTGCTTCCTCTGCATCTGGGTGATAGCTGCAGACTGAGCTTTCCTCTTCCCCGAATTCTCCTGTTCTCATAACCTTAATTCCACTTTCTACCTGGTTGTCCTGCCTATACTTCCTGCCTGGCTACTGGCCAATCAGCATTTTATTAACATACAAGTGACAAATCTTTACAAAGAAAAAATCCATTGTCCCACAGCATGTAAATATTTATATGCTATAAATGTTATTTTGTAAGGACTATCTAAATATTTTATGTGTAATATTCATTTAATGGAATATTTCTTTTTATATTTCAAAATAAATTAGTAAGTTTTCTCCTTACCAACATAGCAACATTCTGATTACTCTTACCTGCATATTCCTATCCCTCTTTTTGTCTGCCTGCCAACTATGTCCTCTGCAAGTAACTTCTATATATACATCTTTCAGTTTTGTTTTGAGTTTAGCCAGGGCCAAATGTGTGACCATAAAAGTGATGGTTAATCTTAGTTGTCAACTTGACATACAATGGAAGATGGAAACACCATTGAATTGTTTCCATCACATTGGTCTTTGAGTATGTTCCAAATATTTTCTCCCCATGTTGCTTTAGGCAATGGTGTTTATCAGAGCCACAGAAAACAAGGTTTTGGAACTATCAATTGGTGCCTAGTGAGTTAATAAATAGGTTTGCAACTGAAGATAATAATTGTCCCTCTTCCCAAATTCACTTATAGCCAATAGTTCATTAGAGAGTGATAAGACCTATGCATTTCATTTAATCTCTAATGATATGACTAATAGACTGTGTCTTGTGCAGGCCCAGTATATAAGGCTAAGACATCATCATTGCAATGACTGTACCATGACCAAAGAATAGCCATTCTCAGCTATTCTCTTTATCTTCCAGTTCTTATATTCTTTATGCTTTCTCTCCCACAGAATTTCCTGAGATTTAGAGGAAATAGTATAAATCCCTTGTTTAGAGCCAAGTGTTCAAACGACCCTTACTCTTGGAACCATAGCCAGCCATGCATTTTTGCACGCACCACTGTGCCTTGTAAAAGTGGTATATTGATGTCATACCTATCCTCTCAAGGCTCAGAGATCTATTCAGAAGAGGATGCAGAAAAATTCTAAGAGTCAGAGGTAGTAAGCAATTCCAATGAAACAATGTTTTCCAGACACAACAAGGATGATACACACATGAACGAACCTAAAGATATCATGATAGCATTGCAAATGACATGAATAGATTCAAACCACATGAAATCCTTGCAGTTAGAAGAACAGGAACTGTGTAAGAAAGGCCTCCTCCCTGGGGGAAAAACTATTTGCCATTGTTACCTGCTGAAAAATGAAAGTCAATTTTCCTTAATGAGTGACCCTGCCTATATCTACTATATTCCTGGGTAGGCTCAGGAATGGTGGCCCAATACAAAATAGACTCCATATTTTTTTTTGTGTGTGTGTGTATCTGGTTTGATTTTATTTGTGATTTTTGATTGTTTTGTTTTTGTGTTGCTGTTGTTTTACAGATGAAAAAATGCAAAATTGCATTGGTAAGGGGAGAATCTCTGAAAGAAGTTGATGGAGAGGGAAATATGCACAAGATATATTGTATGAAAATTAAAAAACACAGTAATAGAAGAAAAATTTATTAGCCATTTTTATTTCTTACTTTTAAAATGTTCTGCTAAACTGTGAGGAGTTTTAGTCAAAATTTTTGTGTTATTCATTTTCTTAAATTTTTGTCTGAGTTTATTTTGTGGTCTAGATAATGAGTTCCTCTCAGATGTAAAGATAGAGTAGATTTTCTTTCCATTTTGTAAGCTGTTGTTTTTGCTTTTTGCTGTACAAATCTGTGTAGTTTCACAAGGTCCCATTTGTCAACTGTTTGCTTCATTTCTCCAGTCACTGGAATCCCATTTAGAAAGTCCTCAGTTGTTCACATATCTTAAAGCATATTTTTTTTTGTTTTTTTTTTATTCTTTTTTACTTAAAATTTCCAACTGCTCCCCGTTTCCCATTTCCCTCCCCCTCCTCCCACATATTGCCCCCTCCCCCTGTTCCCCTCCCCCTATCCCCACTCCACTTCTCCTCCCCCTAGTCCACTCCCCCTCCCTCTCGATACTGAAGAGCAGTCCAAATTCCCTGCTTTACATGAAGACCAAGGTCCTCCCACTTCTATCTAGGTCCAGGAAGGTGAGCATCCAAACAGGCTACGCTCCCACAAAGCCAGTTCATGTATTAGGATCGAAACCTAGTGCCATTGTCCTTGGCTTCTCATCAGCCTTCATTGTCCGCCTTGTTCAGAGAGTCCAGTTTCAACCCATGCTTATTCAGTCCCAGTCCAGCTGGCCTTGGAGAGCTCCCAATAGATCAGTTCCACTGTCACAGTGGGTGGGTGCACCCCTCGTGGTCCTTCTCTTCAGGCCCTTTCAGAGTTTCAGATTTTAAGATATCTTTGACTCCTTTTGGGGTTGATATTTGTGCAGAGTGAAAGATATGGACCTATTTTCTCTTCTATGTATAGAAATCTAATTTTTCCAAGACATTATGTGGAAGATACTGTATTTTCTTCAGTGTATATATTTTTGTCACTCTTTAAGCTATCAGCTGGCTGTAATTTCATAGGCTTAAATCTGGGTCTTTTATTCCATTGATCTTTTTGTTTTTTGTACCAATAACATGCTGCTTTTATTATTATGGCTCAGAAGTATAACTTGAGTTCAGACATGGTAATGACTCAGTCATTACTCTTTTTACTCAGAATGTCTGCAGTATTTTTAAATATCCATTATGTTTTATTATTGTTATTTATTCTATCTATTTTTAATTAAATTTATTTTTAAAACTATCTTTTCTCATTTTACATACCTATCCCAGTTTCCACTCCCTCCCCTCTTCCTGCTTCCCCTCAACTTCCTCCCACCCCAATCTCCCATCCAGTCCTCAGAGGGGGTGAGGCTTCCCAAGTGGAGTCAGCAAAGTCTGACATATCACTTTGAGGCAGGACCAAGGCCCTGCCACCTACATCTAAGCTGAGCAAGGTATCCCTCCGAAAAGAATGGGTTCCAAAATACCAGTTCAAGTACTAGGGATAAATCCTGGTTTTACTGCCAGTTGCCCCGCAGACTGTTCAAGCCACACAATTGTCAACCACGTTCAGTGGGTCTAGTTTGGTTATATGCAGTTTTCCCTGCTATCAGTCCAGAGTCAGTGAGCTCTCACTAGATCAGGTCAGTTGTTTCTGTGGGTATCCCCAACATGATCATGACCCCTTTGCTCGTATTATCACTCCTTCCTCTCTTGAAGTTATCTCTGGAATCTAAGTCTAGTACTTAGCTGTGAATCTCTGCATCTGCTTCCATTAGTTGTTGATAACTCATACCAGGAAATGGTAATTATTTTTTCTAAAGGATGCATATTCATAAATATCAAGAACAATAAATGGACAGAATTGTGAGGGAGTTATGCAACAAATTACAATGAGGATATTGGAAATTTATTCAGGATGGGGACTACCATTAAGCAATGTGTGGAAACCCAGAGGTTTACTTGAGGGAGAGGGTGGTGAAAAGATGGGGAGTCACAGATCAGTGCAAGATAGTTGAGTTTTGGTCAGGATAATTTAGAAGTGCCTGGAGTCTATAGGTGGAGGTCCCTTTTTTTTACTTGGCATTTGAGGAGAGAACTTCATTTTCTGTAACTAAAATTGAGATAATTTCACACAACCCTGTGATAAGGAATAAAGGCTGACAGTAAAAGTTGTAGTGCTGGTACCTGGGTAATGCTAGATGAAGGTTCTATGATGGCATTTAAGGTAGTCTTCAATCTAATTACAGGGAAAGGCCATTTCATGCACCCTTTCTACTATTGCTTAGGGCCTTAACTGGGGTCATTCTTGTGGATTCCTGACAATTTCCCTAGTACCAGGTTTCTTGCTAGCTCTATAATGGCTGCTTTGTATGCCAGGGTTGATCCGGTTGGTTGGGCTGGCTAGGCAGGTGTCTCCTTCCTTCCTCAGCACTCCATGTGTATCTCTTCCAAAGCTGAATGCTCAATCAAAGTGGACAACCTTCCCCACATAGAGGAGGACGGATCTTTGGTCAAGAGTATATGTACAGGTAGCTATGTTCCCTTGGTAGAACCTACAAACAAGCTCTCAAGGTCTATTTATTCTGCATCCATGATGACTAGCAAGAAGATTTTCATTGAGATTGCATTGACTCTGTAGATTGCTTTTGGAAGGATTAATTTCGTTCTATGAGCCCATGTGTATTTTTTCTATTTTTTTTTTTTTGCAAAAATGTAAGCTTGGACATTTTTTTTTTGTAGAGGAATGTAGGGTATCATGGTGAGAATTATAATTGTTTTTAATAATAAAAACCCAATTAGATATTAGGGGGCGAAAACTGAAAGATAGGAGAAGAAGAACAGCTAGCCACTAGTTCTTACCTCTAAGAAATCCATAGACCGAATGGGGTATAGGATACAAGTTCTCAGATTAAATGCTCTAAAGTCCTGTCTCTTCCTGCCTTATATTCCTTTTTTCATCCAGGCCTAGCCATGTTTCTTCTTGTCTCCACCTCCCTAGTATGGGAATTATAAGTGTGAGCCACCACCGCTGGTTCTGTTTCTCTTTCAGATGAGATTCATCGATCTTGTGTAGCCCAGGGTTGTCCTTGAACTCACAGAGATCCATTTCACTCTGCCTCCGGAGTACTAGGATTAAAGGTGTGTGCTGCCACTGCCTTGCCTCTGTGGCTAAATAGTGTATCTAGGTCCACACTCTGATCTTTAGGTAAGCTTTATTTGTTAAAGCACAAATAAAATATCACCACAGGGTATCATTTGGGCTTTGGTCCCATTACTTTTCCTTTTTGAAGCATGATAAAACAGCAGAGCAGCTATAAGCCTTGTCTTAGAAAAATAATTCAGCATCTTACATTAAACCTAAAGGTTGAGCTCAGTTTAGTTTGACAGAATATCCAATGGTTGCCATGGAGACTCTTTCTCTTTTACTAGGAGAGATGCCTATGCTTTCTGGCATTTTTCTTATCATTATTAATTATGCTATTCCTGGGCTATACATTGTGTAAGTTAATATGAGTCCATGTTAGAGGCCTGCTCAAGTTTCTGGAGTTCCATTAGGAGGAATTTAAAGTGCAGTGGGGTGCTGTGGATGGAAGAGAGGTGTTGAGAAACAGTGGAATCTCTTCCCTTGTTCTTCTTATCCATAAAATTCATTACCAGTGGCTCACATACTAGCCTGATTGAGACTCAACACTTTGTACCAACCCATCAGGTTTTAGAGTGTTTTTTATACAAATCTTCCCAGAGACAGGATTTATTCTAACAGCTTCTGCAGTCTTTCCTCAGTCCAAGCTTCTCACCTTCAGTGGCTACCATGCAGAACTGAGTATTTTAAGTTTTGTGATAGAGACTGGTTCATTGATAATAATATGTTTCTTCAAAAATGCCCCTTTTGAATGCATAGTTTTCAGTGTGCCCCTGCTCTTGCTTTATTAACATGTACTTCATAGTTTGGCTGTCGAAGAAGCTCCAAGAAGTATAGGTTACAAAACAAAATAGAATAAAATACAGTATAGAGTATGGCTGAAAGCCCTAAATTTTATGAGCAGACTGGACACGGATTTTTTTTTTTTTTTTTTTTTTTTTTGCCTTCTTGTGTTACATTAGTGACTTCCTTATGCTGGTTCACACCTTGCATTTGACAGCTAGATTCATTCCAAAAAAGAAGCATGCTATGGACTGAATTGTGTCCTCCACATCTACATACTTCATGTTTAATACTCACAGCAACTATATTTGGAAAGGACATTTTCAGCAGACGATCAATCAATGATAAGTTAAGGTGGCCCTGTTCCAATAGAATTGTTGACCCTAGAAGAAGAGAAAGATGTATCTTTCCTTTTCTCCACAGTACATGAAGAGAATGAGAAGCGGCCATCTGTAAGCTAAATGGAGAGCCCACAAGGACAAACAACTTAAATTATACCATTAGTGTCTTTGCAACCAAATATATCCAAAGAAATTCCTGTGTGGTGGACCCAGGCTATAGTACTTTGTGATGGAAGTCTTACAATATTTCTCACAGCCAGAGTTCTATACTTACTAATGAATCATGCTCTTTGTGACTCAACATCTATAAATTGTAAGTTGATAATACTAATTCTTATTCCACTCATGTTGATAGGATGGAAGATCAGTGAGGTAATCTAACTACATGTGGCAGATAAATAAATTCTTAAAAGATGCTATTTTCTTTTCTTTAGAACCATTGTCTCTTATAACTCAAAGCAATTGTAAAATAGAAGAAAATACTAATATAAATATCAGTTTTAAACAGGCATATTGTTTATTATGGAGCTATAGGAGCACTCTCCTAAATATTTCATTTACATTATATTATTGTGTACTTACAGGAGACTTTGAGTTAAATATTACCGCTGTTCATTCTATCCTATAATGAAGATATCCAGAGAAGATAGTAATTTAGCAAGTTTACATAGTTGTGTATGATGAGGTTGGGAGTCAAGGGATGCTGTCCATCAATTCTAAGGGCACAAGGAATCTAGGCCTGCTTCATCCAGCTACTTCTTGGAACGACACAAAGTGAGAAGTGACAGTAAATAGAGTGACAGATGCTCTATCTGCATGCATGCTATTGGATCTACACTGGGATGCCAACTATTTGAGGTAGGGAGAACACAGTTCCAGGGTCGGCTTGCTGCACTGGCATGGAGGCAATTTTCAGCTGAGGGAATAAAACCCAAAGGCAGGAGGCAAAGGCTCATTGGAGATCCACATGCAGTCCTTGGTGCCTGGAGTGAAGTTCACACCAGGAAAACCGAATAAATGAAGCATGAGAATTGTGCAGAGCAAGACTATAAAGAACATTTATATGACACGCAAGGCATTTGAACTCTCTATAATGGATCATATATGGTAGGAGGCCATTTTTGTTCCTTGGGACATTGTTTGTTCAGAGAAAGATCTATTTCTCTACTATCATTGACTGTCCAAAGCCTTTGCTGGTATGGTGAATGAGAAAGGAAATGATGAATTACTGAATGAAACAAGTGCTAATAACTCATACCAGAAAACTGTAGATTACTTTTCTAAAGGATACATATTTATAAATATCAAGAACAATAAACAGACAGAATCGTGGGGGAGTTATGCAACAAATTACAATGAAATATTAGAAATTTATTCAGGACGAGGACTATTATTAAGCAATGTGTGGAAACCCAGAAGTTTACTTGAGGGAGGAAGTAGTGAATAAGATGGGAGTGACAGATCAATGGAAGATAGTTGAGTTTTGGTCCGGATAATTTAGAAGTGCCTGGAGCCTATGCTGGGACAGGGGCCTTCAGAGGTTTACTATGTGTTATAGAATCAGAATCCCGTTTTCAGCTACATTTAGAGAAACAATTGCCTACAATGTGAGTTGCTTATCATGGAATCTAAGGAAACCCCAGTGAGTCATATTTCAGCAGGGTTAACTACTCCAGAAAAAGCAAACATTAGCCTGGTTTGCTTTTGTTTTCTGACAGCATATTTAGAAGCAAAGTTACATGATATTTATGGAATTTATTTCAAAACAGTTCTAAGTGTTTGCTAAATGCTATATTTTTGTAAGGTGGTCATGTTTTATAATGAGCATTTTAAACTGAAAAAATGTGAGAGAGAAAACGATCGGCATTGTAATCCTGAGATCCAGTAAATGCAACTCTTTGCTCCTGACATTTTTTAATAAACTTCTGGTTGGTGCAAAAAATAAGAGATCCCCATGAATATTTCAGAGCAACTTGGTATTCTGAGCTTCCAGGTCTAGAGGGCTTTGGGGCTGAATATGGAAATATACTATGTCCTGAGTATGTTTGAATAGTCTTAGAGACTTTGAATAGAAACTGCTTAGGACAAAAAGAAGCATAACTGATGATTTGGCATAGTAATCTGTTTTTAGGAATGAGCATGTTTTTCATGGTTGTTTAAAAGGTGTGACATTTAAGTTTTTAAGTTTTTTTTCTTTATAAATTTGAACTACACCCCCACTTAATAGTATTTATTGTGACTAAGGGGTACTTGTAACATGTCTGCCCTGTGAGAAAATGTATGTTTTATATGTATGTAAAAAATGTATGTTTTATAAAAATTTAATTAAAGTTAATATATTTAAGAAAATTTCATTACAATGATTTATTCACTTGCTGAACAAAGTTGTGAAACCTACACTCAGTCTGAGAAACAGAACATAAAGGCAACAATAAACTCTTTCAAAGTTAGCCTCCAGTTACTAAAAGTAAATACCTCTGTTGTCTAGCACAAAGTTCACATTTCTTATTCTTGACCAACATAAAGGAATAATAGTTTGTGGGTGATGGTAGGGTCATCAGTTTTTATTGTTCTTATCTCTTATTTAGACTCTCAAAAGCTCCTCCACAGCAGGAATTACGCTTGATTCAGTTCCCTTCTACCCAATAGCCAATTCAGGTTCAGGAGACCAGTAGATATTCCACAATCACATTGATTAATAAAATGAAAGGAAAGGGAGACAAGTGAAACCTGAGAAGAATCAGATCCTGTAAATCTTCCTCAGGAGGCAGGCGCTGTGGACTTTCTGAATATGGTATGATTGATCTTTGGGCTAGTTTTCCTGATCAAGTCCCAGAGGAGGCAGAAAGAAGGTTCTTGCCTCCTGCAACAGGAAAAAGTCACTTGATAAACACACCATTTCTTATTCTGTTAGGATGCTCAGAGTCATTTTTCAATATGATCTGGCACGAATCTGTCTGGGCAACTTTTTTCCTCTTTCATTCCCAAGGGATATCAAAATATCAAGGATGCTGTAATTTACAGTCAGGAGCTTCAATGGTAATATTTTCTTTGCTCTTGTACATAGGATTTAGATTTATTAAGTATTTAATTATATATATATGTATAATAAATTATGAAGAATTGTATATATTGTTATATATTTTTGTCCTTTTGGAATAGGGTCTCACATAGCACAAGCTAGCCTAGAACTCATAGTATAGGTGGGAACGACGATGACTTTTTCATTATCTTGCTTCTGTCTCCTTGTTTTGGGATCACAGGTGTACGTCACTATATCTGGTTTATGTGACGACAAACCTTGTGTCATGTGCATTGTATTGAACTACATCGCTAGCCGCTTAACTATATACTTCACAACATTTAATTGCCTAAATGTTATCAACAACCTTGATTTAAATAATTTTTCATTTTACAAATGACTAGTAATCATTAAACAAATGTTTGTTATAAACCGTCCTTGTTACATATAAAATGGGTAGAACAGAATTTCATCATTATTATGCCTCACATCCCTAGTTCCCCGTATGGTAAGCAAAGGAAATGGAGATCTTCATCTATAAGCGACAATCATGAGCCAAGTATGTCCTTGAACCGAACCCAGGTCTACCTACTCTTGAACCAGAGCTATCTTTGTTGGATACTTAAAAATTTTGAATTTCACTATTAGGCATTGTTAGCAAAATGGATCTTTCTTTCATAACAAAACACAGAAGCCAGGAGTGTTTTGCCTGTATGCTACTGATGATCACCTGCAGAGAATTTCTCTGTATATTACCATGTGTAATTGAGCTAGAATGCAGAACTACACTATGCGGAAGATGGAAGTCCTAAGTGTTAGACATGTTACCACTCTATGTGGAAAGACATTTTTGAATTTACAGATAGCAACAACCGACATTAACCGATATAGTCATTTGGGGAGAATGGGTTACTCAGAGACATAATTAAAAAGAAAATGTTATTTGTGAGTTTCCATTATGATTTAGCATAAATTAAACTAATGAATTTTAAGAAATGGTCAAAAGGCTGTCACAGCAATGAAATGAGATCACCTCTTTTCTAGGGGTCTTCAGAAATACAATTCATTCTTTCCAATGAGAAGGCAACTATTCCATTTTTATTAATCATTTTTGTTTCAGGTTAGCATACAAATTAATGGATTTTCTCATGGTGTGCATGTGCATGCACATGCATGAATACATGTGCACACACACACGTACACACGGAGAATAATTTCTGAGCTTGAATTATTTCCCTATCTGAATGGATGAAACAAAAAAGTCAATCTTCTCTGCACCGAGTGACAACAGCATTCTAATTGGCCTCAGTTGTCTCAGAACAGTTTCCTGAGTTCTAGCACTGCCCTTCGTGGCATCCACACTGTCTAGACGCCAAGCCATCTCTCTACTGCTTGTTGCCTAATAGCTGTCATGGTCTGTAGCCTTGCTTCACTCCCACTCACCATCCTCCTCTTTGGTCCCAAGGTCCCATGAGATATTGTCTTAAGGATGTGTCTGAATAGCATTGAAAACAGAAACAAATCTAGGCATGTTGGAAATGTTTCTTAGCATTCTTACAATCCAGAAAACATTTATGTTTTAATGTTCTGGCTCAAAATTTATTATATAGCAAGGGTCTCACCAGGTGAAAAGATAGTAATGAAAACCAACTACCATTGTTTTGTCATTTATAAATGAATTACACATGTGGAAAAGTATTCCTTAAAAATCAGTAACTTATTTTAGGTTTTATTATAATTAAACAGAATGTTTTTAATTAAAAATTATTGGAAATATTCTTTAAAGTAGCTGTCACCTTAGTTATTTATATTTTCTTAATTTTCAACACAAGTCAAAAGACAACTGGGTAGCTATTAGAAAGCTAACCAGATGCTTTGTCTCTCTTTTTGCTTTTATATTAAGCCATATAGACTAAATGCCTATCTATAAATAAAACAATTGACGTTAAAAGGTCAAAGCTATGACCTTTCCCATGTTTCTTGTCCACTGTATCTATACCACACTGTATACTTTACTCCAAAAAGAGACCCTTTATTTAAGAGAGCTTAAACTGTTCAAATTTGTAATGCATATGGGGCTTTGGACTGTCTAGGGGTCTTGGTGGATAAAGAACTGACCTTTCATCTCCAAATCCAGCCACAGTCAGCTTCAGACAAGCGAGAAGTTTGTGTCAGCTGCCTGTATGATAAACGGGTACTCCCTACAATCTTTGATCCAGTTACACACAACTGACAGGTTTAGTCTCAAGAGACACATAGACTGGAGATGTGGAATTACTTCTACTTCTGGAGAAGAGTGTCTGACCTTTAAGGTAGGATTTTAGGGTTGTAAATGGGCATCATTGGCCAAAGTAATGTCTATAGATAGAGTCCATAATCTGGTATGAAAGCTACTGTCTATTCCCAAAATTATATAAAAATCTGAGATATTGGTATGGCTTACTCGATTCATAGATTTGACTTTTATTTGGAATGTCTTCTACATCAATTTACAAAATATTTCTTTTTTATAACCTTACAGAAGTAAAAACACCATTTAAATGCACCAGATTATAATACTACTACTGCTACTAGAACAAAATGGAGAAAATGATACTCCTCCCACAAAGACAGCACTCCAGGGAGTTTTCTGTGATATTGTGTCACCTGGTAATGTCATAAGATGCATCCATAAAGTTCATCAACATGACTGCTAAAATGTGAAATGGACAAGGAGTATCCCAATACACATGCCTAACCAGTTAAGGAAAATCCCACAAGACTGCAATGCTACAAAACAAAACAAAACAAAACAAAACAAAACAAAACAAAACAAAAACAAAAACAAAAACAAAAAAAACAACTACGGAAAACTGAATAAAGGTGGGACCAGGAGATGTGGTCCTTCCCAGGGAAGGACACAGCAGCTGGTTGTCCAATACCACACAGTAAACCATGAAAACATACAGATAGTCAATATTAAATACTCAAGGTATTACATTTAGGAACACACACACACACACATACATACATACAGTAACAGTAAAAAAAGAGGGCATTAATTTGAAGGTCAGTAGGTAGGGATAGATGAAAAAGTTTGAAGGGTGGAAGAAGAAGCATGGAAATCATAAGCATTTCAATCATAATATATTAAATATCCATAGTATGCATTTTTTTGTATTTTCATTCCTATAAAGATACAGCAAGTTTTCCACCTTGTTACTGAAACTTTACTTATTTAACAATACAAGGGATTCCCTTTGACAATACCAGCTGCAATCACTTAACAGGATATGTAAGTTGCTTGACAGCTTGGCTGTCATTTCTTATATTTCTGCTTGTCATTTAATTAAAGTAGCATTGCTCAGTACATGGAAATAATTAGCAAGGATTCTGTAAAATAATAATGTACGTTAAGTGATAAAATTCACTGATTATTTCAGTTTCACAGAAAATATGGCTGTGGGGTAGTTTGAATGATTTATACACAAATACTCAAAGACTAATAATTCAATGGTAGGCATCTATTTTTTTCTCCCCCAAGCAATAAGTATTATTAGTGAATTGTACTAGATTATAACTTTAAGTACATAAAAAGTACTTTATTACATCCAGTTATAGAACAAATCATAAAAGATATCATATGATGTGAGATACCATAGCAGGCCATGATGAAAAAGACTGAACTAATGCCTTTGTTTTGATTACACATTTTTTACTTAATATTTTTCTTTATTTTGTGACAGAAATTAAACCTTGTATCACACACACACACACACACAAACACACACACATATTTCAGTTACGTTGTTCAAACCTATAGTCTTATATAGTTAGATGAGTGATCAACCATTTAGTTACACCCTGGCCCTATCCATTTTTTGACTAAGAAAAGTAAGTTACGAACTGTTGGAAACAGATTCAGAGACTCACAGCAAATATTAGGCAGACTTCAGGGAATCCTATAGAAGAGGGGGAAGGTAGAATTATGGGAGCCAGAGTGGCCAAGGACCCCATAAGAAAACCCACAGAATGAACTAATTGTGTCTCATCAAGGCTCCCAGAAAATGAATCATCAACCTGACATCTTTCATTGGACTAACTTTGGCACTCTGCACATATGCTACAGTTTTGTAGCTTGGTCTTTCTCTGAGACTCCTAACAAAGAGAGCAGGGACTGTCCCTGACTCTGTTACTTGCTTTTGGGACCTTTTCCTAATACTGGGTTGCCTTGTCTAACTTTAATAGGAGAGGTGATGCCTAGTCTTATTGCAACTTGATATGCCATGACTAGCTGTTATACAAGGGAGACCTACACTTTTCTTAAGAAGGATTGAATATTAGGGAAAGGAGGTGTGGGGAGTAACTGGGAGGAGAGGAAGAATAGGAAACTACAGTCAGACTGGGAAAAATTAATAAATTAATAAAAAGAAAAGTAAGCTATAAATAAAGTTTGCTGTTTCCACCTCTTTTTAACTTCTTTACCCATAAACTCTATATATGTATATATTTGAATAATACATAAATAATATAACAAGATATTGTTTATTACACACACATTATATGCAATATATTATATATAATATAACAATATATTATATACATGTATTATTTGCTCTGTAAAATGTAGAAATTGCTAAGTCCACTAGACATTAAGAAAGCAATATGTGGTTATTTTAAAAGAAAAATTTTAAAATGTTTTTTAAAAGGAAATTCAGAAATTTTATATGGTAAGTAATTAGTTTCAAATGTTGAGCAAAGGAAAATTCAATATAAGTGAAGGGTGTTAATTCCATTCTTAGAGAAATTGCTGGGAGGGACTGGGAACATCAAAGGAAACAAGAGGAATTGCACGGGGTGATTTATTTTATTTATTTATTATTTATTTATTTATTTATTAAAGATTTCTGCCTCCTCCCTGCCACCGTCTCCCTTTTCCCTCCCTCTCCCCCTGATCAAGTCCCCCTCCCTCATCAGCCCAAAGAGCAATCAGGGTTCCCTGCCCTGTGCGAAGACCAAGGACCACCCACCTCCATCCAGGTCTAGTAAGGTGAGCATCCAAACTGCCTAGGCTCCCACAAAGCCAGTACGTGCAATAGGATCAAAAACCCATTGCCATTGTTCTTGAGTTCTCAGTAGTCCTCATTGTCCTCTATGTTCTGTGAGTCCGGTTTTATCCCATGATTTTTCAGACCCAGTTCAGCTGGCCTTGGTGAGTTCCTGATAGGACATCCCCATTGTCTCAGTGTGTGGGTGCACGCCTCGTGATCCTGAGTTCCTTGCTCGTGCTCTCTCTCCTTCTGCTCCTGATCTGGACCTTGAGATTTCAGTCCGGTGCTCCAATGTGAGTCTCTGTCTCTGTCTCCTTTCATCGCATGATGAAGGTTAATGTTCAGAAAGATGCTTATATGTATGGAGAGAGTGGACATCCTTGTCATGTTCCTGATTTTAGTGGAATGGCTTTGAGTTTTTCTCCGTATAATTTAATGTTAGTTGTCGGCTTGCTGTAATTAGCTTTTATTATATTTATTATGGCCCTTGTATCCCTAATCTCTCCAAGACCTTTATCATAAAGGGGTGTTGAATTTTGTTGAATGCTTTTTCAGCATCTAATGAAATGATCATATGGTTTTTTTCTTTCAGTTTATTTATATGGTGGATTACATTGATAGATTTGCGTATGTTGAACCAGCTCTGCATCTCTGGGATGAAGCCTACTTGATCATGATGGATAATTTTTCTAATTTGTTCTTGGATTCGGTTTGCCAGTATTTTATTGAGAATTTTTGCTTCGATGTTCATGAGTGATATAGGCCTGTAATTCTCTTTCTTGGTTGGGTCTTTGTGTGGTTTTGGTATCAGGGTAATTGTAGCTTCATAAAAGGAATTTGGCAATGACTCTTCTGTTTCTATATTTTGAAACACATTAAGGAGTATAGGTATTAGTTCTTCTTGGAAGTTCTGGTAGAATTCTGCATTGAAACCATCTGGTCCTGGGATTTTTTTGGAAGGGAGATTTTTGATAACAGTTTCTAATTCTTCGCGACTAACAGGTCTATTTAGATCGTTCACCTGGTCTTGGTTTAGCTTTGGTATATGGTACTTATCTAAAAAAAATGTCCATTTCTTTTGCATTTTCCAGTTTTGTGCATACAGGCTTTTGTAGTAAGATCTAATAATTCTCTGAATTTTCTGTGTCTGTGGTTATGTCCTCCTTTTCATTTCTGATCTTATTTATTTGCGTGTTCTCTCTCTGTCGTTTAATTAGTTTGGATAGGGGTTTGTCGATCTTGTTGATTTTCTCCAAGAACCAACTTTTTGTTTCATTGATTCTTTGGACTGTTTTCTGAGTTTCTATTTTGTTGATTTCTGCCCTCAGTTTGATTATTTCCAGTCTTCCACTCCTCCTGGGCGCGTCTGCTTCTTTTTTTTTTTTCTAGAGCTCTCAGGTGTGCTGTTAAGTCCCCAATGTATGCTTTCTCCGTTTTCTTTAAGTGGGCACTTAGTGCTATGAACTTTCCTCTTAGCACTGCTTTCATCGTGTCCCATAGGTTTGAGTATGTTGTCTCTTTACTTTCATTAAATTCAAGGAAGACTTTAATTTCTTCCTTGACCCAGTTGTGGTTCAGTAGTTGACTGTTCAGTCCATGAGTTTGTCAGCTTTCTGGGGGTCACAGGGTGATTTAAAAGAAGGAAAAAACAAGAGTAGGTTGATGTCTGGATATAGATGACCTTGGTACATGATGCTATAGAACATGACCAAAATGATTAGTCATAAAATGACTCCTTAGGAATACTTCACTGTAAGTAGGGAAGGGGATATGGGGAGGATAATGGGGTAGCAATATCTTCACTGGACACCATCAGATAACAAATAAAATCCCTTTACCAGGTTAATTACTTCTGTTGGAGTTGTCAGTGAGGTACCGTGGACCCCCAAACTTCACAGACCTTTACTGATACAATTGGTTTCTCTATAGAACTTTACAGTAAGCCCTACTGCTGAGGACACTATGTACCTGAGAGACACAACATAGACATATCAGACTGGCCTTGACTTGGAAGCTTCATTTCACACTGGTGGGAAGTGTTGTGCATAACACTGGGAGCAAAAAATATTATGTATTTTGCCCAGAGGTGAATGTTGGGAGCTATAAAAATGACTGGTCTGCAAGAAATGGCTATTGATGTACTAGTGACATCAATAGTAACTAACCACTTTCTTACTGAGTTTAAGTTGTGCTCCGCAAGATCAAATCGATAACTGGCACAGCTCTCAGTCCAAGATTCTGTGGATAAATTGGCCTAATGCACTAGTGGAGAGCCTAAAAGTATATAGTGTTAAACCAAGTCCTACTGAGTTATCATTATACCCATATGTTAACACATTTCTCACTTTCAGCAAAGAAGCTTCTATTTTCAATTGATGGCTATTAACACAGAGATCAACAACTGCCAAGAGTCTGAAACCAGATTGTGAAATAGTTCGCCCTAAATTTGACACCTGTATCACACTCTTTCCTCCTAGGCTTCAGGGAAGATTGTGGAAGACGGAACAGAAAGAATGGAAGAGATAGAAGTTGTGGATGCCTGTAAGGCCTTTGGTAAACCTCAGGGCAACTGCGCATATGAACTCAGAGTTCTTATGACAGCAACCACAAGCCTCAGGTGAGTCCACACCAAATCCTTGTTGGAGAGGGGAAGTGGGCACGAAACTTTGAAATTGAGTGTGGAAAATTAATGCTCTAATTTGTCTTCTAAAATTAAGCTAGAGAGGCAGGCTGAAATCAAAGAAGGACTTGAGAGAATTCTGTTGCAAGGAAAAAAAGAGGAATTTCAGCTTCTGTAATTAAAAGTTTTGCTTTTAAGATCTCTTAAAATTATCATTTTTTTGGCCTTGTAACTTTTGAAAAAGAGATCAGCTTTAATTACTGCCAATCATTTGGAAACTGTTTTATTGTTTTCTGATACTATTTTCCCCACTTAACAGGGGACACTATGAGACCCAGAATGCTGTCACCAGAACAGGACAGTTCCATTCTGAGTGAATCTTTCTTTTATACATTTTGTTTGTTTCTAGAAACTATAGCAATAAGGTTTAAAGTTCTTTTACTTGGGGTAAACCACATATCCTCATACCAAAGTTATGCTGCCACAAACTTCAAAAATTACATCTGTGTGAATTCCATATTCCCATGACCTTTCTCCATACATGCCCTTTACAGCCTGTGTTACAGTTATAATTTAAGTAGCTCTTTTCTTATTAGTTTAGTGTGCCTATCACTGAGTAGATAAGAAGGCAAGACTCTGTCTCTTTTAGAACCACCAAGCCTAATTGCATTTCAAAGAAGTGCTTAAATACAAATTATTCAATATAAGATTGGACCAGTGACTGTATAAGGCTCTCTCGGAGATTTCATTCCGAGTATTTCACCCTCTTCTGAAAGTAAGACGCCTGCCATTGAGTGGTTTTGATTTGCCTCAAAACGAGTTTTTAAAAAAACACATTTTAGTGGCATTGACTTGGATAACCTATCAACTTGCAAACTAGCATTTTTCTAGAAACAGAACAAAAGATCAAAAATAAAAGCTTGTGCTCCCTGGAAATGTTTAATGGAATAAAAATACCAGTTTCACAAAGAAAAAATGAGTCACTGATAATCGTTATACTGTTTTCTCTAAAATGCTTGCAGGTTTCTCAAATATAAAGTATTGTTGATAGATTCATAAACGTAATGTAAAGCCCCACTCCCCCAGTCTGCAGACACTCAATGCCTGGGAAGCCAGTAGAAGAGCTCTTGCTTTAAAGATGATAACATTGCTGGAATGTTAATAGTGTAAAACTTCCTGGAGGAAAATCATTTCTTTACGGACTGGGGCAAGAGTCAGACTGGCTTAGCCCATTTTGCACCTTTGTGCCTGGGAATCTCTGGGTTTAAATTACAGCAGCTTCAGTCTTTTCTTTGCAATCCCTTAATCCTTGAGGAGCAGAGGTTTCAGTTCAAGCGAACTTCACACGGAACACAGGAAAGAACTGTGTGAGCCTACCTCAAGTATCATGATCTGTTTTTAGCTGTGATCTTCCACTTGCATCCATAGGAGAAACGTCTTTGAGGCAACCACTGTCAAATAATTAATACGTTTTCAGCAAAGGACTTTCTTCCCCTAATTCTGCTGTAAATGCATTGCATGAAAAGCAATAAATGCTTTCACGTCAGCCACTTGGACCTATGGTTTTCATCACCGTTTCGCTGGGATCCCTCACTTCAGGGAATCTTTGTGAGGTGCCTAGCTGAAATGGAAAGAAAAGCTGGCCCGGGAGGTTTTACATCTGGTAGCCTACCCCATTGCTTAAATAGGCTACATCTAAAATAAAAAAAAAAAAAAGGGAAAAGTTATACAGGTTGAATTGGGGCAATTATGTTCTGATCTAAGACGTATATGTTTGTGGATTACTTCCAGGTGTTTCTTAAAAAACATGTTTTCTTGATCTATAATTAATATTTTGCTAATGGAACTCCAGAAAATGCCTCAAAAAGCCCACTCACAATTTCTGCACTCCATAAGTGATAAGGACTAATAGCAACCATATTATAACTCTTGGGTTTTTAAGCATTATCCTAGTTTGTGTCACAAAGGTTATTTAAAATCATAATATCCAGGTGCTGGGTATGGTATTTGATCAAAGGAAATCAAAATGTAATGAGTTATAACTTTACTCCCTGAGGACTTTAACTGTATGTAATGGGAGAGGGTGCGATTTATTTTCTGAGTCATTCTGGGAGCAGTTATGAAAGGCTATAGTTAAATGTTGGTAACCTGGACTCTTGAACTGACCGATGGATATGGGACTACTTTCTTTATAGGAAAAAGCTGAATCTAATTATCTTTTAAAAATCTGTATATCATAACATATTACTATCACTCACTGGGTTTTAAATGAATATTTGTTAACTCTCTGTGGAATGTTCATGGAAACACACACACATACATGCACACACACACATACACACACACACCGACACACACAAAGACTTCAAACTTGACCTTTAGAGATAACAATGCTGACACTTGATTTTTTTTATGGTGATGCATCTTCTAAATTAAAATGAACAGCAGAGCTATAATTTTGTGGGAACAATTCTAATTTTTCTCACATTAACTTTGTATAGTGAAATGCCGACAACTTTTAGTCGCCAGAATAACCCTAACCCACTTCCCTTTGCCTAACAACAGTGAGATCAGTCCTTTCCTGTTAAGCCAATACAATAAAGAAGCTACAGAAAGAGCCGAACCCTTTTTCTTTTCTTTTTTATCTTCCTCAAATATTGTTTGACCTTAATCACTGTCTTCCAACAAGCTTAATGTGACATCACCTTGAAAGAAAAACACCCAGCTCTCCACAGTCTGGCTCTGGAATGAGAAGTTTCTGATTTCCCGTCCTCTGTGTGATCTTTTCAGATTGCACTGATGAGATGAAGTTTAATCTTGTTTCTCTCCTCTCCAGCACCACAAACCACAGGCAGTTTAAGGCAGCCTGAAAATCTCTTACATCTGGAAGAGCAATAATTCATGGGATTTTGCCTGGCAGCCATGACACGCAGCAGGGCCGCCAGAAACAACCGTCTCTTATGTTGTGCTATTTGCAAAAAATCAGAAGAGGAGGAGCCGGCACAGGGCCACATCCTTCTTTAGCATATGTTAGTGCAGAAAACCCTTTTATTTTCTGCCAGATGCTTCATGAATAGGTCCTAAATATTACATAGACAGTAGCTATCGCTTCCAAACGAAATTCCTGCGTGTCTGCTAAGCTGCAAACGCATGAAGGCCTATTGTCTGGCAAACAGGTCATGGTTAAATTTGTACAGATTTTTTAAATAGATATTGTAGATTCTACCCATGATTTATAGGCATTTGTACACCCTGCTGTGCATGAATATGATGCCATCTTCTGAGAAGGATTATTTCCTGAAATGTATATGGGGTTTGGCTACAGTAACTTTTACTGGGCAGCTTACAACGGGCAGCAAAGCACTAGAATTTACTGCAGCACAGCTTGGGCTGTCAGGCTCAGGGCTGGTGTTTATGATTTCTGCAGAAGTAGAAATAAACAACTTCCCCTTAATGGCTTTCTTTATGTGTAGGCAGCGGTGGCCCTATCTGGTCTCACAACAGTAGCTGGGGTGGCACTCGGTCCCATTTCATGTGGAACCAATGTCTGCAAATTTGCATTTCTGCTTTTCTGGGTTTTCTCTGGTAGGAGCACGAAATGGGGAAATAGGCTGAGACGATCTAAATGGGTAGCCTTCCATTCTGCTGTTTTCAGGGATATAAATACATTGTGGGGAGAATGACTCAATTTGAAAACCCTGGCAGAGACGAGAAGGAAACGGCTGGATTCACTTTCAGATTGTCCATTGTCCATAAACCCTGCAAAAATGCTCATCAAAGCAAATTTGAATGTCTCTCCGAGGCCTGTCTTCTCAGAGTATATGATATAGTTAAGTCACCATTCTGTACACATTCGAAGGCATATTTGAGCAATATTCAGAACGATGTAAAGCAGATGCCTGAGCATTTGGCTATATTAAATATATATTTTCCTATTTAGACAAAAATAAAGTGATTATCTAAAACTTTCCTGATGTAACAACAGTTTTTAAAGTTTAAAAGAATGTGGACATATACTGTATAGAGAAGCAGGCAGAAATACATTTTTTTTTTTTACCAAAATGAGACAACCGTTTCATGCCAAAGAAAAACAATCCCTTTGCCAAGCTACACATTGTTAAGTTAAAATGTGTTCCATGTGGAAATAGGAAGACTGATTTTGAAGGAAGGGCGAGTGGTCTGAAGTGAACTGGCTCTGTGCCTGTCAACTACACATTTTGGCTTCTAGTTTTACAGCTAGAATTGGAAATATTTATTTCCCCTTTTAAGACCGGTTCTTTTCCTTTGACTAGTAAACCAGTGCATTTGCCTGTAAACATGCATGCAGAGAGACTTCCAGGCAATACGCAGGGGGAAGATAATTTAAAATCTCTTGTAGGCAGCACATTATAGATTGGAAAGATTGTATTTTATTCTGTTCTCATTTTGTCTAGCCTTTTTGCCAGCATTTTTGTGTACTCATCACATTTTCTGGAAAGAAATTAAATTACCAAAGCCTTTGGCTCTTAGGTTTCAAAGCTTATGGCCACAAGATAGACACATATTTGAAATGCTTACAGTTCTACTGATGACAATATTTACCCATCACCGCTGGTTAGAATTATCAGTGTTTACAGACCCTAGAATAGCCCCACTCTGGTTTCTTCGAAGAAGTCATTATATACTCGTCTCGTGCAGGTTGCAGGTGAATTCTATGAGGCAGCAGGAACATACATTGGTGATCATTCATTGGAAAGACCTTAGGCAAAGTATCTGGTGTGTGTGTGTGTGCTTGTGTGTTCACGCACGTGCATGTATTCTCATGCTTCTCTGTATGTTTTAAATTTTATCTAATATTCATTTGCTAACAATATCAATTTCAACATTATATGTCTTTCAGCACTTTGTTGCCACAAGGAAAATAGAAAGCACAGTTCACTATTCTTGTCTTGCTTTACACAATGTGAAATTGGAGGGAAAAAAAGCTGTCAGCCTGCATAGAAAATACATTGCATCTATTCTGGGAGAATTCTGAGGCTTTCCTGGGGCAGAATCTCATAAGACTACATATATAGGAGCTATTTCATGCATTTGAAGAGCACAAGTTTCTGCTTTTTCACACATTTCTCTTTGTTGGAATACCCAAGTTTTATTTATGATTTTGGATTTTATTTCACAGCATTCCAGTTTAGTTTAGCATGATGTATTTAATAACCATGTCGACTGTCTTAATTACCCTATAAAGCAGGGTTCCATTGGCATTTGACCCTCCATGGCATTCCAGAGAAACTGCAGGGCCATGATAATTACCAACCGCCTGTGAGAAAATTAAACAAAAAGGCCCAACTTTTAAACCACCATTTTAAACGACCTATTACATTGTGTGAATAAATCATTGATGAAATAGCCTGCTTAACAGGAAAATAGCTATTCCATAGCAAAGAATTTCCCCATGCATGATCATGAAGAGAATATTAAGTATTCTTCAGCTCAAAAGGTTAGATTTTATGTCTGTCCAATGCCTTTTAGTGACACATTTTTGTGTAATTTTATTGTAATCAAGCCTTTCCAATAGAGGTTACAGACTGGATATTTTGTCAGTCTTAAGCATTTCACTGCCCATAGAATACTAAATGTGGTGGGATAAGGCTGGGCAGGGGATCTGTTTATCATTGAACAAAATTGAAATTAAAAGACCACACATTTGATTTCCCAAACTGTACTGCTGTTTGCAAGGTATTTCCCCCAAAGTGTCAATTAATCATTTTTAGTGATAGTATTGATTTGTTAATTGCTTCCATAGTAAAAACAAACACACAAACAAAACAAAATGTCAAACTAGTGACCAATCCTCTTTGACGGTCTAAATGTCTACATTAATTTCAGAAGGTGCCAGTATGTCCTAACTGATCACAATATAGCCTCATATTCATTTATACATTGCTCCATCCATCTGGGGTTCAACAAACAAACCCTAAATTCTCTGTCACACCACTCCCTGCTGGCAAACGTTTGTTTTCTGAAAATTGATACCTTTACATGTGTTTCCCATCATGACTCTCAGTGTGGTGCTAGAGATGCACTAGATAATTCTTTTCTGATCTCACCATAAGCCAGTAATTAGGGTCATCCTTTTCAAAAGTGCATACAACTCAAGGGAGGACGTGGAAAAATTCTAGACATTTGTACTAGCTACTTCGTTACTATTTTCACAGTGTTCTCTGAGAAAAACAACTTAGGACATATGATGGGAGGTCATATGAGGTTGATTCCTGGGTTTTTCATGATTTCTAATTTTTTTCCCATTGGCACGCTATCTAGAGCCCAGGGAAGCCAGCCGATGGACACACAGAGTGACTGAGTGAGCAAGCACCCCCACTTACCCCCGAAAGGATTTACAGAAGAAAAAGCAGATCCTAGGTTTATAGTTAGGCATCTGGTCATCTCATGCTCATTACTATGAGAAGGCCAATAAATTACTCGCCTTCTCAGAATTTTAGTTTTTTCTCCTGTAAAATGGAAGCAGTAATAGCTATTTCATGAGTCAGGAGCAGTTCTAAGTGAGATAATATCTGTAAAACCCATTCAATGATGTCAGGTTCAGAATCATTACTCGGTTTTCTTTGGATTTGATATATTGTCTCTGATTTCACCTGAGTTCACAATAATAAGTCTAATGTTTCTAAATGATTTCATATTGAAATCTCTTCGAAAGATGAGGAAGATGGTAAGGTTTAGATGGCTAGGTGCCCTCCATCCGTTCATGTGTGAATCACAGGGTATAAGGCAGTCAGCCTGGTCAGGTTGGCACATCTTACATTCTCTACAAAATTACCTCCCTAATTTTGACCTTTATTGTGATTCCTTTAAGAACAGCTAAAGAAGACTTGAGTCATAAACAATTTTAAAACTTTAAAAGGAAAATGTATATAATTTTTAAAAAACGACAGCAATAATAAACATGCCGAAGTGGATAGGGGTGGAGGGGAAGTGGGAAGAAGATCTTAGGCTCCAAACCTATGCAAAGAACTATGGGCCAGCAACTAAAGAATGCTGAAAGTGGGAGAAATAGTCTTCTCCAGGGAAGAGTGAACCAATTGGTTATCCAGTACCAAACACTCAACCCTGAAAGCATACATTCAAGTTACATTATAACGACTGAGCAGATCATATTGAGAAATATCATGTGTATATAAATACAAATATACATATAACAACTATTAATGAAGTAAACACAGAGGCTGTTGTTTTTAAAGAGAGGAAGGAGAGTCTGGAGAGTAGAAAGGGAAAAGAGAAATGAATTAATTGTATTATAATCTCAAAAATTAAAAAAAATAAAATGTCATTTGTTTCCTTGAATTTGAGATTTCTTGCTGTCTCAAAGAAAGATATCACCATTCATTGCATTTCTATGTGAAACAAAGTGGAAATAGCTACCCCAGTGAAAATTTCACAACACAGAGGTGTGGTTACTAGAACATTAAGGGAACTAGATCTTTATTATATTTTTGTCCTGTCAGAGGTCAGACACAGGACTTGGAACATACCAAGCAATACACTGTCACTAAGCTCCTGGTACAGCCTCTTAAATTATTTAATGAAGGGATGTCTCAGTGTAAATGTCTAGGCAAAGATTCACTGACCTATCAAAATACCAAGTACAAAAGAGATACGGAGCTAACTGAAAGGTAATTTTTTTACCTTGATTGAAGGATGTCTAAGTTTAATATGTAGTATCTCAAATTAAAAAAGGAAGAGAGAGAGTGAGAGAAGGAAAAAATGAGAGAAGGAAGGAAGGAAAAAAAAGAAGGAAGGAAGGAAGGAGGGAAGAAAGGAAGAAAGGAAGGAAGATCTACTATATGATGGGGTAAAGGAAAAAGACAAAGAGAAAAAAGATGATTCTTGACCTGCTCCCGTGGCTTCTGAGATTCATTTTTTCCTAGTGTTCTGCGATGGTTGGTTTCAGTGTCAACTTGCCTCAAATTATAGCCACCTGTAGGGAATCTCAGTTGAGAAATTGTCCTAATTGCTTTAATTGATGTAGAAAGACTCAACTCAAATATGGTCATCACCTTCTGGCAGCAGCCCAGATAAAAAAGGGCATGGCAGAAGGAAGAATGTTTGCCTTTTGCTCCCTCAGCCTTTCTTCTCACCACAGTTAATTCATCCTCTGGCTGTTGCTGATTTGTTTGCTGATAACAGAACTAGCCCAGGGTTTCCAGGCTTCCATTGTCGTAACTCTCCAGGAATGTTCCAGGCATTTGGTGCCAGATTGGGACTGCTGGGATACCCAGCCTTGCAGACTGAATGGCCACGAATTGTCAACCTCTCAGGTGTGATTCTGCTGTTGCTACTATTTCATAGTAAGTAAGTTAACTTAATAAGTTATGTGTTTATTCTATTCCCCTAGAGAAGCCTAATACAGGTTCTCTCAAACTCCCACTTCTCTCTCTCTTTTTTTTTTCCCTTTGGTGTTCTTTGTATCTGTAGCTTTGGACCCTGTCCTGGAACTAGCTCTTGTAGACCAGGCTGGCCTTGAACTCACATAGATCTGACTGTCTCTGCCTCCCGAGTGCTGGGATTAAAGTTGTGTGCCTCTACCACCTGGCAATTTGATGAGTTCGTTGAGCAGCTATGGGTCTAATGTGATCTAGCCAGAGATTTGGAGGGACAGAGTGATAAGCTGAGAAAATTACTACCTTGATCACTAATTATATACTAAAACACATAATTTGATTAAAACTTGAGTTCTCATAGACCAGGTATTGTGGTAGAAATCTTTAAACCCAGCATCCAGGAGAAAGAAGCAAGCAGGTCTCTGTGAGTTTGAGGCTAGACTTGTCTACATATAAATTCCAGAAGCCAGGGCTATGTAC
The DNA here is from genome assembly GCF_950005125.1 of Chionomys nivalis. NCBI lineage: Eukaryota > Metazoa > Chordata > Mammalia > Rodentia > Cricetidae > Chionomys > Chionomys nivalis. The sequence goes on along the minus strand of NC_080101.1, from coordinate 55,879,098 downwards.
AGAGGCCTGTCTCAAAACAAACAAAGAACAAACAAAAATCTTGACCTATTGAATAGTGTGTGGTAATTTTAAAGTTAACAATAATCACAGATTTTTATATAGCATCATTTACTAGGCAAATACATATATGATTATTATAGTATGAAAAATTGTATGGAGAAATTATTATCCCTGATGACACTACTTAGATATTGAGTCAATTATTAATAAAGCAAATATCTTATTAGATCACTTTTCTTTTTTTAAAATATGCTGCTAATTAAATATATATATATATAATAGTTTTCCTTTGTAATTAATACACTCTATTTTCTTTCTTTTTACTTTTTTTATTGAATCTTTGGGAGTTTCACACAATACACCCCAATTCTGTTCACCTCCCTTTCTCCAGTATCCTCTTCACATCCCTGTTGAATCCCCCTCACAAAAAAAAAAAAACAAAGTAAGCAAGCAAACAAACAAAAACAGGAACAACAACAAAAAACCCCAATAAACCAAACAGAACAAAAACCACACCAGAAACAGAAAAATTTCTGCTTCCCCTTCTCTTCTGACTCTCGATCCCTTTTTCATCCATCCTGGTGGCATTGGAGGCTTCAGTGTGCCATGTATTATACCCCTTTGTCCCATAAACTTGACTGGCAACTGTTCATTGCAATAAGTCTTTGGTCTGGTTCAAGACTTCACTGGATCCTTCGGTGAGGACCAAAGCTCTTCTTGGGTATCTGTGTCTTGGAGATCTGCGGCTATTGTTCTGCAGGACCAATCCCTTCAACTAGTTCCAGCAAGAACTACATGGGGTAGATGCTAGGGTGAGTCAACCTAAGGCCCAGTTGTAGGCCTGGGAGTACACTCTATTTTCAAACTATAAAGTCATTATTATTGCATGGAGTCATTATGTTTCCTTCAGACTTTCAAATGTATCTATAATACTAGTAGTATAAGAGTCAGTGCTGTGAATATTAGCTTCACCTAGCAAACCAGCAGTATTCTAGGAATAGACTTGCTTCTCCTAATCAGTAAAAGGTAAGGATTGCAGCTAACCAAAACTGTATTGCTTATACTGACTTTTCAAGCAAGAAGTGACTACGAAATGTCAATTCTTTTTTGCTTTTGTGAACCTCTGGGAGTATGGATCCAGGGAAGCACATTTATCATTCGCTGGGTGAAGAAAGTTCAATGGCAGGAGAAAGTCCATTAAATAAGTAAAGTAAATGGAAGGTAGCAGTAGAATCATGGTCCCTCTCAGCAGTTCCCAAAGCCAGTCCATGCTTCCTATCACTGGTCCATGAAGTCACTGGATTTTAGTTTTGAGTAGGTGGGATGAGTTTCCGGATCTCCTTACAACCATGACAGCATCATACACAATACAGAGAAGTATCATAGCTTCTGTCTCCTCATGTGCATGTACCATGCCGGATCTACTTCCTGTGAACATCTCAATTATGGACACATTTTGTATTTTGCATGTTCAAGTCCTTCTCAAATTTCATAAGCATATACTACCTTTCCTAGAAAAAGTAGTACCCTCCTACTTCCTCTCATATAAATCAGACCCAGGTTCAAGAGGAAGGGTCAGGGTATTGGCCAGCACTCAGGAATTCATCAAAGTTCAAGACACTGACCATGATCAGTGAAAGGTTCAATTTGCGTTGCTAAAAGTCACATCTGATGCTTTCATTAACGCACAGAATAGAAATAAGTCCTTTCATTGCTTTTGCTAGTAACAAGGAAGATGTGTTTTGGGGTATACTGGGACTTCTCTCTGTAATGCTAATTGTAGATTGTGAAGGAGAGCAGATTCTGGAGACTTTTTTTTTAATTAATTAATTTATTTTTATTCTTTTTTTAATTAAAATTTCCACCTGCTCCCCATTTCCCATTTCCCTCCCCCTCCTCCCTGGACCTAGATAGAAGTGGGAGGACCTTGGTCTTCCCGCAGGGCAGGGAATTTGGACTGCTCTTCAGTATTGAGAGGGAGGGGGAATGGAGTGGGGGGAGGAGAAGAGAAATGGGGACAGGGGGAGGGGAGTGGGGGGAGGGGGCAATATCTGGTGACATTTTTTGAGCACCTGAATTCAGCCAGGCCAGCGGTCCTTTCCCATGCACTCAACAGTTTTCCTCTAAATTCACAGTTCTCTAAAACAATGAAATGCCCCATTTTAATTGGTTCTGTCAATTTTATTTTTGTGTCTTTCTATTGAAATCAAAATATTCCAGAATAATAAATGTTTAGTGTACTCAGACTCAAATACTTCAAAATCTTTTTGCTAAACACTTCCAGAGAGCACTGAGCCGTTCGCCTGGTGTTTCATCTGTCTCCAAGAACACATGTGATGTCAGTCATGGCTAGGTCAATAAACTTTGCCTGTGAACAAGGAAGGCTTAAGAACAATTCTTGTTGTTTTTGTTGAATTCTGACCCTGCACGTTAATGAGATGCTATTGAGCAGTGTTGGTAGATTTCTTGGTAGCTAAAAATCAGGGATCACTATGCTGGCTTTACTCATATTCTATTATCTCAGAGTGACTTAAGGATAGAGGAGGACTACTCAGATTTTTTTCCTTTTTTTCTTTTATTAAAAATAGATTATTTTCTCCTGTAATACATCCTGATTATAGTTTATCCTCCCCTTACTTCTCCCAGTCCCTCCCCACCTCCTCTCCACTGGAGATCCACAACTTTTTTGTTTCTCAACAGAAAAGAACAGACTTCTAAGAGATAACACCCAGACATGACAAATAAAACATAGAAAAGATGAAGTAAAAAATATCATAGAAGTTGGACAAGGCATTCCGATAGGAATAAAAGAGTCCTAAGAGCAGGCATGAGAAGAAGAGATACACTCATTCTAACAGTCAGGAGTCCCATAAAATATTAAGCTAAGAGATATAATATATGTGAAGGGGACCTGGTACAGACTCATGTAAGTCCCATGCTTGCTGCTTCAGTCTCTGTGAGTTCTTACGTGCTTTGCTTATTTGATCTAGAGGACCTTTTTCTACTGGTGTTCTTATTCTCTCTTCATTCCCTCTGGCTCTTACAATCTTTATACCTCCTCTTCCAAGGGTTCGCAGAGGTCTAAAGGGAAGAATTTGATGGAGGCATCCCATTTGTATGCTTTTCACATAATGTCTGACTGTGGGTCTCTGCATCTGTTCCTATCTGCTGCCAGAGGTGGCCTCTCTGATGATGACTGGATAAGGAACTTATCTATGAATATAGCAGAATATGGAATAGGAATATATATACATTTAGACCAGTAGTGTTTTACTTTACCCTAGGTTTCTGGACTATCTAGCTTCTGGTTCTTGGTTATCAAAGTAGTGTTGGATATGAGTTCCTTCTCATGGAGTGGAGGACTGGTCAAATATTTTTCAGTTTTCCTATCCTGCTATGAGATAAATACAGCACAATAAAAAGGAAGTAAATCACCTGATTTTTAAAAATTCAAAGGAACTAGTATATGAAGAAAGGCATACCTTAAACAATTATCACTAGAAACCCTTTCCTTCCTTGTTCCAGCACGGATTCTTTAAAAGGCACAGGCTGTTACATCCCTCTTTTCTCCTTCACAGCTATTCTTCTTTCCTTTACTCCCAGTTTTGAACTGATCCTGGGGTTGATCTGCCACTTAAATGCCCATGGCTTCGTACCTGCCATCATTTGTTCCTGTATTTTCCCTCACCTTCTTTCTCAAGTGGAGCAGCAGCTCTATAACATGTCACCGATCTCGTCACCAGAGGATGAGACTCAGTCACAAGTTTTAGGAGAGAGATGTTTCTTGAGGAAGGTGGCATAGAAAAACCAGTCTAGAGCCCTAGACTGGAGTGAGAACAGACCTGTGCCCACTTCTTTCATCCTCGCGAGTTTATTTGTATAGCTCTCTCTTACAACATGCAGCCTTTCAATAGCGGCAGCAGTACTGCCACAGCTGTCACGTACTTCTAATTTCCTGGCTTTGCAAGTGTTTTAAATAAACATTGTTACAAACAATTCCATCTTCATGAGTCCGTGTCAGGGTAAAGCTAGAAAAACCTTCTTCCCACAGCACTCATCTGATGCTCTTAATTTTAGATAGCTGGAGATCTAGTCTGAGAAGCTTTTTTTCCCAGCCTGTTGTCAACCTGAGAAAACCCAAACTGTGGGTATCTGTGATCTGTATACTTCATAGACTCAGTGTATGAAGAAGGTATTGCAAGATTCTCCATTCAGCAAAGAGATTATACGTGATGAATAATGTCAAAATTATGATTCTAGTTAAATATAAAACTAAGCTTAAAGCGCCTCTCAAGGATCAGGCATTGTGCGGCATGACAGCAGTATATTAATCGAGTGAGTTAATATGGTCACTATGTGCACATAGTCACCTAAAGAGAAACACTGGCTTCAACTAAATCAAGAAAAATATGCGCAATCTGAAAAAAAAAAACCGATAGGGTCTTAGTCTTGAATGTCAGGGAAAGCTCATCACATGATGTAACAATGAAAGATGAGTAGTGAATTAAACAAAGAAGCAAGGGAGGGGCTTCACAGCTCAGTGAGCAGACTATCCAAAGGGGATGAGAAAAAGGAATTACAAGTATCAGTTTGGCAAGAACCTAGAAGAACAAGAGAGAGCACGGCCCTTGGGGAGACTAGAAAGATGGGAAGGAGCCAAAGTTTGGAGAGCCTCATAAGCCACGTTAAGAATGTTTTTAATTAAAGTAGACTTGAGGAAAACTCTACAGATTTGGAACAGATGCTGTGGGAAATGGGAACTAGCTGTCGAGAGAGGAGCAAAGGGATTGCCAATGTTTGCAAAGGCCCAGCTGAGGTTGGACATCATGACAATGTAATGAAAGCAATCAGCAAAGCTATTTCATTTTCTCCAGAAACACTTAGCAGCCTGCAAATCAGGATGAGAAATGTAAGTTACCAGTTTGCCTCAGAATTAGCCTGTTCTACGCAAAATATTAAGGGCAAAGAAAGAACGTATTTGTGCGAGCAATGCTCACAGGTTGAGCCTGAGATTCTGATCTTGCAAGAAAAGAACTATTAGAAAAGACGTCCAACATAATAGACGTCCAAACATAGATCAAGAGGTTTGGATGCCCTGATCACCTTATTCATATCTGAACCCATCATCTGGTAATCCTGTGTTTTCAGAAAAGTTTCTCAGGTTGTTGAGATGGAAAGGGAAATTCTCATGGAATAATTTTGAAGGACTACAAAAAAACTCTCAAAACTATCTACGTAGTCTTTAACCTATATCCCCATATAGAGTAGACATTTAATCGGTATTTTTTCCCCGTGTTTTGCAAAGAAAAAAGTAGTAGTTCAAACTTAAAAGTTATGGAGAAGAACTGATAACAAAGTCCCAGGGCAGATGATGCCGCAGCCTCACAAGATTGAAGAGGTGTTAAAAGATGATCTCAGATATATAGATACTGATTTGGTGAAGAATGGAAATGGAATCTGTGATAGTTGGTTCTTTTTGACAACATCGAGGAAAAGGCAACATCAATGAGGAAAATGCCTCTCTTAGACTACTGTGTAGGTAGGTCTGTAAAGTATTTTTTTTTAATTAATGGTTGATGTGGGAGAGCCCAGGCCACTGTGAATGGTGCTGCCCTTGGGCACGTGGTCCTACATTGGATAAAAATAGCAGGCTGAACAAGCCATCTTAAGCAAACCAGTAAGCAGGACTTCTTCATTGTCTCTGCTTCAGTTCCTGCCCCCATCACGATAGACTGTGATGGGTACTTGTCAGTCAATTAAACCTTCCTTCCCCATGCTGCTTTTGGTCATAGTGTTTTATCACAGCAATAGAACACAAAAACAGGACACAAAATTTAGGTAGTAAATGTCAGACGCTACAGGTCTGTGATCCATGGTGATAACACAAGAAAAAGAAATGCTGTGAGCTTGAGCTGTGTTGTGAGATCTACAGTTCTTAGCCAGAGAACTTGTATGTGCATACTTAATTGTTATGCTTTCTTTCTTGAATCTCTAAGTACTCTCATCCTTCTGAATATATTCCTCAGTTGTATCTTTCTTTTCTTCTAGAGGGAACTTTCTTCTTGATGTGCTTGCTGGCAATGGTATCGACCTGGAGTATAACTTGTCTGGCCATCAGTGTTTCTCTTCCCAATTGGCTGATCATGATTTCAAATACAGTAGCAATAAAGACTTTCTGACTGAAGACTGAGTTCCCTTCCTGTTAGTCTCACACTCTTGACCTTAGCCTGCTCTTATTAGTCTACCAACCATCACGAGAGGGTGTCTACCCAGTGGAGATGAGCGTTATGCTCAGGGATATGTGAGGGTCATTGTGAGCTTATGCTTCCTCTTAATTGACATACTGCCTTTAGACTTTGAACTGTGTTACCAACTTTTTGTGACCACTGACTTCTTTAGTGTGTCATTGTTCCTGATCAGGTACAGAGGAGGAACTTAGTGCCTTCCCTTTGACCCTCGGTTTTCTCTCTATAATTGTAAAAGAAAACTTCTTTCACTTTTCACTGGTATCACCATCAATTTCTACATACATTTCACTTCAATTCTGTACCCAATGCTCTCATTATCATCCCTAGCATGTCAGTGAAACTAAAATTAAGATAAAAGAGTGAACATGTTTTTTCAGTGCTTCAGACTTTAGAAATTGTTCTCAAGTATATCTCTGCTAGTGACAATATTGATCTTATTTGCATAATTAATGATTTTTGTTTATATTCATGTAGATTCCATACAAAGAGAATCTATTTTTGCATTCTTCATGACATTATTATTTTAATGACTCTTGGCTCTGTTCTTTATTGTTCCACATGAGATTGTTTTCAATTAGTTATTTCGTTTTTTTTCAATGTCTTCAATCTCAGTCCTTTCTCTGGCATCCTTGCTGGGTTAGCAAGCAAGCATGCTCATTGACCCTACTTACATTTCTACAACAAACCACACAAAAGATAAGGCTATATTCTCTCAGTCTTTCTCAGAGTTGCTTTCTTCAATTCATTATTCTCTTCATTACAGGTATGTTTCAACATACACCCATTATTAAAGCCCGACTTTGAAAACTCATGGACATAGTCAGATATTGTGGCAAATATCTGTAATGTCAGCACTTTAGATATAAACTCTAGATTGCATATGTGAAACCAGCACAGATTACGTAGTCTGTGTAATGAAAAACAAACAAGTAAATGTGTTAGGCAATGCACTTCCTACAAAGATGACTTCACCACTTTGTGAATTTTGTAATTATCTATAATTTCTATGCCAAATGTGAGAGAAATCTATCCAAATATACATGCTAGTCCTTTGCAGACAGGCTTACACCTCTTGTAATGTGGTCACAAAGTCCCTATCACCCTATTTCAACCAGAAAAAGAAACAATTTAGTTTCTGTGTTTTGAGTTTCCACAGTCTCGCTACTGAAGACAGAGGATTATTTAAGAGGTTTCTTGGAATTATATGATGAGATGAGATGACCATTGCAGGTAGGTTTTCCTACTACTGAAACATACTATTCCAATCCTTTCCTCCATTCTAAACACCAATGAGCTCTTCAAAGTTTTCATCTTATTCATTTCTCTGCAGTAGTGTACACGATCAACCACATCTCTTAAAACACCCATTCTTCATTGCTTTATAAAATATCAATCATTTATGTGACATTTTAATCTCTACTTTTACTAAGTTTATTTTCTACATTTCTATTTTTCCCCTCAAAAAGTCAGATTCCTTGACAATGTTGTCCTTAGTAGGAATCTTACTGGTTGTAGCCTCTGCAGTCTGCCCCACTTTTCTAAGCCCCAATACAAAAGTCCACGGTTTTGGTTTTTCTCTGGCTAAAAGGAAAATTTGAATATTACTGTTAAAATAGAAACAATTTCCATGCCCTATAACAAACTGACAATTTCACATGTAAGGTGATGGCAGGAGGTGTATGATAGAGGTTATGTGATGATTGCTAAATAATACCGATTTTCTGAGGCTATGTCAGAAGGAAAATTATGAATATTGGGTGATTTTGGATGCTGTGGTTCATTGGATGTCGGAAGCAGATGGTGTGGCAAACCTTTATACAGTTATTTATATTGTGATGATCTCCAACCATAGAATTATTTAAATTGCTGCTTCATATTTGTAATATTGCTCCTACTACTATGAACCAATATGTAAATACTTTAGGAAATATAGATTTGCCAAATGATTGTGACCCACAGGTTGAGAAGTATCAATGTGGATTTACAGATTAAGATTTCTGAGATCTTTTGGAAGAACATTGTGATTAGAAGTAGTTTTCTATTTGTATCTAACCCATCAAAGTGTTGTCTGAATGTTGTAATGTGGTTGATTTTTATGTTAAATTTCACACCAGGATCTTGGTTACTTGTTCTCTAATAATTGTTTTAAATCCAAACTTATTGCTAATCTGTGTAACCAACCATTCCTTATAAACAGGTTCCCTAGCTTGATGATATCCCTGCTGAAATTTTCACGTAGACTCAATGTTTTCTGATGTGATATGTTGCCAATTATGGGAGCATGTTTTTTTGTCTTACTTTTTACTCACTAAATTAATGTCCTTTTAAAATAACTGCATACTTACATGCACTGTTGCCAGACATTTTAAAGATTGAGGTATATCAATAAACCTTACAAATTTTCTTTTTCCTTTTCATAAATTCATGAGTAGATTTATTCTCACTATAGATTTTTATAATCTCAAATCACAATTTTTCTTTTTTATTAAATAAAGGACTTCTCACCTTCTTCCTTAAAACAAATAAACAAAACACAAAACAGAACAGAAAACATTTTATTACTTGTTGCCACATCCAAATTGTCAACATCTGTACTTTGGGGCATAATAATGTAAAACACAAAAACAAAACAAAACAAGAACACATTTCCTTAATATAACCACTGTGGTATCACTACAATTTATCTGATGCCCAGGGTATGGTAGCAGTGATTGACACATCAGATACACTGGAGAATCCTGTCCCAGATAGAACAATGGAAACCGCTTATTTTTTTTTTTTTACTTTACTCATAACAACATGCAATGTCATATTTATGAATTGCTGTTCTCTAAAATTTTCCATGCAATATTTTTTCTGTTTTTTTATTTTTATTTATTTATTTATTAAAGATTTCTGCCTTCTCCCCGCCACCACCTCCCATTTCCCTCCCCCTCTCCCATCAAGTCCCCCTCCCTCATCATCCCTAAGAGTAATCTCATAGCAGCATTATTTGTAATAGCCAGAACCTGGAAACAACCGAGATGCCCTTCAATGGAAGAATGGATGAAGAAAGTATGGAATATATACATATTAGAGTACTACTCAGAAGTAAAAAACAATGACTTCTTGAATTTTGCATGCAAATGGACAGAAATAGAAAACACTATCCTGAGTGAGGTAAGCCAGACCCAAAAAGAGGAACATGGGATGTACTCACTCATATTTGGTTTCTAGCCATGAATAGGGGACGTTGAGCCTATTATGCGTGATCCTAGAGAAGCTATTTTTTTCTGGTTTTGACTTAGGGCAAGTAGAAGTCATGTCACTGTACTACAAGCAAAGGAGGAATGTTATATATGCCAAAGCTTTTACTTTTTATATTTATTATTTCCTTAAAAGATTTTAAAATACTTTTCTTTGTCACTCTCTTTTCTCCTTACTGTGCATTTTCTGCATGTCTTTTCAGAATCAAATAATTTCTAAAGGTCATATTGAATGATTCTGTCCTATAGCACAATAAATTCATTTTAAGTTGTTTATACACACACACACACACACACACACACTGTTTTAAAGGCTGGTTGCATGATGTTGCACTTAATTTCCGCCAAGTAGGAAGAAAAGGTTTGAGTTTGAGGTACCAAGTCTTATAATCTGTATTATCAATTGTACTTAAAGGATCAAGACCAAGTATGATACAATGTCTGGCTGTGAGTGAGCGTGGTCTTCCTCCCATAGCCCACAGAAGATGGGGAATGTACAGTGAGGTACAAAGAACTGATTTGATGCTCAGGAAGTCCCCAGTAAGTGCTTTTTTTCTGTTTGAGAATGAGTATATGGTAAAGAACTGCAGTGTGGATAACAACACTGAAAACTTGAAATACAGTATACAAAATGTTCCTTCGGCAATAATTTCATAAAGCATAATAATTGACTACATAATAAGTTGCTATGAGTGCATTAAAACATCCTCAAACAGCAGGATTGCAACCTTTTAGATATATTACTCTATTTGAATGAAGTATGAAAACAGTGAAAAAATAGAAGTGATCAATTATGAGATTGATAAATTGTGCACATGAAGGAAATAGTAAATTACACTTGAAAGCAATGCAGCTTTAAAGAGGAGCCCATGTTCCAGCAGAAATGGGTGTGCTGTCTGATCAACTGTAAAACTCTTGAAAATTCTCCTTCAGTTAGTACAGAGATAGCTACATACTTGTACATATTAATGAACTGTTCGTAACAGCCAAGTTGTAGGATCAGTTTCAATACTGACCAACAGACTAGTAGATAAACTAGAAATAGCATATATACATAATAGAATTTCATTCATCCCCATAGAAATTCATCAAGGCAATGGATAGAACTACAGATGTTCGTATTAAGCCACATAAATCAAATTTAGAAAGTCAGATGTATTTCATACCTGTATTCACATGTATATAAATAATACAAAAGCAGAAAAGGACTTATTTGATAAAATGAACAATTGTGTTTGGTATGGTGGGGGAACCAGAGAAGAGTAGTATGGTTAAATATCAATATGGTCAAAAGATAGAATTTAGTTGAATGCAAATGAACATAAGCTAATAAAATTTTTAACTGTTCTTCTTTTAAGAAAACCATGCCCTTATGAATTAAATTAAATCAAGCTTCATTTCTTTCGATGTGTACACACAACCAAAGAAACTGCAGACACCTGAGAAATCAAAAATAAAAAGAGATCTAGATGGAAAAATACAGTAATACCAAGGAGTTGAGAAAGGGGGAAAACAGGGTAGGGTAGAGAGCTTTAACTTGGGAGGAAGAAAAGAAAGTAATACAGGGAGGAAGGAAGGATAGAGGAGGGAGGAGGATGGAAAACACCAAGAGTATTTCAAAAAATAAGAAATTATATTATTTTTGTTTACATAAATTTATATGCTAATAATGCACATTCATATAATTTAGATAAAGTTATGCCACTTGGAATGACAATGCTCCTCAAAATGAAACAGAGTAACAAAAACCCAGTGCCAGGTATAAAAAATATTTTTGAGTTGTTGGTCAGGAGAGTTCAAGAGATGCCTTAAAGAAAACAGGTTGTTGACCTTTGTCCTTGGTTTCCTCCCAGAATTTGAAGGTAAGTCCCTCTTGCTGAAGATACCACACAGTTGGAACACATGACTTCGAGGAATTTATCTGTATTTGACCTTCAAACTTCATCCCTAGCGCTGATTGTATCAGAGTGTACTATGGAAGCTGCCAATGGTGGGAAAAAAAATCACTAGTCCCATCTAGCTGTAAATCCTTCAAGTACAACAATGATGAGTGGTAAGATAGTTCCAAGAGTGCATTAGTGGCACTTAAGCTGTGGAGTACTGATGGCCCTCTGACTTCCTAAGACCTGCTCAGTAGAGGAGCATTCATGGTGAGAACTATAAACTCAGCCAATACTCACGACTGGTGGCACCATGGAGAACAGAGGAGACCCTTGTGCTGCTACTTTCCCAAGCCAGTATAACCTCCACCTGCATTCTAAAAGCATCATCTTATCGTCTTATATGCAGAGATAATTGTCGTGCTCCACCCTCATCAAAGAAGTTTTTTTGTTTTGTTCTTCTTTTGAAGAAAGAGATCATTAAAAAAAAAAAAATCAAGTGGTTGAAATGCAGAGAACAACTGACCGGGGGGGGGGGGGACACGCAGCTACAACTGGTACATTTGAAAAGAGACCACCATCCTTAAGGCTCAGAGAACATTGAGAAGGCGGGGATGGCAAGATTCTTAGAGTCAGAGGACCAGAAATCTGTTATAGACCACGTCTTCTGCATAGGACAACAGTTTCACCCATTAATGAAATCTTAATAAGGCAGTTTGTAAAGAAGTCCTGAACAATGACACCACTGTTTGGCCTGCCAGTGTGGACAGAAGAAATCTCATAGGGCTGCAATCCTAAAGGAAGAACTAACTACAGGCAAATAATAACTACGCAGAGAGGAAGAGTCATGTCCATCAGTGATGAGCTCCCTAGTAGATTATCCAGTATCACATGGTCAGCCCTAAAACATGTACATATGAGCAACACTAAACAGACTCAGCAGGTTGTATTTATCTATATAGATTATAATACCATATATATAATCATAGTTTAAATTAAATATATATAATTTAATGTAATAATTTTAAAATTTGCCCATGAATTTGAGAAGAGTTAGGGAGACATGGAAGGATTTGGAGGTAAGAGTGGGGGAAGATGTAAATGCAACACTCATATGAAATTCTGAAATCAAGTAATAAAAAAGAAGAAAATAATCATCTCTCACTACATATACCCAATATTCCAGCATAAAAGTATGACTCACAGCAATAGGAAATTAATAATTATTTTAACTGAGTGATATAGATATATACACATGTATACATACATATATGTGTACATGTGTGTTATTTTTAATTGGTCTACACATGTAGCTCTTTTATTTTTGAGAGTACATATTCTTATACATATATTCTTACATGTAATTATTTATAGCTATACAGTTATTCAGTTTTAATTACCTAAGGTAATCAAATCTTCCTTAAGTTGTCTCTAAATAATTCCTGCTATGGTTACAATTATCCTTACAGTACTCATTTCATGACTAAGCTGCATTTACAAAATTATACACATTTGACAACAGCCTTAAATAAGTAAAAAAAATGCCATACTGATGCATTTTAGATTTCAAAAGAATATAAATACCAGAAATTTAGTCAGGTAGCAATTATAATTTGAAACAGCATCAATTAAAACACTTAGCTTTGGCTCATAATTAATATGTCTTATAATAGGAAAGTAAAGTGTTTTCCCCAAGCTTTACTGACATCCTGATAGGAAGCGAGCATATTAGAAACAATTATGACAAACATCATGGCACTTTAAACGATTCCTATATTGTAGATGATTTACAGTGTTGAAAACTATACTTACATTTTGACAGTAGGAAATAAAGCAATACTGGATCATAGGCTCCCTGTCATAACAAAGGAAGTTAAACTAAATAAGGCAAGACACTCCTAAAACGTAACAGAACAAGTGATGAACTGTTGCTATTTAATACTAATACTTTTTCAAAATTTCTATCTTTGCTTTTGATACATTTAAGGGAGACATTTCGTGATGAGTTGATGGGGTGGGATGTGAATATGAAGTTGTTCCAAGTGGAGGAGACCTGGAGAAGTTATTTGTATGTAACCCACTGAATACCATCAGCACCGTAACCAATTACCTCCTGACTACCTTTTCTATTTCTTCTCCTTTGCCCACAGTAATGAAAACTGTATTAAATAACTGGAAAACTTCTTCTTATTAGGGTAAATTAGTTTTATAGGGTAGATATATTTATGGACTAGAATACCTGTAATATGATCTTGAGAAAACACACATTAAGTTATACATTCTTGTCTAAAATACTATTAGATTTAGTTCAATAAAGATTTTATCAAATTCATTTCATAGTTTCCTTTATTTCTATGCTTTATTTTAAAGAAAGAATTAAATGAAATAGTGCCATTACATAAAACTAAGTCATTAATTAGGTAGAACCTAAGGTTCACAAAGTCAAAAAAAAGATTTAGGAAATTATAAATATTTTGATTGAAATAGTCATATATGAGAAGCATAACTTAAAACCTCCAAAATAAAAGTACAAACAATTTTTGAGTGACTTTGCTTTGGGTATTTGTTGTGGATCCTCGTTGGGCCTAACAAGTACTTGCTTAATGTGGCGGAGAACATGAATCACACACACAATTCGATCTCCATTTTAGCAAAAGTCTTCTTCTATTTTGCTTTACCAGTCATGAGGCTTCAACTTTCAGAGTAACAAGACTTCATTAGGTTTATACACAAGCTGTTTATTTTCATTTTATTTTATTTTTGTAATGAGCATATGTAGGGAAGAATAGTAAACATGTTAATAATTCTTAAATTTAAAGTTTAAGTTCTTCTGGGGACATTGAGAAACTTGATGCAGGTATAATTTAGAGAAACTTGGTCAAAGTTCCCGAACACTGTGTATACAATAGAAATGGCTCCAATTTGTGAAACAGTCCACCACCTGCGTCCACAGCAGCATGCTGCAGTGTGGTCCTCTGCAGAGCGCCAGTCATCGACTGGTTCTCGCTGATACCCTCCGCAGAGCGCCAGTCATCCACTGGTTCTCGCTGATATCCTCTGCAGAGCACCAGTCATCCACGGGTTCTCTCTGATACCCTCTGCTGAGTGCCGGTCATCCACTGGTTCTCGCTGATACCCTCTGCAGAGCGCCAGTCATCCACGGGTTCTTGCTGTTGCTAGCTTCCTCCCGGAGGCTTTCTGTACATGGAAATGTGAGAAATCTTTCAGCAGGGGGCATATTCGAATTTGTGCTTTGCAAGATTAATTTAGTTGGACAGTTAAGGTAGGCAGATCTTGCTGATTAAATGGAGCAGGAGACAGCAGAAACAGCAGGGACAATAAGAAAGCACTCTGTGGCAGGAACAGTTCCTCGGCTTCATCAGAAACAGTATCCCAAGGTGCTTTCATACTATGTTGCAGCATCTGGGTTTTCTCTTTAGAACAATAGAGCCAAGGGAGTTTTTGGAAAAAGGTGGGACACCAGATGACCCAATTTGCCTTTCAGATTCAGTCTTTTGAACATCTAAGAAGAGTAGACGTATGGGTCATATGTAAGGTGACAGGCACCCAACACACTAAAGTAGGACCCTGGGCATGCCAGTGGAAGCAGAAAAGATCACTGACAAGAAAAGGACATTTCTAGCACAAACTCTCTGTGCCGACACTCTAAATGATAGGAGACTAAAGATTAGCAGTAATCCTGAGCTGGGTAAGAGAGAAAGGATACAATGCGGGAGAGCATAGCAGCATGCATGCTTCTAAGTTGCTCCAAGAGCTAAGATTCTAGGTGCAAAAATTAGTGTCATCATTAAAAATCTTCTGCATTACAGATGATTGAATTTTGCCTAATATCCTGGAATGTAACTACATGGTACAGGGTTGAGAACTGTAATCTTAATAACATGACTGTCCAAACATTAGTTGATAAAGACAACCAAAGTAGATATGCCAGTATGGACAGAAGAAAGACTACCGCCCTCAGCTTACACAAAGAAATAAAGGCAGCTAAGGACTTTTTTTTTTTTAAGAATGGGAGGGGTAGTATTCATCAAGGGAATGCACACCAATTGGTTATTCAATAACAAATGATCAGTCCATGTGTTGCATAGTTTTGCATTAACTTGACCCAAGCTGGGGTTATCTGATAGGAGAGAACCTCACTTAAGAGAATGACTCCAGAAAATCAGGTTGCAGGCAGACATGTAAGGCATTTTCTTAATTGGTGATTGATGGGAAGGCCCAGTCCATTGTGGATGGTACTGTTCCTTGTTTGATGGTCCTGGGATCTCTAACAAAGCAGGCTAAGTAGGCCAAGAAGAGAAAGCCAGCAAGCAGCATCACTCCATGGCCCCAGCATCAGCTCTTGCTTCTAGGTTTCTGTCCTGACATTTATTTATTTATTATTTATTTATTATTTTGTCTTGATTTGTTTTAGATTTTTGAGACTGGGTTTCTCTTTGTAGCCTGTCTCCTCCTTTAACTCACTTTGCAGATCAGGCTGACCTCGAAATCACAGAGATTTGCTTGCTTCTGACTCCCAAGTGCTGGAATTAAAGGTGTGCACCACTATGCCCAGTTCCCCAACTTGTTTTTCGGTTATGTGTTTTATCACAGCAATAGAAATCCAAGCTAAGACAGCCCTGAAAACATACATATAAGTAGCATAACACAGAGTGAACAGGTTATGTTTAGGCATATGTATGTATATACATATAGACATAAGCATATGACAACATTAACAAACAGATGAAGGAGACATATATAGGAAGACTTGGAGGGAGAAAAGGAGACAGGGAAATGCTGTAATTATATTATAATATGAAAACTAAAAGAAATAATTTAAATTCATTTTTGGAGATGTTGGAGAGGTGACTCAGCAGATAAAGGCATTTACTGCCAAGCCTGAGAATCTGAGATTTCTCCCTGAAACCCACATAGTGGAAACAGGGTTCCTGGTTGTTCTCTGACCTCCATATGTGAACCATGGCAGGCACTTGTCTCATTCTCCAAAAGTTAATAAGTGATTTTAAAACACCAAAAGTGTATTGATTAAAAGAAACAACATATCTCTCATAGCAATATTCACAGAACTGGGACAATCAAGTAGATTATGATGACCATGTTCATTTTTTCAACATAATATCAATTCATTTTACCATTCACACAGTATTTGCATGGGTTACTTGTTAAATATCCAATTTATTAGACACTGTTCTAAGTACTTCATATCTACTAGTTTTCTTTTCGTCTTTTTAAGTGTTTTGTCAAATGTGAACTACTGCCATCTACTTTTCAATGAAGCTGAGACTGAGAGAGACCATGCCATGTGTCCAGGGTGACCAGCTAACAGTTGCCAAGTCAAGTATTTCACCCTATTTTGAAAAATATGACAGAAGAGGCATATTTTATATCTATTTACACAGCATAGTGGTTCATTTAGGTGACTTCTTGGAGGCACTCACCCCAAGAAAGGACAGCCTTTCTTATTTAAATTTTGGAATTAAAAATACAAAACCAAAAATAGACAAATTGTGTTTTCACTTAAGTGTATGTGATTTTTCTACATTATCATAATGATGGATGGATTGATTGATTAGTTATATATAACCCCTAATAGAAGTAAAAACCTCCAGGATTGGTGTCTCAGTGTGAGAATGCAAGGTTTCTGGAATCAGCAGTTCTGGATTCTAATCTGCTTCAGCACCTAAGGGGAGGTTGATCTCAGCACTCACCTATTGTCAAATGATGGCTCCATATCAGTGGTGGCCATAGAGTGATACTCAACAAACACAGCCACAAGCTGCTTCATGTTCTGTGCATCAACCTCTGAGTTAGAAGCAATACACTATTAAGCTGGTTACAGAATGCTCCTTCTCCATCTCTGTTTGAATAAGGACAAATCATTTTCTCTTCTCCTGTGGGTAATTTTTCCAGTCTCCTGTCTGTCTCTCCTCTGAACCTGTGAAGCAAACCGAAATTAATTGAGGGATGACTGGAGGTACTTTTCAAGTCTTGGGGTCCATGTGCATAGACGGGGACCTGCCATCCTCTGTACATCTGTCACCAGCTCCTTCACACTTCCTGCTTGGCTTTTTGCCCTTCTATCCCATGTGTTGGCTGTTCTCATTTCCAGATCAGAGCTGACCTTTTTTGTAAGGTTAAAAAAAGCGTTAAAAGCCCCTGCCTTTTTACTGTCATACATTATTAGCTTTTTCATCCCATCAAATAAAAGGGCTCCATTCTTGTCTACCAAGCTCTGATGACTGGTGAATTTAAGACAGCCTTTTCCTTTCCTTTTTTTTTTTTTTTTTACAATTTTCTTACAACACTATGAATTGGTCTTGTAAATATACTAAAATAGCTTTCCATACCCAATATAATTAAAAATAAATATTGAATGGTCTTGAATCAATTATGCTAAAACATAATTGGACAATTACAGCAATATCTCTTCATTGTCCAGTACACACACATGGATATTTCAGTATAAATTGATGCATCGACATACTGATACTAAAAAAGACACTATCTTTATATAAATGTTGTGTTTTGAGATTATATAGTTAAGAGGTAAATATAAAGAGATATAACATATACTTTTTGTGGCATTTTCTCTAAACATTTCTAAATAATTTGCTGTCTGCATCGCTACTACATGGAATTTTTTTACAAGTCCCATAGAATTGCCAGAGATCTGTAAACAATTTTTTTCATGGTCAGTACAGTTTTCCCATTCCAGTTGTCATGTGCTGAAAAATAATTTTGTTTGTTCACTGTGGGATTTCTGGTCTAAAAAACCCTGTAATAACAACAAACAAACAAGCAAAAACAAAAGAACAAGCTTTCTTACTATATCAGCATAAAGTGTAAAATAATTGTAATATTTTAATGGAGTGTGTTTACTTTGTGTATCTAATAATTTAGGGTTCAGAAAAAAACTCCCCCCATGTTATTCTGTTACAACTGACACAATGAAACAAGTGGTGTTGGGGTATTTGTTACTGTATAGCGTGTATGTTTATATGACATCCTCTATTATTTTTATTGTGATATTTATTTCATCCAAATTTTTTACAGAATTGAGAGTATCTTCAAATACTTTTTAAGACAGAGAAACTGGATGGATGCTTTTTCATAATAGAAAGGCTAATGCTATCTTCAGATTTCTACAATATTTTCTATGATTTAATCATAAAACTAAATTATAATGGTGACAGTCTTCCATATCTGGTTCCTCTGAGTCCCTTTAAATTAATTCAATGCCATTACAATTCTGGGAAGTTAGAGGCTGTGACGTGGAATCCAATTAAAAACATAACATAATCTAACTATTGATAAAAAAGATAATCTTAGAAAGTTCTTTTCATGGAAATTATTAAAAACTAGATATATTGCATGTGGGAATACAAATTTTATTTCCCCTGGTAAGGAAAGTAAAGTAAATGGAAATAAACTCATTTGTACGTACAACTAACATTCTTCCTCAACAATACAATTTGAAAACTTAACCAGTATTCTTCATTTGTAGAAAACGTACTGATTTTTGTTCTAAATTAAAAGTGTGAAACCAATCAAAAATATTTACCATAAAATTAATCCTGAATCTAGAAAACAAAGCCCAGTAAACAGAAACTTCCCAGTTCAGACTGGAAGGAGCCATCCACAGTGAGCTGTTGTGGAGATTAATTCACATATTGGTTAATCAAGTTTATAGGTGAATGTTAGATGAGAAAATTAGGCTTAAATAAGTTAGGATTAACTTGACATACATGTGTTGAGTATGTATGTTTTTGCATGTGTGTAGATGCTCTATGTGCGTGACTGAATGTGCACATGTGTACCCACAGCTGTGAAGGATAAAGTTTGATACTGAAAATCATCTCTCAATTTTCTACCATATTTGCTGAACCAGACTTTTCTTTCTCTCTCTCTTTGAATGAGAATGTGTTTATTTTGTTTATTTATTTTTTGTGTGTTTACATCCCAGTCAAAGTTCCCCCCAAATACACTCCTTCTCAACTCTTTTCTTTTTTTTTTTTTTTTAAAATATAGAAACACTATTAGGCTGATGGCTCAGGCATATTTCTTTTTTTATTTTATTTTTATTGCTTTATAAATAATACCATTCAAAATTTCCACTTTGTCCCCTCCTCCCACTTCCCTACTCCCCCTCACCCCTCCCCTTCCAGTCCTAAGAGAGGGCAGGGTTCTCTGCCCTGTGGGAAGTCCAAGACCCTTGCCCTCCATCCAGGCCTAGGAAGGTGTGCATACAAACAGACTAGGATCCCAAAAAGCCAATACATGCAGTAGAGACAAATCCCAGTGCCATTATTATTGGTTTCTCAGTCAACCCCTATTGTCAGCAGCATTTAGAGAGTCCGGTTTGATCACATGCTCACTCAGTTCCAGTCCAGCTGGCTTTGGTGAGCTCCCATTAGATCAGGCACACTGTCTCAGTGGGTGGACCAACCCCTCGGTCCTGACTTCCTTGCTCATCTACTCCCTCCTTCTGCTCATCAACTGGACCTTGGGACCTCAGTCCAGTGCTCCAATGTGGGTCTCTGTCTCTTTCTGCATCCATTGCCGGACAAAGGTTCTATGGTGATATTCAAGATATTCATCAGTGTGGCTATGGGACAAGGCCAGTTCATGGACCCTCTCCTCTGCTGCCCAAGGACCTAGCTGCGGACATCCCCGTGGACACCTGGGAACTCCTCTAGAGCCAAGTCTCTTGCCAACCCTAAAATGGCTTCCTTAATTAAGATATCTTCTACCCTGCTCCCATATCTGCCCTTCCTCCATCTCAACCATCCCACTCCCCCAAGCTCTCCCCAATCCTCCCCTTCTCCCTTCTCTCTCCCCCTATCTCCTTCCCCCAACCTACCCCCACCCCCATACTCCCAACTTTTGCCTGGAGATCTTGTCTGCTTCCAATTTCCAGGAGGATCTACATGTTTTTCTTTGGGTTCACCTTATTATTTAGCTTCTCTAGGATTGTGAATTATAGGCTCAATGTCCTTTGCTTATGGCTAGAGTCCACTAATGTGTGAGTACATACCATATTTGTATTTTTGGGTCTGGGTTATCTCACTCAGGATAGTGTTTTCTATTTCCATCCATTTGCATGCAAAATTCAAGATGTCATTGCTTTTTTACCTCTGAGTAGTACTCTAATGTGTATATGTGCCACACGTTCTTTATCCATTCTTCCATTGAAGGGTATCAAAGTTGTTTCCAGGTTCTGGCTATTACAAATAATGCTGCTACAAACATAGTTGAACAAATGCTTTTGTAGTATGATTGGGCATCTCTTGGGTATATTCCCAAGTGTGGTATTTCTGGCTCCACTGTTTTCTTTAGATACATGCTGGTCTCCCATGGATTTCAACCTTCATGGTATATCGAATTGCAATGATATTTGGCACCTCCTCTTCTATTAAGGCTGGATGAGACAATCTGGTAGAATGAATAGATCTTTTTTTTTTTTTTTAATTGAAAGCATTTTACTATGACTTAAAACATTTTTTCCCCTCAAAGAAAAAACATTTGCATACAAATTCAGGTATCAGAAAGACTCAAAAGGCTATTTTTCACTTTGTTCAAGTTTTGTTTCCAGGCATTAAGAGCGTCATACAGCTGTTGCCATTGCTGTTTTCCAAATGTCCGATGTGTGCTGTGACTGACAACTACTTTTCTCTGGGTCTGATCAATTTTGCAGTAGACCATTTTAGTTCTTACAGCATCAATAACAAATGCTTCAACATCATCAGCTCCAATCTGTAGCTCTTGCTGCTTTGTATCAAAAGAAATCTCTTTGTTTTCCACTGCCATTCCCATGAAAGTGAGGAGTCTCATTTTCGCCATATTTTGTTCATGTAACAGGCCAAGTGAATCAATGAAGTCTTTATTATTCTGATAGAATTTGACATACGATGCCAATTTAGCACTCACAAAAATGGTTAATAAATCATGGATAAGCTCGCCTTCCAAAAATTTGACTGGCTTTAGAGTAAGAAGATGGTCAAAAAGAAAGGCATTTGGATCCTTTAGTGCCCGCACAATACACCTGTGGGCATCAACTCGAGCCTGGGAAGCATTGTCTTCTGTATAACTCCCAAGCAATTCCACCATGACCTTTGATGCAGCATCACTTTTCTTACAATCCACGAGCGCCTCATAAAGTAGTCTTAAGAGGGTGTGTTTCTTTTCAGTGGTGAGCTTCCAGTCGTAAATCCACTTTCTCACTTGATCCAGCTCAGTTGGGATGTACTGGATGGCCCCACACGATGCTGCCACCTTGATGAGGCTGCAGTACACTGTGTACCTTACAGGAGTGTTCTTATCCATATCGTGGAAAAGGTTGCTGAGCAGTTGCAGTCTCAGAGAAGGGCGTTCACCTTCCCGAAACTTGACCAGCTTTTCACACAGACTTTCAATCAATGCTTCTTGCTTGTCTGGTTCCAGGATCAAGAGGAGGGATACCACACTGTTCATCACACTTTCAACATCTTTATCATCTTCCTTCAGACACACATCACAGGCTTCAATAATCTGAGCTAAATCTACATGAAGTCCACCTTCTGAGTTCTCTTCTGAGATCTCAGCTCCTTTTGATTTCAAATAAGCACGAAGTTCAGCTGCCTGGTCTTCTTCGCTAATGTCGATGAAGGCCGGGACGCTCATGGTGAACGGCCGGCTGCGGAAGACACTCCGCTCGAGGACCACGCCGACCGGAAAAGGAATGAATAGATCTTAAAAGCAGGCAACACAGATAAAGATATTCCTTGCTCTCACTGATAAGAGTCTTACAGGAAGACCAAGTAACACAACTATCACATGTATGCATCTGGCTAGGTCAGTCCCATGCAGGCTCCCTGGTTGTCAGTTCAGTCTCTGTAAACCCCTATGATCCCAGGTTAGTGGGGCTTGTGGGTTTTCTTGTTGTTTCCTTGACCAATCTGGCTTCTACAATCCTTCCTTCCTTTTTTCAGCAGGATCCAGAGCCAGTCTAATGTTTGGTTGGGGTCTCTGCATCTGTTTTTTGCCTTAGATGCTAGGTGAAGCTATGCTGGTGACAGTTGGGCCAGGCACCACACTATGAGTGTCTATGAGCGTCACAGAATATCATTAGGAATCATTACATTGACATTTTTTTTCTTGTTCATATCTGGGTTCTAGCTTAGGTCTCTGGGGTATTTTGCTTCTGGGTTCTGGTCTTCAGCGAAGGGTGTGTTCCCCTCTCAGAGTATGGGTCTTCAGCTATAATAGTTGTTAGCTGATCACTCCCACAGTTTCTGCACCACCTTTACCCCAACATATCTTATAGGTAGGGCAAATTGTAGTTTGAAGTTTTTGTGACTTGATTGGTGTTCCAGCCCTTCCCCTGGACGTCTTACCTGGTTACAGGAGATGACCAGTTCAGGCTCCATATCCCTTATTGTTAGGAGTCTTAACTTGGGTTAGCCTCATAGATTCCCGGGAATCTTCATTGCTCTAGCCTCCTAGATCATCCCAGATTCCAGTTGTCTGTCCTGGTATTCTCTTTCTCTATTCTTCCTCAACATGATCCTTTCTGTTCCCATTTCCATTCTCCCTTACTGGTCCCTCTCCTCTTCCATGAAGCAGTATCCCTTAATCAAATACAGTGAAATGACTGCTTATGCTAGCCATGCTCAGGCAGTATATGGTTGTAATGATCCAAATTTTACTCCTAGCCTAGTGGCAAACAGAGACAGTTATAAGGAAGAGTTCAAGCATTGTCTAGAGGAGATGAGAAGCCCACCTGTGTTAGGGGCACTTGAGACCTAGACATACTGTTATTCTATATTGTTACTGACCAGACACCCATGTGTTAACAGTACACTTAGTGTAAGAACCTCCCACCTCAGTATTCACCTTGGGTTGAATGTTGTACCAAGACTCTTTGTTGTTAATTCTATTCTAAAATAATTGAGTATAGAAACAGCAGTTAAAGAATTTCTATTGAAAATTGTAATTGATTCAGAAACTACCGGTACAGAACACTTATCTTTGACTGGGATTAAGATCATTAATGGAACACAAGATTTGAAAGACAATAATATTTATCTGGAAGGGTGGAACTGCAAGGCTTGAGATTGATATTTAAGTATAGTTGTGAGACTCTAATAGTGAAGTATTTGTGAGAGTAGTTTGTTTACGATGAATAACTATTTTAATGAGATTTTTTGCTTTACATTTCTATTTAAATTTGCTACAGAAATGTATTTGTGTATAAAACACTCTAGAAGTTTCCATTTAATTGTGATGACCTCTCCTTATATCCCTGATGCATTAGTGAAAAGATGGTAAGTCAGCTCTGAGATCTAGATCTGCTGTCATTCCATCTTGGAGAATTGTGCAAGTATACCAGGGCCCCTAATATTTCTCTGGAGATTTTTCTCAGCTTTCAAGAAGTGATTGTCATGAAATGATTGCTTTTACAGCTTTTGTAGCATTGTACTAGTAAATTTTCTCCTGTGTATGTGTATGTGAGTATGCATTCATGTATATAGGTGCATGTGTAGGTTACAGTACTTTCACAACATGTACAAGAAGGCCACAGGACAACCTCAGGTGCTGTTCATCACTGTTTTCCACCTTTTGTTTGAGTCAGGATGTCTTGTTGGCTGAAACTTTCCCATGTAAGGCAGGAGATCTGCTTGATAGGCTTCCAAGGATCTGCCTGTTCCTGCCTCCTATCTCACTATAATCTAGGATTACAGGCACATAACATATTTAGCTTTAAACATGGGCTCTGGGGATTTGAACTCTAGCCCTCATGCTTGCAAGACAAGTGATTTCTCCCTGGAAACCTCTCGTGAGCCCCAGATATGCTTGATCCTATTCAAAAGGTTTCCTGTTAATTTTCTTAATGTTTCAGTCTGTCTCTGGGTAGATTGTAAGAACAAACCCCACTGCTTATAACTAGGGAAAAGGAGACCTTTCAGATCAAAGCCCTGGCAAATTCCAAAGTGGGATGCTCAGGCTTCTACGGAATGTACTTGGCGGCTTTCATAATACTGAGAATCTATTTACTGTGGGGTGGTCAAACCCTCCCAAGCTACCACATTCCAACTTTAGGTTATAACCTCAAAATATAAGTACTTAAGGGATTCCTCTATTCATATCACCACTCTGCTTAACTTCTGATGATCAAAAAAAAAAAAAAAAAAAAAAAAAAAAACAAGGAGTGGAGGCACAGCCTGTTAGCTCTGCACTAAAGGAGACTGAGGTAAGATAATTATAAGAATTTGTGTTCACTCTGGGATACATAGTAATAACCAGGTCAGTGAGGACAACATAAGGAGACTCTGTCTTACAAAACAGGAAACAATAGCAACAAACCTCTAAATCAAAATAGCAAAATCCAGTCTATTCAATCACTTTTATTTATTTTTTTATTAAGACTTTTCTAATACATTCTTTTCTCATTTTACGTAGCTATTCCTTTTCCCACTCCTTTCCTCCTCCCACTCCACCATTCCCCCTACCCTACTTCCCATCCACTCCTCAAAAAGGGTAAGGCTTCCTGTGGGGAGTCAACAGTCTGACACCTCATATGGAATCAAGAAAAAGGCACTCCATGAAGTAGGATTGCCCTCTGTGTGCTGTGATTACCATTAATAAATAAAGAAACCGCTTGTAGCTATAGCAGGGCAGAACTTAGCTAGGTGGGGAAAACTACACTGAATTCTGGGAGAAAGGAGGCGGAGTAAGAGAGAAGTCATGTAGCATTGCCAGAGACAGATGATGGAACTTTAGCCAGTAAGCTACAGGCATATGGCAATACACAGATTAGAAATGGGTTAAATTAAGATGTAAGAGGTAGCCAATAAGAGCAAATGGGCCAAGCAGTTATTTAATTGATACAGTTTCTGTGTGATTATTTTGGGTCTGAGCTGCTGAGCATCTGGGAACTAACTCTTGGTCTTCCTTGCAATACCTCCCCTGCTATATCTAGGCTGAGCAAGGTAATCCTCCAAAGAGAATGTGTTCCAAGATGCCAGTTCAAACACTAGGGATAAATCCTGGTCCTAATGCCAGTGGCCCAACTGCGTACACCTCACAAATGTTCCCCACATTCAGTGGGGCCTAGTTTTGGTGTTATGTTTGTTCCTCAGCTATCAGTCTGAGTTAGTGAGCTCTTACTAGCTCAGGTCAGCTGTTTCTGTGGGTAGCACCATCATGGTCTTGACTTCTTTGCTCATATTATCGCTTCTCCTTCTCTTGAACGGGTGTCTCGTAGCTCCGTCCAGTGCTTTGCTGTAGATCTCTATATCTGCCTCCATCAGTTGCTGGATGAAGGTTCTATGATGACAATTAAGCTGGTCATCAATCTGATTACAGGGGAAGACTACTTTTGTTGTCCTCTCCACTGTAGTTTAAACTCTTAGCTGGGGTCACCCTTGTGGATTCCTGGGAATTTCTCTAGTGCCAGGTTTCTCGCTAGCCCTTTAATGGTTTCCTCAATCAAGATATCTCTTTCCTTTCTCTCTCTCTGTCCTTCCCCTCAATCACTTTTTAAAAAGAGTGTTAGACGCCACACCCAGATAGCAACATGCAGTACACAGTGTTACTGTAATCCTGGTTTTCCCTTAGGTACCCAAGTGTGAACCTAAGTCTTGGCGCATTGGCATTGGACTGTAACCCAAACATTATATAATCTTACTTTTCTTTTCTGATTGGAGCTGTGGGTCTGTACTAAGTTCCATCACTATTTTTTGACGTTTTGTTTATACAAATAATAACCACTGCCTACACAAATGGGGTGATCTGAAAAAATAATTTGGTGTGATTTTAGGAAGAATTGTCTTATGACTGAAACAAATTACTTTTTTTTCAGATAAATTTTATTCTTTGGTTGCTTTTACTTCTTCATTGCAATTTATTGGGTAACTGACACCCATGCGGGTTTGTATTCTAACCTTATAAATGGATTTTATGTACTCTTAATAATTTACATATCATCCCCTGTTTTACATTATTAAAACTTGCAATTCTGGGTTCTCAAGCATCCAACAACTGTCCTGACACCTCTTAAAGTGTCTGGAATAAAAGGGCTGCACCTGGTCCAGATTAGTCTGCTCATGTCTCAGTAATCATGAATGTAAATGGAAATAGTAATGAAGGTAATGTAAGGCTGTCCTGACTTCTGGGGAAGGTGGTAAATGGGGTTGGAAGTGTGGAAGCTCCACTTTCATTCCATTGACCCATAAGGACGTCCCTCATTATTAGAGGGGGACTAAAGGCTTAGTTCACTTTTTAATCTTCCATCACACTTCAGTTGTGTATGATTGGGTTTGCATGCTGTGCATATGTGTGTGTATGTGTACATGTTTGTGTATTTGTGTGTGTGTGGCCATGTGCCATACTGCAGGTGTGGACGCCAGGAGACCACTTGCATGAGTATTATCTCCCTTCCAACTATGTAGGTTTCTGGGGTTGTAAGGATTGAGCACAAACATTCTTTCAGAGCCATCTGGCGAACCTCCAGAATCTCATATTTGTTGATGTTTATTCAGTTGGTGTGTTCATTTTACCATTTTCTCATAAATTCTCTATCATTAGTTCACATGCATGACCAGTCTCTCATAGACAGATGTGTATGTGTTTTGACTTTGTAAGCAAGAATATTTGAATGTTAAGCATACCAGCACACAGCTATCACGCCAGCATTTGGAAGATGAACTAAGTATAATAGGAGTTCAAGACCAGTTTAGGACATAATAGGGAACTCAAGACTAGGTTGAGATGTTTTCAACTTCATTAGAAAAACCAAAGCAAAGCAAGTATTCCAACTGGGGGAAAACAAACAGCGATGCAGAGAGGGAATTGCAGATGACTGCAGAGAATTAGAAAGAACACAGACCTTCCTGTGAGGTTGTTGGACCCATGCCCTTATGCTGACTAAACTGACTTGAAGACAATTTAGAATAATTACCCAAATCCTGGAAGTTCTTTTATCTTATGATGAATATTTAAATACCATGGATTTTTAAAGGATTATAGTGTGGAGCAAATAATGCAAATAATGTTCTTGCACAATGGTTGACATGTACCAGTTGCTCAATAAACAACTATAATTCCCACACTTATTATGCTACCTTGGCCACAGTGACAGAAATTGCCTTTCAGTGGCACTGTGGAAACCAATGGAGTTCTACTTCAGTAATGGTTATCACATATATTAATTGCCTTCAGACATCTATTGATGAAAAGTGCTACTAAAATAATGAACTACTTATTTGAACTGGAGGATCCCTTGAAAGAGAATCTCAGAGGTGTACTCTACTACCTTAAAGTTTTCTAGGTATTTCCTGACAATAATCTATACCCAAGCCAGCATTCCAATAGAATAGATGTTTTCCCTCAACAAAAGCTCTATGAAGCTATAGGTGGTCAGTGACTTCTGAGAAAGGGGGAATAAATCTCCTCCAGGGATGAGTTTCTGAAAATATTGTCCAATCCCAAGTTGTCAGTTCTGGACACATATACATCACGGAATGTACTCAAATGAAAATAAAAAATATAGGATTGGTGTGTGTCTAGTGGTAGAGATATTGTCTAGCAAACAAGAAGCCCTGTCTATAATGCCTGCTCTCTCTCTCTCTCTCTCTCTCTCTCTCTCTCTCTCTCTCTCTCTCTCTCTCCCTCTCATGCACACACACACACACACACACACACACACACACACACACACACACCACAAATAAACCTAACTTTTGACAAAATCTGCTGGTTTTGTTATCATATAAGTTCTGAAGCAAATCTTTACTCTACATTTTATTCCTAATATGTATCCAACTAATAAAATGTACATGAATTCATGCGTTTTTCCGGATGCTTCCTCATGCATGAACACGTATGTCTGTATTAGTCAACCCAATATCAGAATCTTAGCAAAGACATTGTATTAGGCAATGTATATTTTTTATCACACTTTTTGCCCAGTTGTGTGGAGAAAACTGTATGAACAATGTTAGAGGTAATTTTTTTTCACTGTAGCCATTTTAGGGAAAGCAAATGAAAAATGCTCAGTTCTCCAGTTACTCCTCAAGAGCAAGGGGTTCTAAATGAAAACAATTAAGTCTCCTGGTTTCACTAAATTATTATTGAAATAAAATTAACTTTTTTCTTGCTATATTATCTTAATGAAATAACTGCATTTTTTTCTGTTGTTCACAGTGTACTCTAGCAGTGCACCTTTATGCAAGCCTCAATGTCTGTGTGGTTTTCCTTCATACCTCTTCTAATGAACCCTCGAGTTCTAGAGTGCATTTGGAAATACAATTCCATTTTTCAAACAGGGAACATGATCTTTTAAAAACATTATTTTTATAAACCACAGTGATTTTTTTCTTCTTCTGCCCATGACTCTAATGTTATTGGTAATTTCTTGAATATTTCCACAATACTTGTCAAATACGTCTGAGTATTTTCATCACGCCTGTGACAGTTATATCTCAGTGCCATGGGAGACAGAGCATGCTGCAGCTGTAGTGAGTAAGAGGGTGGCTCATTTGCTTCCACAGGACCACTGGAGTTGCTTAAGCAGCTCTAGGATACAAGGAGATGATTAGGGCCAGCTCATCTGGACTGCAGGGAAATTGGGAAGTAGAAAAGCTTGTGGGTCTTAGCACTGGCAGTTTTAGAATTTGCTTCCTGTATTTCCTAAAAGTTCTAACATTTGCATACTCTTGGAAGAGGTGAAGGTGTGTTACAAAGTTGAGATGAAATAAGATAGGATAGGAAGTAATGAACAGGGCCATTAAACCACAGAAAAAGATAATAGTTGCTAAGTGCAATGAGCTGAATGTTTATACCCTCTGAAAGTCTAGCAATTGAAATCCACACACTGAAAGCTGGGCCTCTAGAAATAAGCAGGTAAAATTGTATTTATGGTTTCTATCAGCATACGGAAGTTAAACAGTAAAACTTTTTGTTCAGTTTTTAAATTTTACTATATTTTCTATGTGTCGGTCTGTCTATGTCTCTGTCTTTCTCTCTCTGTCTGTGTGCATGTCTTCAAATGCTATAGCGTGGGTTTAGTGGTCAGAGAACAACATGTGGTACTCAAGCTCTTTCTTTCCATCATGTATGTCTTAGGGATTGAACTTTGTCTTTTAATTCTGTCTTAAACTAAAATCAACTCTATTTCATCTTTAGTTTTCTTAACAGATATCTGTATGTGAGAACTAGAAGGGTAGTTTTCAGTGAATAATTATTTAAGTGATTATTTTGAAAATATTTAATTCACTATTTACTTTAAAAAAAAATAATTATGCAGCTGGGTGATGGAGGCACACGCCTTTAATCCCAGCACTTGGGACACAGAGGCAGACAGATCTCTGTGAGTTTGAGACCAACCTGGTGTACAAGAGCTAGTTTCAGACAGGTTCCAAAGCTATAGAGAAACCCTGTCTCGAAAAACAAACAAGCAAACAAACAAAAAAACCCAAAAACAACAAAAAGGATTGATTATGCACAGAGTTATGTTTCATCATGGCATTTTCAAATAAAAATGGTAGGTTAATTCTCTGCTTTTGCTACTCCCTTCCATTTCCCCAAACTTTTACCACCCTACCTTCAGGATTCCACCTCAGCACCCACTGCCACTAAATAAGTCCTATGTTCATACCGTTTCTTCTACTCCCCAATTGTCCAACATTGAATCTTCTGTGAAGTCTTAAATGGATAAACTCAGGAATGAGACCAGAACATTTTTAACAGATTTCTTTCAAAAGGCCCATCTCTGAGTACTAGTACAATGGGACCATGTCCTCAATACATGACTGTTTTGACATGATCTAGATCCAGCCTGGAACAAAGATATGAAATGTGAGAATAGAAGAAAAAATGAGAAATATGGAAATGGACATATATTGAGTTAAATAATTTTAGAGAAAACCATTCTAGCTCATGTGCTTTCATGAGTTCAACAGAAATAAGTTCGGATAACTATACTATCAGAGTATTCCAGGAAAACAAGAAAAAGAAAAGGCTTATGGGTAGTGTTTGGATTGCACGTCCACATGACAAGCAGTGAGGAGGAAGATGGCAATAGTGGCCAGTCTACAAGTGTGGAATAATACATAAATTTCGAGAAAGGAAAGAAAGAGTTATCATGCGATGAAAATCTTGCTATTAATAAATGAAAGGATCACATATCTGGCTGAAGTCTGTAATGGTGGATGGCTTTAAAGTAAAGAGCATCATGCACTTGCCTGCCAGTGGTTGGGGAAATGATACCTTGCTTCTGTTATTGACATTTTCTGGGGGAGCATTACGAAATAAAGCAAGAAGGAAGATGGAGACATTGTGAGGGCATAGTTAAATGACAAAGTGCCAAAAGTATATTTGACAATGAGGTAAAGACTTGTGGGTTTTTAAAGAGGTAGGGTAAATGTCCAAGGTCACTTTCAGATTTATTACAGAAAGTTAAAATTGGATATGGTGATCAGAGATTGATGTTTGATGTTAAGCCTTCAACAGATGATTCTATTTCCAGTATTGTGAAAATCTAGACTATTTCAGTAGAGAACTGAGAAACAGAGAAGGAATTCCACTGTGTAAAGGGAGTCAAGACACAGAAGTACCAAGGCCAGGGAGGGTTGGTTGTGTGAAGGATAGCTTAACAGATACATTGTGCTTGTGTTGCTACTCGTAATGCTCCTTTAAGCTTTGGGTATTAGTAGAAGAATAGCGACTGGGGCGAGACTGTGAAACCCCGGTGTATCTTTATTTCATATGCTAACCTATCTCATGCACTACACTCTTAAAGGAATATGCTAAACAGGAAAGTAACTCAGGAAAGGGGAAAGGACAGAGAGAAAATATTTAAAGTTATCATAAGATTGCTGAAGAGATTGAAAGCAATTAGTTGGGAAAGGAAAGCCTTAGATGAAAGTCAAGATATGTTCCAAGCATTTAAAGTGATATTTATACCAGATTCAGTGTGCATGGTCTCTGAGTAAGAACTGGCCACACCCTGGATGGTATAAGAAAGTAGTATGCCAGCAAAATGTGAAGAAAGAACATACAGTCAAAACTCAAAGACAAAATTGTTTCCCTGGGTAGTCATGAAGTTTCTTCATTGGCACTAAGCAATCTAGAATGCACGTTAGCAAAAAGTGTCAAGCTTTGGGCTAATGCTTCTAACCCATAGGCTGTCAACATCCAAAATAAAGTAGTAAGCAAAATGTTAATATTTCATGAGGTGATGAGTTCTTTCTGGTTTATTTATTTGGGTCTATGATACAATGCTCTTTCACAACTTTAATTCAATTCTTTCAAATATAATATATATGACAAAATAATCAGAACAAAATATAAAGGTTCTCAGTCTTAGAATGAAAAGCTCTGTTTTTGAATCTCAGGTTCATGGTTTATTAGTTTTTTAACTTCACTTTTACACTCTTGTAGCAGGGGAATAACTACTTGGTTGGTGAAATAATGAAATAGATTTTTGGCAGAAGTAGGGTAATGTATTATTATACTTTGCATAAATTAGTAAATTCTGAAAATAGGAATATTCCATGTTAGATACTAAAAGTGGCATTAAGAAGATCTGACAGCTTTTAAAGGCTCTCCAAGTTTTTCTAACAATAATTCCATGTACCTAGTCCCTAACAGGAATGAAGTTTAAGAAAGTATTAAAATCAAAATAATGGCCTTATAATAAATAATAAATAATCTGTTTGGGATTTTAGCTTTCCCAATATTTGTATCAGGTATTTGATTTTTTATCATAATTTACAGTATAAGAATACTAAAACTTGAGTAATAGGCTGCCACATCAAATTCATAAACCCTAGGGAAATTTTAAATACATAGGTAATTTTATAGAAAGCAAAGTTAATCCATACCACTTTAAGAATTTATGTAATATGTATTAGCTTCCTATAACAATGTATTATGTTTTTATATTAACTATATGTTAGACTTTCTATAGAACTTTAGAAAATGAAAATAATTTATAATCTAATAATCAAATAAATTAACAGGAAGTGATTTTGCATACTTTAGTTTCAGTGATTTAAGCTCGGATCTAGCAAGATATTGACAACTGAACTGAACAAAACCCTTGGCTTGAATCTGAATGTCTGAATTTAAGTTCTCTGCTAGATGCATTTGAATAAATCCCTAGTAATCTTGAGCCTGAGTTCTTGCATAACCTGTGTTGACAGTTCCAGTCTCAGTCTCTACATTGTTCTGATGTGAGGAACTAGATGAAACAGGATATAGGTAGGCAGATATGCATGTTCTTTCTTTTGACTTCTCAAAAGAGTTACAGACCTGCACATTTGTTGTTCAGATGTGATGACCTACCAAGACTCAGTGATCTATGTCACAGGCAGTAGCACAGTCAACATGCAATTCTAGTCCCCAAATTTCAAGTCCAAGAGTTTTAGCACTAATGTGTCCAAATTGCAAATTATTTCATTCTAGAACTAGCAAGAAGTTATATTGGAAATGAAACACAATAATATTTTACTACTTGGCATGATGGCTTGTAATAATTCCACAATTACAATAATGCATACCCTAGCTACATATCTTCCTAAAATAGCTATATTAAGAAACAGAGTTTTAGAGGATAAGGAATAAAATTAATACGCCATGTAGTTTTTTTATTTGAAACATCACATTTTATTAATGAAAGATTCAGCTAAAACAAAGAAACACAAACACATTTTGCTGTAGGAACAGACAGGCAGAGAATAAAGAACTATTGTTTTTCTTTGTTAGAGTCTTATTGCTCTTTGACTATTGACTATCTCAATATCATGATTTGTTAAACAAAAAGAGGAATGTTAAGAAAATAGTTTACTGAGATCCCTGGAAATCTACTGTAGTTTATATTGAGTTTACTGTAACATTATAGGTCTATCTCACTCTTTTTATTCTCAAATTCTATTAAAGTAAAATTCTTGCATCTTCTACTTTTAATAATTTTAAAAGTAACAACAAAATGATATTTAAATAATAAATTTATAAATATAAATAAAATTATGTAAATAATGCAAGTAATAATTTAAAAATTCTCTATAAAGAATATTTTTTGCTAAGTTTGAAAAGCTTAAAATCAGTCTATAGCCACTATTGAGTTTTTTAAAAATATTTTTCATAGTTGATAAGGAATTATGCATTTGGTATTTTATTTAGGGTGAAAATAAATTAAAGCAGGATGAATTTGGAAGTCTATAGAAAAGGAAACAAGAAATTTTGGTTGTATGTCCAGAAATTCTTCAGTAATCTTGCTTCATTCAATTGGTGTGTCAAATGTCACTTGTTATTCCTGGGTTTAGCTACAGATAATGGTAAAACGATGAGTGAATTCCTTGAGGGCCACAATGATCTGACCAGGACAAGGCAATTCTTCTTTGAATCACAAGAGAGTATGACAGGGAGGTGTGGTGTCCTACACCAAGTTGTGCTCCAAAAGAAGAAGAGAAATCAGTATCCTCTCTCGTTTTAGTTGGCAGACTGATAAAATAGAAAATTTGGCAATCAAGTTTATATTTCCAAGTCTTTCTAGACAGCACTTTCTACAGTGTTCATGCATATCCACATGTAAGTGGAATCTCTGCTTCATGCCATATCATTTATTAGGCACAAATCTAAATGCTTCTGTTCTTTATTTTAATATACTCACACTAGTATATCTAGCTAAATACTGTCCATAGAGTAGAGTTTGCTTGAATAAAACTATACTTATCTTAATAGTCTCCCCAAATTTGAAAACTTTTTAAAATTGTCTCCTGTGATGTTACTTAGTGTCAAATACCATTAAAAATGGTTTTAAAAACTCAACGACTTTTGTAATGTCCAACTGCATTTAGAAGGGAGTTCTTTGGTGAAAGTAGAACACTTTAAATCAGAGGCTGAGTCGAATGTGAGGCTTGATGAGAAATAACGTCACACTTCTTGTTGCTCTAATTAGAGACCCCCAAAAGCAACACAAAACAAGTTTCATATATCTGCTATAAATTATTTTACCTGTATTTTAAAATTGATTTGTGTGGATGTCTCCCCTGCAGGTGTGTCTAGGTTCTACAAGCATGAAGTTCCTGCAGAGGGCAGAGGAGGGCATTAGAACCCCCACTACTGGAGTTGCAGATGCAGATGATGAGGAGCTGGAATGCAGGTGCTGGAAGTGCTCTTCAGCTCTGGGCCACGTCTTCAACCCCCTCACATTCAGAGAATATGGCATCCCTCACTGACTATCATGTCCCATCTTGAAAACTGATCCTTAGGAAAGACTATTAATTTTGTTAAACAAGAAGAAAAGTCAACAGCATATATCCATACCCTACATGCAGTTTCAAATCTGCTGTCAAGGAGTAAGTACTACTGAGGAAGATGCAGATGAGAAGAAAGGAAGTGCAATTGCAAGTTAGGAGTAAGTAGGGAGGAATAAAAAGGCTTTACCCACTCAAGGTCATTGTGCTGCCTTTAAGAAAAAAAAGAAAGTTGGAAAAGCTGGCATATTTGTGGAAGGAAAGAAATAATTAAACCAATCATAACTTAATTTTGCAAGATGTAATATTTTTCTTTCATGGAATTTGTAATGCCTTCCTACATTTATAAAATCTCAGTTGAAGAAGTGAGCAGCTGGTTATCCCTGTCTTGACAGAACTTGCTTCCCATCTATATTTTATATTTCAATCATCCTGCCTAAAAAAGGAAATATTATTTTTCTCATTTTTGATATTTGAAATCTGGCATTAAATGAATTGCTAATAAAGCAATAAATTACAGAGCTAGGGTTTGACCCATTCTTTCTTAATTTCAAAATATAAATCTTCTGAGTACTTTGTATTTATACTATTTTTCTAGATTTCTTACACCTTCTGCAGCTTAAATTTATTTGTACATCCCTCATGCCTTTTTACTGGAAACTATGTGTAACTTGTCTATAAGACTCTTGAAATACAATAAATGGAATGTTTCACATAATAACTCCTCAAATTTGTAAAATTGATAATAGCAAGCAAAATGTTAAAAATAAGAAAATGTGCAAACAATAGAAACTGTAAGATGAACATAGTTTCAACTTGATGTTGTGTCAGAAAAGTCCATGTACTTCCTGTGCAGTCTTAATATGCTGTATTGCCTCTGACCTGTGCAGCACAAGTCTTAATGTTATTGCCTTTGCTTATCACTTTTGCCCATAACATCTCTGAACTAAGCTAATAGTACTATCTTCATGGTGCTCTCTATTTATTAAACGTTTGAATTATTAAAGTCTTTATCTTAGTACTGTTTGTGGTAATGTCAGCACTGATCTGCCCTTTGTTCTGGATTAAAGATACTGTTTCCTTTCTTCTCTTACAACAAGCACTCCTTTTGCTGAGAACAAATTTGGAAGAGAGTATAAGAACATCTATCAGAGTCAGGTGTCTCATAGAGCTGTGCAGATGGGAGGAAAACTGACATACCCTTCATTTAGCACTGGTCCAACACAGGCAGTCCTTCTCCATCAGCAATCCTGAAAGAAGCTTTGGTAATGAATTCGAATTTTGAAATTCCTCCTTCTGATACCCATCACTTTTTCAAGTTAATAATGTGTTTTACCAAGATTCTTATATGATTTGAAATTGATTTTATTTATTGACATTTAAAAATTTTATGCAATAATTAACCTGAAAGTGAGTGAATGTGGCATTTATCTCTTTTTGATTATACAAATCCTCAAAAGATAATTTAATTTGAAACATGTTTTCTCTGTGTGTATGTGTATAGTCCTGCTGTCCTGGAATTCACTCTGTGGACCAGGCTAGTCTCCAACTCACAGAGTTCTGCCTACCTCTGCCACCCAGTGTGTCACCACTACCTGGCCCTCAAAAGATATTTTAAGAGACTTTAATTTTACTATAAAGAGCCCGGGGGGGGGGGGGGGGAGTGGTGCACGCCTTTAATCCCAGCACTCGGGAGGGAGGCAGAGGTAGGCGGATCTCTGGGAGTTCGAGGCCAGCCTGGTCTACAGGAGCTAGTTCCAGGACAGGCACCACAGCTACAGAGAAACCCTCTCTCGAAAAACCAAAAAAAAAAAAAAAAAATTTACTATAAGGACCAAAATTTTTACAACCGTTGAAAGCAATTCTTGGCTTCATCATAGCTACACTGAAATCATAAATTTTATATTTCTAACATCTATGGCTATTTCAAAACTATACCCCAAAATATGACCTAAGGGGGCAGAAACAAAACTATATTTGCATATATATATATATAATTAAAACTAAATGTACACTTGCAAAAGTACTAACATCCACCCAATCAGCGATTTCATGCTGATCATGTCATAATTTCCAAGTTTTCTTACATGCACAATGAACCACCTCACATGTTTAAGTTTAAATGGTTTTCACCTTTTAAACAAGGTTCTAGATATTATGAAATTGACATGATCTCTTAAGAATTAATGTTGCAGTTTGATAGACTTTTGAAATTTCAAGCATACTCTAAGTATTTCTTAACTAAAATAACACAGATTATGTAAAATCATTCCTAAAGTTGAAAAATGAAATTTGCCAGTTATTTTTATTAAATATTAGAGTTCTATTTCCATAAACTCGAAGAAAGGACTTCTCCTTACTTCTAACCCATTAGTGTGTCTGTTGGCCTGGAAATGTGGTTACAGAATATAACAACTGGTAAGTGGCTTTCCCAGCACTGATTCTAAGGTCAACATGAACTCTGTGTCATTAAGAAAAACAATTAAAAAAATCACACTTTCTAGAATTCACCTATTTGCTCTACAACAGTGTGTGTGTGTGTGTGTGTGTGAGAGAGAGAGAGAGAGAGAGAGAGAGAGAGAGAGAGAGAGAGAGAGAGGGAGGGAGGGAGGGGAGAGAGAGAGAGAGAGAGAGAGAGAGAGAGAGAGAGAGAGAGAGAGAGAGAGAGAGAGAGAGAAGAGTACAAAGAGTACAAAGATAACTGATAGGTAAAGAAAACTGTGCTAGGTACAGAGCAAGAGAGAGAGACTCAACGAAACAGAGATAGACACAGAGAGAATGGGTGTGTGTGTAAATACGGGTAATGGCTTCAAGATGCAAAAGAGAGTTTAAGGAATAAGGAAAGTAATTTGATCAAAGTAACAACCAAATTGGATGATCTAGCCTCCCATTACTGCCCCTTGCCCTGAATTCAGCTTTTCTGTCTATGGACTAATCTTTCCCTTTTCCTAAATATTTGCCTCTTTCATGCAGCCAGACACACCTCACGACTGCAGCTAGCTTTAGCTATAAATTATTAGCCTGACCATGGAAGTAGAATCACTGCTGAGGGAAATAGGCATGGTCACAGGATTTTTAGAACTAAACGGAAAAATGTACTGGGAAAACCATGAGGCTTATCATCTGAGATAATAAAAGTTATCAGAAGTCAGGCTCCAAGGGTCACTTTTATGGTATTTATGTTAGGTCTGCTGTTGCTAATTCTAACTTCTATCAATTCTTTACTTTACTGAAAAATATATCAGCTAACAATAAAAGTGAATGAGAAGATTCCCTATTTCACAGGAAACAGAGAAAGGTAGAAAGCTGAGCAATAATGGGTGTTTACACAGTCATTTTTTTTCTCATGGGAAACCTGTGGATTGTGAAGAAATGGTCGTTATTCTGTCCGTCCCAAAGCAGAACTTTGTACAAATGGTCCTGATGCAGACTGGGAGCCCACTAAACGCATCGACTGATAGATGCACGGACACTTTGAAAGGCATGTCCATTCTCAATTTTCTACCAACTCAATTGTAAAGTCTGCATGCAAATAAACACACACACACACACACACACACACACCCCTACTCCCCACCCAGATTTCTCTTTCCTTCTTTCCTTCCTCCTTTGAATAGATACTTCATTTCATTTTAATGGTCATGTCTTGGACCAAGCAGGCAAATCTTCCCCACTGATGGGGTCTCCACTTAACTGGTGTCTCTGTCATCAGTCTGACCTTGGAGCTTTCTCTAGTGCCATTATACCCTGGGCGCTTGCTTATTTTCATACAGCAGCTCCCTCTGCTTGATCCCACTTCATCTACTTCACGGACACAGACATTTGTTGGGCTTATTAGCTCAGCAGGAGCCTTATCATATTTTGTATCTGAGGCTGTTGGAGATGTCAGGAGATGGAAATGCCATGTAGCTTTTTATCCTCCTTTCTTTCTCTTTCTCCTGGATTTCAGTGCTGCATTTGGAGTCAGAGCTTCTCTTACACTCGCCCCTGAGATCTCTTTAAATATGTCTAGCTTTGCCATCTGTACCAATAACGCTGCAAAGGCTTAGCCATGATTAGGCTGTCAAGATTTATTAAGTTAAAAAGTATCAAAGTTTCTTGCTGTAACCCCAGACCTTTAAAGAGTCTCCCTTCTTTGGAATCCCTTCCCCCAGCTCTCCAGCATCACAGTCAATGTGCTTCGCATGACCTTGACCAACATCTGCACCCAGGGAACACTAATG
This sequence comes from Chionomys nivalis, assembly GCF_950005125.1. Lineage (NCBI taxonomy): Eukaryota > Metazoa > Chordata > Mammalia > Rodentia > Cricetidae > Chionomys > Chionomys nivalis. Next base: position 55,840,241 of record NC_080101.1, on the reverse strand, counting down.
AATTTGGGCCAATTCATCTCCAAACTCCAAATTTAATCAGGCTGACATCGCAGAGAAAGCGGTTCAAAATTAACTCTTAGCATTTTAGGTAATCTGTAAATTTTCATGCATTTCATAGGATAGGTTTTTGCTATACGTAACATTTCAGTTTTTCTGAAGACTCAATATTAATCTAACACATGCATAGTTAGAAGTTAATTTCAATATCAATAAATTGAGTTTGTAAAAACATGTGCTTGTGTGTGTCTTTAATTTTGGAAATTTACAAAAAGTAAGCACAAGAAACACTGCTATGCAGTGTCCTAAACGGAATAAAATGCTGTTACATTTTATTTTGTCCTTTATATTGTTTGTCAGTAAAGCATATGATTATTGTAGTTACTTTAGTACAGGAATAGATGTGTAGTTATTTGTGATTATAAATAAATTATAAAGTTTTATTGAACAGTCATGACTTCACCATTGCGCTACATAAATAAATAATGTTATTTGTATAAGATATTGCTGTATATTTTGGTATTAGTTAAATCTCTAAAAAGTCAGAAATTCTTATAGCCCCTGAAAGAGTTTAATAATTCCTACATACTCATTTCAAATATTCATTTTCATTAGCTCAAATGTAATTAATTTGTCTTCATATCCCTATAAATATCTTTGAATATTTCTTATAAAATACGTGTCTGCAAGTGTTTGTCAAAAAATTTATAAAGTATAAATATAAACTAATATATCTATGCTGCTTATGCTGTATTTGAAAGTAGAAACAAAACTATACAATATAAAAATCGTTCATCTCCAAATGATTTGCATTGTAAAAAAATAAAAATCAAATAATTTTGTTTTGTATCTTTGTTTATATAAACAAATCCAAAGTTAAGTGTATCAATGGGTATCAAGAGTTAAGTATGTATTCATAGATATCTAGAATTACAGTAAACACAGCTAAATACATAACTTTTTCTGATAGTTGCTTTTGGAAAAATCAAAGAATATTAAAGTCAGACTATATTCAAGGTGTATATCTATAAGTATTGTAATATTCAATAAAGGTACGTTCATTTAACAATAGAAATAACAGTTTTAACCACATATTTTTGATTATTATTGACACAGAGTCTAATCTCCTGTGTTTGCATAGCACCAGAATTTTAATATCTCCATAAACATTGTAACATCATGGATTGAAACATACTTTGTCCTTAATGTCATGCTTTTTTGCATGATGGAAAATTCTTTTAGAACTTACCTGGAAACCATGACATACATAACTATTAATATGACCATAACACACATAACTATAAACATGCCTAAATATAACAAGCATAACTATTATATTTTGTATGACAAAACTTTGGTCATTTGGAAACAATTGAAAGAAATGAAAGTTCCAATTAGGTTAATTAAAATGACATAGTCTAAAAATAATTTTTCAAACAGACTTTTTAGAGATAAATTAAAATTAAAAGAAAGTAATCATGTTTTTAAGAAGTGTTAAGGTCCTCTGAACTACTTAATAAGTGTAAATTGTACTTTTGATAAGACATTATTATTTTCTTTTATTTTCAGAAAAGTATATGCAAATATTGTGATTTTTTTCTTCCCATTCATTTTTAAATCTATAAAAATTCCATTTCACCAAAATTGTAATAATAAACTATTTCCCGTGGATTCAACTATAATATAATTTTTGTATTATTAATAACCAAACACATATTTCTACATTCAGGTTATCCATCATGTAAATAAGTTTAGCTTAAGAACTTCTATTAACTGAATTTGAAGAATTAAAGAATGCAAAAATAAAATTTGAAAAAAAGGAAAAAGACTTTATTCATATGGAGCCTTAGACCTGGATTACGAAGAAAAACAGTCTGTTGTAATAGCTTCATTAGTTCATCAAATATGTCATTGTTTCAGAACACTAAACACAAATACAATAACAAAGATGGTATACATTAAACAAAGATGAGACAGACTTATTTTGGCTTAATTGTTTTATTTCGTTCCTTAACTGATAGATTTATGATACATATGCTTATCTTGGATAAAAATGTAAGGATTTTATGTAAGAAGAGTTCTGTGTTAAAGAGTATCAATATTCAGTTAGAGATCTGTTAGAATAAGGAATATTTTTCATTCACCAGGTTTTTAGGTGTTGTGTTAATGTCATCACTATCACTTACGTGGTAGAAAAACACTAAAATGCCCGAGAAATTACTCAGGAGGTAACAGGGCTAATACTGTAGATTAGTGCTTTCGAGAGATTTTCATATGTAGAAAACATTTAGGCGATGAAAGGAGACAGAGACAAAGACCCACATTGGAGCACCGGACTGAAATCTCAAGGTCCAAATCATGAGCAGGAGACAGAGCACAAGCAAGGAACTTAGGACCGCGAGGGGTGCACCCACACACTGAGACAATGGGGATGTTCTATCAGGAACTCACCAAGGCCAGCTGGCCTGGGTCTGAAAAACCATGGGATAAAACCGGACTCGCTGAACATAGCGGACAATGAGGACTACTGAGAAGTCAAGAACAATGGCAAGGGGTTTTTGATCCTACCGCCCGTACTGGCTTTGTGGGAGCCTAGGCAGTTTGGATGCTCACCTTACTAGACCGGGATGGAGGTGGGTGGTCCTTGGACTTCCCACAGGGCAGGGAACCCGGATTACTCTTAGGGATGGTGAGGGAGGGGGACTTGATGGGGGAGGGGGAGGGAAATGGGAGGTGGTCGCGGGGAGAAGGCAGAGATCTTTAATAAATAAATAAACAATAAAAAGAAAAAAAAAAGAAAAATGTCTTCCTTGGGTTTTTTTGTTTGTTTAATATCAGCTATGGAGTCATGCAAAGCTGACTTCGAAAACACTGAGAGAGAATTCTTGACTGCCTTTACTCACATGGACACATGAGACACTGGGGGGAGGGTGTGGGTGACCCTCAAGTGGGAAACTCCAAATTATTTCTGTAGGGTTGTTTCAGGCTGAAGGTAAAATGAGAAAATACCCTATTATCTATGTTAAAATTGTAGCTGTGGCCACTGAAAGCATATTTTATTGTTTATAAAAGGGCAACATACCTTTCTCAATTTACGTTAAATTGTGGCATAACCTCTCACAATATAAATGACACCTACAGCCAGGTAGACCTACGGCCAGGGCTTGTCTCCCCGTCTAGTGTTTCTAAGGTGAGTGTCATCCTATTCAAACAGCCTACTGCGGGTTGAGCCGGGCGGCGTTATACACTAGATGCTTTTATCATTTGCCATCTAGGAACATTTTTCTTCAGTACTGGGGATTGAGCCCAGAGCTTATACATGCTGGCCTAATGATCTACTACTAAGTGACATGGCCAGTCCGGAACTGTTTACTTTAGAATCAATAGAGTGTAGAAATTCAGTTAATGTTTATTGGAAAAATGAATGAAAACAGTCTAACCTCAGAACCGAGAGTAAGAGTCAAATGATGTTTGAAGGTTTTTTAAAATTTTTTATGTTTGTATTAGTGAAGGAATAATCCTGAATACCATATCCTTGTTCCCCACTTTAAATCACTCTAAATCACCTGGTTTTATTGCTGGGAGCACAACTTCCCTGCCTCCCTGTCTCAGATTATTGTGTACTATACTACTCTCCAATTTCTGGTTCCTTCTGCCAGTCTTTTTTGTCTCAAATCTTCAGCCTATTAGAATATCTAGAAACATTTCATAGAAGCCCAAGCAAGTAGCCCAGGAAGTTGTGAAAATCACAGCATAGTTACGTACAACACATCCTTGCTTCAAACAACACCATGAGAAAGGAGCAAAGTAGTCACTTTCCTGGGCTATACCCTCCCCACTGAAGAACATCACCTACAAACGTCAGAAGGGAGTACTTCCATTTACCCTTTCTAAGAATCCAAAGATTGCCACCCCATATACAGAACCATATCTCCTTGGAGGAGAAGGACAATCATAAGTCAGCTACAGAAGCACAATATCACTGGGGGAGTTTCTGATGAAAAAGAGGGGAATTGCTATAAATGACCTCATAGCCCAAAACCAGACAAAAGCACACAGCAAAAAGGGAAAAGGAGCAAGTTGCCTTAAAATTTCTGACATCATAATCTTACAATGAGTGGCTATTTGATTGTCACATGATTTACTTGAACAAAAAATCTTTATAATCCTATTCATTTTTTAAGCTAGGCTTCATAGCATCAAGAATACTATTAAGAAAGATTGCATAGATGGAGAACCTTTATGAAATTCTCAGTATCTGATGCACACTTTTTAACCTTTAGTCAGACAGATAAGCACCTACACTGATGATTATAATGAGGAAGTATTAAAGCACAAAGAAGAAATATTTACTTTTTGTGTATAAAAATGATACAGATATATCAATTGAAAAATCTTTATGGATGAAAAAAAGCATTCCTTTATAGTTACCATATTTAATTCCAAGATGGGAATTGGCAGGATATTGAGAGAAGGAGAAAGAATTGACTCAATGCTACATGCTCAGTAAAAAGTGCTGTGGACAGAAAATAATAAAAAAAGGTCACAGTTCAAATTAAACTGCCAGGCGGTCTACACGTGGCCTGCTCATTACATATTTATTGTTTCTTGACTATGGGAAACTGATCATTATCATCCTGGTTTTCATATGGCTTGCAGAAATGAATGCACATTATCTCCTGCATTGTCTAAGTTGAATAGCTATGTTCTATGCTGTTTCTAAACTTAAAATGATATAGTGCTCATCCAACCTGTCTGTCTTTCCCAGATCCCCTACCTCACTTTTGCTGGACCAGAAGAAAGGGGAGATTGCTTTTTACCTTTGGTAGTCAGGGAAATAGGCAATTTTTCCACAAGCAATGCCAATGTCATCTTATAAGTCAGCAATATTGCTATGCTGCTAACTCTATGACTCCTGGGATTTTAACATCCTATGGCCTACCACAAGAGGACTTGGAACTGGTCCTCTAATTAAGAAGAGGCTCCCAATTTACATCTCTGAAAGGCTTCCTTGATTTCTACAGGAGCACATGGGAAATTTGTTTACACACGTAGTAATTGCTTTCATATCCCACTTACAACAGGATTTTTGATAATATTTAAAAACAAACAAACAAATCTGCAATATCCCAATGAGGAACTCAAAATGAAAGTGACAAATTAAGATGATTGTAATGAAATTCCATGTATGTTTTCATCTGTTATCTTCGCCCAAATTGAAAACACACAGGTGTTTTGCAATATGCAGCTTGGGTCTGACATCCAGCTTTTGATGTTCAGGGTTAAATTTAAATCCGCATGGTCTGGTTACCAATCTTCACAGTTGCACTGAGGCTGGACTAGGAAAGATTGATGATTGTGATTGTGAGATTAATCCTGTAATGTTTACAAGACTCCCAAGCTGAAGTCTGGTTGGTCATATCGTGATACCCAGAGAAGGCTGTGTGGCTTGCCAGGGTAATTTCTTCTGATGCAGTAAATAACTAGGCATAATGAAAATACTCTGATGTATTCCACTGCCTGATTGATGCTCTGCATGTGATACGGTAAAAGCTGTGCACTTCCTATCACACATTTACATATACAAACCAGCAGAAGACTCATGATAATGTCAGCATCCTGCAGGAGCCCTGGGATGCTGCACAATTTTATAGCAGTTATGAATTACTGTTGACCTTTCTGGCCTCTTATACCAGTATGCTAGACTTGAGCATATTGAAAGTCATCAGTCTGAAGCAGTCATTCTTTACATAATTATGGCTATTTGTGTGGGGGAGGGCAGTGTTTCTTCTATTGGTAGGAATTAGCATTGAGGGAAAGCACTGCTGACTGGCCTTATTCTCTGCTGCTTTATAAACACGTCCACAAAAGCAGGAAGAAAGATGCCAAACTGCTTCTGCACATATTCAAGGTACAATCATGGAAAAACAAAAGTGCTCACTACTTTTGAAAAAAATTCTAATCATTGGAAAACACTGATGCCTGCAGATTGAATCTATTTTTCTTTGGTGTATGTGTGTGCGTGTGTGTGTAAGATCTTATAATTATTTTTTGTATTGCTCAGTAATATTTAAGGCAAATATGGTTGATTAGTTTTGTTTGCCTGTGAATTGGAAAAGAAATTGGAAAGATCAGCCAAGGCTTCCAAGATTATCTATAGATACAGTTTTGAAATCACGCAGACACCTTTCTGAATGCAGTTCCACATTTTGTGCTAAATATTTAAATAATCAGGCTTTTAGAACACCACTAAACACAGTTCCTTATTATCATTTGCATTTTAATGTCCTTAAAATTATTACACTAAGGGAAATGTTTTTGATACATTACAGCATTTCCTCTAAATGTGTGATTATGTTAATGAGTTTTCAATCAGTATCCTAGCCTGACACCATAAGAAAATTTATGCAAAGTTCATACCCTGTCAAGGCCTTTAATCAGGACCATTTATTAGAGCCCTGCCTTCTTTGATGGCTGCTGCTGCCTTTATTAAATATACTGACTTGGCCATCTGAAGAAAAGGACAATAAAAGGTTACTAGGGATGAAAGCATGAATGCTATTTGCTCATGTTTCCTTTACAGACACTTCTTCAATAATTAAGGAAGGGCTCTCTTTGGCCTTTTAGGCTTTTGAAGTGCATATCAAACATAACAGTTCTTGTTTTTATGGAAAGCTTAATATGTACTTTTAGTCTTAAACACAAGTAAACTAACTCAGAGGTTGTAAGTACAGGAGTGTACATATGTCTCCATGTGTATGTATGTATGTATATATATACATGTATGCAATATTTTCTACAAAGAGAGTTCACAGCCCTATCAAATTTATTGCTTTGTTTCACTAGGCTTTTCTCTAGCAATAGAATCACTTAGAAAATAATTAAAAATAAAAGAACACCCTTATTTTTTAAAGATAGATATACTCCTTTTTTATTTAAAATGAGAAACTGAGTAGAGCTTTGACAATAATATTTAAATAAATCGTGAATGTGACAGAACAGATTTCAATGAAAAGAAATGTGTATTTTGGGTCATAAAATTTGCAGTAATAACTTTTAATACTTAGTATACTGGGCTTAAACTTACAGAGGGGCAAGAGAGGAATGGACAGTCTCAGTCTCTTGCATTGCAGAGAAAAATAAAACAAACAGAAGCCCCAAGTTAAGCAGTATTGACAACCTGGGATTTGGATACAAATTCAATATGAGAAAACTGATTCACTTCAATGAAATACAAATAAACAACACATTCTGTTTTAACATGTCTAAATAGGGAGTGGGTGACTGACAGGCCTTGGTCTCCTAGGAAAGCCATTAGTTGAGAACTTGAAGGAAAACGTTTGATTTGAATGCACGTGGCATTTCCCCTCAGGGGGTGAGCTGAGTGGTATTGGGGGATTCACAGAAAATGCCTGCTGGGCTTTACCCTAGAAAATGAAATTTGTAGAGTCCTCTAATACTAACAAGTGTATAACTTTATCTTCAATTCGGAAGGCACAGTAATTACAGAGCTCTCCTCATTACCCATTAACTTAACCTTTCATCAATCTCACTGATTTTGCCTTCCATGCAAATTTTGCAAATACAATTTGTAGTATTTAGTGTAATATGTCTGCTGTTTACAAAAATTAGTCACATCCTTCTTAGAGTTACTGCTAAAATAATTACTTAAAAAATACATTGCATGTGGCCTAAAACTTGATAAATCAACTGACTACATACATTTCAAACCCTTTTATTCTTTGATCAGTTTAGTAATTAATATATATTTATTCATTCCAAACATTGATTGCTAAGCCTATAAGATTGTACCTTGGATAGCTTCAATTTTATTGTAGCTTACCGATATTTGTTATATTTTTCTCTGAAAAATAATCTTAACTGGACATGGTAGCAATTTCTATTTAATTGTAAATTAAAGTAAATTGATGATAATAATGCTTGTTTATATCCAGAAATTCACAGTAGCAAAGGATTTAGAAATTAGTCATGTTATAAATTTGGATGCTTGTTCACAAAAAGATTACTATCTAAATGAGCTCTGATGTAATTGCATTTATATAGCAATAAAATTAGTTTAAAGAAAATTTTAGGAAATGAACCCTTTGACACCAGCATTGCACGAAATTTTATGTAAGTGTTTCTAATATATGGCATTATGCAACAACGATTTCCTCCGATTGTGGGTCCATCTTCCCCCTTCACACGGACAATACACCCCTACACACACAAGTCCAATCAAGTGAACAAAGTGATCTCTGCTGCCTTGAAGGAAGACATGCATAAAATACATCTCTAAGCACATCAGAACAATCTGAAACGCATCTTTGTTATTATAGACAGGATACTATTATGTAGAATTGAATCATTACTTCACTTGTTTTGGAGTTTGGGATATATACATCTTTTGTATTATCAAATAAAAGTATAATAACAAATGCAGGAAGCATTTGTGACTATTAAAACCAATAAACCTTGCTGACAAGATATATATTTTTGTCTTCAGGCTTTTCTCTTTTCCACCCTGTATATCTGGGCAAGTGTTCAGAATATTTCTGGCTATATATATATATACAGAGAATGCATATGCTCATGGCTTCTCCTTTCTCTCCCCTTTCCATATGATGGAGTTTTGGGAGGTGAACAATAAGAATGAAAATCAGCATCTGCACAAGGCAGCAGCAATCCCATGATTCCATCGGAGCCAATCACTTAACATATCATTCATAATGTGAGTCTGTTCCCATCATCCCTGCCCTGTCAGTAGTATCTTTCTTCATTTTATCCCACTACTCAGTTCCCAGAAAGTGGAACCACTGTATCATTTACTGTCCACAGCCTCGCCTGCTGATTTAAGGATGATTTGTTATTTTCCATAATGTCATGTACAATTCTTTTTTATTCCAATGCAAAGTTGAAGTTGGAGAAAAGCACTAGATGATTTTGACAGTTGAAGGTTTGCCTGAGATTAAATTTATGTATATCCTTGGAGAGCTCTATATAGTTTTAAGTATTTTTAGAGATTTAAATAGGTAGTCTATGGTAAGGGGGTCCTTTCTTTTTTTCTTTCAACTGTATACTCTAAGTGGTCAGAACAAATAACCTGAGATAACTATAGTACACGTTAAAGGAAATCTTTCTTATCACTGAAAATTGGTGACTCAAAAAAGTCTATAATGAGAAGGAAAACATTTATTCGCCATCTCCTGTAATAGCTATGGTCCCATTATGTCTAACAAGACCTCCTGAAGCCAAATTCATTATAATTTGTATTTTTCTTATTATTTTTCACAGTGGACAGTGATGACTCGTTGACTTAAAACTTAATCACTGGTGCCTATTAAATTTGAGTTTATATGTTGCTGAAGGTAGAACTGATTATCATAGCGAATGAAATACTTGTTTGGCCTATTCCCAGAGGGCAAAAAGTCATTCTTCAAGGTGATGCATCTCATTGGAGGAATACATTAACAATTGAAGGCAGTTAAAAATACATGTGAACTCCCAGTGAGGCAAATCTGAGGTCTACCACATATATTTGCTAGCTGACTCTTGCTTCATTCAGGGAGGAAAGCTGTGACATGGAAAGCTGATTTCTGCAACACTGTAGACATTAATTTACAGCTAGCATGTGGCATGTGCCTCTGTGTTCTTAGAAAATATTTAGGCTCTAGCAGTCTGTATATGTTCAAAATGCTTTTGTGTAGCTCCAGTATTATAGAAAAAATATTGACAGAATAAGTCCCTGATGCATTAAAACCTGCAGCTTTTACTACAATAAAGCTCTTATGTGGAAGGTGTACTGTGACTTAAATAATATCAATGCAATTAATTGTATAGGCCCAGATCCAAAAGATTACAAGAAAATGCATGATCTAAATTATGCAAAAAAAGCATTATTGGTCAAATAGAACAGGTTAGGTAATGATTTCATAAATTAGACTTGCATCCCAAATCAAATAGGCCACAGTATGAGGAATTGCAACATGAATGTTAGTTAATATCCCCTTTCCAATTTCACCTTAACTTTTTTGATGTCAGTATTTAAGAGTAAAATTATAATCCAGTAGAGAAAAATGAATATACAATTCAAGCTTAACTAATTCATTCAGTATCTTCTAGCCTATAAAATATGAAAACTCCAATAAGTTTTAGGACTGCTCATCATTTTTAAATAAATATGATATTTTAAATAACAAAAAATCCACAAGAAATACCCAAAATGAACCAAAAAGTGGGTAAATAAATTAGATGAAAGTAAAAACTTGTACATTGAAGAAGGAAAAGTCACGTTTTCCTTTTTTTTCTGCCAAGTGCTAAGTTTCTCACTGCAAAATAAAAGAAATCTTTTGCTGGCCACCTTTTCCAAGTGCTTGCCCTCAAGTCCTACCTCATGTGTTCAGTAAGAACGCTAAGCAATAGGCAGAGGATCTGCGTTAGTGTGAGCTGAATCTCAGAGAGGAAGTCCAACTCACCGAGTATCTAGTGCCAAAAAGTGCCAGGGCTGGCAATCAAGCTCAGATTTCTGGCTCAATGCTCCTTCGTCTAAAGCTTCACTGCTCCTTTATCGGCCAGTGCAGGGACTAAGAACATATTTCAGTCGTGATGTATAGGTTTATTGGTAGAGCGACACAACAGAGCAGTCAAGTGCAAACCACAGAAATGAAACCATGCATAAAACCGCATAAGAAATATGTATATTGAAGTCCCATGTCATGGAGATCCTGAGTCTAATGTCAGTTGTTCCTGTATTATTGATGAGCACACTGCTATTCCTGTGTTGTTATTATTGTGTTTTAACTTTTCTGATGTGCCATATTGTTTTAAATAAATTGTGCCACAGGCTATATGGAATAACTATGATACCCTTTGATTAAAAAACTAACATTATCTAGGTTCAAGTGCTCAACTCCTCCCTTGCCACAACCTGAGGGCATCCTAGGTTTGTGATAGAGAGAATGCATCTCTTTCTCAGGGGAGAGAGCACCTCTTGCAGCTGATTTTAGAGCTGGAATAGCTACAGCTTTTGATGAAGCTCATGCTTTTCCTTCAGCTGCCTGTAAAGTGGTGCAAAAGCAGATACTAGAAATGGCAGTGATTAAAGATGTTTAAAAGTGAGAGCAACAGGAAACAACAGGACATGGTCCACACTGCTCGGGATGAAACAATGATTTTATGTTTTGTTTGAATTTATTTTTAAAAGCATGACAGTTCCTAATTTGTTAAGTCATTAAAATGGAACATAAAATTTAAAATAAAAGAAAAAATTTGAGAGTATGTAATCTTCTGATACAGTTTTGTCTTTTTAGTTTTCCAAATTTGCTTCTTATAATGTGTAAAGCTATGCTTATTAAATGCATGTAAAGGGTCTCTCCATTTGTCTTCACCTAACAGTTACATTAAAGTTCATTTACAAGTAATTTCAGTGTTCAGTCATTAGCAAGGTTATTCATGCTATTGGCTTGTAAGCAGAGACTGCACTTTTGTTTCCCAGCCATGCAGACCTCAATAATCACACAGAAACTATGTTAATTATAATACTGTTTAGCCAATGGCTTAGGCTCATGCCCAGCTAACTCTTACACCTTAAAGTAACTCATTTGTATTAATCTATGTATCACCAGGAGACTGTGACTTACTGGTAATATTCTGGCATCTTTCTACTTCAGTGGCTAAATAGCTTCTCCTTTGACTCTGCTTAGATTTCCCACCTGACTTTACTCTGATAAGCCATTAACCAAAACAACTTTATTCATTAACCAATAAAAACAACACCAGAAGGACATCCCTTATCAATTGAACTTTCTAGGTTAACTAAAAAAGCAAAAGAACATGCAACTGTCATTTAAAAAAGTAAAACTAGGCATGGGAAAAATGATTTATAAAAATGCATACTATTCTTGCCAAAGACTCGAGTTTGCTTCCCAGCATCTATGTCTGCAGGTTTACGGCCACCTCTAACTCTACCTCCAAGCAGCTTGAGTCTCTCATAGGTCCTCCACTGACACCTGAACTTATCTTCACATAACTCTGGCCCAAACATGCACATACTTAGGTACACATGATTAAAAATAAAAAAAATAAAACTTAGAAAATAAAATAAGTACTGGCTGAAGATTATGCCTGAGAAGTACGAATGAAAATCATTTAAATGGCACTGAGGCACACTATTTAGGGTGTGAGCTCTGAGCCTAAGTTACTAGGCTTACCTAGAAGATTTGGCAATCCCAACCCCCATCTCTCTTTATAATTTTAATTATTAAGTAAACATCACATTATTGTAATCAATTTATAAAAAAAACAACCATACAATTAGATTAAGAGAGCCACCAAAAGACACTTGATTAAACTTAACCATTATATGCCACTGTGAACTTCTACTCTGTGAGACTAGCCATTCTGATGTTGTGGAAATTTGCATAAGGTATTGCATTTTAATTATCAGTTACATAATTTTGCACTTATCCACCACAGAAAAAGAAAGAAAATATAGCACAGCTGAAAACTATATGTTCACATTTAACTGCTTGGCACTGGATTACTGAAGTAGAAAAGAAAAAGTCACTAATGCCGCAACTATACACAACAAAATATAGGCAACCAAAAGAAGGCAGGATTCTGAAAGGTGGTCTTTCTCATGGAAGAATACAAGTGGTTTAATTTCTTAATATTTTGCCATACTTATATTTGCAGCTCTTTATACATATTCATGTGTGTATCATGGGATCCACAGATGAACAACGTGTGTGTGTGTGTGTGTTTTTCTAAGTTTGGATGGCCTTGGTTATATTATATAAACTAAGTCTGTCCATTTTCCTTCGATCTTTGTGATTCTAGTATTCTTTAGAGTCAAATAATATTTTATTTTATTTATGTACCAAGTTTTTGTTATCTGTTCATCTTTCAATAATAAGTAGCTTCGCTCAGTTTTCAAGATATATGATATATATGTATGTATGAACTAAAAAAGGAAAGAAATATATTAAACTGTCACTAACTTCAGATGATCATTCTATACTTAAGATCCTGATTCAATCTACTAGAAAACTCTTAGACTTTATAAGCACTTACAATAGCATTGCATCATGCAAAATAAATATAAAGACAGTAGTTATTATATACCAACAATGTAGTCTCACAGAAAAAATTAGAAAAAAAATTATTTATAGTAGTTCAAAAATATTTAAATAACTAAGAATATACATAACCAAATGGAGCAACAATTACCTCTATGGTTCAATTTTTAAAATTTTGTGATGTGAGAGACAGTTCCTTGCATATATAAAGTATTAGACTGGTATCATAGTGAAACTCGTCCTGGCACTCTTATTTTATGAAGGGGAAGATGGTTAAGACTGCTATCAGCTGAAGCTGAGATTGAACATATATATCACAGAGCTCAGTCACTGCTAGACATGTACCTTTGGCTGATTCTCCTAAGCTTGCTTTCTGACACGGAAAATACAATAACAGTATTATCATAAGTCCTTATGGACAGATGAATGGAGAGGGGTATATACATGTAATTACCCAGTATCTGGAGGGAGTAGGCCTTGTGATAGGTCATTGCTGTAGTATGGATAATGGTGGTAGCTGAGGGATAATGTAGCTGAACTCAGTGTTCACTTTCTTCTCAGAAATGGTTACAGAGCTGGATTCTGAGGCAGCACCTGGGACAGCTCCCAGCATTCCATCAAAAGGCAAAACAACTTCTATTTCCAGTCCCAGCCTCTGCTCAGGCCATTTCAGTAAGGCTTCACTGAAGTTGAACACTGATTTGAACCCTTTGCTCATAAGAGTGTGTCAGTGATCTTGCTGTGACCTGATGTGACAGAGCTCAAGGGATGGAGCTTTGGCTGGCTGGTTGGACTTGGTTTTTCGAGCAAAATGCTATTTGAGTTGTCTTCTTAATATTAGCTGGTGAGTTCTCAAAGTCAGTATTACAAATTAGTTGTGCTAGAGTTTGTTGAAATATATGAATAAATTTCTGAGATTTAAGGCTGATTTATGAAGTAATATATTTTGTCATATAATTTTAAATATAAAACTCAGAAAAATATAATATTCTATTTATTTAAAATTCATGTGTGTGTGTGTGTGTGTGTGTGTGTGTGTGTGGTACCATTGTAAAAAGTCAAGAAGATAAAAAATTCAAATAATGGTATCTGTGTATTGTTAAATACGAAACATCTTAGGAAACTTTCTGAAAGGATTAACTATATTGGTTAGGTTTACTTCTTAGACTGAGTCTTGCATTCATTGATTTTGCAGTTATTGGTCAGAAAATTTATAGAAAAAATGGATATCACTCAGGTATCTGTTTTCCTTTGTGTTTTATCATAACATTTATTTCCTTCAATCCTTCTATGTCAGGCAGTATGGGAGCTCTCTGATTGCTTGTCTAGGTCCACAGACAACATTCTACCAGAATTCCATCAAAGTAGCATGGCTTGCATCATTTTATGCTAATATCATCCCTGTTTCAGAAGTGACAGTAAAAGAAACTAATATGTTTATTGTTGTTCATAATTACTTTATCTTCTCACACACCTGATGTGTCCTAGGTAACTCAAATTTAGTTTGATTCCTTAAAGTATAGTTGGCTTCTACAGTCATCATTCCACAATATCTGGAATGATGACAATATGTAAACTGAGATTCCTAGAGCTCACTCTGGGACAGACTGCTTCTCTGTGTTCTTTATTTTCCCCCTTTATATTTCACACTCCAATCCTCCATTTTTAAGTACTGTGTGGCTTATGGCCTTGCCTTATTTTGCTTTGAAGTTTTTGCCAAATCAACTGGGCTCATTGCCCAGAGAGATTAGAATTGAAAAGCAAGTAGATAGATTAGTTTTTAGTTTGTATGCATGGGCCTTTTCAGGGCCAAGCTACTCATAAAGAGTCAGATTAATGGATTTTCTATCGGAAGTATCCTGAACTTGAAGAAAGCCTTCCTTAGTCCAAATACAAGTGCCAAATATTTACAGCTGCTTAAGACTTGCTTAGATCTCTTGACTTCTCTGTATCTCTTTGCTATGCTATAAAACAAACAGAAGAGTCATCCTTTGCCCCTTGATAAAAGAATGAAGTGAAATAAATATAAGAAATGTTACAAATAGCAAATTGCCATCCTGATATACAATGTTTGTCCAAAGTTTTCTCCTTTTCTCATCCCTTTCATTCACCTCCTTGCAGACTTCTGATGATTTGATGCTCTGCATAGCCCTAAGATACAGCCACTGCTCTTTGCTCTTATCACAACCTAGCAGCAGCTACCATTTTCTTTCCAATAGATTCAGGTTGTGGTCTCTCCACCTCTCTGATCCCTCCTTGCCTTCTCCCCTTCTTTCTTTCCATCCATCCTCCTATTTTTTTTGAGATAGAATCACTTGTATCCCAAGTTAGATCTAAATTTCTCATGTAGCCATTGATGAACTTGAATTTCTAAAGTCCTCCTGCCCAGCTTATTTTTTATATCCTACCACTGATAAGCTTGTTTACTAAGGTGGAGCCCAAGTACTCTTGTCGAAGAGGCATGTTTGATTCTAGCCTATTATCAGTGTTCTATTGTCAACAGAGCCCAAAGCCTCCAGTGATTTTAAGTGCCTTGTGGTAGGTCTCTATCTGTCTCTATTGCCCCCATGTCATTCAACACTGACCCTTGGATTTTGAGTCATGATCTAATGGACACTGTGATAAGTTATTTTATTTAATGTTCTTCCTTATAAGTTGCATATTGAAGCCTTTTTATTCATCACAGATGATTAATTCAGGAATGTAAGAATTTTAATAGTACAGAAAGAGAAATGTGATTTCTACTGGGGAAGGTGGATGGGTGTCTCCATGGTGTTATGGACTAAAACACAGTTTAAAAAGAATTAATAAAATGATGTGTTTTATGGATTACTTAGTAGTAGAGTGAGAAGTATGTTGGTGGATGTGGTTGGGAACCTTCCTCAACTGTTGAAAATTGGCAGGATGACATCATCTACCTCTGACTAGTGCATTCCTGTAGGTAATAGGTAGAGAAATTCTGTATGTTGCCAGACTTTTGTAAAACATTTTGTACTACATTGATGTTTTGAGTTATATTGATTCACCTGTGTAAGTGGAAATTTGGTCTTAAGTAATAGGTATTGTCTTAGAACAATCACTAGATTTATACTCCTGAAGACTGATTTATTAAAGACATCTACATGTAGATATAGATATAAATATCTAATTTTATATTATTTCTCTGCACATAAGTGTAAACATTTTGCATATATCATCCTTATTATATGTATATATTCATACAAAGATGTACACATTCTACACATACTACATTTTCATTTATATTGATTACTTCTGATAATTTAATTTAATAGTTTTCTCTAAATGTTAAATATACAATATACAAGGAAGAGAGCTATGACTGATTTTCTTTTTTATGTGTTATTTTTATTTTTAAAACAATCTTATTTTATAAACCAATCCCAGCTCTGTCTTTCTCCCAACCTCTCATTTCCCCCATCCTCTCCCCACCTTGCCATCCACCCTCTTCTCAGAGAGGGTGATTTCTCCTATGGGAAGTAAACAAAGTCTGTCATATCACTTGAGGCAGGGCCAAGGCCCTCTGCAATGTATCTAGGCTGAGCATGGCATCCCTCCATTGGGAATGGGCTCCAAAAAGCCAGTTGCACTAGGGATAAATACTAGCTCCACTGCTACTGACCTTTCAACTCTTACCATATTCAGAGGGCCTACTTTAGTCCTATGCGGGTTCCCCAGCTGTCAGGTTTGAGTCAGTGAGCTCTTAACTTGCTTGGGTCAGCTGCTTTTGTGAGTTTCTCCATTATGGTCTTGATCCCTTTGTTTATAATATTATTCCTTCCTCTCTATGAGTGGGCTCCAGGAGTTTTGGGCCAGAGTTTAGTTGTGGATCTCTGCAACTGCTTCTATCAGTTACTGGACGAAGGTTCTGTGATGATAAATAATGTGGTCATCAACCCGATTATGAAGGAAGTTCAGAGCATTAAGTGCCTATATAAAGAACCAGGAGAAATCTCACGTTAGTGACTTAGCAGCACACCTGAACGCTCTTGAACAAAAAGAAACAAACTCACCCAGGAGGAGTAGATGCCAGGAAAAAAAGTCAAACTGAGGCTGAATTCAATAAAATAAAAACAAAGAAAGCAATACAAAGAATCAATGAGGCAAAGAGTTGGCTCTTTCAGAAAATCAACAAGATAGACAAACCTTTATCCAAACTTTATCCAAAAGGCAGAGAAAGAACATGCAAATTAACAAAATCAAAAATTAAAAAGGGACATCACAGCAGACAAAGAGGAAATCCATAGAATCATTAGGTCATACTTCAAAAACCCTGTATTCCATAAAATTGAAAAATTTGGAAAAAATGGACAATATTCTGAATAGGTATCAAATACCAAATTAAATCAAGAACAGATAAACAATTTAAATAGACCTATAACCTTTAAGGAAATAGAAGTCATTAAAAGTCTCTCAACCAAAAAAGTTAATGGGCAGATGGTTTCAGCACAGAATTCTACCTGAATTTCAAAGAAGAGCTAATACCAATACTCCTCAAATTGTTTCATAAATAGAAATAGAATGAACATAGCCAAACTCTTTTTATGAAGTGACAGCTACCCTAGTACTCAAACCACACAAAGATGCAACCAAGGAATAGAATTAAAGACCAATCTTCGTCATGAACATTGTTACAATATTACTCAGAAAAATTCTTGCAAACCAAATCGAAGAATGCATCAGAAAAATCATTCACCACAACCAAGTAGGCTTCATCCCAGAGATGCGGGGAACCATATAAACAAACTGAGAGAGAAAAAAAAAAAAACCCATGATAATCTGAGTAGATGCAGAAAAAAATCTTTGACAAAATCCAACACCCCTTTATGATAACAATCTTGGAGAGATCAGGGATACAAGCAACATACTTAAATATGATAAAGGCAATATATAGCAAGCAAACAGAAAACACCAAACTAAATGGATAGAAACTCAAATTGATTCTACTAAAATCAGGACCAAGAGAAGGCTGTCCACACTCTCCAAATCTATTTAATAAAGTACTCAAAATTCTAGCTACAGCAATAAGATAACAAAGGAGATCCAGGGGATACAAATTGAAAGGGAGAAGTCAAATTTTCACTATTTGAAGATGATATGATAGCTTGCATAAATGACCTAATAAATTCTGACAAGGAATTTCTACAGCATATAAACACCTTCGGTAATGTAGGAGGATACAAGATTAACTTTTAAAAAAAAAGAAAAAGAAAAAAAAAGAAATCAGAGAAACATCATCTGTCAAAATAGTTGCCCTGATTTTCTGAATAATTATACTTCTTTTTTTTTCTTTTATTTATTTATTTATTTTGTTATTGAAAAAAAAAATTTCTGCCTCCTCCCCGTCTCCCATTTCCCTCCCCCTACTCACACACCTCTCCGCCTCCCCCCACTCCTCTTCTCCTCCCTCTCCAGTCCCAAGAGCAGTCAGGGTTCCCTGACCTGTGGAAAGACCAAGGTCCTCCCCACTCCATCCAGGTCTAGGAAGGTGAACATCCAAACTGTCTAGGCTCCCACAAAGCCAGAACATGAAGTAGGATCAAAACCCTGTGCCATTGTCCTTGGCCTCTCGTCAGCTCTCATTGTCCGCCATGTTCAGTGAGTCCGGTTTTATCCCATGCTTTTTCAGTCACAGTCCAGCTGGCCTTGGTGAGCTCCCAATAGATCAGACCCACTGTCTCAGTGGGTGGGTGCACCCCTCGTGGTCCTGACTTCCTTGCTCATGTTCTCCCTCCTTCTGCTCCTCGTTAGGACCTTGGGAGCTCAGTCCGGTGCTCCAGTGTGGGCCTCTGACTTTATCTCCATCCATCGTTAGATGAAGGTTCTATGGTGATATGCAAGATATTCATCAGTATGGCTATAGGATAGGTTCAATTCAGGTTCCCTATCCTCAGGTGCCCAAGGAAATAACTGGGGACAATGCCCTGGCACCAGGTAGCCACTCCAGGTTCAAGTCTCTTGCCAACCCTTAGGTGGCTCCCTTAACTAAGATATGTGCTTCCCTGCTCCCCTATCCAACCTTCCTTTATCTCCAATCATCCCGTTTCCCCAAGTTCCCCCCATCCTCTCCTTCACACTTTTCTCTCCCCATCTCCCCTTACCCCCATCCCAACACACCCACAAGATTCCAATTTTTTTACCCCACAATCTTGTCTACTTCCCATAGCTAGGAGGATAACTATATGTTTTTCCTTGGGCTCACCCTCTTATTTAGCTTCTTTAGGATCACAAATTATAGACTCAGTGGCCCCTATCCACGGCTAGAAACCAATTATGAGTGAGTACATCCCATGATCTTCTTTTTGGGTCTGGGTTACCTCACTCAGGATAGTATTTTCTATTTCCATCCATTTGCATGCAAAATTCGAAAAGTCATTGTTTTTTACCGCAGAATAATACTCTAATGTATATGTATTTCACACTTTCTTCAACCATACTTCCATTGAAGGACATCTAGGTTGCTTCCAAGTTCTGGCTATTACAAACAATGCTGCTATGAACATAGTTGAACAAATGCTTTTGTCATATGATAGGGCATCTCTTGGGTATATTCCCAAGAGTGGTATTGCTGGGTCCAGGGGTAGGTTGATCCCAAATTTCCTGAGAAACCACCACACTGATTTCCAAAGTGGTTGCACAAGTTTGCAGTCCCACCAGCAATGGATGAGGGTACCCTTTTCTCCACAACCTCCCCAGCAAAGGATATCCTTGGTGTTTTTGATTTTAGCCATTATGACAGGTGTAAGATGATATCTCAAAGTTGTTTTGATTTGCATTTCTCTGATCGCTAAAGAGGTTGAGCAAGATCTTAAGTGTCTTTTGGCCATTTGAAATTCTTCTGTTGAGAATTCTCTGTTCAAATCAGTGCCCCATTTTTTAATTGGGTTATTTAGCATTTTAACGTCTAGTTTCTTGAGTTCTTTATATATTTTGGAGATCAGACCTTTGTCTGTAGCGGGGTTGGTGAAGATCTTCTCCCAGTCAGTAGGCTGCCTTTTTGTCTTAGTGACAGTGTCATTTGCTTTACAGAAGCTTCTCAGTTTCAGGAGGTCCCATTTATTCAATGTTGCCCTTAATGCCTGTGCTGTTGGGGTTATACATAGGAAGTGATCTCCTGTGACCATGTGTTGTAGGGTACTTCCCATTTTCTCTTCTATCTGGTTCAGTGTGTTCAGATTGATATTGAGGTCTTTGATCCATTTGGACTTGATTTTTGTGCATGGTGATAGATATGGGTCTATTTTCATTCTTCTACAGGTTTACATCCAGTTGTGCCAGCACCATTTGTTGAAGATGCTTTCTTTCTTCCATTGTATACTTTTAGCTCCTTTATCGAAAATGAGGTGTTCATATGTTTGTGGGTTAAAATCCAGGTCTTCTATATGATTCCATTGGTCGACTTCTCTGTTTTTATGCCAGTACCATGCTGTTTTCATTACTGTAGCTCTGTAATAGAGTTTGAAGTCAGGGATGGTAATGCCTCCAGAGGTTCTTTTATTGTATAAGATTGTTTTGGCTATCCTGGGTTTTTTGTTTTTCAATATAAAGTTGATTATTGTCCTCTCAAGATCTGTGAAGAATTTTGATGGGACCTTGATGGGGATTGCATTGAATCTATACATTGCCTTTGGTAGAATTGCCATTTTTACTATGTTGATCCTCCCAATCCAAGAGCAGGGGAGATTCCTCCATTTTCTGGTATCCTCTTCAATTTCTTTGTTCAATGCCTTAAAGTTCTTGTCAAATAGATCTTTCACTTCCTTGGTTAGAGTTACCCCAAGATATTTTATGTTGTTTGTGGCTATCGTGAAAGGTGATGATTCTCTTATTTCCCTCTCTGCTTCCATATCCTTTGTGTATAAGAGGGCGACCGATATTTTGGAGTTGATCTTGTATCCTGCCACATTGCTAAAGGTGTTTATCAGCTGTAGGAGTTCTTTGGTGGAGTTTTTGGGGTCACTTATGTACACTATCATATCATCTGCAGATAATGCAAGTTTAACTTCTTCCTTTCCAATTCGAATTCCATGATCCCCTTATGTTGCCTTATTGCTATTGCTAAAACTTCGAGAACTATATTGAAGAGGTATGGAGAGAGTGGACAGCCTTGGCATGTTCCTGATTTTAGTGGGATGGCTTTAAGTTTCTCTCCATTTAATTTGATATTAGCTATTGGCTTGCTGTGTATAGCTTTAATTATATATAGGTATGACCCTTTTATCCCTAATCTCTCCAAGACTTTTATCATAAAGGGATGTTGAATTTTGTCAAATCCTTTTTCAGCATCTAATGAAACGATCATATGGTTTTTTTCTTTCAGTTTATTTATATGATGGATTACATTGATAGATTTGCGTATGTTAAACCAGCCCTGCATCTCTGGGATGAAGCCTACTTGATCATAATGGATAATTTTTCTAATGTGTTCTTGGATTCGGTTTGCCAGTATTTTGTTGAGGATTTTTGCGTCGATGTTCATGAGTGAGATTGGCCTGTAATTCTCTTTCTTGGTTGGGTCTTTGTGTGGTTTTGGTATCAGGGTAACTATACCTTCATAAAAGGAATTTGGCAATGACTCCTCTATTTCTATATTGTGAAATACATTAAGGAGTATAGGTATTAGGTCTTCTTGGAAGATCTGTTAGAATTCCGCATTGAAACCATCTGGTCCGGGACTTTTTTTGGAAGGGAGGTTTTTGATAACAGCTTCTAATTCTTCGTGACTAACCGGTCTATTTAGGTTGTTCATCTGGTCCTGGTTTAACTTTGGTATATGGTATTTATCTAAAAATGTGTCCATTTCTTTTACATTTTCCAGTTTTGTGGCATACAGGCTTTTGTAGTAAGATCTAATGCTTCCCTGAATTTCCTCTGTGTCTGTGGTTATGTCCCCCTTTTCATTTCTGATCTTATTAATTTGCAAATTCTCTCTCTGCCATTTGATTAGTTTGGATAGGGGTTTATCAATCTTGTTGATTTTCTCCAGGAACCAGCTTTTTGTTTCATTGATTCTTTCAATTGTTTTCTGTGTTTCTATTTTGTTGATTTCAGCCCTCAGTTTGATTATTTCCAGTCTTCTACTCCTCCTACGTGAGTCTGCTTCTTTTTTTTCTAGAGCTTTCAGGTGGGCTGTTAAATCTCCAATGTGTGCTTTCTCTGTTTTCTTTAAGTGAGCACTTAGAGCTATGAACTTTCCTCTTAGGACTGCTTTCATAGTGTCCCATAAGTTTGAGTATGTTGTTTCTTTATTTTCATTGAATTCAAGAAAGACTTTAATTTCTTTCTTTATTTCTTCCTTAATCCAGGTATGGTTTAGTAGTTGACTATTCAGTTTCCATGAGTTTGTAGGCTTTCTGGGGGTAGCATTGTTGTTGACTTCTAGCTTTAATCCATGGTGATCTGATAAGATACAGGTGGTTACTAATATTTTTTGTAACTCTGGATGTTTGCTTTGTTACCGAGTATGTGGTCAGTTTTCGAGAAGGTTTCATGAGCTGCAGAGAAGAAGGTATATTCTTTCCTATTTGGGTGGAATATTCTATAGATGTCTTTTAAGTCCATTTGATTCATTACTTCCATTAATTCTCTTATTTCTCTGTTAGGTTTCTTTCTAATTGACCTGTCCATTGGTGAGAGAGGAGTGTTGAAGTCTCCTACTATTAGTGTATGCGGTTTGATGTCTGGCTTGAGTTTTAGCAATGTTTCTTTTATGTACATGGGTGCTTTTATATTAGGGGCATAGATATTCAGGATTGAGACTTCATCCTGATGAACTGTTTCTGTTATGAGTAGAAAATGTCCCTCTCCATCTCTTCTGATTGATTTAAGTTTGAAGTCAACTTTGTTAGAAATTAGTATGGCCACACCTGCTTGTTTCTTAGGTTCATTTGCTTGATAAGCCTTATCCCAGCCCTTTACTCTGAGTAGGTGCCTGTCTTTGTGGTTGAGGTGTGTTTCTTGTAAACAGCAGAATGTTGGGTCCTGTTTTTGTATCCAATCTCTTAGCCTGTGCCTTTTTATAGGTGAGTTGAGTCCATTGACATTAAGTGATATTAATGACCAGTGGCTGTTAACTCCAGTCACTTTTTTAGTAGTAGAGCTAGTGTGTTTCCCTTCTTTGAGTTGCGCTGGTGAAGGGTCTCTAAATGTCTGAGATATTGTGGTCATTGTTGGATTCCTTGGTTAGTGGTTTTCCTTCTATTACTTTCTGTAAGGCTGGATTTGTGGCTACATATTGTTTAAATTTGTTTTTATCCTGGAAAATTTTGTTTTCTCCATTTATAGTGAACGAAAGCCCGGCTGGGTATAATAGTCTGGGCTTGCATCCATGGTCTCTTAGTTTCTGCAGTCCATCTATCCAGGACCTTCTGGCTTTCATGGTTTCCATAGAGAAGTCAGGTGTAAGCCTGATGGGTTTACCTGTATAAGTAACTTGGCCTTTTTCCTTTGCAGCTTTTAATATTCTTTCTTTATTCTGTATGCTTTGTGTTTTGATTATTATATGGCGAGGGGATTTTTTTTTTTTGATCCAGCCTATTTGGTGTTCTGTATGCTTCTTGAACCTTCATAGGTATATCTTTCTTTAGGTTGGGAAAGTTTTCTTCTATAATTTTATTAAATATATTTTTTGGACCATTGAACTGCGCTTCTTCCCCTTCTTCTACTCCTATTATTCTTAGGTTTGGTCTTTTTATTGTGTCCCATATTTCCTGAATGTTTTGTGATGAGAGATTGTTGGCCTTGCTGTTTTCTTTGATCAGCGTGCCTATTTTCTCTATGGTATCTTCAGAATCTGAGATTCTTTCTTCTATCTCTTGTATTCTGTTGGTTATGCTTGTTTCTGTAGTCTCTATTCGTTTACCTAGATTTTCCATGTCCAGCCAGCCTTCTGTTTGTGTTTTCTTCTTTGCCTCCATTTCAGTTTTCAAGACTTGAACTGTTTCCATTATCTGTTTGATTGTTTTTCCTTGGTTTCCTAGGGTATCATTCACTGATTTACTCAATTCTTCAAACTTTCTGTTATACTTCTCATCCATTTCTATAAGGGCATTTTTTACATGCTGTTTAAGGGTGTCAATCACTTTCATAAAGTCAATTTTTTCTACTTCTTCTTGATTAAGGTGTTCATGACCTCCTGTTGTGAGGTCACTGGGTTCTGGTGGTTTCATATTGTTTTTCAGATTGTTGGGTGAATTCTTGCATTGGCGCCTGCCCATCTCTTCCTCTCAGTGCTCCTCTATGGATCTTCTTTTACAGGATCAGGTCTCCTTGCCTACTGATGTACCTTCCCAGTGGTGGCACTCCCCAGTGCTGGCTCTCCTGGTGCTCCATTGATAGCTCTCCTGGTGACGAGATCAGATCTCCGTGCCCAAAGATGGCTCTCCTGGCTCCGAGAACAGATCTCCGTGCTGGTTGGGTAGTTCGTAAACAAAGCGCCTACCTTGCTTGGTGCAGGCAGGTTATTGACACACAGGAACTCCCACCCGCCCGCTTGCCCTGAGGGTTCGACCCTTGCACCTAGACAGGCTGAGCTGGGTGGCTTTATGAGCCCAAAGAGGGAAGGCAGGCAGAGGGTAGGAGGGTTCTGGATGCAAGCTGGGTGGGATAGGAAGAGAGAGGCAGTATGGGGGAGTAGAGCCCCTGCAGGGAGCCCTGGAAATATTGGGGGGGGGAATGAGGAACTTCTGAGTTCCCTGTCCGGGGCTGCTGCTGCGGGTCAGAAACTCACCCCAAAGATGGCTCTCCTGGTGCCGAGAACAGATCTCCGTGCTGGTTCTTGGTTTGATTTTATGATGCTACCTTGTCCTCATGGCAATATTAAAATCATGGTCTTAACCATGTTTCAAAGTTTCCTGTGGATTTACACTAAAGCCAAAAGGACCTCCATCACATAAATAAAGGACATTAAGCATATAATTTGTGATCCTAGAGAAGCTAAATAAGAAAGTGAACCCAAAGAAAAACGTATAGTCATCCACCTGGATAGGGGAAGTAGACAAGATTGCCGGGCAAAAAATGGGAACTTGCAGGTGAGGTGGCATGGAGCTAAGGGGAAATGGGGTGAGAAACGTAAGAAATGGAGGATGGGAGGAACTTGGGGGAATGGGATGGTTGGGATATAGGAGGGTGGATATGGGAGCAGCAAAATATATATCCTAACTAAGGGAGCCATCTTAGCGTTGGCAAGAGACTTGACTCTAGAGGGGCTCGCAGGTGTCCAGGGAGATGTCCCCAGCTGGTACCTTGGGCAACTGAGGAGAGGGAATCTGAAATGACCCTATCCTATACTTATGAATATCTTGCATATCACCTTAGAACCTTCATCTGGCGATGGATCAAGGTAGAGACAGAGACCCAATTTGGAGCAACGGACTGAGCTCTTAAGGCCCAAATGACGAGCAGAAGGAGGGAGAACATGAGCAAGGAAGTCAGGACCACGAGGCGTGCACCCACTCACTGTGACAGTGGTACTGATCTATTGGGAGCTCACCAAGGCCAGCTGGACTGGGACTGACTAAGTATGGGTTGAAACTGGACTCTCTGAACATGGCGGACAATGAAGGCTGATGAGAAGCCAAGGACAATGGCACTAGGTTTCTATCCTAATACATGAACTGGCTTTGTGGGAGCTTAGCCTGTTTGGATGCTCACCTTCCTGGACCTAGATAGAAGTGGGAGGACCTTGGTCTTCCAGCAGGGCAGGGAATTTGGACTGCTCTTCAGTATCGAGAGGGAGGGGGAATGGAGTGGGGGGAGGAGAAAAGGAGTGGGGATAGGGAGAGGGGAGTGGGGGGAGGAGGTAATATGTGGGAGGAGGGGAGGGAAATGGGAAACGGGGAGGAGGCAGAAATTTTAATTAAAAAAGAATAATATAAAAATAAAGCAATAAAATGTTTAGCTGAAAATAAAAAAAAAGGACCTTCATCCTTAGTCCCTTCATCTATGACAAACTGCTTTGTCCCAGAGCCTGCCTTTGCTAACATCAACTTGAATTCTTGTCTCAGTCATTTTGTTACAAGAAATTTAACTGAAAGTGGTTGGTAGTACAAGTAGACTTTAAGATAGAATCCCAGTTACTTTTAGTGTCTCTGTGTTTAAAGTGCTTCACAAAAACACCTTAGGGGAGGAAGAATGCACCTTGACTCCTAGTTTCTCAGGGTTTAGGATGTCATGGATTTAAAGCCATGACAGTGCCAGCATAAGCTGAGCTTAATTCACATCATACAGACCTGGAAGCAGAGAGAAAGGGTGAAATGGGGCTATGTAAGCTTCAAAGAGTGAGTTAAAGAGATGCATTTCTGCTTGCTTGTCTGCATCTCCTAAAGTTTCTGCAGGTTCCCAAAATAACACCGTTAGTAAACAGGCCCGAAGGTGACTTTCTGTATCTGAAATACAGATTCCGGTATATTCTCTCTGAGAAGGAATCCTCTTGCTCTATGGGAATTCTCTCTCTCCTCCTCTCTGTACAGAGAGAGGCCACTTGGATAAAATATTCTTTCCTTATCAATCAGAAAATACATTTAAATGAAATGTTGATATACTTATTGGTGATTTTTTAAAATTGCTTAATATTCGGGATGATGTTGAAATATTCTTTAAATTCATAGTTCTATTATGGAAAAATAATTTGTGATTATTTCAACAATTTAAAAGGAATTCCCATATGATTCAACAGTGTCATTATTGGCTATGTATTTCATGGAAATAAAATCAGTTATTGAGTTTCTCTGAGAGACATCTACATTCTCAACTTCATTACACCATTTTCCCCTTTGTTACATATAGGAATCAAACTAAACCTCTACCACTGGGTGAATTTATAAAGTACTATATGCACAATGTAAGTTTCTAATCATTCATAAAGAAGGGTTTGTTATCATTGGTGACAATGTGGATGAAACTGGAGACTATTGTGCTGAATGAAATAAGCCAGGCACACAAAGGCAGATGGAACATGATTTCATCCACTTGCCAAATCTAAACATTTTTAAACTCACAGAAGTAGAAAATACAACATAATAACTTCTGGTGATACTGCATACTGAGGGACTATAGTACATGGTGGATAACAATATATTATATCTTAAATATCTCTGGCAAACTAACACAAAGATAAAAGGTATGTGCTAATTGGCAGTGTTAAATTATCCCACAATTTCTATATAATTTCAGACATTATGTTGTAAACAATAATTACTCATAATACTTGCCAACCTTTAAAAAGGAATCTATCTGTAAACTTTATATTCCCTGTAATTTAGGGGAATCATTGGATTTTATAGAACACATTGCATTGGATAGTTCCACCTCATATACATATTGGATTACTTCAAGTTTTATGTGGAACTCGGAGTGAGAAAGGGCTATGAGGCAGGTTTAGTTTTAACTTTAAGGTGCCACTGGGATTGTATTATTCTGAAAATTGCACCCTGTTGGAATACACCTAATAAGGTTGCTGTGTGGAGTTGCTGTCACATC
Source organism: Chionomys nivalis (assembly GCF_950005125.1). NCBI lineage: Eukaryota > Metazoa > Chordata > Mammalia > Rodentia > Cricetidae > Chionomys > Chionomys nivalis. The sequence continues at coordinate 55,812,672 of NC_080101.1, read as the reverse complement.
CCAATAGAAGGCATAGTATGAAGCACTATGATTTCCAGGCAAGGCAATGTTATCTACAGAATAGGAATTCTTACAGCTGACTGGCTTTCAGACATATCATTGGGTCCCTAAAAAGACTGAACACCTACTCCTGGGTAAAGAAGAGCCTGCCATGAACTGGGTATTAGCACACTGTCTTATTTTGAGTGAGAAAGAAACAAACCACTTTCTGATAGAGCATTAGACCCATGAAAGATTCTAGGATCATTTCTCAGAACACAGTTTAATTACAGGAACAAACTGGCCAGAAAGTTGTATTATTGATCTTTGCTTTCATGTGGCCTCTCTCTTCAAAATTATGCACATGAGTTCTTAGAGTGGGCATTGGATCGGATTGGTCACATATAATTCAACAGAAGATGGTGGTGATCACCAGAGAAAAACAAGTCTGTTTCTTTTTTCTTCCTTTTTAAAATTGATTTTTATTGAGTTCTACATTTTTCTCTGCTCCTCTCCCTGCCTTTTCCTTCGCTTTTAACCCTCTCCCAAGGTCCTCATGCTTTCAGTTTACTCAGGAAATCTTGTCTTTTATTATTTCCCCTGTAGATTAGATCCATGTATGTCTCTCTTAGGGTCCTCATTGTTGTCTAGGTTTTCTGGGATTGTGATTTGTAGGCTGGTTTTCTTTGCTTTATGTTTAAAAACAACAAGTGATAATTGTTTTTCTGAGTCTGCGTTACCTCACTTGAAATTATGTTTTCTAGCTCCATCCATTTGCCTGCAAATTTGAAGATGTCATTATTTTTTCTGCTGGGTAGTACTCCATTGTGTAAATATACCACATTTTCTTTATCCATTCTTTGGTAGAGGGGCATTTAGGTTGTTTCCAGGTTCTGGTTATGACAAACAATGCTGCTATGAACATAGTTGAGCGCTTGTCCTTGTGGGACAATTGAGCATCCTTTGGATATATACCCAAAAGTGATATTGCTGGGTCTTGAGGAAGGTTGTTTCACAATTTTCTGAAAAATTGCCACACTGACATCCAAAGGGGCTGTACCAGCTTGCATTCCCACCATCAATGCAGGACTGTTTCCTTTACCCCACAACCTATCCAGCATAAGTTGTCATCAGTGTTTTTGATCTTGGCCATTCTTACAGGTATAAGATGAAATCTCAGAGCTGTTTTGACACAATATACCAAAATTTATAGGACACAATGAAAGAAGCATTAAAAGGAAAGTTCATAGCACTAAATGCCTACATAAAGAAACCGGGAAAATCCCATACTAGAGAATTAACATAACATTTGAATACTTTAGAACAAAAAGAAGAAAACTCACCCAAGAAAACTAGATGACAGGATGTAATCAAATTAAGAGCTGAAATCAACAAAATAGAAACAAAGAAAACAATACACAGAATCAATGAGAAAAAGAGTTGGTTCTTCAAGAAAATCAACAAAATAGACAAACCTTTATCCAAACTAAGGAAAAGGCAGAGAAAGAATATCCAAATCAACAGAATCATAAATGAAAAGGGCAGCATAACAGACATGGAGGAATTTCAAAGAATCACCAGGTCATATTTCAAAAACCTGTACTCCAAAAAATTGGAAAACTTAAAGGAAATGAACAACTTTCTGGATAAATATCACTTAACAAAATTAAAATAAGACCAAATACACAAATTAAAAGGACCTATAACTGCTAAAGAAACAGAAACTGTCATCAAAAGTCTCCCAACCAAAAAAGCCCAGGACCAGATGGTTTCAGCTTACAATTCTACAAGATTTTCAAAGAATAACTAATACTAATACTCTTCAAATTGTTCCACATAATAGAAGCAGAAGGGTCATTGCCAAACACTTTTTATGAGACTGAAATTACCATGATACTCAAAACACATGAAGACATTACTAAGGAAGAGAATTGCAGACCAATCTTCCTCATGAACATTGATGCTAAAATACTGGCAAATTGAATCCAAGAACACATCAGAACCATCATTCACCATGGTCAAGTCAGTTTTATTCCAGAGATGCAGGAATGGCTCAACATATGAAAATCTGTCAATGTAATCTACCATATAAACAAACTGAACCACAAGTTTGTTTCTATGAAAGCACAGTAGGTACTCATGGAATTGTTTGAAATGAGTTTTAATGTATGCATGCCTGCTTATAGGTATAAAATAAACAGTGGCAACAAAAATGGGCTAAGAAGACAAAAGACCTGAGGTCTTAACTATTCTACAGATGAAGATCTACAGGGAAATAAGCCTTCTAGACCTGTTGAAGAATTGATCAAGAATGAGTGGAATGAACAGAAAAAAATACCGACAGCTTGAATTTTGCAGGAAAATGGATAGAGTTAGAAAACTTTATTTTGATTGAGGTAACCCAGACCCAGAAAGACAATTATCACATTTACTCACTCATAGGTAGTTTTTAAACATAAAGCAAAGAAAACCAGCCTACAAACCACAATCCCAGATAACTTAGACAACAATGAGAACACTAAGAAAGACTTACTTAGATATACTCTACATGGAATAGAAAAAGACAAGATATCCCGAGTAAATTGGGAGCATGTGGACCTTCGGGTAGGGTTGAAGAGGGGAGGAAAGAGGCAAGGAGGGGAGCAAAGAAAAATGTAGAGCTCAATAAAAATCAATAAAACAGAAGGAGTAGAATGTAGCATGCCCATATTATGTCTTTTGTTGAGAGTGATGCCACCCTTAATTTAATGAGTTTTACAAAAAATTGAACATGTCCATAAATGATCAAAAGCTTATCAGTGTTTGGCTATATTTAAAAACACTTGAAGTTCACCCATTAACTTAATAGAGTCCAAAGATTAACAATATGTAATCTAGAACAAGCAACATTCTCAGGAAAGTCCAAAGCAAACTGAACTTGAGGTATCTAGTTACAGCAATGTCAATCAATATCAAGCAGGTACTTGCTGGCATGGTACCCAATGTCATCCTTTGAGTATATACTTGATGATCTTTAGTGGAAATTTACATGCTCTAATTGGATTAAAGAATTTATGGTGGTTTCATCTTCCCCATTTTGCTTATTCTTCAGATGGTCTAAGAATTTGAGACCAGAATGAAAGGATTCTTGTTTTAATCGATGACCTTTAAACTCCAAGAAATATGTATTTATCTAAAATAATTTTAGCTCTTTGAAGGATGAACCACAGGAATCTAAAGAGTTCCTTTCTTATTATTTTGTTTTTCTCACTCCTTCCTCTTCCTATTCCTCCTCCTCTTTCTCCTCCTCTTCCCTTCTTCTTCTTCTTCTTCTTCTTCTTCTTCTTCTTCTTCTTCTTCTTCTTCTTCTTCTTCTTCTTCTTCTTCTTCTTCTTCTTCCTCTTCCTCTTCCTCTTCTCCTCCTCCCCTTCCTCCTCCTCTTCCTCCTCCTCCTCTTCTTCTCCTTTTCCTTCCTCCTCCTCCTTTTCTTCTTCTTGCATAGTTCTGGCATACAAAACTGGCAATCACATATTTTTCACCAACATTGTACTTTGCTCTATTCTCTTTAAGAGTAAGAGACCAAATGTTTGATCATTAACATCATTTGAAACATGGCTTTTTATCTAGGTGAGCTGGACATTTGTTTCCTTAATGACCACATTGTGTGAATGATTACCATCACATAACTCCATCTTCAAACCTAAGAAAGACCATGAGTGGGATATAAAAATGACATCCATGGTAATACATATTGCAGCAAAATGCAGTTTAATTGCATTAAAAGCTAAAATAGTGCAGCAGAATTCTTCCTTTCCTCAATTTTATCCCATACAATAGACATTTTATGTTGCAGGCAGTTGCTTGCCCCAAGGGAAACAGTTGTGAGTTGGACAATGACTCATCTATCTTTCAAAGACCTATTAAAATAAGCACAATTCTCATTGCAGGAAACCTGAGAATTCTTATTATGTTCTACACCAGGGATGTCAAATATTTCAGTGATTGAAGCTTAATATAAAGAGAAGTTTGCCTAATTAGTTTAACTATATTCTGAGGCAAACTTTCACCTAAGGATAATTTTCACCTGAGATTTTCAGAATTATTTAATTTCTCAATTTTTATTTATTTATCTTATAAGGCATAATGAAAAAACAGACATATATATGATAAAGTAGGCATTCTATTTTGAATGGCATAACTATAGGCATTAATTATTTTTAATTTTGAACACAGTTTCAATGTAGACAGCTTACTGGTAATATCACATAATTATTTATGTTTCTTATATTGCTTATATTTTTTTCAGGGCTGGGTCTAATATAGCACAAACTGATCTCAAACTTGCTTTATACCAAGGACAACAACAAACTTCTAATCCTCCCACTTCTACCTCCCAAATGCTGATATGATGAAGGTACATCACCGCACTTGGCTTTTATTTTTTTAATATGGTATTATGTATCAAACTCAGGACCTTCTGTATGTTAACCACTCAACCAACTGAGCTACATCTCCTTCCTGTTACTTATATTTTCTAAGGAAAGCATAAAAATTTAAGAAAAAGAAAAACTTTTATAGAGGGTAAAATTTAGGTTAGTAAAATTAATTTTGAACTGTAAAGTTGGAGTTTTAAATTAAAAGTTATTTTAACTGCTACATAAAAATAAAATTAAGCATATTTATGGGGTACTAAGTGATTTTCAAAGTATGTTTGTTGAATAATTTGTGAGAAGATTAAAAAGATTTCCTTAATTCTCTGAAATATATAGTATATTATCATCCTTAGCCACACTTTTGTGTCATAACATATTGGAACTCCAACTTAGTACTCACTAGTCTGCCTTCTTTTGTCTTCTATTCATTCGCTCCCTAGACTCTGAATACTGCTATTCTCACAATTATGTAAAATCATGCATTTTTTATTTAATAGTATTTGTTTTTAGTTTACCTACCAACTACAGTTCTCCTGCCTCTCCTCCTCCTGCCTCCCACCTTTCCACTACCCAGCCGTCATCCATGCCTCAGAAAGGATAAGGCTTCCTTTTGGGAGTCACTAATGTCTGACCTATCAAGTTGAGACAGGATCAAGCCACTCCATCTTGTATCTAGACTGAGCAAGACATCCTTCCATAGGTAATGGGCTCCAAAAAGTAGACAGAGCCATTATGGAGTTAGGGAGAATATCATGTTTTTTTTTTTAATTAAAGAAGTTAAGGGAGGAATAAACATCATGGATTTTAAATCCTAATTCATATGGGTATGTCTTCTTTTTGTTGTTACTGTTTCAGATAAATGTATATTCAATTAAAAAGAAGTAATACTCCCCAAATTTATAGGATTGTTTCTTCTAGATAAAATGATTAGAATTAAAAATTTAATGTCAGAAGAAAGTATGTAATTCCATAAATGGATGAAAGTGGCTGTCGTCATTTAAAATTGTGGATTGGACTTATAACAGAAGAATAAATCAGAAAGTAGTATAAAGAATGATAACATATTCATTTAGAATGTATATTCTTCATGCCTATATTTATTAATTACTAAGTATACCTAAACCAAGAAACATAATCTTTTCTGGTAATTTATTTTTACATAGAAGTGAGAAGGTTGGCCAATAATGACATTATTATTAATTATAATATAAAATAATATATAATAGATATTATATATAACCTAATAATATAATTTTAAGACAATAGCATGTAGTGTATTAGAGATATAAAAATTGTTCCCTAGAATTATAACTTTGTCTCTTAATGCTGTTAACTCAGTGGTTTTAATTGTACTTAAACAACAGCAGATGTTCATCTAAGGCTCAGTTATGATCTAGGTAACTGTTAAGTTTTGAGTATTTCAGAACTAATATCAATAATCCATAATACATTCAGTAACATTCAAATTTCAACTATCAAGATCAGATTTGGAAGCACTGAGTTCAGTGGAAACTGCCATTTATTTTTCTCTTAGCTAAGTGCCCACATGTTTGTATGAAGAATGATTTGGCAAATATCCACGGTTCTGGACATAGAGAATATTGCATAATTTTCAGAGTTAATTGATATTTCCTTTGCAGTTGTCAATACTGACAATACTCGTTCACATAAATATATATATAATAAAATGTCAGAGTATAGTGTTCATTTTATGTATGGGGTTCACTCCACGAGATTTTGTTTTTTTGTTTTGAGACTGGTTTCTCTTTGTATTCCAAATGTCCTAGAATTCCCTTTTGAGCCAGACTATTCTCGTCTGCCTGCTGAGAGTTGGGATTAAATTAATGTGCTACCATGGCTGTCCATTTAATGATTTTTAATATGAAAATCCAGTTATCAGCTCAAACTATAATAAAAAACTTCAACATACTAATACCACAACTGAGGGATATAGTAATTTGATACACTTATATGGTGAAGAATGATGTCAGGAAAACATGTCTTTCTTTTCCATAATTAAACAATTCTTTTTACATGAGCAGTTATCTTTGCATGTACAGTAAAAAAAAAACTATAATTTATAACATTCCATAGGGTCTAATCTCTGTCAAGATATTTCAGGGGCTTTAGTTGGCACCATGTATTATCATGGCATGTCCAATGAGATATGCATATGTTTCTATTTTTCAGTTCAAGGCTCTGGTGAAGTAGTGTGATACTATATGGGTGAGCCCAACCAGAAGCATCTTGAAATCATTATTATTTGATTTTCAATTTCTTTTGGTTGTTATGTGTTAGACATCTTCTATTGTGGGCAAGTTTTTCACTACTTTCACAGTTGCTTATGGACTCCATATGATCTAGTTTAGATTATTTTGACGTATAAGTTAGGTTTATCTGTAAACATAGATCAGGTTTAAAAGAAGATGTATTTATATTTTAATCATGGGACACATAATTAATATAAAACCTTCGCTACCTGATGCAGACAGAGTTGTGCCCTCTACAAATTTTCCTAGGTTCAATCCTGATCATTAGTTTGATGGTATTTGTTGTGAGGGTTTGCAAGGCTATTCATTGGCTTTTAGATAAATGCATAGAATTGGTGGAATTGGTGAGCTCCTGAGAAGAGGCCAGAAATCTTGTACTCTCTTCTGTCACTCGGTGATGATATAGAACAAGACTGCAGTCCCCAGAGTACAAATACTTACTTTCTTCTTCTTCCTCCTATTCTTCTTTCTTCCAGATACCAAATAAGAAAACCATTGTCTCTATTTCAACAATGGCCTTTCCTCATCTTTCTCTTTCTCCAGGCTTCCTGGCCCAAGTGATAGTAATACCAATATACAATATTCCTATGCTTAAAACTCTTCTGTAGAATCTTGTAAGTTTTACAAAAGTGTAAACATTATTTGTCTTTGCACAGTATTTTTATTCTGTCTATGCACCTTTATTTCAAATGCAACATTCTCTTGGTAAGATATTTTGGTTATTTTGGTACCAACAACATTTCATCAATCTCCACAGCATCCTGTGGACACTCAGATTCCCTCACTTGTTAGCCCTTATGTTTATAAGGCAATAATTTCTCTAGATAGTACTAATTCCTTCCCTTTCATTGCACTGCTGACTTTCTTAGGGTGCTATTTCCAAATCTTGTTGATCTTTATTGGTTACTCTTTTCATCACTTCCATGTTTCTTTCATTATACTTATTAAAATGGGAAAGTTCAATTACCTGTGTGATTAATTATTTAATGCCTGGCAAACACAGCCTTATTTGATGCCATATTCTTATCCCAAGGAAACCAATCTTAAGTCCATTAGTAAGGGAAACAGCTATCTCTGCTCAGCACTTGATGAAAGATGAATGTCTACTGGTATTTGCAATGAACATGAATATTCTATTTTTAAGAAGACAATCTTGTAGCTAGGTGAGTGCTGAATGAGGGTGATAGCAAGGGAGTGCCATTGGCTGATGAATGTAAGCATCCATTAAGGTGTCTCTAAAGCACCATCGTGGACAGGAACATGTGTGAGAACAACTGGTAGAGTGGAAACCTCAGAGAGCACTCAGAAGTTTGCTGTCCAGGAGGCCATAAAACACAGAGATTCACAGAGGAATTTAAAACTTTATTGAATCAATTTTGAGCAACACAGAAAGAAACATGGGGAGAGGATACACAGTTAATGCATGGTGTAGTGAGTGAGGAGAGTAAAGACCACACACTTTACTTTTGGAAATATGCCTACATTAAAAATTTCATGTGGATGTTAATATTTTTTCTCCTTTCTAGTGGTAAACCCACAGGCAGAAGGCGCCTTGGGTTATTAGTACAACTTTCCTGTATAAAGTAATTGAAAAAAATATGTGAATTATAGTTATGACAATTTCAGATAATATCTAGATTTCATACGTGTCTTGATTTAAGAGCACACAGAATAAGAATGGACTTTATCTGTAGATTATTCAATTTAAAATTCGCAACTCTTAGGTATTATGTATGTTTCTAATACCTATAACATTGCAGCACCTTTTGTGTATTTAATCTCAGGGACACTGAGTAGGGTTTTCAGTCTTCTCTGTTTTACACATATGCACTTTACTTGACAAAAAAATTTTTATGTTTTACATAGTTAAGTGAAGGCACTTAACGAACCCAATAACTTCTGTCTGAATTATATAAAATGTTGACTCACTGGTATCTTTTACATATTTCAAACATTTTAAAAATGTTTGACAGTGGTCTATGTACTGCACTCATTCTGCTAATAACATTGAACATTCTCAAAAGAAAGTGCCCATTTTGAGAGGATAAGTGACATGTCTAATATGGGGCTATTCTGTTGTAGTGCTACTAAGATACTCTAGTAAATATATTTGGGTGAACAGTGAAGGAGACCAATGGGTTAATGATAGTTTTTTAGGTTGAACAATTGATTTTAGATCAAGGTTATGTTAATTATACTCACGATCATGAATGAGAGCCCCCCAGTGAAAGCTTTTGCTGGAACTAGATGAAATCTAAATTAAAGGATTGGCTAGGAAGCATCCCTTCTGTAAAATACAGAGAAGAAATCAACGAGTAACAGATATTAGAAAAATTTCCCTGAAAAGGATCAAATGCTTTTAAGAAAAGTCTAATGTAAATAATATAATGATAATATTTGCTACAATAGGGACTTACACCCTTTGCTGATGAAAATGCAAAGTAGTACCACCACTTAGGGGGAAGAAATAGATGGGAGCAGAAGGGTGTCTTTAAAGGGCAATCAGAAAATGAGAGCATGCTCAGGAAGGAACAGCAAGCATGTCCTTCAATAAATGGAACTATTCCCTGCTTTCTAGCATGTCCTGTGGAGTTCCTACACATCACAGTGGATAAATAAACTATGCACCCAAAGATGATGGACTCTAAGTATTGCTTTTTCATTCTTAGCAATGATATTTTGTCTTTAGAAATGGATGGACTAAAAACAATTTAGAGCACGCATTAGACTTTTACAGAGGACTTTCCGTGTTTCCCTAAATGTAGGACCCTGTCCACTTTTGCAACTAGGAGATTAATTATTTTAAGAGCTGGTTGAGACATTGTTGGTAACTGGACTTGATTTGATTTAAGACATGGTTACATAATGAAACTCCTTGTATGGTTAAGTTTTATCAAACTCCCCTGCAATTTGAATTTAGGCAATTAGGAAATCCATTGAGGATGTTCAACATAGGAGTGAGAAGTTATGCCTTTCTGTACTAACTGCCGAACAGGAAACACTACAATTTGAGAGGAGGTAGAAATGAAGTTCTGGTGATGGTCAGAGACAATCACTTGACTATATTAGAAGGAGGGAAATAGAGAAAGAAATTCTTAGGAAGATGTCCACATAATCAAATGCTCTGTTGTGTAGATGGCACTTCTTGTTCTGTGTGGATTCTTCTTACAGTGACACACACAACTCACAGGATTTTCAGAAGCCAGACTCTAAAATTCCGTAATTCCCAGATGTTCTCTGTTGGTACAACTCTGGACAACCTTAACCTGCTGTCTTTTTCTCTGCCCTTAGGCTGTTCTCAAAAGATATAAGGTCAATTTAATTCAATCGAACTGATTTGACCTATTTGTGTTTATTGATTGTTTGGTCACTGATCAAGGACTTAGCTCTCCTACCTGCTGCCCTTCCTCATTACCTGAGCTCCTTTCCTCAGAGCTGCTAAGAGTCTGAGTCACACATCCCTGGTCGGTAGGATAGGCACCTGCCTCTAGAGGAGTGCCGGATGGGTCAATTTGTTAAGCTGCCTTGAGCAAGAGTGGTTCCCCTCTCTGTTCCCTGTGTTTGTTTATGGAATGAAATCAGATCTGAGTTCAGTTTCTCTCTTGTTTTCTTGTGGAAGGTAATTTTGTTGAAGTTAATAAACTAAAACTTTGATTTTATTCCTAGAAGAGAAGAGATCTAAACATAACATTACTTTATTATTTTCTTGAAATGATGGCATGCAGCTATTTTCTACCAGTTAACTATCTTCTCGGTGGATGTTCTAGCTTTCTTCAGCAAAGGGCATGTGAACCTTGCAATTCTCTGAATTGCCTGAGTCTGGTCAGTCATGAGTTCTAAGACCTTGTAAGTTTTGTTAGTTTTCTGAGTCTTATGAAAGTTCCTCCTCTCTGAAGGAAGGAATATTACAACTTCAAGGAAATCATGAAAGCATGGGTGAAATGCTTGCTCTCTCTCCACCAATATAGAAGGAAGTGAAAGCTGAGAAAGAAGACTCTCAGGTAGCAATACCTGCCAATTGTCTAGGGGCCCAAGAGACTGACTTCTTGTGAGTCATCAAGCATGCTGCTGTGAGTCTTTAAAGAGCGTAGCTGCCCTTGAGTGACATATGACTCTGTAAGTAAACTCATGCGTATATTTCTGTAGGTAGCTTCAGTAAATGTACTGGTTCACAAAACTAGGCATTTGTGAACTTTTATGCTTATTGTTTGTTTATCTGTCATTAATACTTTATCTGGTACAAATAGATGGGTGTTTCATCTTCCCAGCAAAGTTTCATAACAAGTAGATAGAGAAGAGACTAAAGATGAATTACCTTGGCTCCTTTGGGCTCTGGCAAATCAATGAATGATAGAAAGGTGTACACCTTGGGCGGAACCATGTACTTTGTGGCCAGAAAGCAAAGGCAGAAGAAAATACTGGGACCCCGAGGTCTCCTTTGGTGACAATGTGCCACCAATGACTTAAGGCTCTCCCACTGATACCATTTTCAAACTTTTGGCATCTTACTTTAAAAGCACTGGCCTGGGGACACATAACTTTTGCGGGGCCTATGAAAGGAGTTATGTGTTACAGTAACTGAATAGATCACAAAGAACAAAAGGGTAACTTCCATGTTTGCCTTAGAAACTTGCCTCCTCCCTGAGGTGCCCAATTAGCCTCCCTTCATGTTCTCCACTCACCTTGTTAAAGAGGTCTAAGTCATGGCATTCTGATATTGGAAACTTCCATGTGATCCAGTGACTCAATCAAAAGAGAAGAAAGGCTTATAGATGATTTGTAGAACATCTGAGCTGGTATTTATTGAACTTTATCAGTTCAGTAAAGTTCCACAGAAGATGCATAGTTACTTAGACAGAACTGATGACTCCAGGTAACAAATCATCTGTGTAATTCCTGTATCCTTGGAACCATGCCTTTGGGTAAAACTTGAGGTAGAAACAACAAGGAATGGAAGTGATCATGTCTGAAATATTTTGAAACGCTAAATATAATAAAATAAATTTATTTATTATTTATTCTGTTCCAGGTTCTGGTCAAAAGATTTATGTCATATTTCTTTTAAGTCAGATGATGCAGTTATGTTGGTATCCATTACATAAGAGGAAAATTGAGTTATTAAATAGTTAAATATCTCCTGGTATTTTCAGAGCTTGCAAGGCCCACTGACTTGATTCAAACCCAGGGCCCAGATAGGTCTGATACATACTCAAAACCCTTTGGACACTACATCTGAGATAAGAAGACATTCTACAAGGTATTGTTCAAGGCTGAACATTTATATCTGAAAATGATACTATTTGAAGAGTTTGGGGTGATGTTTGGAAAAGATAATCTGTATAGCTATTTTTCTGTTAAATTTATAATTATTTTAAACATCATTTTTATGGTTGGTGGGTGATTCATTTTTTTATTGATATTTATTGAGATCTAATTTTCTCTGCTCCCCTCCCTGCTTCTCCCCTTCCCTTCAACCCTCTCCCAAGGTCCCCATACCCTCAATTTATTCAGGAGATCTTGTCTCTTTCTACTTACCATGTAGATTACATCTATGTATGTCTCTCTTAGAGTCATCATTTTTTTTTGCTTTATGTTTAAAAACCACTTATGAGTGAGTACATGTGATAATTGTATTTCTGTATCTGGGTTACCTCACTCAAAATGATGTTTTCTAACTCCAACCATTTGCCTGCAAAATTCAAGATGTCATTATTTTTTTCTACTGTGTAATACTCCATTGTGTAAATATACCACATTTTTCTTATCAATTCTTCTATTGAGGGGCATTTAGATTGTTAAATATCTTTGTGAAACATCACTAGCAGACTCTGCATTATTTGTCTTGTTAGACTGCTCATCTTTGAAATCTAGAAAGTTAAATATTTATATATACAAAATTTAAAAATTGCACACTTTCACACAGAAAGACACCCACATACACCCACACACCTATGTGTTTTCCATGTTCAAACACTGCTGCCTTGTCAGATTACCTGACCTCCCTAAAATTTAACTTTACTTCTCTGTTTTGTGGTGTTTTGAATGGTGCACCTCATAACATTGGTATTGGATAAATCTGCCATAACCTAAGAACTCAATGAGTGCTGTGAGCATTGTTATCTTTATGGTTATTTGAAATTAGCATACATCCTGACAATTGAAATTACTGCTCTTTTATTTGTAGCTAGTATAGAATAAATTTCTTGTATCTGATTAGAGATAATTTTCTTCTACTCTTATAAAGAAAATTATATAATAATCTTGATAATAAAAATATTCTTTTTATATGTGTATGTGTGTACATTGCATTCATGTCGGCATATATATGTGAAGATGTAGGCACATGTGTGCGTGCTAAGTGTGGCGGTCAGAGGTTGATATGTGTCTTCCTTGATGACTCTCCACCTTGCTTATGAGGACAGGTTCCCTCAGTTGAGCCCACAGCTCACGGATTCAGCTAGCCCAGCTGGCCATCTTGCCACAGAGAAAACATGTCCCTGCTCCCTGAGTACTGAGGCTGCAGATGGACTTTCATACTTGCTGGCATTTACATGGGTGTTGGAGATTTGAATTCAAGTTCTTATTCTTGCATATGAATGCTTTAACAATTGAACCAATTCCCAGTCACGTAAATCTTTTTCAAATGGGCACTATGGTTGCACACTGCGATAATATCTTACAGTAAGTCACAGAATTAATTCTATCACCACGGATATGCTGGAGTCATATTTTATTTTATAAGTACAAGTGTTTTTCCTGCATGTGTGTGTGCATCACTTGTGTACCAGATTCCTCAGAGGCTAGAAAATGACATTAGTTCACCAAGAAATGAAATGACGGAGAGTTGTAAATGGCTGGGTGGGTGCTGAGAATCAAATCTGGGCCCTCTAGAAGAGCAGCAAGTGCTTCTAACCACTGAGTCATGTCGCCAACTCTATGTTGTATGGTTTTAAAACCTTTTTCTGGTCATCAATGTAAAGTTAAGCAATGCATTTTAGAAAAGGATAGACTTTTAAATTCTTCTGGTGTGTGTGCGTGTGTGTGTGTGTGTACACAGCTGTATGAACACATCTACACAAATGTGCAATTCACTAGTTTCTCAGTGAAGCCTGCTGTCAACTCCCCTTTTCCAAGTTATTACACGAAAATGCCACTCGAGTCTCACTTGGACAGAAGCAGGCTTATTAAATCTACTGGAATAAAATAATTATATTGGTAAAGGGTGCTTCAGCTTCATGCAAGTTTGTATACAGCTTGTTTTGCAGGTTTTCAGAAGAAGAACATATTTGACCGACAGTTAAGTTTCCCCATAAACTCCAAGTGGAAAGTTTACAGCATCTCCTGAATCATGCTGGGAACCTAAAGTCAAAGAAGGCGATGAAAGAGTCTGCTCTTTTTCCCTCATGCCTAATTCTTGTTGTTTTAACTGAAGATGCATGTATGACCCCAAAGCTGTGTTTTCTGTACATATTTGCAGTTCATGCTTCCCTGATCTTCCTATGTCTGTATTTTTAAAGCTAACCTTATCATAGTGTTTTCTAAAACTAAGTAAAGAGACCAACTCAAGAACTACAGTTTATCAAAGATGACTAAAATAAAGGGAAATTGTACTATTTGCTTCTGGTTTTAGCTTTCAGGCAGGATTTGGAAATAATTGGATAAAAGTTGTACAGAATTTAATTATCTGAGATGCTCTCAATTACTAACAGTTTACACACATATTGAATAATTCTAATTACAATACTAAGTCAATATCTTCATAACTTATAAATCAATGTATATATTTAAAAAATATGTGGCATTTTCCTGTTTAACTGATCATTCAATTCATTGATGAGAAAGGCTAAGCCTGGTAATGTCCAATGGTCATAGTAATAGTCCCATTATATCAATATCATTCTATTTGTTCCTCTGTATTGCCTTGACATCATAGTGATGTTAATAGTATCCTTGAGATTATTTTATTATCTAACATATTTTTAAATAATATTTTAAGTTTATAATATAATTATTAGTTTCCTCCTTGCTTTTCCTTTCTCCTTCCACCCTGCCATGACTTCTCACCTTGCTCTCTTTCAAATTCCTGGACTCTTTTTCTTTCATTATTGTTGCATATACATATGAATATACACATTATACATATATTTCTAAATATATAAATGCAATTTGCTTTAAGCATAAGTCATTGTGGTGACTAATCTAGATTGTCAAGCTAATTATATTTAGAATTACCATGGAAACAAAACTTTTACCATGTCTGTGAGGGAGTTGAACATGTCATAGATTGAGGTGGAAAGACCCACACTAAATGTAGGAAATATCACTCCATTGGTTGCTGTCCCTGACTAAATAAAAGGAAGGAGACAATCTGACAATAAGCATTTACTGCTCTTTTCACTTCCTAGTTGTGGCTACCTAGAGTTCATGCCTCCATTCTTCCTCTGCCCTGCAAATTGGGTCCACTCCACTGTAAGCTCAAATAAGTTGCTTGTGTTGGGTATTTTGTCAGGCAATGGGAAAATTAACCAATTTTGTCCTTAAGTGGAACATGTTTCAGAGATTAGAGATATTGTAACACTAAGTACTTGGTAGCACTGGAGTGAGTAAAGAGCAGATTCCATCACAGATCTTATTCTTTTGCCAGGTTCTCCTCTACAACAGAAAAGAAGACATACAAATGCCTTTCACTCTGTGCCATGATTATGTGCAATGACACAGGTCAACTTAGACCTAAGTGAGGATTGTCCTATTTGGACAAATATTTATTGTTTGGAATGGGTGAGAAGGGATAGAAAGGCATAAAGTCCTCAAATTATCTTGAAACCTGTCTAGGACTCCAGGAATCAGGAAGAAGAGAGATAAATTTCAATACTCAAGTTTCTTTTTTCACTTAGGGTCAGCTGCCCAAAGAACAGTATCTACCATATTTAAGGTGGGTGTTCTCATCTTTATTAAACTAATCGTTTTTGTTACATTGAAGAATCTCTGTGATATTTTTCATAGCATAAGTTACTTATTTTTCTAAGTTAGGCTTTGAGTATGGCCATGTATACCTCTTACCATAACTGTCCACATCTATATGTCAATCATGGTTTGAAAGCACATGTGTGGATACATTGGAGCATTGATTCAAGTGGAAGATAATGAAAGAGAAAAACTTCAGAATATGTGGAAAATATAAGCTTGAAATGGGAGTAGGAATGTATGAGGTCATTCATTTCAGAAGTAAATGAAATCTTAAAAGAGTTTTCTTGAGCAATTCTATGTTGCAGAACTTGTAGATTAGCATTTAATACATACATATGCACATACAGTTTGCATATTTTTAAAGAAGATGATCTGTCCTGAGAGGTAAATACGATATTGTATTTTGACATGTCTTTAAGAATTCAAAGTAATGTGTGGTAGGGGCTTTGCATAGTCCAATGATCTCATTTTCTTTGATCCAAATATTGTTTTGACATTATTTCTCTATCCAATTATTGACACTATTCTCTCTTTGAATTGTGTCACAAACTAACTCACAGCTAAAGACACTTCTATAAAAAAATGAATAACTCCACAGGGGAAAAAATTTAGAAGTCTCTAATGTAGGGAAAGTGTTACGTGAATATGGTTCTTATGGAAAAATAATCTCCATCACCCACTTTCATAGTTATGGAGAAGTTTTGTTTGCTCATTTGCTTGCTTGATGGTTCATTTTCATTGGAGAAGCAAAATCTAATCTCTCTAAGCTCTAGATCTATTAACACAAAATCATAGTATTTCCCTTCTCCACAGGTTCCAGTCAAAAGTCTCTTACAAATGATTGTATCAAGTTGATGTATTTTTTTTGTCAAATGATAAAATTAATTTGCCAAACTTTGAAACTGCTGTGACTATTTGACAGTAAAGTGATCCATTCAAAGACAACGACCCCAAATGAACTTCCTGTGTTGAAAATTGGAAATGCAGAGATGTTAAGGATCAGAAGTGGATCTGAACTGAATCTTAAGAAAGTGGGGTGCGGGTAGAAGGCACGCCGAGTTTGCACTCTTTCCCATTAACAACTGTACCATAATGACTGAGATTCAGCTGATTTTATTGTCAGAAGATAAAAGGCATCCAATCTTCCCCTCACTGGCATCTCTAATGAGCTAGGGTTATTTTACCTCTTAGCTTACATGTGAAAATCAATAGAATAAGCTCACCCTTTAGCTTTCAGTCAAGTCTGGACACATAGGAGTGAGGAAGCAGAGTTTATTTGTGGTCCCCTCACATACAATGAAGATCCTGTAGCGGTTATTTTCCCCTCACCTTTGCTTGACCTGAAAAATTTTAATAAGATCTGAAATATCTCTGGCTTGACCTTCCACTGTCAAACAGCAATCAAGATGCCTTGTTTAAAAACTGACATTAAAGCAGAAAACACATATGCTAAGCAATGCTACATGAAATGAATATTTCCAAGAAATTCACAGGAAAAGAGTTGTTACAGTGTGCAAACACAAGCTTAAGATATGGACAACTAGAAAATTCATATTATTGTTTCTTGAGTTTTTTTTTTATTTTGGGTAAACATTAACTCCCATTAGACACAGCATTAAAATCAATTTACTCATGTCTTCATATTAATTTAAAATCACATGTTCATAAATTTAATTTCTTCATATTCTATAAATCCTAAATTATTTTGTGCTCTAAAGTAATCATGTATTTATTGTATACAGTTCTATGGAGCAGTAGATTGTTAAAGATTTTAACCAAGGGAGGGTTTTTTTTTTTTTAATATGAGCAATATTTTCAAAAGAAAATATCACTGTGTGTTTAAGAATTGTAAAATTATTCCTAGCCTGTAGTTTGTAGGAAGTCAAATACCCAGAGATTTTAAATGCTTAAAGAGTAGATATTTTCCTGTGCAAGCATGATTAAAATGATATAATGTGTGCTTTTCCGCTCTGGCATCATAGAAACATGTGGTATCTGACACTTGGAGTGATTATTTTATTGAAGACCGTGGTCAGCTATTAGTTAATAGTGATAATGTAGAGGACTGCATACAGTAAGTTTTAAATGTGCCCATAAAGACGTTAACATGCACCCTGCTGGGAACTCTACTGTTCATGCTGAGGTTCAAACACTGAATGGGCTTCCCAGGGGATTTTCACTTTCACAAGTACTTAATGCAATCTTTGGTGTCTCAGGGACATTAGGAACTGTCCACTAAATATCTTTTTTAAGGGGACTTAACAATGACTTAGTTCTACCTCTCTTGAAATATGGGATTCATGGTTCTTTCTCTTAAAATTTAGTGTTCCTAGAGGAAGTCAGGAAGAGCAGAGAACGAGAGTGAATTCATCCATCCCAAGCTGGGTACAATGTAGGTGAGGGCAATGTTCCCTGCAGTGCTTTGTCAGAACCTTTTAACCCTATGTTGAAAGGATTACTACATTACAGTGGGCTACAATGGAAGCTCCAAAGCTATTAAATTGTGGCCTTTTACTGTAAGCTTTTATTAGAAAAAATTCTGTGAACTTTTGACGATTTACCCTCTGAATGAGGGGTTATTCTCTAAATCCCAGAATTGTATAGGTACAGTCAATTCTAGGATTAGAACTCAGATCTTAGATCCATTCCTTTCTGAAAAGCTATTATGATTTTACTTTGGATTAGCAAAGTTATGGACTTTACCAACCCAAATTAAACTCACACAGTATATGCAGAAATGATTTAAGATGTATGAATGAAGGAAAACTATATATAGGATCTAAAACAGCTAAATAATAATATGTACATAAACTCATAGACAAATACTTAATCTAAGAGAAGTTAGAGTGACATTGTTTCTTGGAGTATGATATGCATTTGAAATATTAAAAGGAAGACAGTTAGATTATTCCAGTCAAGATGAATAAGTTTGCATTGCGGTAACAAATAAAAATAGTAGTCTTCAGTGAACATTTTATGTTGTTTTTTTTTTTTTCACAAAATGTTGGCCATCCTATAGGCATCTGTCTTGCATTTTTAGTGACCCAAGTTTGCCAGATCCTCAGTAGATGGCTATCCTCTTTGTTCCTGTGACATGGGATGAAACATGCTGGGATATTGCTTGCATAACAAAAGCAGTCACTTGTAAATAAGACATCACTTTCACGTGTTTCCTTAGACAGGTGGATAGGGAAGCTCGGTAATCTCCCTTTCCTAAGCTTATCACTGGTGAAAGAGGAGAATTGGAAATGTAGATAAATAATCCAAATACTGCATCATAAAATTGTGTGTGGAAAATCCACAAACTCTAGGGCCATTGACAATGCATATTACTGAATTAGCACCACTCATTTCAAATAAATTTTTTTCTGAAAATGTTCTCAGTGATTTCTTCATAAAAATCCATGATAATTTTTTTGTAAAATGCATGCAAATATAGATATTTATAATGTTTTGTATTTCATTAAATATTTAAATGGCATTTCAATATTTAAAATAAAATCCATAGACTAATTTCATTATTGTCACAGGCAGAATATTATATTACTGAAAAGTGCTCAATAAGATTGATTTGTGTTCTCCATAAAATGTAGTCTCCACTGACCGCTTGCCAGGTTGGCTCACAAGAGCCTTTTAAACCACAAACTGTGCTGCGGTCTTCACAAAGCAATGCCTGGAATGCTTACACTGGGCTTTGAAACACTACAAAATATCAATGGACAGTTCACAGCCAATACCTATTCAGCCAGATGCACTTTGCTGTAAATCGCTTGAAGTAGCTATTAGTGTAAATCAAAGCATTAGTGGATTCTAGTTTTTCCCTTTGCCCTTCTACAATATTCATAAACAAATAGTATATCTCAGTGTTCATTGGAAAAATATCACTACTTGATAAACCTTTAGTGACTATAATTTAGTCCCCTACCCCCTTTTAAATAAACTCCATCAATATCGTTCATTATTAATGAAAGGTAGGATGATTCCTGGATGAAGTTGTAGTCCAGGCTTTTAATCGATACCTCTGACCATGTCTGTTTCATTATTGACAACGTCTACCCACACTTACTCTTATAATTAAGTTTTAGTTCAGCATCTAACTTTTCGTCAGCATTTGAAAGGGCTATATTGCGCTCTTAATTTCAGCCGCTGTTTCATCTTTCTCAGTAGGTGCCTATTTTATTGCTAAAGGTCACACTCATTTGTCTGTTCCAACAAAGGCAGCCCTTAAAGTTGGATGTGGTTTTGACAGACAGTGGTCCCTATAAGTGATGGCCTTAAGGACAGAGCTGGCACTGGGAGACAGTCACCGCAGCAAGGGGAATAACAGATAACAAATCATGCCACTATTTTTCCTCCTGGCGTGATTGACGACAGCACAGCGGGTGTAACTTTTCAATGTCCTCAGATTAAAAAACCCTCAAACAAATGAATTCTGAAAATACTGTCCAGAGGCATTAAAGAAAGCTGCTGGACTCAAAATGGGATTTCTTAAAACACCACACACACACACACACACACACACACACCACAATTTATAGCTACTAAATGCAATTATCTAATTTTTCAATGATACTTTTTAGTTGATGTCACATAGAGGGCTACTATTGCAGAGTGTTGCATAGCCAATGTGAAGCTTTCCAGGGAGAGCTGAATGTGATTTTGTAAAACAGAACAAATAGCATCTTGGAAGAAAACTTCTTGTTTGTCAAGATAGTATTCAGTCAGTACATTATAGATTATTTTGTAAAGTATTCTTTTTCTGACATATAGTATAACCATGATAGACATAAGAGTCCTTAAATGACTGAACTCTGGTCATATGTTAAATTACCACCATACATTTTTTGATCATCATAAGGACTCCTAAAGAAATGCAAACGTAAAATACAAATATTTCTGTTTTAAATATTAGTTCTACTGTTCCTGCTGTTTTGTGGTATTGAATAATATTTCATTGACTGAAAAACATAGAACACAATTGTATACCTTTGGTTTCTTTCTTCCATACATTTAATTATTTATAATACTAAATGTAGCTAAGCATAACATAAAATTATATTTTGTGCTGTGTATTTTATATATGCCTATTGCTATTTATATACAAAGATTTGTGTGTATAAGTCATAAGCAAAGGGTAACATGGATTTGGGTATTTTAGTTCTTTTAATAGCTTTTTCCTGAGCAGTTTCACTGGCAGTGAACTGTGATTATGGGCATTTCACTGAGCAATTACAAGACAAAAATTAAAATTTGTGTTGATATAGGTCTGTAGTGATTTACATAGAATTTAATGCAATTCCAACTTCATGAATAATTGGTTGTGATCCAACAGAATACAGGGGTTGCAAAAAAAAGATTTATCAATAGCAAGAAGCTTTTGATTATTTATTGACTTAAAATTAATTCAAAATTAAGTGCATAATGAATCTGAGAGGGTTCTGGTAGTGTTTGTTCAGGCTGCATCCTCCGGTGTCAGTGTCTCCCTGGTTCTGAACTCACAGTGCGCACTCATTGCAGTCTGCATATTGTCATGCCAAGTACATCAGGGAAGACTGCCAGAAATATCTTGGTTAAGACTCAAGACTACATATATGCATATATACACATATATGTATATATTATAACTGCACATATTTGTTTTTATCTTCTCAATATATACATACATACACACATATAATGATGAACTATTTTAATATATGTCTGTATAAGATATGCAATATACTTTTCTTTTTAAGAAGCATAGTGGCTTAATTTTGGAAAGCAGAGTTGTGATACACTCCTATCATGATTCTTCAGACTGTAAATACCAAAATAGTGTATCTTTGGGTTGTAAAATGTTGTGAGTTTGATTTGAGAAGTTGCTGCTTATATTGCTGGTGTATTCCACACACAAAATCATTAAATGAATTTTGGCTTGATATTAGGACAGAAATTCCAACAATTTCAAAAATTTGAACTTCTGCCATTTTGAACTAGACTTTTCTGTGTTGTGGTGTCCTTAGCATTGTTGGTCATAAAATCAAACAATGAAACCACTCTGAAAATTATCAAAATTTTTCTATGTTCTGTAAGATCAAGTATTTAGGCGAGATTTATTTATTTTTTGAAATAAACAAGTACATCATTTCCACTAATGTGTGTATTTGTTTTTATTTTCTCAATAAACCTTAAAATTATATGTACACGAAGGGATTGCCTTAAAATAACTTTTATGATTTATTATCAGTAAATATTTAATCTGTATACTTTTAAATATACTTATATACTCAGGGTTGCATATGTGTTTCTCAGAGGAAAGCTTTGGGGAAGGCTCAATAGTATAACACTTGTCTCTTAAGCTAGAAGACCACAGTTTCTGCTGCAGAACTCAGATGAAAACCAGGCATGCTTGCAATGCCATCAGTGGGAAGGTAAAGTCAGGATGATCATTAGGGTTTGCTGATCAGCCAGTCCAGAGTAACCAGTGATCTCTGGGCCAATGAAAGACTCCATCTCACAGTAGATAGAAGTGGGCAGAATTCCTGAGGACTACCTAGGTGGTTGCCATTAAGCCTACACTGCACTCTCTTACCTGACCCCATCCCACCACCACATTTGCTTGTCCTTCAGACTGAATGTTTAGAAATTTCAGATATATCTAACTTGGTTTTGTAGTTCAGAAGATAGATTCATATTCTCCTAATACACAGTTTTGCCAGAAGCTGTGGCAGATTCAGGTTTCAAGTTTAATACGGCATTTTACTAGACATAAAGACTTGGGAAATTTACTTAACCTCTGAGTGTATTAGTTCCGTTGAAAGTTATTCTTTGTTCAGTTCAGTGCCCCATTTTTTTATTGAGTTAATTAGCATTTTAAAGTCTAGTTTCTTGAGTTCTTTATATATTTTGGAGATCAGACCTTTGTCTGTTGCAGGGTTGGTGAAGATCTTCTCTCAGTCAGTGGGTTGCCTTTTTGTCTTAGTGACAGTGTCCTTTGCTTTACAGAAGCTACTCAGTTTCAGGAGGTCCCATTTATTCAATGTTGTCCTTAATGTCTGTGCTACTGGGGATAAACGTAGGAAGTGATCTCCTGTACCCATATGTTGTAGAGTACTTCCCACTTTTTTTTCTACCAGGTTCAGTGTGTTCAGACTAATATAGAGGTCTTTAATCCATTTGGACTTGAGTTTTGTGCATGGTGATAGATATGGATCTATTTTCATTCTTCTACATGTTGACAACCAGTTCTGCCAGCACCATTTGTTGAAGATGCTCTCTTTTTTCCATTGAATACTTTTAGCTCCTTTATCAAAAATTAGGTGTTCATATGTTTGTGGGTTAAAATCAGGGTCTTCTACTCGGTTCCATTGATCGACTTCTCTGTTTTTATGCCAATACCAAGCTGTTTTCAATACTGAGGCTCTGTAATAGAGTTTGAGGTCAGGGATGGTAATGCCTCCAGACGATCCTTTATTATATAAGATTGTTTTGGCTATCCTGGATTTTTTGTCTTTCCATATAAAGTTGATTATTGTCCTCTCAAAATCTGTGAAGAATTTTGATGGGACCTTGATGGGGATTGCATTGAATCTATAAATTGCCCTTGGTAGAATTTCCATTTTTACTATGTTGATCCTCCCAATCCAAGAGCAAGGGAGATCCTTCCATTTTCTGGTATCCTCCTCAATTTCTTTCCTCATAGACTTAAAGTTCTTGTCAAATAGATCCTTCACTTTCTTGGTTAGAGTTACCCCAAGATATTTTATGCTATTTGTGGCTATCGTGAAGGGTGATGCTCCTCTGATTTCCATCTCTGCTTCCTTATCCTTTGTGTATAGGAGGGCAACTGATTTTTTGGAATTGATCTTGTATCCTGCAACGCTACTAAAGGTGTTTATCAGCTGAAGGAGTTCTTTGCTGGAGTTTTTGGGGTCGCTTATGTACACTATCATATCGTCTGCAAATAATGAAAGTTTAACTTCTTCCTTTCCAATTTGAATCCCTTTGATCCCCTTATGTTGTCTTATTGCTATTGCTAGAATTTCAAGCACTATATTAAAGAGGTATGGAGAGAGTGGACAAACTTGTCGTATTCCTGATTTTAGTGGAATAGCTTTGAGTTTCTCTCCATTTAATTTGATGTTAGCTGACGGCTTGCTGAACAGAGAATTCTCAACAGAAGAAATTCAAATGGCCAAAAGACACTTAAGGTCATGCTCAACCTCCTTAGCGGTAAGGGAAATGCAAATTAAAACAACTTTGAGATACCATCTTACACCTGTCAGAATGGCTAAAATAAAAAACACCAATGATAGCCTTTGCTGGAGAGGTTGTGGAGAAAGGGGCACACTCATTCATTGCTGGTGGGAATGCAAACTTGTACAACCACTTTGGAAATCAGTGTGGCGATTTCTCAGGAAATTTGGGATCAACCTACCCCAAGATCCAGTAATACCACTATTGGGAATATACCCAAGAGATGCCCCATCAAATGACAAAAGTATCTGTTCAACTATGTTCATAGCAGCATTGTTTGTAATAGCCAAAACCTGGAAACAACCTAGATGCCCTTCAATGGAGGAATGGATGAAGAAAGCAGCGGTAAAAAACAATGACTTCTCGAATTTTGCGTGCAAATGGATGGAAATAGAAAACACTATCCTGAGTGAGGTATCCCAGACCCAAAAAGAGGAACATGGGATGTACTCACTCATAATCGGTTTCTAGCCATAAATAAAGGACATTGAGCATATAATTTGTGATCCTAGAGAAGCTAAATAAGAAAGTGAACCCAAAGAAAATCGTATAGTCATCCGCCTGGAGAGGGGAAGTAGACAAGATTGCAGGGCAAAAACTGGGAACTTGCGGGGGAGGTGGCATGGGGCAAAGGGGAAATGGGATGAAAAACATGAGAAGGGGAGGATGGGAGGAGCTCGGTGGATTGGAATGGTTGGGATATAGGAAGGGTGGATACGGGAGCAGCGATTATATATCCTAAGGGAGCCATCTTAGGGTTGGCAAGAGACTTGACTCTAGAGGGGTTCGCAGGTGTCCAGGGAGATGTCCCCAGCTGGTACCTTGGACAACTGAGGAGAGGGAACCTGAAATGACCCTATCCTATACTGATGAATATCTTGCATATCACCTTAGAACCTTCATCTGGCGATGGATCGAGGTAGAGACAGAGACTCAATTTGGAGCAACGGTCTGAGCTCTTAAGGCCCAAATGACGAGCAGAAGGAGGGAGAACATGAGCAAGGAAATCAGGACCACGAGGGGTGCACCCACCCACTGTGACAGTGGATCTGATTTATTGGGAGCCCACCAAGGCCACCTCGTCTGGGACTGAATAAGCATGGGTTGAAACTGGACTCTCTGAGCATGGGGGACAATGAAGGCTGATGAGAAGCAAAGGACAATGGCACTAGGTTTCGATCCTAATACATGAACTGGCTTTGTGGGAGCTTAGCCTGTTTAGACGCTCACCTTCCTGGACGTAGATAGAAGATCTTCGTCTTCCCGCAGGGCAGAGAATTTGGACTGCTCTTCAGTATCGAGGGTGAGGGGGAATGGTGTGGGGGGTGGAGAAGAGGAGTGGGGATAGGCGGAGGGGAGTGGGGGGAGGGGGCAATATTTGGGAGGAGGGGAGGGAAATGGGAAACGGGGAACAGGTGGAAATATTAATAAAAAAAAAGAAAAAAAAGAAAGTTATTCTTAACTAACAAATTATATTTGGAAAGTTATGGGGAAAATTAATGCAGTCGGTAAGTAAAAGGAAGTGTTCTTGCTAATAACATAGTTAAAAGCACAAAGAAAGCTTAACTTAAAATAAAAAGTGCTAGCAGGTAAATAGAGTCCTCTGCCTGTGTCTGACTCAGGACTTTGGATTATACCAAAGAACTTAAAATCCAACCATATGCAATTCATCTGATCTCAGTTTAAGAAAATAGATCATGAGATGGTTTCTGCCAGTTAATGGACTACTTAAACATATTCTAGCAACTAAGATCCTAGCCACTCTCTCACATCTCCTACATTCGTGAGTGCAATGTATTTGTATGCTTTTTTGGTATTACTAACGCAGTTCACTAAAAATGTTTGGACATATCACAACTAAATCCTACTGTCCAAATATGGCAGCTGTGTTTTTTTTTTTTAATTTATTTATTTCAGGCATCACTTGCTTGATTCAAACCAACATTCCACTCGTTTATATCCTCTATAACCCAATGGTTATATAGCAGATGATCTTTACAAATCCACATATTACTCAGGATTACTAGCACAGACTGGGAACATTCTCCATTGCACTAACTAGATTGGGGTAGAGATCGTAGCTACTGGCATCACGTGTGTGGTATACTGAGATGCTACTGTGGTTTACAGTCTCCCTAGAACATCAAATCATCAAATTTAATTGATGGCCATGTCATAATTAATGAACCCTGTCTGGGATTCCAACTTTCAAGATGGTCTTAATCTGCAAAGCACATACCTTGGAACTTTCAGCATGAGATATTAGGGATTCTCCATAGTTAATACCTATTCCCTTGCCTCTAACCACCTCCAATACCTGGGTGGCTTGTGCCATATTTCTTATTAATAGTAATTTCCCACAGAAATGATGTAGGTGGGTGTGGACCTCCTGGCATGCCTATAATCTGAGACAAGCTCCCATGTGATTCTGTTATCAACCTTTCCTCCCTACAATTTGACCAACACTGTAATTTAGGAGCTCTAAAAACAGTGATTGTCCAGGTACATTGATTTACACCCTTCCTCTCCTCTCCTCCCTAAGATTTACCACTATTTGGCTATGGATGCTTGTGAAAAACATACAGTGTGTCCAGTTAGAATTCTCTATTTACAAAGCATATATGTTTTCATTGTGTTGTAATTTAGTAAAAAGGGGGATATAAATGTTCTGAGAAATTAGAGTATATATTCCTCCCTCTATATCTATCATCTTATGTGAACGTATCATTTATCTATCTATCTCTATCTATCTATCTATCTATCTATCTATCTATCTATCTATCTATCTATCATCTATCTATCTATCTATCTATCTATCTATCTATCTATCTACTTACCTATCTTTTATTTTTTTTAGCATCTATCTATCTAGGCATCTATCAATCATCTAATCATCTGACAATATATTTTCAATATTTTCTGTTTGTGTTTCTGCATGTAAATAATGTGTTAATACTCCATTAGAACAAACTATTTTTTAATTGGTAAATAAAGATGGCTCTTGGAAAGTTAATTTTATTTGACTAAGAATGTAGTGCAGTTGGTAGTGACTGGCTATCAAGAAGGAAGCCTTGGATTTGATCATCAACACTATATTAAACTGGGTGAACTTAATGCTATTTTTGTAGACTTGTCCATTATTACTTTGTTTGGGCATTTTTTTTTTGCCCTTATTGGCCTTTGCTTGTCTATTATGGTTTCCAATTTTTTGTTTTCATGGATTTTGATTTTTTTTTGTGTATATGTATTCCATTTTATCTTTCTTTTTAAAAAATTATTATTTGTTTCTTTGTGTTTTTTTTTAACCTGTTTGTTTTTTAAAGAGAGAGAAAAAAGATGTGGGGGATGGGTACAAGGAGAGCTGGGGAGTATCTGGGAGAAGTTTGGAAAGGGAAAATCAGAATATATTGTATAAATTTTTTCAATAAAAACTGGACTGAAGTCTCACGATCCAAAGGAGGAGCAGAAGGAGAGTGAGCACGAGCAAGGAACTCAGGACCGCGAGGGGTGCACCCACACACTGAGGCAATGGGGATGATCTATCGGGAACTCACCAAGGCCAGCTGGCCGGGGTCTGAAAAAGCATGGGACAAAACCGGTCTCCCTGAACATAACGGGCAATGAGGTCTACTGAGAACTGAAGAACAATGGCAATGGGTTCTTGATCCTATTGCACATAATGGCTTTGTGGGAGCCCAGGTAGTTTGGATGCTCACCTTAATAGACCTGGATGGAGGTGGGTGGTCCTTGGACCTCCCACAGGGCAGAGAAACCTGCTTGCTCTGTGGGCTGAGGAGGGAGGAAGACTTGATTGGGGGAGGGGGAGGGAATAGGAGGTGGTGGCGGGGAAGAGGCAGAAATCTTTAATAATTAAATAAATTAATTAATAAAAAAATAAAATAAAAAAGTAAATAATAATAAGCTAAGTGTTTTTATGTCCACCCATAATTCCAGCACTTGAGAGGTAGAAGCAGGAGGGTCAGAAGTTCAAAGTAAACCTCAGTTTCTTAAGAGTTAAAGGCTATCATGTAATACAGGTATCCTTGACTTAAAAAATAAACATGACAAAATTGGTCGCTTACTTTGATATATTTAGTCTTTCTCTCTCTCCCTTTCTCTCTCTCCCTTTCTCTCTCTCTCTCTCTCTCTCTCTCTCTCTCTCTCTCTCTCTTTCTCTTTCTCTCTCTCTCTCTGTGAAATAGATTACACTTTTCAATTTTTAAATGTTGATCTTGATTCAGTATTAATAAGTGATCAAGATCCAAATTACATATACTCTTTATTGTGTCTTACATGATGCTCATATGTCTTTCCCTCTACCACTTCGGAAAAGCCATGAAAAGCTGCAGGAAACCCTCAATAGATTTTTGCTTTACTGAGGCCTGAAGAAAGTGCAGAGGAGTGTACATTGTGCCAATGCCCATGGCTACTGAGCACAGTTGGTGCCAGAAACTCTTGCACCTGTGTTTCTTGTACTTGAAAATCATGTTCCATTTAGGAAGAGAAAAGCAATTCGGAAAGTCGAGTTATGAAAGGAGCCTAAGTGTCTGCCAACAGGTGAAAGGAAACAAAAAATATGGCGCTTGTTCACAATGAAGTTTTATTTATCCATAAAGAAAAATGAAGCTGTATCATTTTCCGGGAAATGACTAAACCTAAAAATAAAACAAATTAAGCAAAATAAATCATGCCAGGAGAGACAAATGTCAAATACTTTCCCTCCTCTCATCTCTCATCTATGGCATATATGAATATGGAAAATTATATCTATTTATCTCCCTCTCTATATTTATGAGAAACTGCAAGCTGGGCATTTTAGAGGAGAACAGAGACCAGAACAAGGTGGGGAAGACAAGTGGATAATGGGAGGGTTAATCTGGTCAATGTACATGAAACATGTGTCTGAAAATGTCATGATGAAACTCATCTTGTTGTATTTTGAGTATGTGCCTTTTTCTAGTTCATTTTAGAGAGTGCTGATCGCAGTACTGGAATACAAGACCAGGGCAACAGAATAACAGACCTAACTCTGTTTTTCCCTGACCAGTGACCAAAACTTCTTTAAAATGTTATCAAGTTATTCTGATAATGTCCTATATCTAAAGCAAGGCTGTGATGATCACCTTATTTCTGTACATTTTCTCCTGTTATTTGATCATTGAGACAATTAGAAAAAAATCACATAATAGAAAATATGATAAGAAAAGTCAAAGGCCCTTTGTAGCATATTGCAATAAAGACTGACATAATTTCTGAAACTTTTCTCAGAAATGGGTGAGTAGAGTTCTCAAAGTGGTTTCCTTGAGATAGCTGGAGTCCATATTAGTTGGCATGATTTCTACTAAACAGTAGTAAAAACTCACGTCCTAAAGACCTACTTTTCACGTCCCTTGTACCTTACCTAGCTCTATTCCATAAGAAATTGCAATGTCTTGATTTGCATTTCTCTAATGACTAAGGATGTAGAGCATTTCCTCAAGTGTCTTTCAACCATTTTAGATTCCTCTGTTGAGAGTTCTCTGTTTAGGTCTGTACTCCCTTTTTTTTATTGGTTTATTTGCTCTTTTGATGACCAATTTCTTCAGTTCTTTGTATATTTTGGAGATCAGACCTGTCTCTGAGATTCCATCTTACACCTGTAAGAATGGCCAAGATCAAAAACAGGGATGACAACTTATCCTGGAGAGGTTGGGGTGTAAAAGGAACATTCCTGCATTGCTCGTGGAAGTGCAAGCTGGTACAGCTCCTTTGGATATCAGTATGGTGATTTCCCAGAAAATTAGGAAATAAACTTCCTCAATACCACTTTTGGGTATATATCCAAAGGATGTTCAATCATGCTATAAGGACATGTGCTCAACTATGTTCATAGCAGCATTGTTTGTCTTAGCCAGAACCTGAAAACAACCTAAATGCCCCTTGACTGAAGAATGGATAAGGAAAATATGGTACCTTTACACAGTGGAGTACTACACAGCAGCAAAAAAATAATGACATCTTGAATTTTGCAGGCGAATGGATGGAGCTAGAAAACATAAAATTGAGTGAGGTAACCCAGAAAGACAACTATCATATTTGCTCACTCTTAAGTGGTTTTTTAAACACAAGCAAAGAAAACCAGCCTACAAATCACAATCCCAAAGAACCTAGACAACAATGAGGACCCTAAGAGAGACATACATAGATCTAATCTACATGGAAATAATAAAAGACAAGATCTCCTAAGTAAATTAGGAGCATTGGGACCTTGGGAAAGGGTTGAAGGGGGGAGAAAGGCAGGGAGGGGAACAGAGAAAAATGTACAGCTCAATAAAATCAATTAAAAAGAAATTGCAATGTTATATTTGCCTTGACTGTTATTTTAAACCTAAATTAATAAATAATCTTTTATAGTCTTATTATTGTCTGAATTTTCTTTTGTATCTTTTGATTCTAAGTTCCTTTTGAAAATTAAAGAAAGGATAATTTGTCAACTGTTTAATGTCACAAACAATTAATTCATTGAATTCTGAACTGGCAATGCAGGTATGGTATGGAAGTTGAGAGTTAAGTATTAGATTCAACTACATGAAACTAGTATTTTAGGTAAGAAAGAAGTACAAATAGATAGTCTGAAAATACTCTTTTGTTTATGACGTTTATTTTTATTTATTCTCAAGCTGCATGTACTGTCAGAAGTGAAAATTCCAACATACGGATGAATTCCCTTTGTTTATCTCAATATTTCGGAATGAACGTGTCTAAAATATTCTGCCAAATTGCATGTTTTTGATTGCCTCTTCATGTATTTGAGTTTCTGAATTAATTTGCAAGAACTTAGTGGTCAAATTTTAATTATTCAGGTGTAATGTAGGCGTTAGTACAAAAATATGTATCATGAAGGATGTTTCTACCTTCACAAATTGGCAGTTTGTGTAATTTTAAATGTTGAATTGTGCACCCATGATAGCTTTCCAAACCGTTTGTTTAGTGCATCTTCAAAGCCACTGTGATGTCTTCAAGTTCCTTTTGAATATCAAAGAATAGTCTGGTAATGTTTTAATGCAACAGTATAATATATTCATTGAATTCTGCACTGGTGATCCAGGTATAGTATAAAAATGATATCATTAAGTACTAGATGGAACCACATCTAATACTTTTTTTAGGTAAAAAATGATTGAATCCTAATTATTACAATTGTATTAACTAGTTTAATTAATAATTATGCTTCACATTTCTGGTTATTTTAGATAACTTATTTTATATTATTTATGTTTTATATTTAATTACTACAATGGGCATAATATAACGATATTTTATATAGCATGCTTGTGGTCAGAAGCAACATTTTATCTTATTTTAAATGTCAACTATCACAAAGTCTATCTGATAGCCTAACGTACTGGAGGTTGACCTATCAATCATCACCAAGCAATGGCAGCACAAACTCACATGAACATACAAAAGACAAGTACAACAAAAATGTATGGAGGTGGGAGGAGAATTTGGGGGAAATGATATTCTCCTATATTTGTGGAATCTGCAGATGAAACTCAAGTCACCATATGTAAACAGCACAGGCTTTTACGTGCAAAGCCATTTTGCTGGCGTGGTGCCCTGCATTTTTAAGGACCCAGGCATCGGCATGTACCTGGGTCTGAATGTTAACACTCCAACTTTCAAGCTGACAGAGTGTGTGTGTGGGGGGGAGTTGCGTAATCAGTCTGTGCTGACCTTTGATCTGTTCTTTGATTGCTGTTACTCATCTCTGAGCACAACAGTAGGAATTCAGGGAGTTCTTAGGGTGAAGCACTTAGAAGCTGGAACAGCGCGGCACATTTTAAGAATTATCTGTTCCCCAAGTCAGTACTGAGATAGTACAAGAAGAGCGGGTGTTTGCTTCTCTCCTGTCTAAATTTTTTTCCATAGCAGATGGCATATTTTGGAGTCTTGTAGATTTACTTGCAAAGCCATGGTATTACAGTGAATCGATTTTGGTTCAAATTTTTGTTATTTACTAGCCATGAGAGTTTTAATTTTCTTGTATGTAAAAATAGGAACAATGCTGCAGCATTTTATGGTAATCCTGAGATTTTAATGAGACAATATTCATAAAGCAGCCAATAAAAGCTAGCCTTGAAGATTTACTAGATGAAAACTCGTTTGACCCAAATATATTCGCCAAACATTAGAAACTGTAAAAATATGTTGTTACTCAATTAAAATAAATATATATTACTTTTAAAGAATTACAGATTTTGGTGACCAATTCTCTACATTAAATCTAAAATAGATTCTTACTGAGGTTCATAAAACCCAGGGTGGAATAGTTTCTCTCCTCATTTTCATAGAACTGCTTAAAAATTCTTGCAAACATAAGAGATTATCTTATTTATGCATTATAGAACGGACGCTGTCTACACAAATTTGTAAAGTGATAGACTTTATGCTAATTTTGCTGTAAGTTTCATGGGCATGGTGGAAGCTTGTTAATAATTTAAAAATTTTACTTCTTCAAGTTACAAATAAGTATTACAGTAAATACTTTCCAGCCTTTATCTAACATGACATCTTACCAATACAGGCATCACAAAATAAATAATTTATGAAAAATATTTATTTAAAGAGCTGTAATTTACCTTGCATTTACCATATGCCATTCATCCAAGTAGCAATATAAAATATTCATTAGAGAAACTCATTAAAACAAACTTCTATACAATGAGGTGACGGGCCAACAAAAAACATCAATCATAGCAGGGCTGTAAGTTTTTATTAGTGCATATGAGAACACTAATATTTCAAAATAGAAAATTATGAATATTTTGCTCTGACTCTGGAATGACCAGGCTGCTACAAAGACAAATTTGATAAGAGTATAACAAAGACAGGAACTGGTTTTTCTTCATTTGTTTTCATTTTAGTCAAGAAATCAGTGACAGTTCAGTGAAATTTATTTTATTAATGATGAATCAACCTGATGTTATAATTAATGGGAAATCTATAGCTAATCTTAGAGGAAAAATAACTAGGCATATAATGATGTTTAAGCCTGGCACAGTAGAGCTCAGTGCTGGGGTCCTGCCTCTGTGTATGTCAGACAGAGAAATCACTGTGAACATCAGAAACACCCTAATGTACAGCAGAAGTCCCCGGGAGAGGAGCAGCCTCCATCATGCTGAGGAGCACTGTTGTAAAAACATCACAAAGGTTGACTCACAAAAATCTTAAGGCTACACTTGTGATAGGTTGTATAAAAACTACAGCATTGCAAGCAATAAGCACACAACTCTGTGGTTCTCGTAAAGTCTGAAATATGAATAATATCTGAGTTCATGAGAAATAACAAGCTCAAATCGATACATTTCCAGGATTCACACAGCAGCATCATGCCTCTGGATCTCCCCTATTAAAACAAATCCATGATTCATTAAGAAGTTCTGTTAAATCTCCGCTTCACATTCACTGCCTTCTATTACACTGTTGATCTGTGATTAAATGTTCTAATAAAATTAACTGGCTTTGCTACAAACAGAACATCTGGAGGTATGTTTAATTTCATGTCAAGCATACACAGGAAACACCTGTCTAGGTGAAGTAATTTTTTTGAAAAAAGAATTGACATTAATCCATCTGTTCTGGAAAATGGTGTCATGGTTGTCACACTAAAAGGTAACGTCAACAAACACAGAAACCCTAAATTGCTTTGGAGCATACATTTTCTAAAATGAACAAAAATGGCTTATCCAAATGTTATCATGTCAGTATTACTTGTGCTGAAAAACGAGCGGACTTCTTCCTGACCTCAGCAACTTGCAGGGCCTGTCCTTTAAATGTCCAGATGTTCAGTTACTCTCTGTATTTAAAGGATTAAAACCACTGGCGTGATTCCTTCTTGAAGTTTCCATGCCAACGTCAAGTTGACACTATCCACTGTGTCTGCCTAAGATAGAAAATATCTACATGCATTTAAATATACAGAATATGCACAGAATATTATACACAATTTAATGAAATAAACATATGATAATTTTTCTTTTTAGAAATTAAGTGTTCAGAAATTTAAGAAGCTCACAGTTTTTCCTCATAGTAAAACAGGTATATTCAAAGGACACCTAATGGAGGAATTGCTCGATTTTGTAATCTTTGTTTTAGATTTATTTTATTTTTAATTAGTTATACATGTGTTGTCTGTTTGTGGGTCTGTGTACATGTGTGGATGTGCCCAGTATATAGTTGAGTAGAAGATCTTTGATTTCTGGTGTTCACACTACAGGGGGCTGTTTTCCATTCATGTGAGCACTTGGATCTAAATCCCAGTTCTCTGAAAGAGCAGCATGCGTTCTTACAACAGGGTTGTCGTTCCAACCGTCTTTGTTTATAATCTTTCACTTTTAATTTGATTTCCTTCATAATTCTCAGCTTATTGATTTAGAAAACTGTTTTCTCTAATCCACCTCTCTCTCTCGTATGTTTGTGTGTGTATGTGAAGAACAGTCAAGCTGCTAATACTGGAGTTTATAGCACTGTGTATCTTTTCAGAGTCACACCGTTTCATCATCTTTAAAAGGTTGATCAAAGTTGATACAAGCTGGGAGTGTGGTTGATAGAAGATTATTTGCTTGACAAAAGCAAGGTTTTTCTTGGATTCTACACAACACCAAAAATAAAGAAGAAAAAGAAAAGAAGAGAGACAGAGACAGAGACAGAGCTAGAGGGAGGAGAATATAAGTTGCTTAAAAATAGAAACAAAAAAAAACAAAACAAAACAAATAATAACAACAAAAGGGCTAGGCATCTTGACTAAGCTCATCCAACATACCTAGGCATACATGGGGTATTGTACCAATATGTAGCAAAGGTCCTTAGTAGTGGTAATTTACATAAATATTTCCATCATTATCTATCCAAAGACAAAATGTGAATATTTAGTTAATACAGGATGATGCAATTGTCTAAAGCCTCAGTCTTCAAAGCATGGATCTGTGTATTCTGAAAACACTTCTGACTCAACATATTGTACATAAAAAGAATACTTGGTTTCATGTTATTTTCCTTAAGAAAGTGTTTAAACAAAGCAGTGTTCCAGGAAAACAGCCCCGGACTCCAACTTGGTGCTCAGTATGACAGTGCCACTCAGAGTACATATGTCTGTAAGCCTAGGGTATAGTCATCAAGGAATTTGCTGCAAGTCTTTTTGAAGGACAACATTGCCAGTGCATTTTATTGAGGTATTACAAAAACTTTATTTTTAAAAATCCAGCAACTACAATCAAGTAATGAAGATTTACTCACCAGATATAACAATAGGATATAAAAGTTTGAAAAAGTAAATTAAAATTGAAATTAATGCCAATTCATACAGCTGCTATGCAGTATCATTGAGTGCTGAGACTCTAAATTACCACACTTAAAAGTGTGCTATCAGAAACCTTTCTGGCTTTGGGGACTCCACAATCATTGTCACCACAATCAAATGTTTAACACTGGTTAGTAAATTACTTGTGTTACTGTACTTTATGGTCCAATTTTTAGGCTATTTATTTCTGTTAAGATAGAGAGAAGGGTCAGGCAGTGGTGGTGCATGCCTTTAATCCCAGCACTCGCACTCGGGAGGCAGAGGCAGGTGGGTCTTTGTGAGTTCGAGGTCAAATCTCATCTATAAGAACTAGCTCCAGGATAGGCTCCAAAGCTACAGAGAAATCCTCTCTTGCAAAACCAAAATAGATAGATAGATAATAGATAGATAGATAGATAGATAGATAGATAGATAGATAGATAGATAGATAGATAGATAACCTTTTCCCTTTAGGTTATTCATACCCATTTGGCTGTTATTATATTTCTATCTCCTTTCCCACATAGCTTTCTGAGCCCTGAAGGAAGGGTGTGATAAAGTCATTCAGCTAAGGACTGAGTACTCTCACTCTCTGCATGCTGTCCCTTTGTGTCTCTGTGTTTGTACACATCTGCAGCAAGAGGAAGATTCTCTGACGATGGCTGAGCAAGACACCAGTCTGTGAGTAAAGCAGAATGCTGTTAAGAGTCATAAGACAAAAAAGTAGGCAATTTTTCTTATTATTTTAATTGTATACATAATTCTCGCAATTTTTGATTTCTTGCAGCCAAAAAGGAACTACAGCCATTCTGTTAAAACTTGGCTCTGAGCCAGCTGACTGGAGCTAGTGGGAGCTCAAGACCTCTGGACTGTGAGCTGGCAAATCCGTACAGGACTGAACTAGACCCCCTGAGTGTGGGTGACAGTTGTGTAGTTTGATCTGTTTGTGGGGCCCCTGGCAGTGGGACCAGGACTTATTGCAGATTCATGAATGCTTTTTGGAGCTCATTCCCTATGGTGGGATGGATACTTTGCTCAGCCTTGATGCAGGTGGGGGGAGGGGCCTGGACCTGCCTCAACATGGTATACCAGACTTTGTTGACTCTCCAAGGGAGGACTTACCCCCTCTAAGGAGTGGTTGGAGGGTGGGATGTGGGGAGTTAAGGGGCAGAAAAAGTGAAGAGGAAGAACTGGGGTTGGGTATGTAAAATGAAAAAAAAAGAATTAAATAAACAATTTTGGCTCTGAAATTAATTCTGGAACTTTGATTTCAATTTTCTGGGGCTAAGTCTGAGAAGTCATCAGCATTCAGCAGTTACTTATAAAGAGTTTCAAGTTCTTTGATTGTCAATTGGTTACTCACATTTGCATATGTTTGGTGTATTCAATAGGGTATATTGCTCCCAGACCCTCCCTCTTGTGTATGCACGCATGTGTGTGCGTGCGTGGGTGCGCATGTGTGTATGTGTGTGTGTGTGTATGCGTGTTTCAGTCCAGGTTGGGATGTAGTTTTGTAGAGGATTGCCTCCCTATCATATGCAAGGCCTTGGCTCAATTCTCAGATGTATACTGATGAAATAAATTTGAATATATATTTTTTCCTCGTCTGGATTTGAAAAGGGAATAGAACTAGTGATTGTAAGGAATCATTTTTTAAAAACAAAGCCAAAATGGCTTTTGCCTTTCTCAGGAAATTTGTGAATTTCACTCTCCCTAAGACTTTGTGATTCCAAGGAGCTTACACTCAACCAATACTGTGGTCTTTGGTATTATTTGCATCACTTAGTCTCTTATATTTGAACTTAGAAATCTGTAGTCTAACAAGTTTGATTTCATGCTAATCAATGGGCTATTTTTATCATTCTTGTGTGATAAGGCCTTCCAATTTACATGTGAGAAAAATTATCTACTGTGTAATAAAAACAACATTATCTCTAGAATTGTGATATGTCATCACACATGCAAAAACAAAGGTATGCTAGGCTAAAATGGTAGACTGGATGAACCGCTTCAATTTTCTATCAATCAAATTATAGTTTATTGTTCAGCTGAACTACCACAGGCAACATAAATCTAAAAAGCTGTCATTTTAGAAACATTACATTTTTTTTCTTGTCACATTATAACCCAAGCTAAAGCCATAAAAAAAGAATGTCATCTCATTACTGGCTCCTAATATTCCTTAATTTAAGAACAGCTAATTCATCTGTGCGTTGTGCTGGAGATCTACCTTAAAAATGACAGTCGGATTGGTTTTTTAATATTATTCAAACAATGACTACTGCTATTATCTCTAAAATAATGATGCTCAGAATGTTCAATTTAACATGAACTGGCTGCCTTATGCTAGCCTATTGATGAGACTAGAAGAAAAGCTATGATTTTGATTCATATGATATTTCAGTTTTTGAATGAAAAAATAGTGTAAAGGTTTATTAAAAATTCAATCACTGAAAACAAGAAAGGTTTTAATTTTATCTAGTTTTCCAATGGGATAAAAGATTCAACACATTGAAACTTTGACAAATACAAGGACAGCAGAATCCTGCCACCTCAAGCATTAAAAATCTGATTACATTCTCTCTCTCAGAAATACATCAATACATTTTTTTTCTGACATTTATTCTGTGAAGTTCCTTTTTACATTGAGGAATTATCATGGAGGTTGTTACATTTTAAAGGCTTTGTCTCAGTTCTTCTCGGGTGTATGAAACAAGCTGATGGCATTTCTATATCTGGAAATATTTAGCTGAATGCATGCACGAGTGATGATTGCTTTCCTTTGTACTCTAGGTGTTACAATTTGGAGAGTGAGGAAAGGAAATGACAAAACAAATTTTATTCTCAAAATACAATTCCCTCAAAATTGAATGAGATATTTGTGAAAGAATGAACCTTGTTAAAACCGTGGTTATTTCCAGTTTCTATAGACTCATATTTATACTTAAAATGTGTTCATGATTGCTTGATGAAGGCATAAACCAGCTCAAGAAATAACACTCATAAATAATACATGTTCAAGCCCAAAGATAATCAGACAAGTTATAAGAATATACCTCCCTCCACAAATATATGTCATTGCTACATTTCAGGAGAGGCCACTTAATTGACTACCAGATAAAGGAATAAACCTGCTAAAAGAATAGATTTACTGTGCACCGAGGCAATGCATTTAAGAGGTCTCCACTGAATAAAAAACCAGTTCCATTGGCTGAGTTAAGATATGTTCTTGAACGCGTTGGGACTTATTAACTGGACTTTTATGTGCCTTTTATGCATCATTTATTTTTGAAAAATCAGGAATTTTCATGATAGCAATTACTTATGCACTAAAGCCATGAGAAATTCCTGTGGTTGGTACCACAACATCCAGCCTTAAGAAGAAATATACCCGCTTTTTAACACTACTGAAGTTTGGGAGAGGTAAAAACGGAAGTGGAATATCACCAGAAGAGGTGTATATGACTCTACTGAAGGCTGTGGATTTTACTTTTCATAAAGAAGTTGATGGTTGCACGTTAACCTTTCTATAGATTTTTCTTTTATTGGCATGGAAGCACAAATTAAAAAAAAATCTTGAATCTTTTTTTTTTGTTCCCTGTAAAGGTGAAAATGAAGACAACACTTGATGCTTATTGAGAACTTATTATTTGCATAAGCAAACTTGAAATATTTGTTTATTTGGAATGGGTTTTCCTGGAAAAACATCCATGTGTGGCAAGGCCATAAGCATCTTCATTTTGTCTGATTAAGTCAAGATTTGTGTTTGCCTGCTTAAAATTCATTCCTCAGGATTGAAGTACAAAACCTATTGGCAATAAAACTGTTTGCTTTAGCTTAGCTGTAAAATACAGAGTGTTTCTCATACTGTATAATTAAAGGCAAATGCTAAGCTATAATTATATTATGGGTGTGACTAAAAGAGGCAGTGGGAAGGCAGCCTTAGTTCATTCTGCTCCCACTGTCTTCTTTTTACGTTTCCTGTGGTTTCTTCTCTCAACTCCACCAAAGCCAACAGGGCAAATTTTACCTGATGACATTGTTAAGGTTTAACTAAATAATGCAGGTTTTCCTGCACCCTTCTGCTGCTCTCCTGACAAGGAAAACAAAGAATATTCTTCTTTCGATATATCCTAAAGTTTTGCTTCATTCTTTTGCTTACACGTTTTCATTTCTGGACTGAAAAAGTCGACCTCACCAACAGTGACTCTAAGGTTAAAAACCTTTTGTACAGGGCAGTGCCAGAGCCAGTTGACTTTACACCTGGAACTCACCAGCCTGGCCTTGAACTCACAGAGATCCTTCTGCTTCTGTGTCCTGAGTGCTAGTATTAAAAATATGGCACCATCACTCCCTGGTTAAGAGTGAGGGGCATATACACAGGGACTGAATGAGAGATGAGCAGAATTAGGGTGTATAATGTGAAATTCCCAAAGAATCAAAAAAAAAAAAAAAGAATTAAAATAAGATAGTTTGTTTTTTTTTTTTTTTTTTTTTTAAAAAAAAAAGGATAACCATACATTCCTTTGTTTTTCCTGCTTCTCCATCTGTCTTGGCGGTGTTGGGAAGCACCATGCATCATGCAATGTGCTCTTCTGTTGAAGTAGCAATGCTTGGAAACCCTCGTTGTGTAATGAGTAATTGGTTAGGTTCACGGCCCCTGGCATTGGTACACCATCAAAACTAGACTGTCACTGACATTCCTTTCGGGTAATCTTCTGTTGCCCTGAGTCATGAAAATCCTGTAGTTCTGCAGGATCGCTCCCTTAAACACTCCAGCAGATCTAAGTGGGGTAAATGTTGGGGTGTGTCAAGTCCAAGGCATGGATGTGTGCCTGAGTGGCAGTTAAGGTTTCCAGCCACAGGAATCAGTGCTTTTAGGCACAAGTCAGCTCTCTCAGACCCATGGTGACGTGTGGGGAACGCATTTTTAAGTGTGTATGTGTGTGTACACATGTGTCCACGCACACGCGGGGAGAGTAGGGCTAGAGCAGCTCACCTGTTCGGGTTAGGGACAGCTTTTTGGTGGCAGGTCCAGAACCCACGCAACTGTATTGCCTTCGGTGGTAAGCCAAGTCTTGGACATCGCCACAGACCCTGACTGTGGTGGAGTAGACCCAGACACGGCAGCAGTTCAGGCACACAACATCATGACCACAGGTGGCAGCACAGGGCATTGAGATTGTTCTGGTTCCAGCAGCCACTTGTCCCTTAGACTCCAGCATGATCACAGGTGGTGACTTGGAACCCAGGCATCCATATGACCCGTGGTGTCAACACCAGTCAGGTACATCATCACAGACTCTAGCTGCTGTGGGTGCTTGGTAATTCTGACATTTTCATTCATGACAATTGGTTTCCTAATTCCTCATGGACTTAGGGAAGTGTTGGATATCAGCTGTGACACCTGTGCTTCTTCATCTGCCAGAGTTTTCTCCTGAGGCTTCAGAGGACAAGACCTCCAAAGTAGCTTGGGGAAAGCCTAAGGTTCTTTGATGCATCTGCAACATTGCTATTTCAGACGTTTAATTGAACTCCTAGGTTGTGAAGGTTCCAGGGGCAGTTTGAAGGTCTTGTTTTGTAAATGAACTTGAATGGGCTCCAGCACTGAGAACAGCCTGGCCCATGTTGTACAGCCTTTGACTGACCTAGACTATAGTAAAATCCCCTGACCATCAGTTTAGAGATTATTCTGTTAATTCTGAAATACTGTCCAGCAGCCCAGGATTAGTCCATAATGTAGTGTGCAATAGTCCTCAGCAAAATGAAGAAAGCCACAACAAGGTACATTTTTCATAAAGTAGCCCCACCCTATTCTAAACTTGGCACAAGAGTGGCTGTTTTTGTGTGAACATCATTCATACTTATTTTCCTTTTGTTTATTTTTAAATGTCTTCTCTTGGCAAGATTAAAATGTTGGCAAGTTGATGCTGAGACATATATTTATTTCAAACATCCATGTTCCATGAAATCTGAAAGTCTGAGACTCATTGCTGTCGATCATTTCCTCCTGTTCCTACCACCAGATGGGCTGCTGTGATTTCCTCCTTCTGCCGATTTCCCTCTTGGCAGAATGTGGCCTCTGAGGCTTGGTTAAAGTGGTGGCAGCCTGTGCAGATAGAAGGCTGACAGCTCTTGGCTTGCATTTAGCCCTGCCAACATTTAGGATTTGTCCTTCATGGATTTGTTTGTCTTATTACAAAAATAGCTATGTTCACTTAAAGATTTATTGTGGTTTTATTTTAGTCTTAGACAGGAGTTTGTTAAGAAGGCCAGGATGTCTTCAAACTCATGATCTTCCTTCCTCAAATTTCAGAGTCTTGTATTAAGGTACTCAAGTCACCAGAGCAGGCAATTTCTGAAGAATTTTAGTGTTCTCCTCCATTCCACTTTCTCCCTCAGCTTCTTCCATTCTCCCTTCCTACCCTCTACTCTTCAAATAGCTGAGCTTTCTGTTTCTGAGGCCGTGTGAGGCAGGCAGTAGCACAAGCACAAGCAAGCTCATGCAAACTCACAATGAATAAGCAAAACTGGCCAAGACAACCTGTCAGCGGACCAAAAGCACAATAATTAATAATGCGCGCTCCTAGCCAATCACAACACACCAGCAGTGACCACCAGTTTCAAAAGGACCAACCAGAAATGTTCCTGTGGCAACTTAATTTCCTTAACCCCATAAAATCCCCTGACCTTTTAACAATAAAGAACTTCTGCATTGGAATCTCGAGGAGTCTATGCCATTACCTCTGAAACGGGAATCTCGTAACAGGCAGCAAGCCCTCAAAAACTACAGCTGTGCCAATTCAATCAGTTCTAGCGACTAAGGACTGGTGTATGGGCATGAGAATTCAAAAAAGCCACAAGATTCTTAAACCTATTTCATTTCTATGAAGAATAAACATCAGTCCATTGCATAGGACTCAGATTCATTTGAAATACTC
Source organism: Chionomys nivalis (assembly GCF_950005125.1). Classification (NCBI taxonomy): domain Eukaryota; kingdom Metazoa; phylum Chordata; class Mammalia; order Rodentia; family Cricetidae; genus Chionomys; species Chionomys nivalis. Next base: position 55,770,548 of record NC_080101.1, on the reverse strand, counting down.
ATGTCCTGTTTTGGTCCTCAGGTTCTCTGAAATTTATTTACACTTCAAGTTTTCTGTAATGTATTTTCTTTCTTTATAACATGGAACTAAGATGGTAGAAGCTGAGTCAGGTAACCCATTTAACAATTTAGCTGTTAGGCGGCCCCAGGTTAGTTTCTTAACTTTTAAAACTATGTTGAGAGATTTCCTTGCCATATATTTTAACAATTAAATGGTATTATAAGCATAAACACATTCTACAAATTACTAAGTATTCCTATTCTTCTTAAACCACATGGTTGCTTTTGCTATTTTTTTGCAACATTTTCAATGTCTGTATATGATGCAATGAATCTGTTAAAAATCACATCACAGATGGAAATACAAAAGACTCGAGGACAATTTATTTGGAAAATTTATGTTTATTTGCTTGATATTTATAAAATTGTCAAAAATTTTAAATCACAAGATGTGATTTTTCTTATGATATTCCATTTCTGACTTTCTTTTCAACATCAAAATTCATAGTAGTGACTTAACCATTGATGGAACAAAATAGTTGGTAAAAGACACCTAAAAGAAAGAAGTGTAATTTTAGCTTACAACTTGACAAGGAAGGTGTGCTGACAGGAGTAGTGGGTTGCTGGTCAAAGTGTATTGACAATTATGAAGCTGGAGAAGATGAATGCTGGCATTCGCCTGGCACTTCTCCACTTTTTAATTAGCTCAGTACCCCAAGTTATATGGCTGTGCCACCTCCACTCCTGGTAAACCTTCTTTCCTTTATCAAACCTCTGTGGAAATACTTTCCTAGACATACCTAACAGTGGACATTCTAAGTGTTTTCAAATCCATTAGGTGGGTATTCTCCCCCCCCCCCCATTTTTGGGTATTGATACCTGTACCATTGTATCAATACAGGTTTGGTCAGAACACATGATTGTCACTTTTCCATTAGAAATCTGAGTTACATGAAGTGATAGCCCAACTTATCAAGTTGAGAGGTCACTACAAAATACTGAAAAATAGCATATGCTTGTTTTTTGTTAATTCTCGATAATATCTATTATGTAATTCTCTCATTCCAGTTATACATATTCTAATAAAAAAAGAAACATTTTATTATTTTATATTATGGATTAATTCTTTTATATAATTAAATGATATAACATATTTATAATACAAAGTTAATTGTCTTGTGGAGAGGATATGGTTCGTAGCTTTTTCTATTTACCACATGATGTGTGGTACTCTTCCTGGGGAGACATGAAAAATTTTTAATCCAAAGTCAATGTGGAAGTGATGATAGGTCAAATTAATGATATTTCAAAAGTTCAACTTGGTAAATCAATGAATTTAATGGGGATATTTACAGAAGTGTGATTAAAGGATTACTTATAGGAACAGGAATGACTCAACAGTACACTGGTGAAATCCACTCCAGTATGGGTGAGAACTCGCAACAGCTTCAACCCTGCAGCTCTTTGGACCGGTTATATGTAGCTTGACAGGCTGAAGAGTCTACTCTCTTCAAGAGTCCTCATTACTATAGAACGCTAAGATGTGTGGATGGGTAGAGGCATTGTAAACCTGGTGAGTTTTTAGGACTTCCTGACAGTTCTGTTGATTACTTCCCGAACCTTAAGGACCATTCCCCAGTGGTTAAGTTTCTGAGTCTTAATGAAATTTTCTTCAGGACACAGTTTTGGTCAGGAGGAAATTGGTACAAAACACCATGTTAATTGTTTTCAGTCTGCCTCCCATGGTTACAAATTTCTCAAACTTTTATATCACAACATCAAATTCAGCCTCTTATTTACTGAGTGTCATTAGTTGTTTTAATCCACAGTGACAAAGTCTCTAGGAAGTGACTCTGAGTACAGTTTCTAACACAGGAAATATTGTAATTTTGGTCATTAGTTAAGGAAAGATGACTGAAAACACTCAGTGCCCATAGATTAGATTTTTTTCCCCTGGGAATAAGAGACATGACATATTTGATTCAGATGTTATAAGGAAGTAGTAATTGGATATGGTGTTAATATAGTGTAACACATAGCACAAAATTAGAGAAGATGCTTTCCAAATAAAAAAAAAACTTCCCTTTATAAATTCTAGTTTATTACTAAAAACCCCAATCTTAGCATATTTGACATACAACATGATGTGTAAATTCAGAAATACTGCAACAAGTTTCAAACTATTCTGAAACATGAAAACCTAGATAAGTAACAGAAGAAAACTTGGCCAATATACATTTCTTTTTCTTTCCCCAAACAATTATCTACAGTACACATTTTTTCCTATAGAACAATAAAGAAGGATAATTTCCAAAATTTTTACATTTTTCATACAATTCCTACATACTAGCTGTATTTGAATTTATGCTTCTGTCCAGATTCCATTCTTTTTTCTACTATTTTAGTTGGTTAGTTGGAAAATGATTTCTTGGATTTGAATGCTAAATTGATAAGAGAACATGTGTGCATGTGCTAATGTTCATAGGAACTTTTGGGAGAAATGATACAGTCTATGTCTGTGTAAGTTTGTCCTTGTAGAAGTCTAAGATCCTCTTCATGGTGACAAACATGACAGGTAGAAATTTATGCAACAGTTCTTAATAGCAAATCTAAGAAAGAATTTAAAAGCTTCATTGCTGAAGATCAATGAATATCTATTTTTGTTAGACAGTCTATAGTATGGAGAGCACAGAGTCTCTCTGAGTTTAAATTTAAGAGACATGACATATTAGCTTCATTGTTGTTCATGTTACATAAATGTGTGAAGAAGATAGAGAAGGTACACAGATAAGCTTAGACAGAATTCATGACAGCTGGAGAAAGGTTGTTCTTATGACTATAATAGCCTGATGCTACTCTTTTTTTTTAGATTACTTGGTATGTTGCTAAGTTTTTGTCATCTTGACACAAACAAGAGTCACATAAGAGGAAGAAATCTCAGTTGAGTAATAGCCTCCATCAGATTGGTTTGTAGGCATAGCTGTGGAGACTTTTCTTGATTAGTTAATGGTGTGAGAGCACCCAACTAACTGTGGGAAATGCCATCTATGTGCAATTGGTCTTGGGTTGTATAAGAAAACAAGTTGAGAAATCCAGAAATCCAAATTCCATTAATGGTCTCTACTTTTAAAAGGTCTTCTACCTCCAGTTTCCTGCCTAGAGTTCTTGCCTGAGCTTCTGAATGGGGTACTGGACCATGTAGGATGAAGTAAACCCTTCATCCCTTATGCAATCTTTCCTCCTGCTGTTTTGACATTGTAATGACTAAGACTTTTGTTTACCAATAGCTCAATATGAAATTTTAAGCTAAAATTCCATGTGCTATAGAGAGTGAATTTTACAACACAGGAACAACATAGGACAAGCTATGATAAAACATCTATTTACACACAGAAGGATATATGAGCACATGAATATGTATAATCTAAAGCTGTATCAAGTAGTATGCATGCATCAAGATGGAAAATGGTAATACTGGCAATAATTTAATACTACAAAATAAAAATTCAACAAAGTTCACACAAAATTCTCCCTACAAAGTCTGAAAAATTCTACCCAAATTATTGCTAACTTGAGTCACTTAAATTTACAATTCCATATAAATAGAAGTCATAGTATTTTTAGAAATGATTCTGCCATGAATGCATTTTAAAACCTTTTCATTTCACAATTTATGCATTTATGCTTCTGATGATCTCCCACAAAAAGAAAAAAAGAGACATTTATTGCCTAAGTAAACCCACAGCATTGACACGTCACTTTCTTTTCTGTAGTCTAGTAAGCAGTTTCTTGGATGCTATAACTTTTCAGCTTGCTTGTTCTGTCATTCGCAGCAATTTGTGGAGAGTCAGGAGGAGGTTTCTGTGGTAAGGAATCTGGGTGTTGTGTATGCTGGGTGGTTATTTTTCTGAGTAGGGAATCACTCTGAGCCCTGAAATATGAAAACTGTGGCAGAAGCGGGGAAATGTTTGTATATTCTTGGTCTCAGAGAATCTGCAGCCTACCAGGTTTGTAGGTAGTAATTTGGGAAAAGGGAACTTTTCCTTTCAGTCCTATACCAAGTAAGTGTCTAGCATATGTCTGAGATTAAAACAACAGAATACATCTTTTTTTTTCCTCTTTAAAAATAGGCAATTTCAGGCACAGGAGTCAAAAAATTGTTTGAGGCAATGTGCAGTCTGTGTTCCATATGCTTCTTGCTAACCAACATGGAATAAGGCTATAATCATTTAAAAGTTATAACATGAGGGCCAGCTTGTTGGGGGTTCTGTCCCACCCACAGCTGGCAAGCCCCACAGCTGGCAAGCCCCAAAGAAAATCACACAGAGAGTCTGTATTAATTATAAACTGATTGGCCCATTAGCTCAGTCTTCTTATTAGCTCTTGTAGCTTATATTAAACCATTATTCCTATCTAAGCTAGCCAAACAGCTCAGTACCTTTTTCAGCCAGGTAGGTCACAGGTTGCTTCTTCTGTGATCTGGGCTGGAATGGGAGGAATGGGCTTCCTCCTTTCCAGCATTCTTCTGTTCTCATCACCCCGCCTCTACTTCTTGTCTTTTTGACCTGCCTATACTTCCTGCCTGGCCAATCAGTGTTTTATTAAAATACATGATTGACAGAATACAGATAATTCTCCTGCACCACTTCAACCTCTTTTTTTTTTTTCAAAGGAAAATATCCATAGTCCATTTTTGGGAGAATGTGGGCATAGTTTTCCAGGCTACTTCCTACTGGTTGGGGGTGATGATAATCTTATGGGGACCTAAAGAAAATTTAGAATTATTTTAAAGTCCTGACTGGAGTATCCTGTGAGTCTTGATCACCTCAGGCAGAAGTCTTGAATCTGTTCTGGATGTAGAACTCAGACATATGGGCCATGTGTTCCTACTGGAGATTTCTCAGGTGGTCTTCCTTCATAAAACTGGATTTTTCTTAACTCAGAATGAATCCACAGTCTCTCATTTTCTGTGGAAACAAAAGCAACATCTCTTCTCCAAAGTAACATACCTTTTGACTGCAATTTTGAAGTCAAGATATTTTCAAAGTACCTATCTTGGATTAATTCAGCAGCATTTATAAGCAAATATCTTTTAGCAGCTGTTGCTTCTTCCTCAGCATTCAAACCATTCAAAATGAGCATAATAGCATACAGTATCAAGATTCTCTGAATATTTTCCATCTTTATGTGGCTTTACTTTAATCTCTATTTCTTTTATTTTTACTTTTACTTTTAGAGACATGTTATCTGTATATCTTTGTCCTGGAATAACTCTGTAGACCAGGCTATCCTTGAACTCACAGAGATCTGTCTCTCTGCCTCCCCAGTGCTGGGATTAAAAGTGTCTGCCACCACACCTTACATTCACAGAGGTCTGTCTGCCTCTGCTTCCCAAACTTTGGGATTAAAGGTGTATGCTACCATACCTTGAAGTCACAGAGGTCAATCTACCTCTGCCTCCCAAGTGTTGGGATTAAAGGTGTGTCCACCACACCCAAACTACTTTCTTTTTTTTATTTTTAAGGACTTTAACCTTTAGCCTGTATGCATTTTTAACACATAGTAAACCATTTAGAGGTTTTCTTCATCTTTGAATCTATCTTTACCCTATATCTCTCTTTTTCTGACCACATGAGCCTTTAATTTACTAAGCAAAATGGATAGAATTAAAGCCATGCCTTTGATGGTTGGATTCAGCCCATTCCTTAGCTTTCCAGCATCATGGCAGAGGTACCGGGCAGAGCCATGTTTATTGCCACAACACTATTGCATTTCAAGGTCCCTGCCAGCAAGAAAGCTGCAACAATCCACACTCAAAAATTCTGTAGTCAGACCGCCTGCCTGAAAGAGTCAGAGTTTGCTCTGGCAGGACAGTCCAGAAAGCTGCCACTTTAAAATGGCACAGCTTTTTTTCCTGCTACTGCTGAAAACCGAAAAGCATATGGTCAGCTTTTTATCAACACTATTTAAGTATTTTTTGGCAGGACCTCTTAAAGAGCTGCAGGGTTTTGCAGCTAAAGCTGAGTCAGGAAGCCTCTCTTAAATGAGAACATTTGCCTCTAACAAGCAGAGCACACCTGAGAAATTGCTGCTACCAAGTAAACATGCTTTACTCTATTCTTTCCCAAGCTTTCTCAGGCTTTCTGTAGATTCAGTTATCCATGTTGGGCACCATTCTATAACATGAGGGCCGGCTTGTTGGGGTTTCTGTTCTACCCGGTACCCCACAGCCAGAAAGCCCCAAAGAAAATCACACAGAGAGTCTGCATTAATGATAAACTGATTGTCTCATTAGCTCAGTCTTCTTATCAGCTCTTGTAGCTTATATTAACCCATTATTCTTATCTATGCTAACCACACAGCTCAGTACCTTTCTCAGCCAGGCAGGTCACATGTTGCCTCTTTTCCTTTCCAGCATTCTCCTGTCCTCATCACCCCACCTCTACTTCCTGTCTTGTTGACCCGCCTATACTTCCTGCCTGGCCAATCAGTGTTTTATTAAAATACATGATTGACAGAATACAGATAATTCTCCCACACCAAAAAGTATGTTTTTTGTATGTAGTATCTTGTATTTCAAGACTTAATACCTTTGTTCATGAATACCAGCTTTATTTTAATGAGAGCACAATGTCTACTAAAGGAAGAGATACATAAGGTATCACTATTTTTACATTGATTAATAGAACAAATATAAATATACCTATTTTCATCCATAATTATATTAATGTTAATATTTTCATTCAAAGTGTATATTCTTTTAAATAAATTTTTGTGGTTTATTAACAATTAAAAATTACTTTCTTTTTTTAATTTACTAGATTTTTAAAAAAAATACTAATCCAAATTCCCACTCCCTCCACTCCTCCCATCCCCTCCACACACCCTCATACCCCACCACCCTCTAATCCTAAGAGAGGGTAATACACTTTGCTTTGTGGAAGGTCTAAGACTCTCCCTATTACTTCTAGGCTGAGCAAGGTATACATCCAAAGAGAATAGGATCCCCAAAAGCCAGTACATGCAGTAGGAATAAATCCCACTGCCACTGCTAGTGCCTGTCAGTCTGCCCCAGCCAAACAACTGTCAACCACATTCAGAGGGACTAGTTTGGTCCTATGCTTGTTCCTTCCCAGTCCAGCTAGAGTTGGTGAGCCCCCATTAACTCAGGTAAACTGTTTCAGTGGATGAATCTTTCATGGTCTTGACCTCTTTGCTCATATTCCTATTCCTTCTACTCTTCAACTGGACATTGGGAGCTCAGTCAAGTGCTCTGATGTGGGTTTCTTCCTCTGTCTTCATCTGTTGTTAGACGAAGGTTCTATGGTGATATTTAAGATAATCAACAGTCTGACTATAGGGCACGGCCAGTTCAGGCATCCTCTCCTCTATTACTTAGAGTCTTAGCTGGGGTCATACTTGTGAATTCCTGTGAATTTTTCTAGAGCCATGTTTCTTGCTAACCACATAATGGCTCCCTTAATCAAGATATCTCTTTCATTGCTCTCATATCTGTCCTTCCTCCATTTGAACCATCTGATTCCCTCAAGTTCTTTTCAACCCTCCTCTTATCCCCTCCCTTCTACCCCCTACCTCCATGATCCCAATTCAGTCATGTGGTCTTGTTTGTTTCCAATTTCCAATTTCCAAATTACCTTATTACTTAGCTTCTCTAGGATCATGAACTATAGTCTCAATGTCCTTTATTTATGGCTAGTATCCATTTATGAATGAGTATATACCTTATTCATTTTTTGGGGGGGGGCTGGGTTACCTCACTCAGGATAGTGTTTTCTAATTCCATTCATTTGCATGCAAAATTCAAGATGTCATTGTTTTTTGACATCGAGTAGTACTCTAATGCAAATTACTTTCTTGAGGAACAGTTGATGACAGTAAGGGAAAGGTTGATGGCCATAGAGGCGGGTTGGGCCAAGTATTAACCTTTTATACTGGTTATAAGCTTACACAATAACGTGTAATTAAAGACAAAAATTAACCTTTTCTGACATTTGTATGAAGTCAAGTCTTCTAATTCCCGGATAGACTGTTTAAGAACAAGCAGTAGAAACCCCATTTACTATGGATTTAGAAAGGGCAAAGTAGAAATGCCTTGTTCTCATAGCTCATTAATTCAGGATAAGTCATATTTTTTAAAAATATTGATATGTTAGGTTATCGTCCCCTTAGGAGACATATGTTTAAGTGAGTATCCTTGTTTTTTTTTTTTTTCGTTTTTCCTTATAATTTTTTTTTCTTTTTTTTTATTCTTTTTTAATTAAAATTTCCAACTTCTCCCCGTTTCCCATTTCCCTCCCCCTCCTCCCACATATTGCCCCTTCCCCCCACTCCCCTCCCCCATCCCCACTCCTCTTCTCCTTCCCCCAGTCCATTCCCCCTCCCTCTCGATACTGAAGAGCAGTCCAAATTCCCTGCCCTACAGGAAGACCAAGGTCCTCCCACTTCCATCCAGGCCCAGGAAGGTGAGCATCCAAACAGGCTAAGCTCCCACAAAGCCAGTTCATGTATTAGGATCGAAACCTAGTGCCATTGTCCTTGGCTTCTCATCAGCCTTCATTGTCCGCCATGTTCAGAGAGTCCAGTTTCAACCCATGCTTATTCAGTCCCAGTCCAGCTGGCCTTGGAGAGCTCCCAATAGATCAGTTCCACTGTCACAGTGGGTGGGTGCACGCCTCGTGGTCCTAATTTCCTTGCTCATGTTCTCCCTCCTTCTGCTCGTCATTTGGACCTTAAGAGCTCAGACCGTTGCTCCAAATTGGGTCTCTGTCTCTCTCTAGATCCATCGCCAGATGAAAGTTCCCGTGCCATTCTCCTTGGCCTCTCATCAGCTCTCATTGTCCGCCACATTCAGAGAGTCCGGTTTTATCCCATGTTTTTTCAGAACTGAACAGAGAATTCTCAACAGAAGAAGTTAAAATGGCCAAAAGATACCTAAGGTCATGCTCAACCTCCTTAGCGATCAGAGAAATGCAAATCAAAACAACTTTGAGATATCATCTTACACCTGTCAGAATGGCTAAAATCAAAAACACCAAGGATAGCCTTTGCTGGAGAGGTTCTGAGTATCCTTGTAATCAGACCTTTTCATCAGGACTGCTAGTTCCCCATAATGGCATAGAGTTATTATTAATTATAAAAGCTAAGTAATAGCTTAAGCATGTTACAACTTAAGCTCTTACATCTTAAGCTCTTACAACTTGAATCAGTCCATTTTATCAATCTTTTTGTGTTTTTGCTTTATTACCTTTATTCTGTACAAGCTGTTTGCTCTTCATCTTGCTGGTGACTCCCCTCTTCTTCTTCCCAGTGTCTTATGCACCTGAAAATTCTGCCTAAGTATTGTCCACTCAGCTTTTTAGTGAACCAATCAGAGTGTACTCAAATATTATTCCACAACATATCCAGGAACTGACTTGGTTCTGTGTGCGAGGAAACAACCACAAAGAAATGAGTGAATATTTGTGCCCTGGGCACAAAGCATCACAGTGACTTCCTTTTTCTGAAGCAATTGAAAGATTTATATAAACTAAGATTTATTGTTTAAGGCAATGCTGTTATCTTTGTCATGTAAGAAACAGTGCAAAATATTTATTATTTCAAATTCTGTAGGTCCAATAAAGCACCAAAGGGAAACCTAAGTAAAAAAAAAAAATCAAAACAACTTCACTACTTTAACAAAATGAGTGAAAGAAAATGACATGAAAAGAAAGGTGAGATTCCAGTGATATATCTTAATCAATTCAGTTTTTACTAAAGATTGGGAAGGATTCTAAGCACAGGGTGATAACCCATGTACATGCTGTAAAACAAACAAATCTGAAAACAAAACAAACACATGCACTCGCATGCATGCATGTACACACACAAATACACACACACTACAAAACAAGAGTTTATAGAATGACTAAAATGTTTTTAAGCATATTACAATTTAAAAACACCTTGAAGAATTTTTGCCTATGCTATTTTTCTACCATAATCTATATTTTCATTGTGTATAATTCATAATAGCCTTTCAATAAAAAAAACTGCAAATGCCACACATAAAGACAGTATATAGAATGATTGCTCTGGACAGTGAAAAACAAAATTAGAATCATGTGGTTTTAATAGAACATGAATGTTAAATGAGTGTTTTCTGAATATTACCAAATAAATACCCAAGATGAGACTTAGATCTCATTTGTCAAAATGTAAAAGAATTGCATCACAGTTTTAGGAGGTCCCATTTATTTATTATTGTTCTCAGTGTCTGTGCTACTGGGATTATATTTAGGAAGTGGTCTCTCGTGCTCATGCATTAAGGGCTACTTCACACTTTCTCTTCTATCAGGTTTAGTGTGGTCAGATTTATATTGAGATCTTTAATGCATTTGGACTTGAGTTTTATGCATGGGTTTAGATATGGATCTATTTTCATTCTTCTACATGTTGGCATCCAGTTATGCCAGCACTATTTGTTGTCAATGCTTTCTTTTTTCCATTATATAATTTTAGCTTCTTTGTCATAAATCAGGTATTCATAGTTGTGTGTATTAATATCTGTGTCTTTGATTCAATTCCATTGGTCAACTTATCTGTTTTTATGGTAATACCAGTCTGTTTTCATTACTGTAGTTCTATAATAAAACTTGATGTCAGGGATAGTGATGCCTTTTGAAGTGCCTTTACTGTATAGGATTGTTTTGGCTATCCAGAACGTTTTTGTTTTTCCATATGAAGTTAATTATTGTTCTTTCAAGGTCTGTGAAGAAATATGTTGGGATTTTGATGGGTATCGCATTGAACCTATAGATTGCTTTTGGTAGGATTCCCATTTGTATTATGTTGATCCAACCTATCCAAGAGCATGGGAGATCTTTCCATTTTCTGGTATGTTCTTCAATTTCTGTCTTCAAAGACTTAAAATTCTTATTGAACAGGTCTTTCACTTCTTTGGTTAGAGTTACCCCAAATGTTTTATGTTATTTGTGACTATTGTGATGTTTCTCTGATTTCTTCCTCAGCTTCTTTGTCATTTGTATATAGAAGTGCTACTTTTTTTTTGAGTTGGTCTTGTATCCTGCTATATCACTGAAGGTATTTATCAGCTGTAGGAGTTCCCTGGTAGAGCTTTTGGTGTCACTTATACATTTTACACTTCTGTAAAGTAAAGGACACAGTCAATAAGACAAAAAGGGAACTTAACAAATGGGAAAAGATCTTCACCAGCCCCACATCAGACAGACAATTAACCTTCAAAATATAAAAAGAACTCAAAAAATTAGGCATCAAAATATTAAATAATCCAACTAAAATGTGGGGTACCCATAAGATTATCAGCGCCCCAACCAGCTAGAAGTAGCCTGAAATACTATGCCCACATTCCCAAAAAATGGACTATGGGCCGGGCGGTGGTGGCGCATGCCTTTAATCCCAGCACTTGGGAGGCAGAGGCAGGCGGATCTCTGTGAGTTCGAGACCAGCCTGGTCTACAAGAGCTAGTTCCAGGACAGGCTCCAAAACCACAGAGAAACCCTGTCTCGAAAAACCAAAAAAAAAAAAAAAAAAAAAAATGGACTATGGATATTTTCCTTTTTGTTTTTAAAAAGGGGGAAGTGGTTCAGGAGAATTGTCTGTATTCTGTCAATCATGTTTTCAATTAATGCTGATTGACCAGGCAGGATGTATAGGTGGGAAAACAAAACAGGAAGTAGAAATGATGCAAGGAGAACAGAATTCTGGGAAGGAGGAAGCTGATTCCTCCCACTCCTGCCCAGGTCACCAAAGCAGCAGGATTTGAGCTGCAGCTGAAAAAGGTACAGAGCCACATGGCTAACGTAGATCAGAAAAATGGTTTAATCAAGATGTTAGAGTTAGCCAGTGAGAGGCTAGAGCTAATGGGCTAATCAGCTTATAATTTATGGAGACCTATGTGTGATTTATTTTGGGGCTTGCCTGCTGTGGGGTACTGGGTGGGACAGAAACCCCGACTAGCAGGCCCCATTCATGTTACAACCCAGACCTAGAAACATGAGCATGGTAAGTACTTACTCATAAGTGGACACTAGTTATAAAGCAAAGGATAACAAGCCTATAGTTTTCCACCCCAGTGAAGCTAAGTAATAAGGAGAACCCTAAGAGAAACATATATAGAACCCCTTAGGAAGGGGAAATAGACAAGATCTCCCGAGAAAACTGGGAACATGGAGGTGGGAGGAGAAGAAAAAGCAGAAGGAGAGGAAAAGTGGAAAAGATGAAGAAGAAGGAGAACTTGAGGGAACTGGATAGTCAAGATGGGGAAGGATAGAGATGGAGAGCAAGAAAGAGGTATCTTGATGGAGGGAGCCATTATAGGGCTAGCAAGAAACTTGACAGTAGAGAAGTTCGTAGGAATCCACAAGGATGACCACAGCTAGGACCCTAAGCAATAGTGGAGAGGGTGTCCAAATTGGACTTGCCCTGTAGTCAGATTGATGACTATCTTAAATGTGACCACAGAATCTTCATTAAGCAACTGATGGAAGCAGAGGCAGAGAGCCACAGTGGAGCACTGAGCTGAGCTCCCAAAGTCTAATCGAAGAGTGGGAGGGGTGAGAATTTGAGCAAAGAGGTCAAGACCATGATAGGGATACCTACCGAAACAGGTTACCTGATCTCATGGGAGTTTTCCAACTCTGGCTAAACAGGAAAGGAACCAGCATAGGACCAAACTGTGCCCTCAGATTGTGGGTGACAGTTGTATGGCTGGGTCAGACTGTAGGGCCACTGGCAGTGGGAGCAGGACTTATCCCTACTGCTTGTACTGGCTTTTTGAAACCCATTCTCTTTGGAGCGATACCTTGCTCAGCCTAAATATAGTAGGGAGGGCCTTGGTCCTGCCTCAAACCAATGTGCCTTACCCTCTCCAAAGAGTGGATGGGAGATGGTGTGTGGGGAAGTTGGAGGGAACTGGAGGAGAGGAGGGAGTGAAAACTGGGATTGGTATGTAAAATGAAAAAAGATAGTTTCATCATGCTCTCAGGCATATATACAAAGGATTTTATATTATACTACAGACATCCCTGTGCATTCAAATGACTTTATTCACAATGACCAGAAAATGAAAATAGTCTATGATCAATCACCTGATGTATGTATAATGAAATTTTAATACATTTACACAATGGAATTCTACTCAGCTGTTACAAAAAATGAAATTTGAAAGTATGTGGAAAGAAATGGAAACAATCTTCCTCAAACAACCCAGACAGCAGAGACGTGATACCAGCATCCTTGTTTGTGATTTGTAAGCTTTGAATCCTCATATATGTCTGTTCATTCAGGACACCCAAAGAAGTCAGGAAATTACTCAGGTACTCTTGAAATAAGTAGTAGGAAGATAAATCACAAAGGCATAGATTAAGGTAAAAGGGAATAATGGAAGAGAAACGAATCAGCTGGGTACGGATTCGTGGGCAAGGTAGAACAGGGAGTACAAAAAGAAATAACTAACAATAAAGATCATTTATGAAAAAACAAAAACTTTGATTAAAATTTTTATATAGTATGTTTTAAGCATGTTTTCCACTCCCCCAGGTCCTTTCAGATCCTCTCCATCTCTGCACCCCCATACTTTATGTTCTTCTTTTCTCTCTGTCTTCAAAAGTACTAAAAGACATAAACAAAACAAAGCAAAGCAATAGCATCAAAAAGAAAACAAGAAACAGACAAAGCAGGGACTATATGGGAGTAGAGAATCTTCAAAGGAATGGAAGATAGAATGTATTGTTAAGGAGACACAAAGAAGAAATTAAAATTGGAATATAAACATATTAGTTCTGCATGCAGCAACAATGAATGAAAACAAGGCCACAGATTTAAAAGCAAGCAGGAAAGATATAAGAAGAATTTGAGGGAAAATAGAGATGGAAAAAATTATGTAATTATTATTTCACATCTAAAAATTATCAGATACTTTTAGTCATCAAGAAAGTGAGGCTATTACTGTTTTAAGATTTCATCTAACTCCAGTCAGAATGACTATCATCAAGAATAATACTTACAAAACATGTAACTTACATTGTGGGCAGGAATATAAAGTAGTGGTCATTTTGAAAATAAGTCTGGAGGTTTCCAAAAAACCAAGTAAACAAAGAAACAAAAGAATTACTAGAAATGAAACCATTGTAACCCTGCTGTGCCACTTCTGACATGCCCCCTAAGGATTCTGATCATGCTATAGGGATACCAGCATGTCCATGTGTAGTTTTATTCTCTCCTTAATTGCTGATATATAGACAGCCTAGCTGTCCATCGCTTGATGAATGAATAATGAAATATAGACACATACACACACAAGAAATTTATTTGTTAGTAAAGGAAGTGAAATTATAAAATTTTTAGGTAAACTGACAGAACTGGGTGGTTGGATAGTGTAGTAGGGAGCTGCAGGCTGCTTCCCACTACGCAGCTCCTAGCCACCAGCTAGCTTTAACCAAATTAATTACATGGAAACTGTATTCTTTTTTTTTTTTTTTTTTTTTTTTGGTTTTTCGAGACAGGGTTTCTCTGTGGTTTTGGAGCCTGTCCTGGAACTAGCTCTTGTAGACCAGGCTGGTCTCGAACTCACAGAGATCCGCCTGCCTCTGCCTCCCGAGTGCTGGGATTAAAGGCATGCGCCACCACCGCCCGGCGAAACTGTATTCTTTTAAACACTGCTTGTCCCATTAGCTCTAGCCTCTTACTGGCTAACTCTCACATCTTGATTAACCCATTTCCATTAATGAGTGTAGTACCACGAGGTGGTGGCTTACCAGGAAGGATCTTAACCTGTGTCCATCTTGGAGAGGAGAGCTATATCATCTGTCTCACTTCCCTTCTTCCCAGGATTCTGTTCTGTCTATTCCACCCACCTATGTTCTGACTTATCAAGTCAAGCAGTTTCTTTATTAATTAACCAATGAAAGCAACAGATAGACAGATGACCCTCCTCCATCAGGATAGTAGAATACAGATAAAGAACAGTAAAGAGATGGAAAACTGGCAGTGGTGGCAGACACCTTTTATCCCAGCACTCAGGAGGCAGAGGCAGGCAGATCAGCCTGATCTACAGAGCTAGTTCTAGGACAGCCAGGCCGTTACACAGAGAAACCCCGTCTTAAACAAAACAAAACAAAACAAAACAACAAAAACAAAAGGAAAAGAAGAAGAAAAAGAAAGAAAAGGATAGAGAGTGTGTAGATGAAGAGTATTTGAAAAAAAAAAGCATATGTATAGAATATACTATCTCATAACACAATGAAAACTAAAAAAGGAGAAACTGAAGGAAGTTAACATGCATGGTAGTATAAACCTGTTACCAGAAGGGATGAGATACTAAATAAAATTCTTAGGCCTAGGTGTAAGGTACTTCCTCAGACTTGATCAGGGTGGCCCCAGAAGTCCCTAAAAACAACACTGTCTTGTTAGCCCACCACCAACAACAAAACAAACAAACAACAGCAACAAAGATAACAAGCAAATAAACAAAAAAGCTAGAAAATAAAATTTAATTACTAAAGATACCAAAATCTTCTTTGCAGGATATAGGGAAGCATCCTAGAACTAGGCTGAAGGCACTTACGAACGCTTACAAAGGGTTACTCTAGCTGTAGGGGAAAAATAGCATTAATGCTCTGGCCTGTTTGTGAGCAACACAAATCAAAGAACCAGTCTTCCACGCAAGGCATCCTTACCCATATAAACAGGGCATGATACTTGTGGGAGTCACCAACTGTCCTATGAGGACATTTGAGAGATGCTTCATGGGAGGGAAAGTCGTGCCTGGTACTGTAACTCTGAATAACAACAGCCTCTGTGTGAAAAGATTATATGTCCAAGTGGAAAACTCAGTACTAGTATTTAACCTAGATACTACAATAATTATACAACAATAAACTCTCCTTCCTATCTCTTTATATTCACAGAAAAGAGTTACTATCAGACTTAATCAGAGGAGCTTCTTTGGCCATGAACTATGCTAGATTTACAGACTAATGTCTGCCAAGGATTCTGAGATGAAGTTATGGCTGAAGGCTCAGCCAGAAATACCCTTTACAGTCATCACCCTCCTAAGACTCAGGAAGCTTTGCAAAAGAGGGGGCAAGAAGTATTGAAGGGCCAGAATGTAGAGACAAAGAATGGTAAATGTTATTCTGTAAAATCAATACAACCACTGAAATCATGATCTTACATTGCAGTTATCTGATCTAAATCTTTCACAAAACTAATCTTTAAAAAAAAAAAAAAACTAGTCATAAAGAGCATGGGTTTCATGGAGGCCCTAATCTTTACTGCTGAACTATTGACTATAGATAAATGCTAAGGTGGAACCATCTTGCTTATGTGTGTGTGTGGAGTATCCCACCAAGATTCAATGGACAAATTCGAACCCATGGTTACACAGAGAGATCTGGTTAAACTCGGTGATCAGAAAATAAAATAAAAAGACATGAATTTGTAGAATTAAAGCAATTAAGAAACAGACTTTTAATTCTAGGATTTAAAATCTCAAACTAGTTGCACGGTGATGTAGTAGTTAGGACTGCAGTGTGGAAGGCTTCCTGATGGTATCTCCAATTCAAAGGCCTGGATTAGGACACTGTCATATCTTTTAACTCATTTGCATTTAGTTTCTTCATCAATGATGTGTGAATAGTAATTACAAAATTCTCAGTGACTTGAAGTATAAATTAACTCCTGATACATGTAAACTTCTTAGAGGACTTCTCTGTTCACAATAGGTGATGCTTACCTGTTAGCTGTTATTATTATTATTACTACTACAATTTTCCAAATGTGATTAAATTATTAATACCTAAATTTTGTGTTCCATAAAATAAAATAATCCAATAATATGATATACCCGTTTTATCAGTTTACCTACAAATTTATAATTTCACTTCCTTTACAAATTAATAAAATTCTTTAGTGTATATATATATATGTACATATATATTTCATTTTTCATTCATCAAGTGATCGAAATCACACTAAATTACTTCATCACATCTATAATGTAGATAAGTAGGACTATAGCATCATTATTTGTTGCATTATATTGTGTTGCTGCATGAAAATTTGTTTAAACAATGTCCCAATAATAATCATCCAATTATTAATGGCTTCCACCATTGTTTATTTTGTTATATACAATTATTATGTATATCTTTAAATAATTACTATAAAATGGCTTAAAGTATTCTCTACATTGCTCTATATGAAGATGACATTTTCTTTGGCTTTCTCTCCACCTTTTGATTGCTTACTGTGTGCTTCTTAAGCCATTAATTTTCATTCTTTAAAATGTGGAGTAAGCTATATTGGGCACAAAACAATTAATTGATTATGAAGCTGCTGCCCAATATCTGTCAATAGCACAGAGACATTACTGTTTCTATAGAGATTTCAAAAAAGACAAACAACCTGTTATTATTGGTAGAATTTGCATTTAGTAAACTCTGGTTTCAATGTATGTTCTGATTTTAAAACATATTCTCAGTAAGAATAAAATGTGTACGGTTTTACTGTTGGATAGAATGGGATAAATATTTTTATTACAAAGCAAATATTGCAATTATGTTAAATTCAAGCCTCTATAAAAAGAGTTTTGATGCTTGTAATTAGCTGGCCCAAGACTGAAGAAATGAACACGTTTCTGTATAGGCTGAGAGTAGTGGTTCCACTTGTGACTGAAAACTCTCTGCTTTAATTTCAATCATTGCAAAATTAAAAAATAATCATTACTATTTGCTTCCCTCCTTCCCTCATGAAAGTTTTTTCCTGTTACTATTTCATGGTACTTCACCCTTACGAGAAAGAGTCTTGTTTCATGCACCCTACTCTAATTTTATCATAGCTTAAATATTAAAAATGTTGTTTTGTGAAAGAAAAGAGGTTTTATATATGCCTATTAAATTTCATACTTAAAGAGCTTTATTCATTGCATAAAAGCAGGTTTTTCCACAAAAACATCAAATGCAAATTTAGACAATAGATTTCATTGTAAAGCTATCATTATAAAATATGAAATAAGACTGGTATGGATGAAAAACTTATTATGTTTTTAAAGTGTAAGTAAAGAAGGCTAAGAAGGAGGTGTACCAAAATCAAAATGCTGAGGAAAAGGTATATGTCTAAATTCTATAGTATGAAAATCAAAAGGAAAATCAGAGTTCATATATTAAATGACCATTAAATGAATAAAAAAATAAAATCTTCATATTGTTTCCTTGATTAACACAGCTAATTATGTGTCAGAACTAAAATATGAACCATCAGGAAATGATGTAATTTTATTTTAATTAAAAATTATTAAAGCAATGCATAGAGTAAAACCATCTTATGCAAGAGCCCTGATATATTTTAAAAATTATTTATTAAACTTCTGTTCCCTGTAATTTTATTCCACCTGAAGTTTGTATAATTTCCCTTTTGGTCAGTAGAGTTGGAGCTGATTTCTAGGCAGTTAGGTCACAAAGCTTAATTGAAATAGTCATTGTGAAGGTTAAAATAACTAGACCATGAAATGATCACTGAAAAATTTGGATAATAAAATGATGAAATCAACTATCAATCAATATAGCAGTTAAGGAAACTAACTAAGCATGTTGATAGGCAGCCTACAAAAGCGGGACAATTTGAGATCATGATGAAACTGAAGTAAAAAGAAAACTCAGGCCAAGGTATTTGGAATGGATATGTGATTTGTACATATGCATATGATGTTTGAAAAGTGCTTAAGTAGAAACTTTCTAACATATTGATGGCACACAACTTGCTCATTATTTCTTAAACCAGAGACAGCTATAAAAGAGATGTGCTGAATTGCTACAATTAAATGAGGCTAGTGAACATCAGCAAACCTGGGTATAAAACTGGATTCTGCCATTTACTGCTCTTGTGACCTTCCAAAATTTGTTAGATCTGCTGCAAGTTGTCCTGTTACAAAAACAGAGACAGCACATTGGATTGTGAAAAGATTAAACAATATATACATTCTATCTATCTGTCTGTCTATCATCTACCTACCTATGTGTCTGTCTGTCTATCTACCTACCTTCCTATGCCTACAAATGAAGATATGTGCTACAAGAATCCTGCATGTAAATATTCTTGAACCGAGTTCATATAATGATTTGCAAAATAATTTAGAAATTCTAAGTGCGAATATCACATTATCATGATTTTTTTTGTAGGACATTATGTGTTATGAAATATCAGAGTGATCCTGCTGTTTTATCATCTAAGTCAGTGACTCTAAGTCATGGTCCTAGGCCTCTAAGGAACACTAACATTGTTTCATGTAATCTTTAAGCACAAAATATTTTAAAATGATACTTTTATCAGTTGTTATTTTTATTATTATTATTTTAATTATTCAACTAAAAATTGTGCAGAAAACATGGACATCTGTCTCTAAACCTGAAGGAAGCAAGTACACAGAACTCCCAGAAACCATTGAATTCCTCATATTTAAAAATATGATTTGTTTTCACACACACACACACACACACATACAAATTTGTCTGTGCACACACACACGCACACTAGTCTTTAATTCTAAAAGAAGCAATAAATTATACAATGACTCTTGTTACATTTTTCTTAGTTGACTGACTTTTTAAAACTATGTGTGTTAAAACCAAAAGTATTCATAAATCCTTCTTTCTTTAAATTTGGTAAAGTACGGATTGTCATGGTGCTTTCTAAGTGAAGGTGTCTGTGACTGAACTTCAGCTGAAAGAGTCTCTTCTGTAGAGAGGCCCATTTGAAAGTCTAGAATAAATGTGTCAAATGGAAGGGAGCAGACATTGCCAATACCTAAAGACATATCCCATAAGAGAATAACATTATTTAATATGATTGTCTTAATCTCTCTCATTGTACAATGAAATGTATAGAATGTTGGAGATTCACATGACTCAGAGAGCCAATATTTTCTGGAAGACTAATTTGTGATGTTCTGAAATTATGCATGAGTCAAGGATCTGTTGGAATGCAGGATCAACAATAGATTTTTTGATTATCAGGAAAAAATGATTTTACTTCAAATTCCACAATTCATCTAACTTTTATAAAATGGATATTTGTTGTCATTTGATATATGTCAAAATATGCTATCAAAATCATGTATATGATGTATATCAACTACATCAAAATGATGTATATCAAAATCAATTAGCTGGAAGAATCTACTAAAATACCCCTCCATTTTCCAATTACATATCTGTAACCAAAATGAATTTTTATCCTAATCCAAATAATATATATCAAGACCTAATTTAACAACGGATTAGAATCCAGTGTCTTATAATTAAGTACATATTTAAGAAATCAATAAATGTGTAACAAAATTATATTTTTTCTATTTTTTGTTTTTTGTTTTGTTTTTCTTTTCGAGATGAGGTTTCTCTGTAGCTTTGGAAACTTTCCTGGAACTAGCTCTTATAGACCAGGCTGGCCTCGAACTCACAGAAATCCACCTGCCTCTGCCTCCCGAGTGCTGGGATTAAAGGCATGCACCACCACCGCCTGGCTCATATTTTTCCCATTTTGATAATAAAACTATTTTAGGATATAATACTGTTCACGTGCCTATTTAGGAAATATCTCAAATTGCCAATTGATTCTACAGTGTTCCTCACTTGCCCATGATAAATGTCAGAATGCCTCACTGAAAAGTTTTTGCTGTTGTTTATTCCTGAATGGATTTCCATATTGTAAAATTTGACTTACCTTCTATAACCATGTGCCAAGCATAGAGAAGGGACTGAGGGATACAGAGTTGGCAGAATAATTGAATGGATTTTTAAAATGTATCTCATGGCCATTGGGATGAAGATGATAGTTGCTGATATTTTTTTTTTGTTTGAAATTGATCTTTAAAGCTAAATATAATAAAGATAGTATATTCATTTTAGACAGTAGACTGAGCAACAAGGAACAACGTTATTTGTTGAAGAGTGAAATCCTCAGATGAGAGAATATTATTTTAATTAAAACAAGAGCCAAAAACATCCCCAGAAGAAACTAAGACGTTATTAGAATGAGCTTTAAATTTCAGTGTAGAAAGCTTTTCCCATTCCTCAGAAATCACTTACTGTCAAGGTGACTGACTTGGAGTGCTAATCACGCTCAGAATGTCAGAAAATTCAAGACTCCAAGAAGCCTATACTCACACTTTTGAGTATGTCCTCCTTTCTTCCTTAACACCTTTCTTTCCCTTAACATCTGTGCTTAAAGTGTGTCATAAAATTTAACAATAATCTCCAAATACATTTCATAAAAGACAGAATAAAGAAAGAAAAGAAAACTAAGTTTAGAACATTTGTTATCTAGTTTGGCAAGTCATTTAAAAGTTTCCTTGGGAAAGTGATGGTATTTGTCTACTAATACTGGAATGTCCAGGAGATAAGAAAGAATTCCGTCTGTAGAGATTTTCTGAAAGACGATCTTAACTAAATTTGGGTGAGTCTTTGGAAGAGAAAATGGGGTAAAGGAGTAATGTGACCTTGTGTCTGAAGTCTAAAATATTTTAGAAGTAGTATAGCTTAATTTGAATGTGACAAGTTTTTTGAAATCAAATTAGAAAATTTCATTGTTGTCTTCTGGTTATCTTAATCAATATTATTTCATTGATCATATTTTAAGAAAATAAGAGACTGTTGCTCTACAAAAGACTATTTGAGTTATTATTTAAAAAATTCTTAAAGTAATATTTGGCAACATAAAGTATATGTCATTTTCCCTACACTTACTTTTAATTAATTAATATTAAAAGGACTCAAGAAGAAAATCAAATGCACTATGGTTTCATTTAATTATGTCATTTTAGATATCACAATCACAAGACTTTATATACTCCTTCCTGATTTGAGTAAAATCCTTCAACCAATATCAGTAATTGTATCCACTTTTAAAATGACCTGTACTAGGAATCAGCTACAAAAAAGAGGAGACTGATTATTAAATACAACCATTAAAACACGATTTTGAATTGAGAAAAGAGAACAGCAAATGACACCATGGGTTAAATTTTTCTTTGATCCAACCCAATTGAGTTCCTATATCTCTTATATTCTCTTCTCTATAGCTCTTCTTTATGATCTCTTCCTATATCAAACAACCATTCACATATAGCCAAAGCATGTTTTGGACTGATACATGCTTACAAATACATATCACATTGAGGGGTAGAGATATTTCATATTTTAATTGAATTTGAAAATATGAATTGATCATATTTTCTAAGCAGAAATAATTTAAACAGTATTAAACCAGAGAGAAAAATATCCATGTTCATATTTAATGTCTATCATTTATCTGCCTATTATCTATCCATCTGTTTATTTATCAAACATTACCTGTATATCATCTATTATTATCTTTTTAGGGTTGACAAGAAACTATTACATATTTCTTAATTTTAATGGTAATTAGACAAAGTTATTAAAAATATAAAAAATGGAAAACTATGATCAAACTAGTGTTATTATTTGACTTCTTATTGGAACTCAAAGTCTTGAGCTTACTTTGAACATTCCATTATGAAGGCCTGTTGCCTCTGAGGATTATTACACAAGTGTCACCAATTTTAGTGGCTCATGAGTAGTGCAAAGTCTGCATACACCCTACTATAAATGATCATAGGAACACTGATTTTATACACAGTAAAACTCAGTTCTCAGTACAATGAACATAGGGTCTACTACCAAAATCTATCCATTAGAGCAGCTTGCTTGCTCTGGCATCTCGTTGCTCCTTTGAGTATTGTTTCTGGGTAAAGCAATCTTATTAGTTAGTGAGTGTAGGCTGCTTAATTATAGTCGGGAAAACTTGATAGCTATATATAGTTTGAATGGCTATTAAAAATACTCAAAAGAAGAAATGAAATGCAGTAGAGTTGGCCTGAATTCATGCCTAGACACTGTTTTCCTCTGCTTACTTATCCTATTTTGGAAAAGCAATTTCACCTTATATATGTGATTAATTTTTTTTTGTTTCAGTTTTGGGCTTATAATTTAGAGCAGTGGTTCTCAACCTTTCTAATGCTATGGCCCTTCTAATATAGTTCCTCACATTGTAGTGATATCAACAATAAAATTATTTTGTTACTAATTCATAATGGTAATTTTGCTGCTGTTATGGATCGTACTGTAAATATTTGACATGCAGGGTTATCTGATATGCCACCCCAAAAGGGATCATAATCCACAAGTTGAGAAATGCTGCTTTAGTGTATATATCCACTCACATTCCTATGTAGAAAGATGAGGACATAAGTGTTAAGACATTTACATAAGAAATATGACTTTTTGTGTAGACACTGAAAAAGCCACTAGGATTTTGGAAAGGATTCTCACTCCTGCTGTTCAGAAGGCAAATGAGACAGTGGTGCAATCTTTCTTCTTGTTAGAGATTCATCAGTGACTGATTCTCAAACCTGCATTGTAAGTACATACACAGACGTAATCAACTGAATCATTAGCATTTATTAGAGAAGACAGATTCAAATTGATGGGCAGTGCTGAAGAAATGTGTAAATATAAATCTGTTCCTTTCTAAATCCTATTTGAATAGGCAATAAATATGTATGCTATTGAACTGAACAGTGGATATTCTTACTTCTTTTTAAATTAGAGTGTCCGCAATCCTTTCTACATTAGTAAATAAGCCACTTAAAGCATATTAAATGGAATTTTTGATCTATATGAAAGATCCAATATATTTGGATAAAAAGACATATTGATGTTTTGTTTGATATGTGAGCCTTTCCTTGCACTGTGTTGTGATATTGATGATTCTCCATTATCACAGCCTGCTCTTATTAAAGTCCCTGAAAAAGCCTGTTCAAATGTTATGTATTGGACACACAATTACTGTGTGGGCAATTGATGACAATTATTATACTTCCACATTTTCATAAATAGATTTAGTATATGTACACTTTTATCAAAATATCAAATCATTTATTTTCACTAAAATAGTAAGATTGTGGAATACAAAGATGTAATATTTCCAAAGCCATGGTTTATATTTTTCTTTCTGTATGCTAAAGTAGTTAGCTTATGAAGGATAACTAAAACCTACATTAGAATATAATGTGTTATGATAAATTAGTTAATATATATGATACTAATATATATTATAAATGATTCTTAAAATTATTTTATAAGCTTATGGAGTTTGGTGAACCTTTTTTCAGTCAAAATATTTGATAGTGTGTGCCTCCCAACCTACAAAAACATCTAATATCTTTTAGTACACATTCTTTTATTTTCCCACATATTATTGAATCCTGTCTGTACTTTAAATAATAGTTGCTTAAATCAGTTGCTTAATTTCTGCAAATCCCAAATTCTTACCACATACTCCGAAAGAATTCCTTCATGATAAAACCAGTCTGCACATTATTATTTACATTAAATTATATATATATTATATTATATAATGGGAATATATATATTTGAAAACAGAATTAAAAAGAAAAGGCATTGATACTATTTCCTTAGATGTTTGTTGCTAGACTGATCTTCTTATTGCTCTCCACAGTTATGGGTTTCTCTAGGGACAAAAAGAGGCCTAGTGAAAGGTTATTAGTAGGGCATTGATCTAGAAGCTGTTTGCAGGATTCTGAAACAGAGGTATCAAGTATGGAAATTAAGCCATGACCAAATGTTCCAAATTCCTCACTTGCTTGGCACCACACAGAGTGGACTGAACATCAAGTTTAAAGTCTTTGTTTTTCAATCATTATTTTGCTATTCTATAGAAAGGGCAATGCAGGTCACATTTCCAAATTAGTAAGCTTGCAAGAAGTAGCCATAATTCTTTCTTTTTTTTTTCTAAATTTCAGAACCAAGGAAAACAAAGAATTGTCCAAGTCCACCCATGACCTACTGTGATAAACATTTAAGCCATTTCACAAATGGCAGGAGCAGGTCAGCAAGGATGACGCAGAATGCCACAACTCAACCATCTAAGGTGTAAAGAGTTGCCTTCATTCTCCTATGTTCTTTAGAGGATTTTAAACACAGATTTCAACTTTTTAATAGACAAGAAAAATTCAAAAATTAATTTATACATGATGATTATTTGTCCCACCATTTTTACTGCTTAAAAACCCCTTTTCTAGTCTCCGGACTCCAGTGTTCATGCTCCAGCCGCAGGTCATATGTGTCCCTTTACCTAGAATTCCTGCTATTGCTTGACACTGACATCATGTACTGAAAGATGAAGGTGCCAATCCATTTCTGAAGAAGACTTCACCTGCCGCACCAGAGGAGGGGGGAAGGGAGCAGGAGGGAGTACTTAGCAATTTCAAGAGCCACAATTTACCAGGGAAGCCTCTACTTAATATTCCGCTTGATCTGCCAAGTTTATAGCCTGGCAAATCTGAATACAAATGTCTATGCAAATGAGGATTCATTATTCTTACAAGGTCTTTGTGTTGAAGCTTAATGTAACTTGGTTCCTATGGTTGCTCAGGGAATGTAGATTGCAAGACAGAAACGATGAAAAGAAGAAAAATAGAAAGGGAAATAATAGAAATGGAGGCAAATGTTTAACAGGCATCCAGCTTGAAATGTGGAGATGTACAGGCACAAAGCGCCGTCACTACAATCCCTTCCGGTTGTTAGATGTACGGTATTTACTTCTCCTCAGCAACAGAAGAGTTAACTAGTCAAGAACGTTCAACCCAGAGAGAAAATACAACCGTTCTCTTACTGATTATAACACATTGTTCCCATTATAAAACCAATTCTTCAAATTGTCAAAAAATTTACCATTCTTTTATAATTATAGAGCTCATGGGTTGGTGGGACCTACACATTCCGATCTCTAAGAAGATAGCAAATGCCTAATAGCACCCCACCCAATAACCCCCTGCCCTTCATTATGGATGTATTGCCAAATAATACAGAATCAACATGTTTAACAAAACTAAAATTAATAAACTACACATTGAAAAATCACAGCAGTTCACCACCATTAATTTATTACCATACTCATTGTTCGCAAAGGTTGCAACAGCCCCAAGTTAGATGAAATCCTGAGAGGATGCAAAATGATGATTATAGCTCATAAACCATAGAATATAGTCCCGATGAATCTTTTGCATGATTAAATGTTGTTTATATATAAATACCTTCTCTGGAAATAAAAATGTACGAAAGGGGACGGGAGCTGCGAAGCTTAGCAGATAAGATGATCCCAAGATCATGCAGGAAGGCTTGCTTCTTCATCCATAAGTAAAGCACGTTTGCATCCATCCAATCAAATTAGCTCCATTAAAAAGGTGGTTATAATTAGCTCCTTTTCCTGGTTCACGAGTGAAATTCTTGCATGCCTGCTGTTTTGATTAAATCCACCATTGTCTTCCAATAGCTAGTGCTAATTCTTCCAAGGAAATCTTCAGTTGAGGTGTTATTTTATTCTGCATCTCCGTTAGTTGTCTAATTTACGCCAAGTCCCTGCAGTGTTTCCTTAAGCCATCCTCTTTGTCTTGCCTTTGAAATTTACCAAATCTTACAAGAAATCAATACTTAATTGATTATTCACTTTTCTGCAGCTTCAAACAGCAAGCACACATAAGATCCTGGAGGAGTCCCCGATTTGCAGTGCAGGCGATTGCTTGGTGGCAGAGCTCTGTGAGTGTCCAACAGCAGGCATTCCATGGAGTGGTGTACTGGCGTGGCGTGCCAGCGTGTGATAAAGAAAACGAAGATATTCTAACGAAGCAGGCAAACTTCCTGGATGATGCAGACTTCTCTCCAGGCTTTGGATAAAAGGCAGAAGCAGAAGCAATTGGATCCCACATAATAATAATAATAATATTATTATTATTATTACATTACTCCCTTGGCTTTTTGCTTACCCTTATCTTTCCATGCCACTGATGTGGAATATCCCAAGTGCCACTGAAGTCTGAGGACTCCACTCTGGAATGGGGGTGAGACTGGCAGTGTACCTCTGGCATAGGATAAGGATGGCAGGCACGTAACATTACGAAATGTAGGACAAATTCAAACGAAAGAGAGGGAGAGGGAGAGACGGGGAGAGGGAGAGCTAGAGACAGATGGCGGATCTGGCTAGAAGCCAAAGCCAGTGAAATGAATTACATTGCTGAATAACTGTACACCATTGATTCTGCCACTTGTTGCTGCATGGGAAAAAAAAAAAAGCCCCAGTTTATGCTGGAATCCCTTTATTTGTCATGTGTGCAGCAGGCAACTTTCACACATAACTCAATAGTGACAAAGGCATGCTGGTGTGCTGTTGTGAGTAGGTAGGTGCATAGGTGCATGTGAATGAGATTGCGTGTGTGTATGTGTGCCGAGAAAGCAACTGTGAGAATGTGTGTCTATGCGAGTGGGGAAAGAAGAAAGCAACCTCTGGAATCCAGTCATTTTTGTTTAATGAAGAATGGAAGACTGACGTTCCGAGATGTGGTTATGTGCCGCATATTAATGTGTGCTCACTAGCCTCCCTCCCCCACTTAGAAGATGAGTGGCGGAAAACTCAAGCCCTCCATAGACCAACCACGTGGGAGATGCACCTCATGAGAGAACCTATCATCTCAAAACCTACAGACGTGGCAAAGGAATCCCGAGGAGAAGGCGTTGCTCTCTGAAGGGAGGAAGCAAAGCTGGTCCTGGGATAGGATGTTTGGGTGTTTTTGAAAAGACAGCCAGTCTCAG
Organism: Chionomys nivalis; assembly: GCF_950005125.1. Lineage (NCBI taxonomy): Eukaryota > Metazoa > Chordata > Mammalia > Rodentia > Cricetidae > Chionomys > Chionomys nivalis. The sequence goes on along the minus strand of NC_080101.1, from coordinate 55,742,827 downwards.
CAGATTGTTCAATAAATGCCTCATACCCAGGATGAAGGGAGACATTATGGGATGCCCAGGGGGCTTTGGAAATCAAATACAATGTTTGAGTAGCACAATTTGAGGTACATTATAAAAAAGCAATTTGAATTGCCAATGAGGCGACACATATCTGCATGCTAATTAGACCCGTGTCAGCCTCAGTCTGCAGGCTGGTGGCGATGGGAGGAATGTGCTTGGAGCACTGCAGAGAGATTGTTTCTGCATAAATTATCAGCTTTGTCCTACTGATCATTTTCCCAAACAAACATGAAATGCAAGATCAAAAGGCGATTCTAAAATTAAAATTATTGATTGACAAAGCCTGGGCTTCAGAATCTAATTAGAGGAGGCACAAACAAAAGCTGATATTATTACTGACTGTGCCTGAGCTGGCAGCGGATTGTGCAGGGTTTGTAATTTATCTTTGTTTATGCAGTCAGGATATTAAAAATGTAATTAAAATGGTAAAATGATCTGATCAGAAATAGCCACCTAGTGGCAAGTATATTATTTTAAATGGATTATAAAGGCATCGGTCTGTGCAAATAAAAAGCTTTTTTTTAATGCCAAACCTAGCATCTCATAGAGATTTTGTGAAGCAATTTATCTTTTTGCTAATAAGTTGTCTTTTGTGTTTTGTTCCATAGATAAGCAACATCATTTATAACCCTCATTTGTGCGCTAATAAACATTCTGTTATTACAGGTGGCATCATGTTATTGCAGGAACATCCTTCATAAATGATTGTATGTTTCCTTCATACATGGAGCTTTGTCAGCAACCATTCTCTGTGTTTATTGTAAATATGAAGTCTGGTAATTCCAAGAGCCCATAGCATTTGTAGATAAGGGTACTCTCCCTTCTGTTGTCCTTTGTCCTTTGGGATGGATTTGGACACCTCTGGAAATTGGCATCAATGAACATTTCAGACCTAAGGTTACAAAGAAAACCCATGTATCAACGAAGAGCTTTCTCCAAGTTACTACTTCAGAGAAGATTCAGTTCCTTCAAAGCAAGTAACAAGGTGATTCAAATGATTTACAGGCTGTATCCCCTCTCACTTAACAACATTTTGTATGTGCTAATGAATTATTTTAAGAGGAAAATACCTAATATAAAATTTATTAACCAAAATGCATCTGCTGTCACCTAATTGTGGATTTTGCAGCCAGGTACCAGATTCAATCTTGTGATAGTTTTCAGTTAAACACCTAAAAATGCATGATGAATACCTTTAAGGAAAATGAGAATCCCAGCTCTGTGATTTCTATGTAGAAACATTAAAGGACATTTATTTTCCATTTATTTATTTATTTATTTGTTTGTTTGTTTGTTTTTACATGAAATCACTGTAGACCAACTTGATTCCCTTTTAAAGAAATTCACAATTTAGGGTCCTGTCAGCAGTTCTAGGGTCTTTTGTTAGGTGCATTTAAAATGGCAAATTAAATATTAATACAGGGCTAGAATAGTGCTATTTTGCAAGCCCTGAAACCTTATTGATAAATCATAATCTGGTCACCAATGCAAGAAATTTGAGGGTGCCAAGAGTATAGATTGCTTCCTGGTCATTAATCTGGAGGATCACTAATTCTTCTAAATCGAGCCTTTGGACTCCTCCCTGCAAGCAGGTTCATATTTTCCATAAATAAGAAACAGGGCCAACATGAGATAGCATTTTGTACACAAAATTGTGCACAAAGGCAGAGAAATCTATTTTGTATATCCAGTAACAAACCCTGGGTTAGAAATGTTCCGCTTCAGGAGGCACCTGTACTTGGGTTCCTTAGATCCCAAAGCAAGCGAATTATACATTTCCTAGCTTCCAGAAATGCTGAAGATAGAAAAGAAGGAAGGAAGGGGTGGAGATCCAGAGGGCACATGGATGCTCTGAACCTTCTTTATAAACAGAAGCGATGGATGAGTGCTGCCCCCGTGAAGAATTGCAGCAGGGCCTCTGATGATATTGAGGTCTAGAGGAGCAGCGTGCCTGAGGTTAGTCAGAGAGAACTGAAATAAGAAATCAGGAGGAGTGGCTTGTCAGAGTCTGTCTTCTCTGCTATCTCTGAGAAGATGCTGACTAAGCCTGCAACCACCCCCTTAGAAGTGAGAGACTTCGCCACATGCCTTGTATTGAAATGTGTTTGAATCACAGTTTGATCTCTTGATAATCCAGATGGGAAAACAGCTTTATTGTTGAAGTTTGTATCACACAGAGGGGCCTTGATTCCTAAATCCTTGCTATGTGAATTAACATATTTCATTATAGTATTTACCAATTATAAAGCATTTCCTCTCAGTGGATGCTATCCAAACGTATGTCGCATTCTGCCTTACCATCTGTCCTTTCCCTTTCTAGTTTTAATGTAACATCCTACAATATGAACCATGTAATGAATTTAAAAGGATGAGCAGGAAGCTCTGCTGGCATTTTATCTCTGTTCCCTCCTATAATGCCATTACTACTATTGGGATTGTTTTAGCAAGGAAAACTCCAAACCAAGATCTAGGTAACATAACTCCTTTAGTGCAGCTTAAGTCAGTACACTCATTGAATTTTTGTGTGTAGGAATATGAAACTCATCATTATAAGTTATAATTAATTTATGCAGTGTATAGTTTTCAATATTAGCATAGATACAACTTTCACAAGACTCATCCACCTGGACACACCCAAAAATGCAAAGTTATGTCAATCACATCCTTATACATTAGATAATTGTGACTTGTTCTATACTGAGCAAACTGAAAAGCAGACATAATTCTATACGGAGACAATGAGAATAGTTTGATGAATCTTCTCCAGCATCCATTAAGGAGTGTACATGGAATCCCATAGCTGATCATCTGTGTAGCTGTGACTGTATAGTCACCTCATGGAAGAATGCATATATTTATATGTGAGACAAAGTCTCACTATGAAGACCACACTGGCCTAAAATTCACAGAGAACCACATGTCTTTCTCCCAAGTGCAATTTATATCTTTTAAGTAATGGAAAATATTTCTAATTGTGTTCATTAATTTGGGATGTGTGTGTGTGTGTGTGTGTGTACACATGAGTGTATGCCTCACTCTGTGACACACATACAAAGATCTGAAGATAACCTTCAAGAATTCGTTCTCTGATTTCTTCATGTAGGCCCTAGAGATTGAAACTCCTTGACTGTGTTAATGGACTGGAGGCAAATATCGTTACCTCTTTTGCCATCCTAGTAACCTGACAATTTCTTATATTCATATTCATTCCTATGGCCTCAAAATTTTTTTGACTGGCATGAATAAAAGAACATGAATAAAAGAGAAAGTTATGACTAAAATATCATATAAAATTCCAAGGAAAATATTTAGTGTTCATGTTCTATTCTGTCTCACATTTCATTACTAGCCTGTGCTTCCCCTTAATACTAAGTACTAAGTTTGTTAACTTAATTATTTCTACCAAGTATTTTATTTTAATCAAATAGAGAGAGAGAGGACATGGCTATAGCATAGTATTTGCTGCAATCCTGCTCTGGAGTAATTTCATACTTTACAGTCCAGCATCTGAACAAAGAAATGGCTATGTGAATAAAAGTATCGGGTAAGCTTTGGCAAAAGCACATATACTTCAGTGAGAAGACAGGAAGTTTCTGTAGCATAAAGATCTAAATACTGTATCCTTGGGCTAGTTCTTCTAATTGGAGGACATATTTATTTTTTTATCAAGGTCAGAGTCAGAAAACTGATAGTTAAAACTGAATAAATCACTGGCAAAATACTATGCATGAAATGCAGAGTAAAGATCTAATGGGAAATTGCCTGAATTCATACCTGTTAATAACCAGGTAAAGTGTGGGACAGAATAATTTTCAAGATTCAATATATTTCCAAAATTTTATATTCTCCATGTTCAGATATGTGGCCAAAGAATGAGTTAGACTAAGCTGTAGTAACAAAGATATCCAAGATATCTGATGTGGGATTCCGCTCTGTATACTGTGATTACCATTAATGAGTACAGAAAACTGGCTTTGCCTGATAGGGGAACAGAGCAAGGCAGGGAAAACTATACTGAATGCTGGGAGAAAAGAGGCAGAGTCAGAGGAAAGCCATGTACCCTGCCAGAGACAGACACCAGAACTTTAACCAGTAAGCCTCAGTCACCTGATGATACCCAGCTTAATAGAGATGGATTAAATTAAGATGTATGAGTTAGCCAGAAATACGCTTAAGCTATTGGCAAAACAATATTGCAAATAATATAGTTTCTGTGTGATTATTTCAGGTCTGAGCTGCTGGGTGCCAGGAAAGAAACAAGCAGGCTCCCCACAACAGATATTTTCACCCATTAGAATATTATTCTTCATCTGTCATTGTAAGGATTCAGACATAAGGACATAAGGAGACAAGCCAGGTTGGTAACTATGTCTCCAGGATCTCATCAAGGTTCCCTGTTGCCTTCTATCTTGTTGCTCTCAAGTTTTCAGCTTAACTCTTGTCTGGATTCAGACCATGGTGTCTAAAGGAGACGATAAGTATTATAATTTAGTCTTTCGGTCATATCTATTTCAATAGACTCTGAAATTGTGGACTATGGATTGTGGACCACATGCAGGCAGTAGGAAAAACTAGAGAATTTTAACTCAGAGAGGATTAATGTTATTATTTCAAAGACTAGATAGTCATAGCTTCTTTCCTCTCATGATTTAGCAAAACCATTTCTAATACAAGGCTTAGATTCCTTAGGATATGATAGCTATTAGAACATTTAGCATGTTTCTTGCTTGATATTGTTTATGATGGATGTAATTCTAATTTTTATACTTGATATTTGTTCTTATTGTATATAGTTTTGTATTAGGAAAAAACTCTTTTATTTAGACAAAAGAGGAGTTGCTGTAGGAACTCCTTCAGCCAATAGCCTTTAAGATACTGACTCACTCTTGGCATGCCCTCATGTATTATATATACAGATGTAGAAACATGTGCAACCCCTTAGCTTCCGGATTTGGTTCCCATTCTCTGCTTGTGCAGAGGATTGATGATCTGTGAATCTACCCCTAAATAAAAAACCTTTATTATACTCAATTTTGAGCTAGTGTGGGACAATCTTATTATAATCCTCAATACTTTTCTATGTATTGATTGCTATATATTTCTCAGCAACTCTAATAATTATAAAATTATTAGAATCAAAGACTATGCTTTTGCTTTTAAGTATCTTTTACTATAATTTGTATATTTTAACAAATAACATACTCAAATACTTGCAAAATGAGTCTTATAATTAATGTTGGCAGAAACATTGCCTATACTTGAAAGGAAAGAGTAAAATGCTACAATATATAGTATGTTCTTGAATTTGTTGTTATCAAATGTTGTGAGATATGTGATTACACTGTGAAATCTGAGTTTGCATTTGTGTTGATTAGATGAAATTAACATTGGGTCAGGAGGCTGTTGACAGGAAGTAATCAGAGAGCATCAGATGGCATCTAGGAGAGATAGAGAGACAAGAAAAAAGTAGGGAGGGATTTGAAGTGATGGTGATTTTTCTTTTTCTAGTTTGGCAGAATAAAAGCATGGGTCTTTTGAAGATACCAGCAAGGAGAGGTTGACCATTTGCTGCTTGGTCTCTCTGAGCTAGCTAAGTTTTCACCCCAGTTTTTGAATCATGAGTCTTATTCATAACTAGAACGATAGACTTTTAGTTAAAACTACCTTTAGAGACAGCGACAGGACCCATGCTACATGAATAGAATTCCTGTCAAGCTGACGGCTGAACGGTCTGGCCACTGCTAAAGAAGCAGGCCAGCAACTTCAGAGTTGTAATTGCTGACTGAAATCACAGAATTTTAAGTCACAACCACGGTGCTGAAGTTAAAACAGCCATTAGCAGACATTTTAACATTGCTGGTGCTAGAATGCATGATGCATAAACTCTATGAAATCCATTGACAAAGTGATACCCTAGATGCATACATTTAAGAACTCAAAAGTAAATGCCAACTTCTCATAGACTCTTATTTTTGTATTCTCTCTGAAACAATAAAACAAATTAAAAGTTAAGAAAGCGGTCAATCCTAGAAACATATACATATAGGCAGGACTGTAGGGATAAGCCCCACCCATTGGGGGCGTGTTCGCCTCGGGCTAATGTTTACTGATAAATCTGCCAGGCATGATCCCAACAGCCTTTTTTTCTCTGCTTTCCTGTTCTCCGCGGGAACCTGTGGTCCTGTAAGTCTATTTCTCCATTAAAGCTGTATATATTTTTATAATCTGGATCATTCATCTATGTGTATATGTGACAACAGAAGTTAAAGAAAGGGGTTTTAATTTGGGATAGATGGGAGTTGACATGGGAGGGGTAGCAGGAAAGATAAGAAGGGAGGATAATTCTATCATATTGTAATAAAATTTGAAAAGGCATAAGGAAGAAAGCAAAGTGAAAAGGCTATTTTTTCCCCGTGTGTGGTGAAGAACCTACAGATATTCCACTTCACTGGATTAGAATCAGCTCTCATGTCTACAAGGAAATGAAATGATTACTTGAGTCAGCAAGGTAATTAAGTAGGGGTTTCCAGATCTGTCTCATTTGTGAGAATATATCTTCTTGTTTTCCTACGATTTGGAGAAGCCGATATTTATAAGTTCATAGGTTATCTTCCTGTTCAAAGGAGAGAGGTACTTAAAGTTCTATGTAACAATAGTAAGCTAAGAAAAAGATCCTATCAATTGGAGTGTGGGGGGACATGGGAAGAGTTCAAAGGACAGGAGCTGAGGGAACATGATGGAAAGAAATTCTATTTACATTACACACACACACACACACACACACACACACGCAATACATACACACACATTCACACCCTGTCCAGGATGCTCATGAGCCAAGTGGTGCTTGTAGTTCAAGAATTAGCTTCTGGCAATGGTCTTGAGGTTACAAGGTCTCTAGGAAAACTCTAACACTGGATCCTTGAGGAAAGCCAGGCATCTCTAATGATCCTTCCAGATAGTAACACTCATGTCTCAGCAGTGAAGAAAATTATTATGAGATTTATTAGGGTAACACTCATTTGTACTTGCTCTAAAACGTCACCTTACACCTATGTAAAGAGGATTATTTATGTAATTATCTGAGCATATGTCCTCATCAATGACTTTATATAATCATTTCATGGCATTCAAATTCAGCACAGAAGCATCCAGACCTATGTACAAATATTATTAGGATAATGGGTTTTCATTTCTAGAGGTTGTTGGGGAAGGGATTAATTTTCTTGCCAAATTGTACACACAGTGCAATGCACAGAGCTATGCTGCAATGCTTCTCCCCCGAAAATTGCATTTTGATACAATAAAAAGGACACTCTCACAACAATTTTACAATTTAGGCTACATTAACTGCATTTCACTCTGTCTTTCTTTGCCAGCTGATTTTGATGCCTTTTTTTGGGCTAGCATCGATTTCTGTGAAATTCGAAAGGGACATGTTTAAAAAGCTTTTTTCTTTTTTAGTTTATTCAGATTAGGAAAATTATTTTCCTTCCTTTCTTTAGGGATGATGAGATCTCATCTAGTTCTGTTCTATACTGTAACACATCTGTGAGGCGCTGTTAAAGTCAGCAGTATGGAGAATTAAGTAAGATAGAGATAAGTCATGGCTTATTATTTTTGAGTTGCAACTTTTTATCAACAATACATTTTTAAATCTGAGGTACCAGATAAAGTTTGGGCATATAGGTTGTTTTTTTTGTTTGTTTGTTTGTTTTGTTTTTGTTTTTGTTTTTCTAACACACTTAGATTGTAGAACTTAGCTTTTCTTTCTCTCTCTCTCTCTCTTTTAGTTGCTATTTAATTAGAATGTACTATTGATTCTGTAACTCTGGGAAATGTCTATTTGACATGTGTGAACAACGTTTACTCCATGAGGCAGTAAGTTGGAAAGAACTCCAGCTTAAAAAGGATCTCTTACTCTGAGGAGTCAAGGAAGTTGCAAGGAAGTCTTGTAACTTCTCCAGGCTGTGAAGAAACCCTTTACAAGGCTGAAGCAAATGTAGATGAATAGTATGTAATGAAAGTCAGCTTATGCAGCCAGAGACAACATTGTCAAAAAACGATGTACATGTTATATTTTCTTATTTAAATTTAATGCTATTTATTTAGAGTTGAAAGCCTTTGGATTCTGGTTCTACCATTGCGTCATAATTAAATAAAATATAACTTCTTCAGTAAATAATGAAACCGTGAAAATCACAAAATTAGAAGAGCCCTTGAGAACTCCCATGCTGGTCTGCTTAGCTGAAGAGACTGGGACCCAGGAATGAGGTTTTTCTAGGTGAAGCTAAAAGTACTGACTGTGAAATTCTTTATACAATGAGTATTGATGCAATTGTGAGTACTATTTAGATTGTCATTAATTTTGAAATATTCATTGCTGGCATACAAGGATACCATTTTTTTAAAAAGCAATTCATTCAATGTTTTCAATGATCATAACTGCATTTCAGTTAATATTTTAATGAATACTTAAAATTTTTCTCTTTTGAATTCAGGTCAAATAATTCCATATTTGAAAGTAAGAGCACATTAGAGGACTCAGAAAGTTTGTATCTGTAGAGAGTGTCTTAAACCTTTGTTTCATCCTTTCCTTTGAAGAACCAGGGATCCATTGGAATAACATTTTCAAATTAACAGGGGGAAAAAACAAAAGGTAGAGCAAAATCAGTTCCTTTGGAAGGTGGTTGTTGGGACTCCTCACCATTATCATCCTTCTCTCAGTGATCTCTGAAGTCACTTCACTAACAATTGAAAATTTAGGAGAGATGTAATTGTCTTGCATGCATATAAAACACCTGCCATATATTTCATTGTTTTAATCATTTTTATTTTTAAGCAAGATGTGTGGTATCCAATACCTTAGGAACGACAAAAATACAACTCAAGTGTACTTTATATGAAAGGTTAGAAAACATTTGTATTCCAAAAATAACATCTAAAAGATTTAAAACTTTTGGTATAGGAAAAATTCTTTTCTCAAGAGAAACTATCAGAAAAATGAGCATATTAACAGGAAACTTCCTAGATGCTTAGCTGAAATTTCCATTTCATTGACAAGTTTATATATGATTCTTTATGCAATGTTTTAAGGAGCTTTTATTGTTTTGGCTGATGTGCAAACAGACAAAATATCTATTTTAGGGATTATAAAATGGTTTGATAACAAATGATTTTGAGAACTTGTTTGGAGGTTCTTGAAGAAAAGCGCTGCTACTTGTATACCCATGACTGAAGACCAGTCCTCTTAGACCAAGAATGCAGTTTCAGTGGGGACACATATGTAGTGGTGACGGAGGAAGGGGACATCCACCTAGCTAGCCAGATCAGCCAAATCAAACCCCAATGATCAATAGGGTGACATATGTCACTGCCACATCACCTAGTGGCACATGGATTCATTTTTAATCCCAGCACTTGGGAGGCAGAAGCAGGCAGGTCTCTGTGAGTTTGAGGCCAGCCTTGTCTAAAAGAGCTAGTTCCAGGATGGCACCAAAGCTACAGAGAAACCCTGTCTCGAAAAACAAAACTAAAACAAACAAACAAAAACCCATAGTTTGAGAACAAATTTAAAAATTGTTTTGGGTCATAGACTCTATAAAGACTATAAACACTACTCATACGCTAGCTAAAGAAAATTTTATATATATTCTTGGGGAACTTTCTCTAGAATTTGTGAAGGTCTATGATTTTGTGAAGCCTAAGTTTCATGTATATTTCACTCTAAAATAGAAAGATCTAGGTACATTGTTTGGAACTATCCCTGATAATTAGTGTTCCCCTGACCTCAGTGATAGCAATGAGTAAATCCTCTTGCATACTGAGTGAGCATCTGTATTGGGTTGGCTCTGGTGGAGGACAGCTTTTCAAAGGAAGTTCTCCTGTACTCCTGCATTTTCACCATCGGCACTGATTGCTCCTGTTCTGAATTATGTTTACAATATTTGCATAGCTTTAACAGGTAAATATGTATTTATTTTCCACAAGAAAGGGGATGTACAATAAAGACTAACACTTTCCATAAAGATCAAGTGACATCTGGTTAAATGAATTTGTGTTCCCTGTCTGTAGGATACTTCTCAAGCGCCAGGCACCTCTGGTTTTCTGAAAGGCTTTGGGCTCACAGAAATTGAGCAAATGATATTCTAAGCTATTATTATTAGTGTCATTGAAATGAGTCTTTTTCTATACTGCCAGTCAACTCCCAAATAATTATATGAAAATATTATTAATGATGAAATCTCAATCTTAGCTTAGGCTTATTCCAAACTAGTTCTTATAACTCAAGTTAACCCATTTTTTAATCTTCATCCTGCTACATACTAGCCACCGTGCTTCTTCTGTATCTTCTAGTGTCTCTCATACACTTATCTTCCTCTTCTTCCTTTTTTCACAAAAATTCCACTTAAACCTCCATCCTCGTTATTCGCCATTCAGTTTTTTATTGCATCAATCACAGTAATACATTTTCACAATGCATACAAATATCCCATAACATTATCCCTCTTGTCAAAATAAAAAGGAAAAGTTTTAAATCAAATACTTTAAGATTATATATAATAAAAACAATTATCAAGTAAGAATTATATTCACAATATCCAGGTAAATTCAGAGAAAATACTCCATATCTATACTATCTTGGTGAGTCCAAAGTATTGTCTCTAATTTGCTTTCTGTCTTGTATTACTAATCCAAAACTATCTTTTTATACATGAAAACATTTTTTCTCAGTAAACAACTTAAATTTTATGTTTTTCAAACATATAAATTGTACTTATGTAAGTTTCACCTTTGAATTTGCTAACAAGGAATACTATAGCTGTAGCTACCTTGTCTTCAACTCCATCAGAGACATAAGAAAAATATAATATTACCTGAGTTAATAGGAAGTAAAGGAAAACAACTTCCAAAACTATAAAAATGACAGAGACAGCTGGCAGCTTGGGCAGTCACCCTCTGTTCCTCTGTAATGCTGGGGCACACATCTTTGGTCTACAGGCTTTGAAAAACTGACAGACTTTTCTGTGAAACAGGAATTTTAAAGGATGTCCTGCTTGTCTAACAAACCTTGGCAGTAACTTGCTTTTGTGTCCTTCTTGGCCAGTTTGGATAACGTACTGTTGAGAGTTCAGGTCAAGGAAATTTTTTTGTTCAAATGGCTAGCTTTGCCATATTGAAAACAAAGTCCACATGGATGTTTTCAATGCCCATTATCCTTTTTTGAAGTAAATTGGTACTGCTAGGAGCAGATGTGTCTCCTTGTCACAAAAAGTCTTATTAAAACATTTTGAAATGTTTGAAAACTATCTATAAATCTAAAATATATTTATATATGACCTTTAAAACATACCTAAAATGACTACAAGTTTTATTATTATAGATAACTAACTACCAATCAGTGTTTCTTAATTATCCTAAATGAGTTATAATAATAGCTTTCAAGGACTAGAATTTTACATTTTGAAGCAACTTCATAGGTGAAATACCTTAAACAAGAGTAGAAACATATATAGTATTTTCTAACAAAAATAATCTTAAATTTGTATAAGTATACAAAAATCAACACCAATGCAAAGTATTTGAGACTAGTGGTTGCTCAAAAGTAGACTCAACCATCCATCCTTTTATATACCATCATTTATATACTATGTCCTCCTCTTTTCCCTTCGGAAAGAGATCCCTGAATCTAATCTTCTTTGTTGACCTATTTTTTTTTGGCACATGATCATAACAATTCGTATCTAACCGTAAATGATGATGACCATCCGTAATCTATTGAATGACAAAAAAAAAAACAAAACAAAACAAAAAAAACCTACTTTATCTCTTGGGAATGTGGGTTTTGTGTTCTCAAAGGTGTTTCTTTTTTTTTCTTTTTTTTTAAATTATTTTATTTAATTATTAAAGATTTCTGCCTCTTCCCCGCCACCACCTCCCATTCCCTCCCCCTCCCCCAATCAAGTCTTCCTCCCTCCTCAGCCCAAAGAGCAAGCAGGTTTCTCTGCCCTGTGGGAGGTCCAAGGACCACCCACCTCCATCCAGGTCTATTAAGGTGAGCATCCAAACTACCTGGGCTCCCACAAAGCCATTACATGCAATAGGATCAAGAACCCATTGCCATTGTTCTTCAGTTCTCAGTAGTCCTCATTGTCCATTATGTTCAGCGAGACAAGTTTTGTCCCATGCTTTTTCAGACCCCGGCCAGCTGGCCTTGGTGAGTTCCCAATAGAACATCCCCATTGTCTCAGTGTGTGGGTGCACCCCTCGCCGTCCTGAGTTCCTTGCTCGTGCTCACTCTCCTTCTGCTCCTCCTTTGGATCGTGAGACTTCAGTCCAGTGCTCCAATGTTGCTCTCTGTCTCTGTCTTCTTTCATCGCCTGATGAAGGTTAATATTCAGGAGGATGCTTATATGTTTTTCTTTGGGTTCACCTTCTTATTTAGCTTCTCTAGAATCACGAATTATAGTCTCAATGTCCTTTATTTATGGCTAGAAACCAAATATGAGTGAGTACATCCCATGTTCCTCTTTTTGGGTCTGGCTTACCTCACTCAGGATAGTGTTTTCTATTTCCGTCCATTTGTATGCAAAATTCAAGAAGTCATTGTTTTTTACTGCTGAGTAGTACTCTAAGTGTTTCTTGTTGTCTAGGGCAATGTATCTTTAGGGAAACCTGAGAAAACTGGAATGATGGTAATCTTGTATTTTTTTTTTTTTTGTGAAAGAAAAGTACAGAGATTATCTGAAGTCTTTGTGGCTAGACCATCTCAACTAGAAGCTTTGAAGTTATTCAGGATGCAGAATTTTGAGGAACCTGCAACAGAGGCGTTTCAAGGCTGAATCACCTGGGCTATTTGTCTTTTTTGGTATCTGGTCCTTTTTTTTTTTTTTTTTTTTTTTTTTTTTGTAAATGGAGACTGTACTTTTGTTTCCTGGCCACCCAGATGTGAATAGTCACACAAAACTATATGAATGACAACACTGTATGACCAATGCCTCGGGCATATTTCTAGCTAGCTCTTATGTCTTAAATTAATCCATTTCTATTATTTTATATTATACCACAAGGCTTGTGGTTTGTTACCTCACTATTTGCTTCTTGGGAAGCTATATGGCATCTGCCTGACTGTGCCTCCTTATTCCCTGCATTCAGTTTAGTTTTCCTGCTACCTATATTCTGCCTGACTCTGCCTCCTTATTCCCTGCATTCAGTTTAGTTTTCCTGCTACCTATATTTTGCCCTGCCATAGGCCAAAGCAGATTCTTTATTATTCAGTGGTAATAAAGCATATTCATATCACACAGAGAGTAATTCCACATCATTGAGTAGAATCCCACCTCAGTTTTTCTGAAAACACACAAACTTTTAATGTTAACATATATATCTGTGTTAACACAGTATGGAATATATGATGTACCCAAGTCAGCTAAGGATGATTTTCTGTTTTATGTTTAAGCAGGTAAAATGTATCTATCAACTTTATAGGTCTGTTTGGACTACATAACAAAACCTCTATCCTTTTCATATGAAAGGATGTCATATAATAGTAAGTCGTGAGGACTCTGTAACAAACTAAATTTGCATTTGTTTTCCAATTCTAGAGTTCTTCTCATAGTAGAGAGATCAGTATATACATCAACTGTCTTGTAGTTTTTCTTGTTTTTTTCCCCTCATGTCTGTAGCCAAGATCCTCTGGAGGTCTCCCTTGATCAAATCTGTTCTATATTAATTTTGAGAAAACCATTACTTTTTGTTTCCTGTGGAAACAAAGGTTTAACCTCTACCCCAATACAACACATTTTCTGACTTCCATTTTCAAGTTAAGAGATTCTAAAAATACATGTTGGTTTATATTAGCAGTTTCCATAATCAAATATTTCCCAGAATTTATTGGTTATTATACATTAGCATTTTAAAAATTCAAAGTCAACAAGATACCATACAGGATCCAGATACCTTGTGTATTTTCCATCTTTACGTGCCTTATTTTTTTATATTGCTTACTCTTTCTTTAAAGACTTTACTTTATTATTTTTAAACTGTTTTTCTAAAACTGTCTATAATGATTTTCTTTTTCCTTCAGCATCTAAGCACATTTTTAAACACACTGTATTCTTTCAAAGTCTTTGTGTGTGTGTGTGTGTGTGTGTGTGTGTGTGTGATGTCTGGGCATGGCTTTACTAAGTGCCTGTAGTAGTCTCTGACCTTGTGAGAAAAATCTTAAACTGACATCTCAGTTGCTGTGTGCCTTGGCTCAGAACATGGCCCTGGCAGCTGGCTCAAACCCATAGGAAGTGGCTGGGAAATGCATCTCTGTACATCATCAAGAACCAGCCCCCCCCCCCCCCCCGAGAGACTATGGGACTAGGAATTTACATCCAGCTCCTCTTACAGAACTTTTATTAGTTTCCTCATATTCTATGTTTGGATATTCAAGCTTCCATGTTGGATGCCATATGTAACAAATCTTTTTATATCCCACCAGCCAGTTCCCAAATATTGACACAGATGCCTGTTATTAATGATGAAATCTCTACCTTAGCTTAGTCTTGTTCCTAACTAGTTCTTATATCTTAAATTAACCCATTTTCTTGATCTTCATCCTGACAAGAACCACCTATCCTGCTTCTTCTGTGTCTCCTGGCATCTCTGGCATGCCTATCTTCCTCCTCCTCTTTCTTTTGCTTCCCAGAAATCCCACCTATACCTCCAGCCTAGTTATTGGCCATCCAGGCTCTTATTAAACCAATCACAACAATACACTTTCACACAGTGTACAGATATCCCACAACATGCCATTACTGTGAATAATGAATTCCCTTGTTTTTAATACAATGACCAGTTTTTATTTGCTTTTTTGTACTAGTATGTAGAAAGAATCAATGACTGCTATGCTGAACAAACAACTCCAAATACCTAATCTCTTATCCTTGTATTTTGGAGATAGATTTTTCTTATGTAATTCAATATGGCTTCAAACTTGTGAACTGTATGCTGCAGCATCCCAAATTTCATGCTTATAGGTTTGTGATCCTCTGCCCAGCTCCCAGTAGTCTTAGTTTTTAATTACCAAAGAAGCAAATGAAGTCAGGTTTGTTAACCTACAAGCCGAGCAAAACTACCAACCTCCCTCACAAGTTAATGTAATTTCTGATGTAAATCATAGTGTGTACTTTGTTTGGCAAATTAACTTCCATCTAAAACAACACTGGTTCCCTTGGCAGATGCCCAGAAGAAAATACTCAAATAATCTGATCATGATTGTCTCTTATTATTTCTTATAATAATAATGAAATGTTAATTTTTGCACTTAAAACAATAAGAAGTGTGAAATATATAATTGGATATTATTAGTCTGGAGTTTAGAAGAAACAACTTGAATAGAAATCTAATTTACAACCTGTTCCTATGCAAACATTCCTTAAAACTATGAGTCAATAGTAAGAAACTTCATGAATAAGAAAATAAAAAGATGCATAGCTCTAAAAATATATCATCATTGATGGACTACCTGAGAAATAAAAACTAGAAACAATACGAAAAAGAGTAATAGAGGAAAAAATAATCAGGAAAATATGATGTGCTAGAAGCAGAGTGGAGACCATGCTAGAAAAGGTGATTTTCTTATATGATTATTGAAGGAATATTCAAGATTCCTTCCTTACTTGGAAGTCTGAAGATGACTGATATTTGTTAAAAGAACAGTTTAATAAAGTTTTAGCTTATTTGAGAAAGATATAACAAAACAGTCAACCTAGAAACTTCATAGAGAAAGAGGGTTTACTGAACTTACAGTTTTAAAGGTTGGAAGTCCAAAGTTGGAGTCTCAAAAATGGTTCTCTTGGCTGAGGTAGATCATTATGTTGAAATCAGAAAGAAAATGGCTGTACACAGAAGAGTTCAAGCATAGGCTGTTGTCTGAGATTTTTGTCCTTCCCAGTTCCCACAATCGTTAAGTCCCAAAGAAATCACACAGAGGTTTACAGAGTTATACGATTGGCCTAGTATCTAAGGCTTCTTATTAACTCTTACAACTTATATTAGCCCATTATTTTTATCTGTGTTAGCCATGTGGCTTGGTACCTTATGCGGCAGGGTAGTCGCATCTTGCTTCTTCTGTGGCTGGGATAGGACTGAAGACAAATCTTTCCTCTTTCCAGAATTCTGCTGTTCTCCTTGACCCGCCTCTACTTCCTGTCTAGTGGTCCCACCTATACGTCCTCCTTGGCTACTGGCCAATCAGCACTTATTTAAAATATAATTGACAGAATACAGACCATTGTCTCACACTACTACAGGAGACTGTCATATACATAATTTCCCATTCTAGAGACAGAGCAAGCAAAGATGAATCTATTTCTATGGAGTGTGGCTTAATGACCTTCTATTAGGCTCTGCTTCTTATGGAGGTAGCTGTACAGTCCTATGGGTGATCAAGTGTCAGGGACATGAAACCTTAGGTGAAAAATTGTAAAGTGTAACAGATGTCTTGGCCAGGGTCTTACTAAGTGTGCTAATGTTGTGAAGAGATACCATGACCAAGGCAATTACCATACACAGAAGCATTTAACTGGGGACTTGACTACAGTTTCAAAGTGTCAATCCATTATCATCATGGTGACTGGAACAGTAGCTGAGCACTGCATCCAGATCAGCAGGCAGGGGGATTTAGACTGGGTCTGGCACAGGTTTTTGAAACCTATAAGGCCAACCCCACTTGCACACCACCTTCACCAAAGCCATAGCTTGTTTAAACCTTGCAATCCTTTCAAACAGTTCGACTCTCTAGTGTTCAAGTATTCAAATATTTGCCTATGTGAGAATTCTTACTGAAACCACCACAGGGGAACGGATATATTTAAGTGGATCAGAGGTGATACAATTAAGAACCTTGTTTAGACCGAAGTGTAAACTAGTATGTAGCTGTTAAAAGATGTAAAGGGAACAGAAAGTTTGCTTTACAGTTCATTAATGGACATGGCAGATTATGACTTTCTTGCATGTTAAGGAGTACAGTGAGAATGAACTAGGGGAAAGTGAAAGAATTATAGTCAGCAAAACCCATGATCTGAGGGAGAGAAACAACCCTATGCATAAAAAAGAAGAAAAGTCTTGGAAAGACTGGGAAGAAAAGACTGAAAGCCGAAGGCAAGGAAGCAGTTAGTCCTGGTGAAGAAGAAAAGGAGAAAGGCAAAGGAAGGCACTCGGGTTTCTAAATTGGGTGGTGTGAACAAGATGAATTTTCCAGCCATGTTTGCTACTTCTTACAGTTGAAATTGATCATCAGTTGTATGTGAAGAAAGAGTTGAGAACAGAGGAAGAGCTATTTAGGGATGTCATACTTCAGGAAAATGGGGAGAGCTAGATAAAGGTATCGAGCACCCATTTCTGGTGTGGGATCCTGGCTGAGCAGTCTGAGTTGCTTAGATGAAGATATTTTAATGAAACTGCTGGTGGTGAACAGAAAATGGTAGGAGTCATCCCAGGTTCTGGAAAAATAGCAAGATTAAAATACAAAACATTCTGAGTATCTTAATCAAGCACAGACAATCGGTGCAGGATAAGGATGATGGTAACACCTGGAGGGTTTGAGAGAAATTGTGAAATTGATGTCCATGAATCAGTGACCTTCATAGACTTGGGTATTGGATCAACAGGCTTAAAACTGAAGATTGGAGTCAGTCACCTCTCTGTCAGTGCATTCTAGTAAAGATTCATTTTGCATATATAAATACCTTCATCACTGTCTAGCCTGGCCTAGGCTCTACATTATGCACACTACAATCAGACGACAGATCCCTGTGCCTTGCACAGTGTCGATCACGAGTAAACTAGACTCTGTTTTATCTATTGCAGTCTGCCATGGTGAGAAGCGTTGAGCCTGACACCTGATGAACCTAGAAGAAAAACATTGCCTGTGAGCTTAATAAATGCTTTGGTTGATGAGGGTGACATGATGATGCCCTGCTTTCTAAGTAAGTAGCATTAAAGCAAATATTGGCTTTCTCTGAATGGAAAAAAAGACACCCCTCATTAATATTTATGTGTAAAGTTCAAAGTTATGAATGTAATACGATATTTTTCTCCTGTTACACAAATTAGTCTTCTATAATTTGACATGGCTTTGGAAAGAATGCTGTTATTTAAAACAATGCACGTGTATTGATGCTTTCGTAATTTAAAAATCTATTAAATTATTATTTAGAAAGATTTATAAAGTGATAATTTATATGTGACAGACTACTAATGTCAATTAGGGTTTATATTTAGCCCTTCTGTGATACTGTGCTTTTTTTCTTTCTAACATTTGTGGGATTTTGGTATTTGGAAGGAGACTACTTAGCAAATAGTACTGCATTCCCAAGTGTTGCTTTTATTTTTAAGACATTAAATATATTTAAGAGGACTAAACCTTAAAATAACATTTAATATTCATCATCTCATTTCAGAAAGCAATAGCCTTGAATAAGCATCTGTGTTGATAGATTTAAAAGAACATGGCACTACAATTCTTTAAAAAATAAAATAAAAACATAACAATTCACAGAAAAATGTACAATAAATCTCACTGTCTTCCCTTTGAAACTGTCTATGAGACATGATTTAGGGGTACAAAGGGACACTTTAAGGAGGAACACTGTATAATAATACTGTTGGGGTTTAATTTATTTTACATTCCTTGCATTGAAGAATTGTGTTTTTAGAAACACTCTTTGGAGTTTGCAGTCCTCTACACTAAGATTTCAGAAGCCAGAAAATAGCGAAGAGACAAAGGAAGACCTAGGGAAGGAAGGCACCATAGTGCTTACCCTTTTGAAAGGCCAAGTTGAGAAGTGTCATCTCATTTCATGATCATACATGGACATTGAATACCCATCTCTGAGTATTGAATACCCATTCCTGAGTGACGATTGACTGAGCACTCTGTTCACTATAGATACTGAGCATTTCCCCTACATTTCAGCACTTTTGGGCTCCTCTCCTAAGCTGTTGGGAGTGTTGGCTTTGCCCAGAGTAGCTGTCTTGGTGAATGCTACACCTCTGCAATCTGTACCATCGAACCACACCAGAGTAGCTTTCTTGGTGAATGGCATGCCTCTGCAATCTGTACTGTCAAATCACAAACTTAAAGCTCACCCATCTTATTTGGACCCCTGCCAACTTTTAGGGTGCCTACCAATTCCAGGATTGACTGGGTAGAGTCTCAAAGCCTTAGGCACCTGCATGGAAATTCTCACTTCTCCTACCCAATTCTTTTACTCTTTCAAGGCTATTGATATACATTGCATTCCTGGATGACCCTCCCCAAAGCAATTTCCAGCTAGAGCCACTTTGCAGAGACAGTGACTGCATCAGAAGCAATACTTTCCATGTTTCTGTATTCCAGTGGATTCAGCTCTCCCATTAGTGAACTCTTCTGGCTCTTGCAGATTCCTGCTAAACATTTAAGGTGAAACTGAACTTTGATTTTCCAGCAAACTCACCTATCTGTTTTATTTCTGTGTTGATGCACTGACATCAACCAATCATCATGAGAATTTAAAATAAATCTGTAAAGCATACATCGAGGTTAGGCTCCAAAATGGTTTAAAATGGAATGATTTACAATAAACACATTTGGAGAAAGTAAACTAACTGATTTAAAAGAGAGACTATCTGTAAATGAAGAGTCTGTAAGTGACAGAGAATGGAAAGAGAAAAGCTGGAAAACAAGCTCAAAGGCATACCATTGTTCTTTGTGTAAACATCTTTCCTCTCTGGAGGCATTTACCCTACTCCCTCCCCTAATTTTCCAGGTTCTGATGCTTTCCATAGAATAGTTATTCTATATAGTGAAACACATGAACAAGATTTCCTATCAAAAATGGTTTTACTGCCTCCAGTCTCAGAATGATTTTTGAGATGAGATTTTTTCCTCATGAATGTCAATTTTCATAGTTGGACATTTAGGATTCAGGTTGTATTTTTAATGTTTTGATTTGTTTTTGTTGTGGGGAAACTGTTTAGTGTCTTCTAAGTGATATTTGATTGCTATTTCTGCGTGAACTTTGTGGAACAGACTAGTAAATAAGCCTGTAGGTGTCTTCTTGACAACCACATTCCAAGAGCCATGATGGAAGTAACAATGGTGTGAGTGGCATTCAGACTCTCACAAATACTTCTACAGCAATGGTTTTGTTGCTGTCATTATTTTTCATAAAAGAATTTCTTCTCTTTTACCCAAATGAGAGTTATTGTTGTCATTCTTTTGATAATTGCATTTGTGGCACTTATTTCAGTGTTGTTAAGATTCTGTAAATCCTACTTACCCTTTTATGAACTTAATGTTAATGAAAATAATGGATTAATTGGCTTGCAAAAATCAAATCATTTTTTTAGCCAGAACAATGTTCTTATTTGGTTGGTCACCTTGAATCATATTAGACTAATCTTTAACAACAAAAAAAAAATTGTCACAAAAAGTCAACTGCTGAAGATGCTCCGGCTGTCTTTGGGAGAGATAAAACATCTTTTTTTCAGAGGTTTTGAAAAAGAATCCAAACACAACACAACAAAACAAAACCAAATAAAAATAAAAGGTAAAACTATCAGTAAGTCTTATTTTTAAGGACAGAACGTCTTCTTCAATTAGAACATTTTCTTTAGATCATCAAATTTAATAATTTCTTATCAAATTTTTATCATTTATTGATAATTTTATAATGATAGCATAGTTTAGAAATTGGAGTATGTTTTTATTGCTTGTTTCATATAATTTGAAATCATTGGATTGAATGTGTATTCTTCTTGGTTTGAAAATCATACACCTATATATTACATGCATGCATGTGTTCATGAGCATATGTTCACATACTTCATAGACTATATAATTCATATATAGTCTTATCTTATTTATCCACAAATTAACACTTTTATGAGAAAATAAGAAAATTATCTCAGAGAATATAAACATAAGTCACAATGAAATGGCCCATCACATAGTCATAAAATAATTATGTCTGTCTTCAAATCTGTGCAGATCAGAAAAATATGTCATACTAAAATTATAATTAATATATAATAGGTTTTGTTCTTTTAAAATGGATTTGGTCCTATCATGTACACTCTTCTCTTAGGTAAAATATTATAATAATACACTCTATATCTAAAGGCCTGCCATCTTTTTTATTGCTGTAATTGAATGCCACATTCTGGGTAACTTATAGACACAGTGTATACACTCATGGTCTGAAGCCTGAGATGCCCTCTACAAGGATGGCTGCATTTGTTGAGAACATTATAATACAATGGGACAACAGGGTAAGAAAGTCTTTCTTCCTCTTTCTATAATGCTGCAAATTCTATTTGGGGGACTTTGTAGACATGTCCTCATCATCTAATCTTAATTTTTTCTCAAGTACTCTGACATTAATTGCCATTCACACACACTTCTGGAGACCTGTTTCCAATGTGTACTACCTGGAAGATGCAAACCACAACATGACCATAGAGGTAACTTTCCTACCAGTAAACCTTTCTTGATTTTCTTAATTAGCTCCCTCTGTTGCCATCCTGTGCTATGATAATATTTAGTTTATCTATAGTGCATTACTTATAATTCTATTTCTGTGAAGAGACACCATGACTAAGGCAACATTTACAATCCTGCAATTAAATCCTTTCCTTTATAACAAGTGGTGGGAGAAAGAGGTACACAGGCAGACATGATTCTGAAGAAGTAGCTGAGAATTTTATATCTGATCTTCTGAAGCAGGCAGAAAGAGAGAGAGAGAGAGAGAGAGAGAGAGAGAGAGAGAGAGAGAGAGAAAGAGAAAGAGAGAGAGAGAGCAGGGAAGGGGAGATTGAGGATTGAGCCTGGCATAGGCTTTCAAAACCTCAAAGTCCATTCCCATCTGTAGGATTCCTTCAACAAGAACATACCTACTCCAACAATGGTACTCCTTCTAATCCTTCTAAACCATTCACAAATGGAGGAGAAGGCATGCAAATATATGCGAAGAGTTCACCAACAAGGGACTAAGCCGGAAAATATATAAACCTATGGAAGGCATTCTTATTTAAATCACTTCATGAACTTAAAATAACCTCTAAAAACCCAAATCCTTCAGACTTACCTTTTATTTTATAAGTTTTCTAGTAGAAGACAAACACATTAAGTTTGTGCTGTGGATTAATGCTCTTGTACACTGTAAAGATTTGTAACTCATAATAGTTTACTAAAACACTGATTGACCAGTAGTCAGGCAGGAACTATAGGCAGAGTGAATAGTAAGCCTGAACTAATAGTCCAAAGAGTTTACAATTAGTATGAGCGTCTGTGTGTTTTTCTGGGACTGAATGTCTGTAGAACTGGGTGGGATAGAAATTTCCATATATGGTTTGTTTCAAGATGACTTATAGAAATATATAATACTGCTAATATATTGACATGACTGTCCACTGGTTATTCTAAAATTATATACTCTGATTGACTCAATCCCATCAGAGATGCTACAGTTTGAATATGTTTTTTGTCTCCCAAAGAATTATGTGATCAAGTTACACAACAATGGAGATGATTTGGAAAATGAGGATTTGGAGGGCAATTCAATTCAGATGAGACTTTGAGGGCTGATCTTTGTTCATATACTAACATTTTAAGTAGTTTACCTCAGACCTTGCCCCCTCTCTCTTTGAGTGTGTACATAAATAAGAGTCATCTGAAATGACAGCTAGCTCAAAACAGACAAGTTTCACAGTATGGTGAATTAAGAACTGTGAAAAAATTCTGTTGTTTATATGCTACAAGAACTGTACAATGTTGTCATAGGAACCAGAGTTGATTGCTGTAAAACATTTCTCACAACTAATCTCATCTTTTGTAAGATAGATAGCTAGATTTCATTTTTCTCAAAGTGTTAGATATAGATCTTTGGTAGCAGGAGAAAGTAAGTTGATAATATTTTATATCAAATAGAGGATATTAAAACAAAATCAAACCTATTTTTGTTTTTGTTGATAGAAATCATGTCCGAAACATTATATTAATTAATAAGTAAGTGATTTGGAATATTTCTGTAACTTAAATGGATATATTACACCCCCAAATTACAAAAATATAACCTTATAATTAGCTAAGCTCTGAATAGCACACTTTTCTATAAATTTATAATTGCATCCCTCTGTGTTAGCAGTATATCTTCTTTGCAATTATCTGCCTTTCTCTCCCTCTTTTATTTGATGTGCAGGTTTAACACTGGAATCTCTAATCTTAATTTGGAGTATCTTGAGACTGCCAAGTTATTGGAATATTTATGGGTTTCATTTCACATGTCACTGCGTGATTTCCAGCCACAGCAATTAAAGCATGCATGCTGCAATGAAATAAAAACAGGATTAGAAAAAAATACTGTTTTGCTGTTCAGAGAACTCCTTCCACAGCACATGGAAAACAAAACAGCTGCTCTGCACTGTATAGAGATGCCAAGCAGGTGTTATGTAAATCAGGAGTAAATCATTGACAGGTAAATTAAATAGTCATGATCTGAATATTGAGTTTAGGCAAGCAGCACAGTCAATTGGCGCCAAGCTAGATTTCTTGTCTTGTACAAAAATGTGATGTTGTTCTCGTTAAGCAGTCATCCATCCTCCTGACTTCAAGGCCCTTAAGACCCAAACAGGCAAAGCTCATCTATCAGCCTCCTGACTTAGTCAGAGCTGTGCTGTGTACCATAATAAACCGAGGTCTTGCATTCTGATTTTTTTGCTACAAAAATACATTTAAGATCTCCATTTTATTGTTATTTTACTGTAGTATGCAATTCAATTTTCCCTTCATTAAGACATCTTGAAGGTATATGAACTCCTTCCTCTGGACTAGGATACAAAGATTTGCTGAATAGTCCTACTTTTAAGGAGCCGTTTTTCTGCAATTTAAGTTTGATCATTTCTTTGATTTCATTGGGAATCATGAGAAAGAAGAGATTTTATGATAACCAAGGGCAATGATGTTTGTATTTACACACAGGATGTTTCCAAAACAGGTTACAAAGGGAAAGGACTACAAATGTTGAACAATTTTAGGAGCAAATATACACTGAAGCCAGATAATTCTTTTATTTACAGCTAATTAGGGTATTCAATCCTTAAGAGTTCAGTAATTTTAAATCACAGATTTTAGTACTAAAAAGTAAGTTACAGTTGAGGTTTTCCAGAATATTATCAAATAATAGATTTATGAATTAATCAAAGACAGTTGTGTTCTGTTAAGAAGAATTGCGGTGCTAACTGCAAACAAATTATTCAGAGTAATACTTATTTTTTTCTTCTAATAACTTAAAACTTTCAAGGGCAAGAAAAGTAGTTGTACTGGAATTGTTAAAGATAACTCTGGTGACGAAAGAAATTCACAGTTTAGCTTCAACAGAATGTCATCTATATAAGGCATAAGTATGAACTCATGGATTTTCTATTGTTTCTTATTAACTGCTAATGATCAATTATCAGATTTAATTTATAGCATAAGTCAAGAATCTAAGTTAGAACACGTTTTTCAGAAAATTTTTCCTATTAGAATATACATAAAATTTTAAACTAAAATTACCTATAATTAGATGAATTGTTAGAGAGATTATAATTTAGGTTTAAACTAGAATGCGAGATCCCTGTAAGTTGATGAAAATGATGACAAATCATCGCATCTTATAATGTGGAGTATATAAGTATATATACTCTATAAGTATATATACTTATCTTTCAAAATTAAACATTTTGTTCAAATTGTTTACTTAGTTACTGCTTGTCTCATCAAATTTTAATTGAACTTTAATTATCTTACATATGATATGAGGTAAAAATGCCCCATAGTTGTTGTAAGAACTCTAAGAATTAGTTCAAACAATGTTTCTCCTATGATGCTTAACAATAGAGACTGTTATTCCCCCAATGGGTTGTATTATCCACTGTGCACTTTTCCTGGTATTTACTTTGATGATTAGCCTTTAGTTTTGAATCATTGTAAGGGAAGACAAAAACAAAGTTAGTGGTATGGTAATTCTTGGTTTGCCTTTGATATAATTTAGTGAACAGAATCATAAATTTAATGAATTCTATTGAAAATAAAATGTAATATTGAAATTCCAAATAAATCATGGTGAAAAAGGTAAATTCAACAATAGAGAACAATCAGTCTTTACAATTTTATATTATTTGCTTGTCGTAAGAATCTGGTCTCCTCTGACTTATTCTTCTTCATAAAAATATCTTAAAGGAAAATCCAAGCATTATAGCCCTTCCCCCTGTCTCCCAGATGTTGTGTGCTCTATCAGATTATTTTTTCAGAAAAAGTATAAGGGAGAAGACAGAAACCCTGGGCTTCAAGGCAAAGGGATATTTATTCAACAGCAGCAGGAACAGCAATATACACTCTACATCACCTCTCAAACAGAACTGCAATTGCTCACGTGTTTTTTATGGTTATTGATGGTTTGCAGTTTCATTATAATTTGTCTAAAAGCAAATTTATTTTTATTTATTCTGACAGATTTTTCTAGGCTGCACAAATCTGAGGATTTATATCTTTCATTAAATCTGGAAATGTCTTCCACTTGAATATTGCTTGTCTCATATTCTTTCTATTCTCCATTCTGATTCCAAATAGCTTTCCATTCTGTCCTCCACGTCTGATAATCTTTATTTCATATGGTGCATGCTTTATCTGGTGGACAATTCTTTGGGAAACGTCTTGCATCTGTCTTCCTTTTCTGGTTTATAATTCTCTTTCTAGGAATTTGCAATCAACAGTTTAACCTGTCTACTGTGTGAAATATCAATTGTACCTCTTAATATCTGTGCAAGTTCTGTGTGGGTGTTTTATAACCTTCTTTCTTATTTCAGAGTTTTCTAAAATAGCTTGGTTTTATTGCCTAACACATTTTTGAAAAGAAATTCTAGATATTTATGTTATATTCTATAGCTAAAAATGTGCAGCATCTATAGTTCTTAGGAGTCAAAATTTTCTCTTGCTTTATTGACGTGATCAAGGTGACTATTTTGCTTGAGCTTTTCTCCATATTGTTGTAAATTCATATTTGCCGAATTTGTATTTTGGGGGATTATGAAGTTGAAATAAAGAGATATTCCTTCAGAGAGAATTTACATCATGGTAGGTTAAGGACAACTAGGAAAATGTTTAAAGTTACTTTAGGGTTTGAGGTTTTACAGTTTAGTCAGGCCACCATATTAAATTTCAAAGCTGTGTGAAAACAGTCTGGACTTTGAAAGTCTAAGGAAGGATGCACTTATGAACTTACAGTGGTTATGGCATCATGAAAAAGACCTGTTTAAGATCAAGCAAAAGTCAACCTTGGCATGAAAAATGGTTTTGGACAGTAGTCCCTTGTTTCAATGTGAGAAAATACTGGCAATTGATAGCTTGTGGCATTTTTTCTTTCAGTGTGTTTTCCCTGACATATTGACAATGCTCCAGTAGAAGGCCACACATGTAAGAGTATATTGGTAGCTTAAAACACTTGATGAATTTAACAAAACAAACACCAAGTACATAAACTTATGTTGGTAGGGATGCAATAAGAATCTGAACAGCGTTTGGGAGGCAGAGTGAATATGATTAGAACACACTGTATCCCAGACATCAACTAAGTAGGACTCCTAGGACCTCACAGAGCATGGAGCTTGTATGGCTCTGAACTAAATCCTCTGCATACATACTTTGGTTGTGAGCCTGACAATCTTGTGGAACTCTTAACAGTGGTAGAGGGTCTGTCTCTTACTCTTTTGTCTGCTCTTGGGACTCTTTTCCTCCTATTGTATTGCCTCATCCAGCCATGATAAGAGGTTTTGTACCTAGTATTTTTGTATCGTGTTATGCCATGTTCAGTTGATATTCCCGGGAGGCCTGTTCTTTTCTGAAGGGCAAAAGAGCACTAATGGATCTGGGGGAAAAGAGAGGAAGGACTAGGAGTTGGGGGATACTTAGAGATGTGGAGGGGGGACCACAATTTGGATATATTGAAAGCAATAAAAAAACAAGCTAAAAAGCACATTGCACAACATTCTCAAGTAATAATAATAATAATAATAATAATAATAGTATTTACTCAAATAATAGTAAAAAAAGGTGAGAGGAAAGGATGCGGGAGTGTTGACGGCAAGGCTGATGAGTTTTCTATTTCTTATCTAGCGACCCATTGAGAGCTGTTTGCAAGTTCATCCAGTATTTTTCTCTACCTATAATCCTCTAAATATATAATAATTTATGAATAAAATTATATTTCTAATTCTCTCCCACATATGAACTTTCCATTGTACATTTTTTTATTCTTCATATGTCCACAGAAAAGCAAGGTTTTACCTGGTGTGGAAAACACTCGTCTTTACAAGCTCTTCAACACTCACTATTTGATTTTTCTTTTTCATATGGTTTTTCTGGTGCTCAGGAAGTTTCATTTCTTTTGGGTCCCCTCAGAAATTCATTTGTGAATATTTCTTTTCTCCTGTCTTGTCATTTTCCTAGTTATCCTCATGTGAAATTTTCAATATTTCTCCTGTGTCAATTTTCCCTAACTGAAAATCTGACAAGTGTCCCTGCTCAATTAAAAGTATGAAAAATTATGATTGAAAATGAATTAAAAGCTAGGATACTCTGCATGCTTGTTATGTCCTAGCTACTGAGCAGATGAAGAAGTTCAAGGTCAGCCTGGACAGCTTAGTAGGTAAGCTACCTGATTATCAATGTAAAAAAAAAAAATCAAACAAGGGCAAAGTTTACAGCCGACTATGGAAATACTCAAAAGTATGGGTTCAACTCATGCCTGAAATTCTAGTGCTTGAGAGACAGAAGACTGTGAGGTGAAGGATTGTCGGGCTACATACTGATACTGCATCTCAGAGGGGAAAAATTTGGAACTGCAAAATGACGTAAACTACTGATCTTACTTTGTTACTGTGAGCTTCTGTTTTCATATGTTGGCTTGTTCTTCCTTATCTTGCTCACTTGTTTTCTGAGAAACACCGAGCTTCTTTCCTAGGGTAACAGATAAAACCCTGTGTCCTACAGCACAGTATCTATGTTCGGACTACTAGATGCCTTTATTGCCTTTATTTGTGTGTCTGCCCACCATCCCCAAAATGTCTCTTACCCCAAACACTGAGAAATCCTTTTCTTTAAAACTCACTTTCCACTTTTTCTTATGACGCTATAACCTACCAGCCACTTCCCTTGCTAATTGTGAGCCCAGTGTTGGGATTTTCTTTATTCTCATACTTGGGCTTCATTGCTTGTTTGTTTGTTTTCATTTTGCATTTCAACCCCATATCCCCTTCCCACCCCTTCTCCCGCACTAATCCACCCCCCCCCATCCCATCCCCTATCTACTCCTTAGGCAAAACTTTTCTTGGAGAGTTTACAAAGTTTGGCATACCAAGTAGAGGGTATACCAGGACCCTACCCCCTGCATCAAGGCTGAGCAAGGTTGCTCCACTGTTGGGAATGGGTTCCAAAAAAGCCAGTTCTTGCACCCAGGATAAGTCTTGGTCCATCTGCCAGGGGTCCCACAAACAGATCAAGCCATACAGCTGTCACGCACATTCAGAGGATCTAGTTCTGCTATGGGATAATGTTCTTGTACCCTCTAAACCTTTGTCACTCGTATTAGTTTCATAAAGTGCCAATTGACCAGTATCCAGGCAGGAACCAGACTAGGAGAATTCTGGGAAGAGGAAAACTCAATCTGCAGTCACCAGTCAGACACATAGGAAACAAGGTGGGAATGCCTCACTGATAAAAGGTACAAGCCATGTGGCTAAATATAGATAAGAATTATGGGTTAATTTAAGCTGTAAGAGCTAGTTAAAAATAAGCCTGTGCTAATAGGCCAGACAGTTTATAATTAATAAAGCCTCTGTGTCTTTATTTGAGACTGAACAGCTGTTGGACCAGGTAGGACAGAATCTTCCATCTACATAATTCAGTCCCATGCAGGCTTCCTAGCTGTCCAGAGTCTGTGAGCTCCCCTTCCTTAGCATCAGCTGTCTCTGTGGTTTTCTCCATCATGAAAATGCTTCCTTCTTAAATCTCTTCACTTTTAAAAGAATGTTTAGAACCCTGCTTCCCTTGTGCTGGTGTCCTGTTATGTTGCAATTTGGAATGTCTCCCTTGCTACCACCTACTCATTGCCTCATCAGCAGACAATTGCTTATGATGCTTACTTCCTCCATCCATATTTCTTCTTCCAAGAAGAAACAATTTGCTATTGCTCTTCTCCAAAGTGCTTTTTTAAATACCACATGAATATAAAATAATGTAACTTCATTAAATACCCTCAATAGAAGTAAATTGTTGTTCATATGGCAGAGAAAATCATAGACAATAGTATAATAATTCAAACAAATAAAGTAATGTGTATACAGACAGACATAAACACAATATAATTATATATTTAATTTTATTTTTAATCAGATTGTTCTATAGCAAAAATACCATAAAAATATATAGAAAACTACCATAGTGTTTTTAACTGCTTAAACATATTCAGTTGTAGGAGGATATGTCTAACTTGTATGTAATCTCTAACAGAGAAATTTTGATGTTTTCCAGTAGAAAAATATGATTTAGTTTATAATTATATGTACTAGATGATTAATTCTGTATAATAAATGCAAAGATACAAAATTTCTTAAAATATATTCTGTAAAATTTAATACATATTTTTAGACTGATCTCTAAATAAATTTATATTCTTCCACACTATATAATGCCAGGAATGTTACTCTTTTTTGCTTCAACTGGAAAAAGTTTTATTTTTTCTTTAATACTTTTAACTTTTATGATTTATTTTCATTGACTTTGATTATGTGGTATATGTGTATATGTGTGCATGCAGAAGCTGGATGTATTGAATCCCTGGAGCTAAAGTAACAGGAGCTTATAAGTTCCTTATGTGGGTGCTGGGAACCAAATCCAGATCCTCTAGAAGTGCTCATATCCAACACACTATTTTTCTAGCTAAAATACTAACTTTTTTTTTAAGAGGGAATATTTCTCTGGGTGACAGGCCTAGTGTCCTTGTGCTCATTCTATAGACTAGGCTGGACTCCAGCTCATCGAGATCCACCTGCCTCTGCCTCCTGGGTTTTTGGTTGAAAGGCTTGTGCAACCACTGTTCAGCTGTTTCATTCCTCTTTGTGGTAAATAAAACATATCTATGTTTATTCATTTTTGTTTGTTTGTTTGTTTTTGGTAGGTTGGTTGGTTTTTGCTTTTTCAGTAGGATTTCTCTGTGTAGCACTGGTTGTCCTAAAACTCCCTGTAGACCATTATGGCCTTGAACTCAGAGATCTGCCTACTTCTGTCTTACTATTCCTGAAATTAAAGGCATGAGCCACTATGCGTGACCAACATTAATTTTTTTATAAGGTTATATTTTTGTCTTGCCTTCTCTATTTTCTCTCTCTCTTGTTATAATTCCCAGAGTTAAATGATACCATTATTTTAGCATGAAATTGTTTTAACTCTTTGATTTTAATAAATAACACCGAATCTTTGAAAAGCTATATTTTCAGCCTTTCATTTATTTATTTTAATTTATTCATTTTTATATTATAATTGCATCATTTTCTGTCTTCTTCCTCTATCCAAACTCTCCCATATACTCTTCCTTTTACTATTTCAAATTCATGGCCTCTTTGTTTATTGATTGTTGATATATACATAAGTGGGTATGTACATACATATAATTTCCTACATACCTTAATACAATTGGTGAGGTCTACTTGATACTTGTTTCTATGTTGTCAGGGATGACTTTAGTCTTGAAGAGCCAAATGGTATGCCACCAACCATGTATTTATAAAAGTTTGACTACCATAAACCACATGTACACACACACACACACACACACACACATTTTTGTAGCTGCATGCACTAGTTCTCAAGGTGTTTGGTATAGACACATAGACACTGCATTCAGTCATGTATCTCCTCTTGAAATATCTTGCTGGCTTCTCACCATTATTTCAGAGAGGACATTAACTTGTTGATACAGGAGCCCTTGGTGTAGATGTGCTGCACGTGCTTTAGGCCTCCGTCCAGAAACAGAGCTGTTGCTGGTTCAAGTTTGTCTTCAGTCGCTTCAAGCAACAGAATAGACCTTTCAAATTTGTCTTACAGCAGTGTTTCTTGTTGATAGAAAATGTAGCTCTTACTGTTTTTTTCTCAGCCATTGTACAAGTCTCTCTGTGATCACCTTTTATATGTGGACATGTGCTGGTTTTCCAAGCTCAGCACACAAGCTTGTTACAGTCCTTAGCTCCTCTGTTTTGTGATATGTTTTACCTGACCTTGCTGCAATTTGTTCATATTCTGATCTGAAGTGTTTCTCTGACTTACAGCAGAACAAAGGACAACATTCTGACATTAGAACATACTCAAGTTTATTTTACAAAGCTAATATTCATTGCATGAAGCAATGGGCTTCATGGAGACCCTTGGTCAAATATATTATGTTTTTGACCATATTGGCTCTGTATTCCCCCCTCCTGTCCCCTTCTTTCCACTATACCTCTTTCTCTTCCTAAATTCTCCCTCTTTTATTTCCATGCCAACACATATACTCACACACACACATGTGCATACATCTATATCCATTATAATATATATTCTGTGTTTTACATGTGAGAGAAAACTTAAACTTTATCTTTCTGAATCTGGCTTATCTTATTTAATGTGATGATCACCAAGTCTATCCATTTTCTTATAAATGACAGAATTTTAGTCTTTATGACAGTCAGCTTTTCCTAGTGTTGACTTAAGTAAGGGACATTATTCTTTATATTTTTTTTCAAATTACATGGTTGCATTTTCCATAAAGAATTTAAATAAGATAAAGGTAAAAATAAAGAAAATGTAATGACTAATAAACAATAACATTATGAGGTACAACTGGGGAAGTTCTTTACATGTAATTTCTCATTTCATCCAATTTCTTTTTTGATGGTCAGTTGTTTGATACAATTTATAGTCAAATACTGAAGTTTATAGAACTTCAAGACCTCTGCAAAATACATAGCTGTAAGGGAGAAAACAGAGATGCATTTCCCAGGTACTCAGGAGCAACTATACTCAGCTCCTTCTTCAGATTAATGATCAGAGGCATTCATATCATTTTATTATATAGAGGGTCCAAATATTTTCCTCTGAAACCTCTGAAATAATAATGGAAACAAATATGGGAGTAGGCGTTGATACATATTCATTTATCTTAAAGCTTTACAAGATTTTATACAATGCTTGGAGAGAAAGTGTGTTCTATATTACTATAAATGACTATTGCCTGCTTGAATGTATTTTGTATGTTACCTAACCTTAGGCCTCCAAAATCAAAAAGAAAACTCGTGCTGTTTTATCAGTTGTATTCATTATTTATAACTGTTACAATTATACATCATTTGTAATACATGTTGAAACAGAATAATAAAATGGATTCAGACAACAGATGGAACATGGAAACAATAAGGAAAAAGACTGTGTGGTGTTAAGTTTAGTTGCGTCTCATAATAAGCATCAATAATAAAACTCCACTTGTAGGTGAGATAACACTATATATCTACAAGGATGAGCCCTGTTACATCCAACATTGCAGGGAAATCTCCAGCTGTCCATGCTGACTTTGAGAAAAGTATCATTAATTTTATTAATATTTTCACATTATCATTGTTATTTCCTTTACATGTGTTTTTTGCATTAATTTTATTCAAAAAATTATGAAATTCTCCCCAGAGTTTCATGAAACCAACTAAATAGTCCAGTAAAAAAAGGAGAGAAAGCACTATCACAATGGATTGTTAACCAGGCAGAATATGGCAGGATCTGAGAAGACATAATTGAAGGCTTTGATATTTATGATGAAAGACAGGGGCTGGAAGAAAAATGACGAAAATGCTGTATTAGCCCTTTATGAAACAAAGAAAACCTGAAGCTTGTGTAATAGTAATTTTCGTCTTCCCTTCCAAGGGTTTGGAAAGCTTTGAAAATTCATGTATAAGAGCCGCTAGCCTTCCCAAGTGAAAAGACTTTTAAAATCACCTTGGGATACACAGTCTATTAAGGAAAAATCTTCATTGTCCTTCCATAAAACATAAAATTTCATTTTAGATCATTATATTGAGTCCACTTAAGTAAGTGTGACTTTTTGTTCATGATTAAATATATTTCTTAGTGTTATTTTTTATTATAAAGTGAATCACTATTACTTCCTTTTCTCCCTCTTCTTTGTTTATATTAAAATATTAAAGATATCTGTTGAATCACAGATGACTTATGAACTATATTTAACAATTTTCCAAAAAAATTATACAGCTTAAAATTAGCTTTCTGGAGGAACAATGGTTTTCAAAAACCTAAAATGCCACAATATTTTATTTTTCATTCTAATGAGATAATGTGAAAATTAAGTAGACATGAATTTTTCTAGATCTAATTTAATACAAATAATTTAATTTGTTTTTACATTTTTTAAATCTATTGAGTGTATTCTAAACTAGTTAGCAGTTTTCCTTTCCTTATGAGCAATCATACATGCATATGAGTACTGTTTTGCTTTGACTGCCCCTCTCTTGTGAACATGGGGTTACCTGTAAATCATTCCCATTTTTTCTCCTTTCTAGATATACAGCAATGAATCCACTTCTGTGAACAATTCACCAGGGTATCCCAGTTTAATACTTTCTGGCATATTTTCTTTCTTTCTTTCTTTCTTTCTTTCTTTCTTTCTTTTTTTTTTTTTTTTTTTTGGTTTTTTGAGACAGGGTTTCTCTGTAGCTTTGGAGCCTGTTCTGGAACTAGCTCTTATAGACCAGGCTGGCCTCGAACTCACAGAGGTCCTCCTGCCTCTGCCTCCCAAGTGCTGGGATTAAAGGCATGTGCCACCACTGCCCGACTAAGACATATTTTCATGTTATATCATTTGCAGTAATACTTTAAAATATTTATTTCCTATGTATGACTAAATATACCCTAGGATTTACATGTAATTGTAGAAAAAAGGGTTATAAAAACTAAATTAAAGTATTATAGCATTTAGTTTCCACTTCTGCTTTTCTTTTACCAACATTGCTTAGTTTGAAATATTTTTTCAATAGGATAATCATAATCATAATGATTATTAGAATAAAGGCAAATATGACTCTTATTTGTCCAATTCACTTGTGAATTTGCCAAACATCTGGACCATCTATTGACTTGGTTGAAACATCTGCTACCTTTAGCCCTTTCATGTCTGCCATTCTCACAGTACTTCTCAATGAATTCACCGAGATTAATTTTCCATCTTTTCATTAAGATTCACCCAAATCGTGTCATAAAAGGTTAACTCTAGAAACCATTTTGTGAAATGGAAAAATGAAAACAAAAAAAATTAGCTTTGTGAATTCATTCAATAAAAAGAAATCAAGAAACGTTTGTTGCTAAATCAAGAGAAAGTCATATTTAATGCCAATTTTAAGACTGTAGTTTTCTCTAAGGCATTAAATTTATGCATAATGTATACAACTATGTAGATGCTCTAATCGTACAAAAATGTCTTGGCTTACTCTCCCAGAATAAAGCCAAATTACTCATCTTTTCAATTAAAATGCAATCATAACCTCATATGTAGCATTGCTGAGGTAATTCCAACACGCTAATGCAAAAATTTCACTTGAATAATTTGCTAAATTACAAAGTTGTCTACCTTTTCTTTTTCTCAAATTACCATGATAACTCAAATATGTTGGGAGGCTTTTATACATAGGACATTAGAAGGGAAAATGTGTGTTTCAATCACAGCTTAGTCTTTGGCACACTCTTTTAAAGAACTTTCTGCTGCAAACATTTGCTCAGCAAGAAAACTAATGAGAGCGGGTGAACTCAGTGGTATTTGGCAACAAAGCGAATGCCGGTTTTGTGTCATTAGCTATGTTTTGCTTTTGAGCAATTATGTAGATGTTCTTATTACTCAGTATACTTATTTCAATGAAGTGAGAAACTATCTCACCAGCTTTAGATTTTCTGCTTGTTTTAACTGTAGAGTCTCACATAAGTTTTCCTTTCCTTGTGTAAATGCAGAGTCACAGGCATTGACAAGACAACAAAGCACAAATTATGCATACTACAAACATTCTGGATGTATTGCCTGAGTGGAAATCAATATATCATGAGTTTTTGAAGACAGTCTGATTTCTTATTTTCTCAATACATTTTGCAAAATATTATTTGGACTTATATATTTGAATTTGTAAGAGAATAACACAAAAGATAGACAATTCATTTCGAGCTGTGCCTTTAATGTATATGAATGATCGAGTTAAAACTTTTGCTGTTCTAAATTTAAGAGCAGTCATCTCTTTGTCATTTGATTTTCCTGAAAAATATGTATAATCTTGAAATCCAAAGATAGACTGATACTCATTAGAAGTAATCAGAAGGGTTGGACAATGCTGCTGTATAACACGTCCTTAATCCCAGCACTCTGGGATGCAGAAGCAGGCTGCTCTATATGAATTCAAACCAGACTGGTTTACAAAGCTAGTTCCAGGACGGTCAGAGCTACACAAAGAAACCCAGTCTCAAACAAAGAAAAGAAAACCAAACAAAAAAAACCACATGGAAACAAACAAAAACTCTAATCAACCAACCAAACAATCAATGACAACAACAACAACAAAAAAACCAAACCAGAGAGAGAGAAGTAATCAGAAACATTTCCCTAAGATTTACAATATTAAAGCGTGGGCCAGAAAACAACTTAGATTTGAATATGCATACCATATTACCATAGATAATATTTTTCTTATAATTGCTAAGAATTAACTGCTGTGGAATAAATTTGTCTGACATCATAATCTGAGATATGTAACAAAATGGAAACTACTCAATATTCAAGAACATTGTAAGAATTTGCTCCAAACTAAAGCTAAATGCTTTAAGGGAATGTGGTAAAACACAAAGAAAGTCAAAGTGGGGGACATAAAAGAATATGAAGTCATTAATTATTTCCTTGGATACAATTTGCTATCCCTTGTTTAAATGTTAATTTGAGGAAGAATGCTATTTTTAATTTCCAAGAGGCAAGAACATGAGGAGAGTGATTTCTACTCCCGAGGGCGACAGTGTTACCTACAGGAACCTGAAATGAGCTGAAGGCACCGGAACCCATGGTACAAAGATTAACATGCTCTCCCCTCCTTTCCTCTTGATACAGTTTGCATCCAAAATGACGGAAGTTGAAGATTAGCTGCCATTAAATAAATATAGAACAAGCAGCCATTTTCTGTGTTTCCAATATCATAGAATTATAAATTTCCTGACGTTCCTTTTTTTTAAGTTCAATCCACCCAAATTCTAAACACATTGATACTCTGTTTATATATTCACGAGTTTTTTTTTTTTTTAATTTTTCCATACTTACTCTCTCAGTTAGTTTTTGCTGTCAATATGACCCAGTCCATAGCTATCTGAAGGAGTTATTGTAGTTCTCATTTGTGGATTGCCTTGATCAGATTAGTCTATGAACTTGTCTGGGGAGATTTTTCTTGATTGCTAAGTGATCAAGGGTTCACCTTTTCGTGGTCAGTATCATCCCCTGGCAAGAGGGCCTGAGCTGTAAAAGAAATGTTGCTGGTTATGAACTACAGCAGAGTAACCAGGAATCAGATTTTTTTCTGGGTTTTCCATCAAACTTACACCTTGAAGTCTTGCCATGGCTTCTTTGATGATGGACTGCAACTTGTGAGATAAAATAGACTTTTCCTTTCTAAGTTGCTTTTATTCATGATATTTATCCATGCAAACAAAAAGCAAATGGGATCACTATATTCATGACTGCAGTATTACATATATCACTGCATCTTCTCCCTATTGAACAATCTCCTTTAAATCATACAATAGTCATAATTGTCTATGTCCTGAATGAAGATACCATTGCTTCCAAAATGGATAAAGTCCATTTGATACTCAGAACATTTTACTTTACAGATACTAAAAATGAGAAAATTTTATCTATCACTTTCCATAAATTATATTTATTTTTATTTGTGTATGTGTTTTTCATGTGTGTATATATTTGTTGGTGCATCTATGTGTGTGTTGCGGTGGGGCAGGGCCTAACCTTGGGTTTTATTCCTCTGGTGCCATATATTAAATTAATTTTTTCATTCTACATTTATTTATTTACTATGGAGGAACAATCACACATGTCACAATGTGTTTCTGGAAGTCAGAGGACCATCCTGGGGAGACTGTCCTCTCTACCATATTGGTCAGGGTGATGGAACAGAAGTCC
The DNA here is from genome assembly GCF_950005125.1 of Chionomys nivalis. Lineage (NCBI taxonomy): Eukaryota > Metazoa > Chordata > Mammalia > Rodentia > Cricetidae > Chionomys > Chionomys nivalis. The sequence continues at coordinate 55,705,448 of NC_080101.1, read as the reverse complement.
TCAGGTTTGGCTCCAAGACATTTTACCCACAGAAGCATCTCATCCATCCTGCACCCTGTCTTTAGACAGAGTATCTCCCTCATCTGTGAGGCAACACTGACTGACTAGTGAGACCCTGGGGTCTGCCTGGCTCAGCCTCCACAGAGCTGGGATTATAAATCCACGCCACCACTCTTTTGCTGCTGTTGTTAGTGCTGTGTTTGTTGTCAGTTTTGCTTTGTTTTGAGTCAGTTCCGGAGATATGAACTCATATTGTCATGTTTGCAAGTCACTTTACCAACTGATTTTTTTACAATAGTTTCAGTTTGACTTCTCATAATTATTAATAGCTTTGTTATATTATAACATATGATTGCCGGGCGGTGGTGGCGCACGCCTTTAATCCCAGCACTTGGGAGGCAGAGGCAGGCGAATCTCTGTGAGTTTGAGACCAGCCTGGTCTACAAGAGCTAGTTCCAGGACAGGCTCCAAAACCACAGAGAAACCCTGTCTCGAAAAAACCAAAAAAAAAAAAAAAAAAAAAAAAAAAAAAAAAAAAAACCATATGACTCACAAAAATCTCAAATTTTAAATTGCAATTCCAGTGATTTTTATCATGTTGTTACTGTCAGGAAAACCCTGGGTTAGAATAAGAAGAATCATGTTGTGTCTCAGTTATTTTTGTCTTTGCTGCTATTGTTGTAATTACTTTTCTGTTGCTGTTTAAAAACACTGTGGCTATGGAGACTTGGAGAAGGTAAAAAAATTTATGCTGGTGTATGATTATAGAAGGATAATAATCTATCATGATGGAGCAACGGCATGAACACAAGCAACAGGCATGGCAGCAGAGACAGGAATATGACACCTTACATCTTAATCTGCAGCTACAAAGCAGAGAGAACACATTGGTAGGATGATGCTATATAATCACAAAGCCCACCACCAGTGATGTACTTCCTCCATGAAGGCCACACCTCCTAAACTAACTAAATAGTGCTACCAACTGGCAGCAAGTGTTCAAATACCCAATCTTATGTGAGTCCTTCTCAGATTTTGTGGGTGGACTAGACTGAGGGGGTAGGGAGATGGGGGGCATGAAGAGTTAGGAACAGAAGGGATTGGGCAGTTGGGATGATGGGAGAAAGTACTGCTAGAGATGACTGGAATTGGGGGGCATTTGTGGAGTGATGTGGAGACCTAGCACAGTGGACACTCCATGGAATCTAAAGGATGACTTTAGAGAAGACTCCTAGTAATGGGGGTTACAGAACCTGAACTGGCTGTTTTCTGTAACCGGCAAGGTTTCCAGTAGTGGGATTGGGACACCAACCCAGCCACAGACATACAATTTGTCCTGAATGCAAGATATGCTGGAGTAATAGTGGCAAGGAACTTGTGTGAGTGATCAACCAATGACTGGTCCAACTTGAGACCCATGCCATGAGTGAGAGCCTATGCCCAAACTGCCTGAATGACCAGGAACCAGAGGCAGGGTATCCAAGAAAGCCAGGATAAAACTAAACAGTACTGGAAAAAAAATGAAATAATTCCTGATGATATTTTCCTATACCCATTGGCTGAAACTTCACCCAATCAGATGCAGAGACCCACAGTCAAAAATTAGACTGAACTCAGGGGACCCCATAGAAGAGGGGAGGAGGAATTATAGGAGCCAGAGGGGTCAAGGACACCATGAGAACATGGCTCACATAACCAACTAAGCAGGGCTCATAGAACCCTGAAGCAACAATCATGGAATCTGCATGAATCTGAGCTAGGTTATCTGCATTTATGTTATGGTTGTGTAGGTTGGTACTCTTTTAAGACTCCAAGCAGTGGGAGAAGCAGTGTCTCTGATTCTTGCCTGTTCTTGGAACTTTCCTTCCTGTTAGATTACCTTGTCCATCCTTGATATGAGGATTTGTTTATAGTCTTATTGAAACTTGCTATGTCATATTCTATAGATGTCACTGGGAGGCCTGATCTTATTTGATGGCTAATGTAGGAGAAGTAGATCAGGGGAGGGACTGGGAGTGCAGAGAGGATAAACTGTGGTTGGTATGTGATGGAGGAGTTACTTTCATTGGTTAATAAAGAAACTGCCTTGGCCCATTTGATAGGCCAATCCTTAGGTGGGTGGAGTAAACAGGACAGAATGCTGGGAGAAAGAAGCTGAGTCAGTGAGTCACCATGATTCTCCCACTCCAGACAGACGCAGGTTAAGATCTTTCCTGGTAAGCCAGCTCGTGGTGCTACAAAGAATATTAGAAATAGGTTAGATCAATATGTAAGAGCTAGCCAATAAGAGGCTGGAGATAATGGGTCAAGCAGTGCTTAAAAGAATACAGTTTCTGTGTAATTATTTTGGGTAAAGCTAACAGTGCCGGTGGCCAGGCGCTGGGAACGCAGCCCACCGCAGCTTCATACAACAGATTTCTAACTCAGATGACTGATTTTTATGAAGTCTTTGGGGGGTAAGTTTGATTATTATGTGGACCATTATTTTCTTTCTTACCTATAGCAATAGACCTCACTCGTAATCCATGAAATGGTTTTCTGACTAGGAGCTTCAAAGGTAATAACAAATCTTGGAGTTAAGTATGGTCTCAGGTTACAATCTCTCTATAGTGTGTCAGTAAATGCCAGTGGCACAATCTTTGTGGGTCCATTTTAAAACATCATTTGCTTTCAAATTAACAAAATAATATCTATGTTTGAATATGAGCTAGTGGGGACCCAATCCTTTTGTTTGCTAGAAAGGCATTTCCTTGTACTGACATTCCAAATAATTTTCAATACTGCTTTCCATAAGAGAGGACTCAGAACTACTGAAGGGTTGCTAATTCCGTGTATGGATTCAGACATAGTGTAAGAAACATGGAAATGGCATTAGGGCATCTTACTTTGGCAGAAAACTAAAAAAAGACACAAAATGAAACTGTATATAGATGGATTCATAACAAATTAACTAAATAATGCATTTATAGCCCAATAAATAAAATTTTGAAATGTGTGATATAGTAATTAATATGAGTTTCTTATTTATATAAGATATCTTAAAACTATGAGGCTTTAAAACTGGATTGAAAACTTTAAAGGACATTGCCTTCAAATAATGACACTAGAAACTAGCTAACTATTCTGAAAGCTAATGAATGAAAGTCAATTATCAAGTATGTATGTTGTTTTGTAGGCAATTTAAAAAATTAGTTGAAACTTATATTAATCCAATATAATGTCTTTTAAAAACCACCAAAAGCTTTCCTTTTTCAATAATAAAAACTTACTTTTCTTTGTTGCAGTGTTTGAGCAATCTAAGATCAGATAGTTGTATTTAGTTCTGAATGTAATGAGGGCTCTATCACTGGCTTTCCAATGATTACCTTTGATCAGACTCATCCCTCACTGTATTTCATAGAATGACACTAATACTATCCTAAGGGGTTCAGCCTCATGACCCTATCAAATCCTAGTTATTTCCTGCAAGTTTCTACTCTAATAACACCATGAGAATTAAGTTCTCAACACATGAAGTTCAGGATGGAGAAGCACTGAATATGAAGGAAATGCTTTTTTTTTTTGTTTTTTTTTTTTTGTTTTTTTTTGTCATTAGGGATACATAAGATTGAAATATAATGTGTGAAATTCTCAAACAATAAATAAAAAATGAGAGATGAAAAAACATTACCTACCACTAAAATAGCTCTTACATACACCCATTATTAAAATTGTCTATTAGAATACAAATGTCCAATAGCCACAGATATAGCCACAGATAATTTCAAATTTAATATAATCAATCAAGTTAATGGAGACCATTATATGGAAAAATCATGTATGAAATGCCTTTATTTTATGGCATTCAGTAAGCAAGCAGATCAATTTATTAGAGAGACATATGAACTAATGGAAACATTGAATTTTATTTGGAAGGCTTAAACCTTTATAAGAGCAGCAAGCTTTAAGAAATAGTCCCTCAAAGATGGGATTTCTAACACTAGACCTTGTAGAACCAGGGTCCATTGGACAATGAAATTGGTCACCACGTCCACATAGTAATGGAGAATATAAATACTATCACTTTATCTATCTGTCTCTCTGTTTGTCTGTCTGTCTGTCTGTCTGTCTGTCTGTCTGTCTCTCTCTCTCTCTCTCTCTCTCTCTCTCTCTCTATATATATATATATATATATATATATATATATATATATATATATATATATATATGGATTCTCGAGATAGGCTTTCTCTGTGTATTCCTGTTGTCCTGGAGCTAGCTTTGTAAACTAGACTGGCCTTGAACTCACTAAGATATACCTGCTTCTGCCTTCACATTGATGGAATTAAAGGCATGTGCCACCACTGCCCAGCAACTATCACCTTTCTTAGAGTAGTAGTCTATTTGATTTTATGGAATATAACATTCTAATTATATTTCAATTAATAATGGAATAAGCACATATATTACTATTCGAATGTTACTGAAAATTCTGTTTATATTTCTTTTGATGTGCTTTAAAACACAATTTACAGGTATTCTGGCCTTGTGTGCCTTATGGAAAAAAAAGGCAGAAAAAAGGGATGATGCAATTATATTCAAATTTTATCTACAATCTAATTTTTGAAACGTGGAGTTTTGAATTATCCACCCACACTCTTTAGGACAAGCTCAGGGAGTTCCGGAGACTTCCACAACAAAGGCATGTTATTCAAGTGCAAAGAAGCACAATGGTGCAGGGAGAGCAGGAAGAGAGCATCTCTATGAGAAATTCTGAAAGATAAAATAAGTACTAATGTTTAGAGCTGTGGTTCTCAACCTGGAGCACATGACCCTTTTGGGGTCACCAAAGAGAATTAATTGGTAAGCACAGATGTTTACATTACAATTCATAACAACAACAAAATTACAGTTATGAAGTAACAACGAAAATAATTTTTTAGTTGTCAGTGACTAAGGCATAAGAATCTATATTAAAAGTTCACAGCATTAGGAAGGTTGAGATCCACTGTTTTAGACCTTGAGAGAGTTCTTGTCTACCAAGTCCTTCTTGTTCACAAAGACTTGGAGTACAAAAGGATACATCTCCATCACACCTGCTAAACCAAAGAAAGCAAACAACAAAAACAAACAAAATGAAAGTAAAAAACACCTGAAGTAAGCTTCCATTTGAAACATCAAAAAAGAGCAAAGCCTCTGAGAATTCTTGGTTGTTTACAAACTCAACATTCTAATGTTTTCTTCAAAAGCTTATTCTGGGAAGTAAATGAAGCAATCTTTTTGGAAAGTAATAGGATTTTTTTTTTCTCATGAGATTTCCCCAAAGAGAGGTGCCCGCTTCCTTAAATCAACCAGCTGTGTAGAATGATACCTAGAGTCCCAAATGCTTGAGGCAAATAAATAATAAATAAAGATGGTATTTGTGTCTGAAAAAATATCATCTTTGAGGTCAAGAACCTCCTTTTTGTGAACTCTGTAAGATGTCATACAGAAACAAGAGTCAAAGGTTGGGAGCTTAACCACACTCCACTTTGGCATGTAAGATGAACGTGGCTCCTAATCCAGGACCCAACACATCACTGGAAGGGTTTTCCTCTTTGTTTCTCTTTTTCCTTTTCTCTTTACTTCTAATGGTCTGAGTTCTGTTTCCACTCCAGGACAGCCAGGAGTCAGAAATCCTGGGAGGAGAAGTTAGCATTCTTCCTGAGCACAAACCTGATGCTAAGCTGGTATTTTGTATTGATTTTTCCTGAAGTCTGTAATCTTGAAAGCTTGTAACAGAGGATGAAGTAAATATCATTTTATTTGCTCAAATAGGTTTAGATTAGATTGAGATGAAAAAGTAGGGACAGACAAAATTAGAACTGAAAGCACCAATTACGGATTATTGTTTCCAGGGGTAACTACAATAGGTTATTTCGCTGATAAAAAAAATAAAAAAGCATATGGAAACAATGAACTGATGAGTTTTCTTTATATTTTAGAGATAAAAGAGTAAGAGGAAAATACAAAATTTTAAGTTATTTTTAAATATGAATGTAATCAATAGTTCAAATCAAAGCAAAACCCATATACTTTCAAAGAGGAGAGCTTTACAGTATAGAGTATGAGCCACCAATGCACATTTTTATATGTAAATATGTTGTGTGAAATTCTGTTTTCTCTCAAAAATATTAGAAGAGTAAATTCTAAGACAACAGAATGACCTGAAAAAATTAATTGTCTTAATCACGTGATTTCAGAAAGAAAATGTACACAAGGCCATTCAAAGGATGCTGACAGTTAAGCATGAAATTTAAAAGGTGTAACCATGTCTCATCTCAAAGTCAGTTTTATTTCTTCATCTTCTGAGCCCTTCAAACACAGAAGCTGTGATTCCATCTTTAGATCAGTAACTTTGAATTGTTCTACCTGTCATTCTTTAGTGACTAGTCTGGCTAGATGTCATACGGTGATTGTTTGCACCTTCATTCTTTCACATTAAATGGCAATCATTTGATTCTTTTGATTTGTTTCTTTCATTTAGCCCTGAAGTTTTTACATTGGGATCTCATTAAAGCTGAACTAGTGTACCACTGTCAAAAAAACTAATGGAAAAAAGTTTAAAAGTGAAATGTGTCCCCTATATTGTCACTACTGGAGAAGTTGCATCTATCAAGATTTCACAAGTATAGCACTTTGATTTATGTTTTATTGAGTCTGCCTGTCTTTTGCCTTCTCCCTTCCTTTTCATCTATAAAATGAGTGAAAAATTCAAAGAAACCAGGTTGTTTGTATAAAAGGGACAGGAATGTTGAGAAATATTTATCTTACCTCAGATTGTGTGTTTATGTGCCTGTGCAGCCAGAGAAGAGCACAGCAGCAAGGATACACAGTTTGACATCAACAGTGATACTGTTTGAGCAAGACATGATGCAGCTAAAGACACTTCAAACAATGAAAGAGTCCAAATGAATCTCTCCAGGCTTTATTGTACAAATGGCTGTAGAAAACTGTTATTTCTTCCATAATGAAAAAAATATTTTTGTCATAAAGCAAACAACTTATGGCCAAGTTAAGGATATTAGTTGTGACTAAAATGGGAATTAATAAGCATGAGAGTTATTAAATTGCATATGATTTATCTATGCATAAGTACGTCCCATTCTGTTCAGAGAAAAAAATCATCTGGGTAATATTCCTATAATCTAGGCACCACAGACAATGACAAATATATCCATTCAGCACGAATCTCTTTTCCTCATGTGCTGCTGTTCTGAAAGATAAGTGAAATAGATTGTGTGCAGGCTGATCCTTTTCTGAATCCAGAAAATGAGATAAGTGCCTTCAGAATGTGGGAAAATTAATCCCAATGAAATTATGAACCCCCCGATGAAAGATCTATCCAGAAAGGGATAGAAATGGCAGAGGTGGTTGCTGTCATTTACAGCCACCTTTTCGGATTCTGCTCTGCTGGTTCATGGCTACGATACCATACTTTGCTCCTAATTTCTATAACCAGAAATGAGATATTCAATATACATTTATTGAATCCAAAGATTAAAAAATGGAATATTTGTGATTTCTAACATAGCAATGTTTATTTCCAAATATATCAATAGGATTTGAGGTGTGGCAACTTTATACATTTTTGATACCCTTAAGCCCTTATGTTTTAATCATGTATTTGCAAAAAAAATTCACGACACATGCGTGAAAGTAAAGTGAGTTCATTTTCTGATTAAACAAAGGATTTAAAATATATCTTTCCCTTTACTTGTCTTACACATTTTCTTGTTTAACTTTTTCTGTAATAATTAATATAGAAATCAGCATATTTGATAAAAGAAATGATTAATATGAACCAAAACATTGACAAGGAACAAATTTAAAATATGACCAATAAATAATCCCTAAATAATGTTAATAACTTCAATTTATACAGTATACCATGTTGCTAAAAGTACATATGAGTTATTTATAGGTGTATACCCACCCACCCATGTATATACGGTCACATACCTATGCACAAATCATACATGCAAGTGTATCATGTTTTAATAAATACCGAACATGAACTATCAAAATCCTACATTTTACATGAGGTACTGAGACAAACTCAGTGCTCTCATCTCAGCCACCGTACTTTCTAATGCAGGGACAAGCCAGGCCTTATCACCTGCTTGAGCTAAAAGTTCATGTGCAGAACACGGTTACATGTACTACTCCATTTGACTGATGTTTAAAAGGCTCATTTAAATATCAAAACTACCTAGTGAAGTCTGACATTTTTGCTCTTTTTGCTAAGTGACACTGGCTGTTTTTCAACCTGTTCCAGAGCTGGGCCTGAGGTCAGTGGTTTCACCACTAGACTTGAGAACTTGAGCCCCCATTCCCATGTGGGGTCTCTCTACTAGGTTATGCTGCGGCTCCTCTGGAAAGGAAGCTAGGCCACCTGGCATGGTCCAAGGGAAGATGCTTCTGTTTTCAGGGCAGCTCTCACTGAAAAATGCTGTCCCCACCCTTAGTCAACATTGCCACCACTATACCGCTTGGATGAAATTTGGTTTAAATTGAGCATGCTGTGCTATACACTTTGGAAAACCGGAGAAAATAAATTTTTATTTGAATTAAGAAAGTGCTTTTCTGTCATGGGAGGCTGTTTGATTTTGAAAAGCTCTGCAGGTGCCTGTGCTGTTCGCCGTATATTAAACAATAAAAATACAGTAACAAAATCAGCAGGCAAATAATATAAACAGAGCTGGTGAACACCATGCCAATTTACCCAAGCAAGTCTCTCAGTGTGCTGTGGTGTCTGTCTGCACCGTCCTGTTGTTTTCGACAGTTTGTTTCTTCCAGTCTAACATATGTGAGTGTGGTATGTGAGTGTGGTGTGAGCTACAGCTCTGGGTGTGGACCAGTCGGGAAAAACAAAGAACTCAGACTCCTTGGTTGCTGGGATAAAACTGCAACTTAGAGAAAAAACTTAGGAAGGTAAACTGAAAAAGAAATTTGTTTTATTACGAACATAAAACTTTGTGTTTAAATCCAGGGTAATGTTTTGGTTCTTGTTTTGACAAGTCTCAGTTAGAACCCACTTTAACTTTTGTCTAATAAACTCTCTTAAATTTTTTTCATTAACTTCTCCAATTTATAAAATTAAAATGTCTGTTGACCCAATGGTTTTAATAGGATGTGAAGCAAAACACATCAAATAAAAAGTAAATAAAAATCTTTCAATACAGCAATGCAGTGTCATGTCAAGAACAATATAAATCAGCATGAAATGGCTGGCTCAAACCTGAAAAGGTATTGCATAAATTATAGTCTAAGTTATTGTACTCTAAAGATGTGAACAAAAACAAAAGGGGTAGTTTCTTTCAACATTACATAAACATATTCAATAATTAGAGAGCTTACTGTGACAATTGGCTAGGTTATGCCCCTGACAGAATCCATTTCTGTGTCCTTTCAAAGGCAATGGATTAATAAGTCTCTTTGTTGAGTAGACCTCCTTTGTGCAGAATTGCAGTCAATCCACCAGCTTTTGCTAAGAGTTGAAAAATACAGGGCTAGAGAGCTAGGTCAGGTCTGAAGAGTGCTTGCGGTAGAAGCCTGAGGCTATGAGTTCAAATACCCGTATAAAAAGCCAAGCATGCTCGGTGCACACTTGTAGCCCTGTCACTGTTGTGGATTTGTTGATTGCCAATCTAGCTAAAGGCTCACCAAGAGCTCTGTCTCGAGGAAATCATGTGAAGAACGACAGAGCCGGGCACCGTACAGCATCCTCTGTCTTTCGAAAGTACACCAGTAGGCACACACCAGAACAAACATGTGCACCTGTACTGACCACACACACACACACACACACACACACACACATACACACATGCGTGCACACACCTTGAAAATGTACAAAAGACTCCACAGTAAATTAAAAGCTGTAATTTTCACTGCCCTAATGATTTTAAATGGGCATTGCATTTCACATTTTTTTGCCCACTGGGTTCTTCAGTTCAAAATCAAAATTTCACTCAATTCTGTCAACAATTTCAGTGGGATGGTCAGGATGGGAACAGGAGGCATCAGGGGGGGCACCCGGAAGGATTGGGGGGGGCAATAGGAAATGGTGTGGAGATCTAGTGCAGGGGAACCTCAGTGGAATCTACAAGGGTGACCTCAGCAAAGACTCCTGGTAATGGAGGATACGGAGCCTGTACTGGCTATCTTCTGTAACCAGGCAATGTTTCTAGTGGTGGAACTGGGACATCATCCCAGCCACAAAACCTTAGTCCTACAATTTGCCCTGCCTGCAAATGTACTGGGCAATGGTGGTACAGAGCTTGTGAGAGTGGCCAACCAATGACTGGTCCAATTTGAGGCCTAGAAAATGAAAGGGACCCAGTTCCCAATGCTGACTCGATGATCAGGTACCAGAAACTGGATAGGCCAGAGGTCTAGTTCAGATCCAAACACAAATGGAAAAAAAAAGTCACTGAAACGATATTCAAAGGAATATCTTTCTTTATGTTGGGGATGTTCTATCGGGAACTCACCAAGGCCAGCTGGCCGGGGTCTGAAAAAGCATGGGACAAAACCGGTCTCGCTGAACATAACCGACAATGAGAACTGAAGAACAATGGCAATGGGTTCTTGATCCTATTGCACGTAATGGCTCTGTGGGAGCCCAGGTAGTTTGGATGCTCACCTTAATAGACCTGGATGGAGTTGGGTGGTCCTTGGACCTCCCACAGGGCAGAGAAACCTGCTTGCTCTTTGGGTTGAGGAGGGAAGAAGACTTGATTGGGGGAGGGGGGGAATGTGAGGTGGTGGCGGGGAAGAGGCAGAAATCTTTAATAACTAAATAAATTAATTAAAAAAAAGTCACTGAAACGATTCATAATGGTTTTCTGTCATACTCATAGATCAGAGTCAAGTCCAACCATCATTAGACAGGTTTCATCCAGCAACTGGTGGGAACAGATGTAGAGATTCAGAGTCAAACAATAGGTGGAGCTCAGGGAACCACCCAGAAGACAGAGAGGAAGGATTGTAGGAGCCCCAGGGGTGGAGGCCACCGTAAGAACACTGCCGATGGAATCAGCTAAGCAGGGCTCATATGGGCTCGCAGCGACTGAATCGACAATACTGGAGCCTGCATGTTCCTGCACTAGGTCCTCTGTATTATGTCACATTTCTGTAGTTTGGTGTTTTTGTGGAACTCCTAACAGTGGGAGTGAGAATCTCTCTGGCTCTTTTGCCCACTCTTATGACCATTTTTCTTCTTCTGGGTGACTTTGTCCAGCCTTGGCATGAGAGTTTGTGCCTTGTCTTATTGTAGCTTGTTATGCTGTGTTCGGTTGATATCCCTAGGAGGCCTACTCTTTTCTGAAGGGAAATAGAGGAGCAGTGGATCTGAGGGAGGTGGGAGGAGAGAGAGAGGAGTGGAGATAGGGCAAACTGAAGTCAGGACGTAATATATGAGAGAAAAATAAAGAAAACGTAAATAGAATTACATTTATTTATTTATTTATTTATTTTCTCTCTCTCTCTCTCTCTCTCTCTCTCTCTGTGTGTGTGTGTGTGTGTGTGCACGCACTTGCCCACATACATTACCATGCATGTAGATGTCAGAAGACAATGTTATGAAGTTCATTCTTTCCATCATGTCTGCCCTAGAGATTGAATTCATGTCTTCAGGCTTGAAGGCAAATGTCTTTATCCACTGTAGCATGTTACTAATTCAACTTTGGTATTCTTACAGAAGAAAGTAACTTTTTATTCTTGTGATCTTTTCACTTTTTACAAACTTCCAGTTTGGGAGTGAAGAGATAATTCAGCTGGTAAGTGAGTACGGTACTGTTGCAGAGGACCAGAGTTCTGTTCACCAAAACTGTGTCAGCATCTAACATCTGTAGTTCCAGTTCCAGAGAAATCAATGTTCTATTCAAGCCCTGCCTGGAACTGCACAAATCCTCCCCACCCACCATTTACACTGGATTTAAAGTCTTAAAGGAAACAAAGCAATGACAGTAATGGACTCATTGCCATTTGATATAGGAAGTCTCATTTTGTATCAAACGTAGAGTGGGCATGAGAAAGCTGGAAAAATTTTTGCTCAGTCCTAAGCATGTGTGTGTAAGTATTGTGAGAAATTATGTATGTTCACATTTAACTTGAATACCATGTTTATCTTACAAATTACATATATAAGAAAATACTTGGCTTTAAGTAAATTACAGTTATTTTTTCTAAAGCAAGATAGGAAGAGTAAGTCAAGATAGCAAAGATGTTTTGTGTAGCTTGATTGATTGGTAAATTGTGAATACTGAGAAATGATGACAAAAGACATTGATATTTGAAATATTTTGAAAAACCAAGTGTGATGATATATATATATATATATATATATATATATATATATATTCCATGTCCTGGTGCAGCAGAGATAGGATTGTTGTGTATCCGAGGCAAGCTGCATAGGGAATTCAAGTCCAGTCTGAGAAACAGAGAAACTCTGCTCCATAACAAAATAAAACAAAACAAAAAGTTCCTGGTAGAGGGATGGTATATTGTTTATATTTTTATTGCTGTGATAAGGCACAATGATCAAAGAAATTTAATAAGGAACCATTTATTTGGGGCTTTTAGTTTTAGAGAGTTAGTCTCTGACCATTATGGCAGGGAACATGGTAGAAGAAAGGCAGATACAGTTTCAAAGTAATGGTTGAAAGTTTATGTCTTCATTCACAGCATGAGAAAGATAATGAGACATGGAAATTAGAGGGGTTTGAAACCTCAGAGTCTGCCCCCAGTGACATACCTCCTCAAACAAGACTACATCTAATCTGGCCAAATATTTCTACCAACTGAAGACCAAGTATTTAAACATTCCCATTGAAATCTTCACGTTGTATGACAAAAGTAGAAGAAAGAGGAGAAGGAAGGAAGGAAGGAAGGAAGGAAGGAAGGAAGGAAGGAAGGAAGGAAGGAAGGAAGGTCAAGAAAAATATTTCCCCAAAATATTTATCACTGTTTATAAAAACCAAAAGAAATGATTTTCTTTTTTTTAAAATTATTTATTTATTTTTATTCTTTTTTAATTAAAATTTCCACCTGCTCCCCGTTTCCCATTTCCCTCCCCTCCTCCCAAACATTGCCCCCTCCCCCCACTCTCCTCCCCCTATCCCCACTCCTCTTCTCCTCCCCCCACTCCATTCCCCCTCCCTCTCGATACTGAAGAGCAGTCCAAATTCCCTGCCCTGCAGGAAGACCAAGGTCCTCCCACCTCTATCTAGGTCCAGGAAGGTGAGCATCCAAACAGGCTAAGCTCCCACAAAGCCAGTTCATGTATTAGGATCAAAACCTAGTGCCATTGTCCTTGGCTTCTCATCAGCCTTCATTGTCCGCCATGTTCAGAGAGTCCAGTTTCAACCCATGCCTATTCAGTTCCAGTCCAGCTGGCCTTGGTGGGCTCCCAACAGATCAGTTCCACTGTCACAATGGGTGGGTGCACCCTTCGTGGTCCTGACTTCCTTGCTCATGTTTCTAGCCATAAATAAAGGACATTGAGGATATAATTTGTGATCCTAGAGAAGCTAAATAAGAAAGTGAACCCAAAGAAAATCGTATAGTCATCCGCCTGGATAAGGGAAGTAGATAAGATTGCCGGGAAAAAACTGGGAACTTGAGGGTGAGGTGGCATGGGGCTAAGGGGAAATGGGGTGAGAAACATGAGAAGGGGAGGATGGGAGGAGCTTGGGGGATTGGGATGGTTGGGATATAGGAAGGGTGGATATGGGAGCAGCGAAGTATATATCCTAACTAAGGGAGCCATCTTAGGGTTGGCAAGAGACTTGACTCTAGAGGGGCTCGCAGGTGTCCAGGGAGATGTCCCCAGCTGGTACCTTGGGCAACTGAGGAGAGGGAACCTGAAATGACCCTATCCTATACTGATGAATATCTTACATATCACCTTAGAACCTTCATCTGGTGATGGATCGAGATAGAGACAGAGACTCAATTTGGAGCAACGGTCTGAGCTCTTAAGGTCCAAATGAGGAGCAGAAGAAATGATTTTCAAATATTATGTAATGATCCTTGTCATTCCTTCTCCCTCCAGCTATATTTGACCAAAATTAATTAAATGTCTGTTTCTAATTCTTTGTTCCTGATTACTTACATACTAATATAGTCAAGATATAGACAATAGGGATCTCTAACTGTTTTTAAGGGTCAACTGGGTGTGGTTTTTACCAACACTCCTGAGGTGTTGCAAAAACAATAATGGTAATGAAATCTGACAATTCATCCCTTACAAAACATCTCATTTAGATCATCAGCTTTTTAGAGTAACCTTCTGTTGTTATCCTGTGTCTTAGGTTTTTTTTTCTTTCTTTTTTTTTTTTTTTTAATTGCTGTGAAGAGACACCATGACCATGGCAACTCTTTACAAAGAAAGGATTTATCTGGGGTGAATCACAGTTTTAGACGTTCAGTCCTTATAATCATGACAGGGAGCATGGCAATATGCAGATGTGGTGCTGGCTATGTCTTGCAGGCAACAGGAAGTTGACTGGCTGTTTCACTGAGGAAACATGAGCAAAAGAGACCAGAAAACCTTCCCCACAGTGACACACTTCCTGCAACAAAGCCACACCTCCAAATAGCTCCACTCCCTTTAGAGGCCATTTTCTTTTAAACTACCACATCAAGTATGGATTCACTAACCTCTTTTTTTCCAATGACAATTTCAAACCTTCGTTCCTCCTTTCATGGTTCTTCAGATAAGGTCTAGTAGCACCAGACATTGCAAGTTACTGCTACTGCTACTGCTAGTGTTTGCCCTCTAGAATGTGATGATACAACCTTATTGCTGATGACACTGTATACCCAAGTCAAAGACTATGGAGATATGGAAAAATCAAGCTAGCAGGACATCTAAAGCTTCACTCCTACTAGCTAGCTTTCATCCTGCTGAAAGATGCTACACAAGCTATTGAAGGACAAAGTAAGCATCAGGTTATATTCAACTATGCGCCCCATGAGCTATAACATGACTGTCTTGGCTAGGCATGTCCACTGGTGCACATAACTGGTACACATAGAGAATAACCAACTACCTTCTGTCTAGATTTAAGTCCTCCTCTATGAGATGAAAATCTTACCTAGCACAACTTTAGAGCATGTTCTAGAACTTAGAAGAGAGCTTGCTATTATTATTACTTTGTTAAATGGGCCTGATGCCTAACTATCTCCTAATGATTGATTATCATTACACACAGATCAGTGTTTCTCTCAATAATCACCCATGAAACTTCCTTTTTATTTTTTTCTTTTATTAAAAATAGATGGTTTTTGTACAATATATCCTTCTCATACTTTCTGCTTTCCCCTCCTTCTAGTTTCTCTCCAACTACCCACATCCCCACCCATTTGGATCCATCCCCTTTCTCTCTCTCATTTTAAAACAAAGAGGCTTATAAAGGATATTAAGTGGAAAGAAATGGAGACAAAACCAAAACCAGACACATCTGGATAGGACAAAACAAACAAACAAAAGAGCCCAAGAAAGAGACATGAAGCAGATACAGACACAGGAATCCAATAAAAACATTACTGGAACTCATACACAAAGTACCAATATGGTTATAAAAGAGAAAAAAAATAATAAAACATAAGATGAATTTTAAAAAGGTAAGAAAAGAAAATGTTCCTGGATCCCCAAAGGGACCCCTTAGGCTAACAACTCAATGAGGTGTTACTCATTCCTGGTACTAAAAGTTTCTTTGGTGACAACAGATAGCCAGTGAGGGTCTGCCCCACATTGTTTGGTGACTTATTTTAGATTACCTTCATTTATTTATATATTTTGAAAGCTTCTACTGTGTTAAATTTCCATATTACACCTCAAAGTCACCATAATTTTAGTTGTGATTCCCCATATTTTCTTTCTTCCCCCTCCACACTTGATCACTCCATGCCACCTATTCACCCATAATTATATAGTACATTTCAATTTATAGGAAGATGTATCTGTCCCAATTAGAGCTTTCTATATACCTAACCTATATAGTTCTATGTATTATAGATTAATATCAATAACTTAATAGCTAATATCCGCATGCAAGCAGACATTTGCCATATTTTTTTCTGTGTATGGGTTACCTCACTCAGTATAATTTTTCTCTAGTGCCATCCATTTACCTCTGAATCTCATGATTTCATTTTTTAATGGATGAGTAATATCTATTTCTATAGATCCCCATATTTTATTTACCATTTTATCTAATTAGCATCATTTACTGTGTTTCTAGTTTCCAGCTTTTGTGATAAAGCAGTGATGAGAACTGTTTGACAAGCATCTCTGTGGTAAGATGAAGCATCCTTTGGGTAAATGTTCAAGCATTGTATAGCTAAATCTTTACATTGATCAATTCCCATCTTCCCAAAGAAAAATCACACTGATTTCCACAATAGTTGTCTAAATTTGTAAACCCATCAGCAATGGATGAGTGTTCCCCTTACTCTATGTCCTTGCTACTAAGGGTTGTCATCTGTTTTATTGATCGTAGATTCTGACAGATGTAAGCTGAAATCTCAAAATAGTTTGGGTATTTCCCTGATGACTAGAAATTTTGAGCATTTCTGCAAGTATTCCTTAGTCATTTGAGTTTCCCCTTTTGAGAATTCTCTCTTTAGATCTTGTCTTAGTTAGGGTTTCTAACTAAGTACTGCAGCAAAACGTCATGACTAACAATCAAGTTGGGGAGGAAAGGGTTTATTTGGCTGACACGTCTACATTCTTGTTCATCATTAAAGGAAGTCAGGACAGGAGCTCAAACTGGGAAGGAACCTGGAGGCAGGAGCTGATGAAGAGGCCGGGGACGAGTTCTGCTGCTTACTGGTTTGTACATAATGGCTTGCTTGATCAGCCTGTTCTCTTATAGAATCTTGGGCTACCAGCCTAGGGACACCACCAGTAACAATGGAATGTGCCCCCCCCCCATCAATCGTGAATTAAGAAATTACCTCATGTTTGGATCTTATGGAGGAATGTTCTAAACTGAATTTCCCTCTTTTCAGATAATTCTAGCTTGTGTCAAGTTGACATAAAACTAGTTAGCACAGATTTGTATCCCATTTTAAAATTAGGTTATTTGTTTTCTTGACATCTAGGGATTTTTATTGTTGCTATTCTTTATAAGTTTCTTATATTAGCCCTATGTTGGATTTGGAAATAGTAAAAATGTTTTCTCATTTTGTACGCTGTTGCTTGTCAGTGACAGTGTCCTTTGCCTTGTGGAAGCTTTTCAATTTCATGAGGTCTGACATATTAATGATTGGTCTTAGTGTCCTTGGTAATGATGTTCTGTTCAGAATGTCTTTTCCTGTGCTAATTAGTTCAATGCTATTGCCTGCTTTCTCTTCCAGATTCTGGTTTTATCTTTTGATCCACTTGGACTTGAGTTTAGTGCAGGGTGATATGTAGATATCTATTTACATCCTTCTATATACAGACATCCAGCTTGACCAAGAGAATTTGCTGAAGATACTTTCATTGCTCCATTGTGTATTTCAGGTTTCTTTCTAGACAAAAAGTCAGGTCTCCAAAGGTGTGTGGATTTACATGTGGGCCTTCAATTTGATTTCATTGATGAACATATCTGCTTTGTACCAATACCATGTTGCTTTTATTACTATAGTTCTAGTTAAACTTATGAGGCATGGTGAGTCATTCCAGCAGTTCTAGTTAACTTAGGTTTGTTAATATTTCCATATGAAGCTGTCAGTTGTCCCTTCAGTGTCTGTGAAGAATTGTGCTAATTTTGATCAGGATTTTGTTGAATATGTAGACTTATTCTGATAGAATGGATATTTTTACTATATTAATCCCAATGATCCATGAGAATGGGATAATAATGTATTTTCTGATATCTTCTTTAATTTCTTTCTTCAGTGTCTCAAAGATATTAACAACAAGTCTTTCCCCTATTTTTGTTAGAATTACCCTAGGATATTTTATATTATTTGAGGCTATTGTGAAAGGTGCTGTTTCCCAGATTTCTTACTCAGTCTATTTGCCATCTGTATATATGAGGATACTGATTTTTTTCAGTAAAATATGTATCCTACTACTTTGATAAAAGAGGTAATTTTCTGTAGGAGTTTACCATTTGATTTTTTATGCACAGTTATCATCTGTTTATAAAGGCATTTTGACTTCTTTTTTGTAATTTGTACCATCCTTATCTTCCTCAGTTTTCTTATTGTTCCAGCAAAGTCTTCAATTACCATATTGAATAAGTATGGAGAGACTGAACAATCTCATCTGGTTCCTGATTGTGGTGGAACTGCTTTGAGTTTCTCTCCATTTATGTTAATGTCGGCTAAAGGCCCGCTGTAAACTGCCTTTATTATGCTGAGATATGTTCAATGCTTCCATAATATCTCAAAGATTTTATTATCAAGTGGAAATAAATTTTGTCAAAAGCTTTTTAGCATCTTATAAGATGATCATGTATTTTTCTTTCAATTTGCTTATATGGTGGATTATATGGACAGATTTTTTCATATGTTAAACTACCTCTGAATCTCTGGGATGAACCCTACTTGATTATGGTGGATGATCTTTTTTATTCTGTTTTCAAATATCTTATTGAGTATTTTTGCACCTATGTTCATAAAGGAAATTGGTATGAAATTCTCCTTTTTGTTGAATCTTTCTGTGGTATGGGTTTCAGGGTGACTGTGACCTAATAAATGAATTTGGCAATGTTTCTTCTTTTTCTATTTTGTGGAATAATTTGAGGAGGATTGGCATTAATTTTTCTTTGAAAATCTGGTCGAATGTTGCTCTAAAGCCATGTGGTTCAGAGTACCTTTGTTTCCTAGACATTTCATTTCTTTTCCCTTTCACTTGGGTGTAGGTCTGCTTAAATTGCTTATCTGATCTTGATTTCACTTTGATAGGTGTTATATTGAGAAAGTTATCTATTTATCTTAAATTTTCCAATTTGTGGAGTACAGGTTTTTAAAATATATTCTATGATTTTCTGAATTTTGTGGACATCTTTTGTTATGTCCCATTTTTCATTCTAATTTTTCTGTATTACAAATTCTCTCTGTATCTTTTTAATAGTTGACTAAGGATTTGACATCTTTATTTTCTCAAAGAACTTTTTGTTTCATTATCCTTTGTATCCTTTGTTTCTATTTTATTGATTTCAGCTCAAAGTTTGATTATTTCTTGCTTTCTACTACTTTTTGGTGTAATTTTTATTAAATAGAGCTTTCAGGTGTATTGTTGAGTTACTAGTATGAGATCTGTCTTTTTTTTTTATGGAAGTACTGTGACCTTGCCTCTTAGGACCACTTACATCGTGTCACATTTGCTTTGCTAAGAAGTGCTTTTATTTTCCTTCAATTCTAGAATGTCATTATTAAGTTGTTCAATTTCTATGATTTTGTAAAATTTCTGTTGCTTTTGCTATCATTTTTAATCAGTGGTGGTCATACTGGATGTGGAGAGTTTTTTCAATTTTCTTTTATCTGTTAAGAATTGCTTGATGTCCAAGTATATGATCAATTTTGGAGAAAGTTTCATGATGTCCTGAGAAGAAGGTATATTCTTGTTGTGTTTAGGCAAAATGTTCTGTAAATATCTGTTAGGTCCATTTAGTTTATGACATCAGTGATCTCCAGCTTTTTCTGTTTAGTCTTTGTATATATGGGTAACCTGTTTTCTTGGAGAGAATAGGACGTTGAAGTCAGCCACTATCACATCTGTGAATATCAATATGTGATTTAAGCTGTAATAATGTTTCTTTTATTGCCTTGGGTGTCTTTGTGCTTGGTGCATATATGTTAAGAACTGCAATATTCTCTTGGCAGATTTTTCCTTTTTTTAGTATATATTATCCTTTCTGATTTCTTCTGATTAGGATCATTTTGATGTCTATTTTATATGATATTAATTTGACTACACTAGCTCATTTCTTTGGTTCATTCACCTGGAATATTTATTCCCTAGGGTAGTATTTATTCTTGATGTTTAGATGTGTTCCTTGGGCACAGCAGAAGGATGAATCCTTGTTTTCACATCCATTCTGTTGTCATGTGTCTTTTTATTGTAGAACTTAGACCAATGATGTTGATAGTTATCAAAGAGCAGTATTTGTTGATTTCTGTTATTTTGTTCTTGTGGTGTGACGTTTATCAACCTTTTCAGTTTACAGGCCTGTAATTTTGTATCCCTTGTATTTTTTGGATGTGGTTAACATCTCCAGTTTGAAGCTTTTCTTGTATCATCTTCTCTTTAGCTGGATTTGTAGACAGATATCAGGGTGTCTGCTACAAAATTGGGTATAAGACTAGGGTTTGGGTTTGGAGGAGAAGTAGAAGAGTGTATATCTGAAATTTATCTATTTGCTTTGCTGGTCTATATACTTCTCTGTAAGAGTTGGCTGGTGTGTTGCCAGGGAATGCTTGCTGTAATAGGGACCTGGGATAAAGGAATGAGTTGGGAGTAGAAGGTTGGAGAAGAAGATCTATATGATTGGTGACCACTGTAGAAAGGGACCAGGAGAGTGAGAAGACTGAGGCAGGTAGTTTTTACAGGGCTGGGAATGAAATGGGGAAATGAATGTGGGGGAAAGAACAAAAACATGGAGATCTGAAGTTAGCCTTCCTGCTCTCCTGACTGGTACAAAGGAAGCTTCTAGTAACAATATATAGTAATTATCTCAAAGACATACAGCTGTCCAACATGAAGAGAACAGGAGACTACTTTGTAAACAGAAGTGTCTGTCCTGCCTGGCCCCATAGTCATTCAGTCCCAAAGAAAGACACAGAGGTTTATATTAATTATAAAATATTTGGCCTATTAGTTCAGTCTTATTGTTAACTAGATCTCATAACTTAAATTAACTTTAATTCTTATCTATTCTTAGCCACATGAATTGGTACCTTTTATCAGTGAGACATTTTCATCTTGCTTCCTCTGCTTCTGGCTGGAGGCAGCAGGCTGAGCCTTTCCTCTTCCTAGAATTCTTCCAGTCTGGTTGCCCTGCCTATACTTCCTGCCTGGCTACTATTCAATCAGCCTTTTATTAAACCAATACAAGTAACAAATCTTTACTGGCTACAAGTGCATTATCCCATAACATTTCCCCTTTTTTCTTTTCAAAACAAGAACTATGAATTTCATCCCTTTAGCTTTTTTCCCTAACCATTGTCTATAACAACTTGTAACCAACACTCTAAACAAAGACAGTTTTGGGGTATGTGGGCATGGTTTTCTAGGCTACTTTCGGCTGATTAGTAAAGTTGATAATCTTATGAGGACCCAAAGAAAATTTAGGATTATGTTCAAGTCCTGACTGGAATATTCTTTGAGGCCGGGTAATCTCAGCCAAAAGTCTTGAGACTGTTGTGGGTGTAGAAATAAAAGAAAACTGCATCAGAGTTGTTCTGAAATATTGGATCATCTGGACCATCCATGAATTTTACAAGGGTTCTTTCTCAATCGAACTTGAATTTTATTTTTTTAATTGTTTTTACTGAGCTATATAATTTTCCCCACTCCTTCCCTTCCCCCCTCCACTTCTACCCTCTCCCATGATCCCCACACTCCCAATTTATTCAGAAGATCTTGTCTTTTTCTACTTTCCATGTAGATTAGATCCATGTATGTCTCTCTTAGGGTCTCATTTGTTGTCTAGGTTCTCTGGGGCTATGAATTGTAGGCTATCTTTTTTTTTTTTTTTTTTTGCTTTATGTCTAAAAGCCACTTATGAGTGAGTAGATATGATATTTGTCTTTCTGGGTATGGGTTACCTCACTCAATATGATGTTTTCTAGATCCATCTATTTGCCTGCTAATTTCAAGATGTCATTATTTTTTTCAGCTATGTTGTACTCCATTGTGAAAATATACCACATTTTTCTTAACCATTCCTTGTTCGAGGAACATTTAGATTGTTTCCAGTTCTGCCTATGACAAATAATGTGCTATGAACATAGTTAAGCACATGTCCCTATGTTATGAATGATCAGGAGTATTTTATAATCACATCTGAAGTTTCTTATCCCAGAATGAATTCACAGCCTCTTATTTCCTGTAGAAACAAAAGCAAAATCTTATCTCCAAAGTAACTTATCTTTTGACTTACATTTTGAAGTCAAAGCATTTTCAAAATATATAGGTTTGATTAATCCAGCAGCATTTATAATCAAATGTCTTTTAGCAGATGTTGCTTCTTCCCAAACCATTAAACAATTCAAACATAACAAAATAACATACAGTATCCAAGCTCTTTGTGTATTTTACCTGTTTATGTGGTTTTTTTTCTTGTTGTATATCTTTTAATTTTATTATTTCTTTTTTAATGTTGGTTTTTGAGACAGCGTTTTTCTGTATATCTTTGGCTGTCCTGGAACTCACTCTGTAGATGATGCTAACCTTGAACTCATAGAGATCTTCCTGCTCCTGCCTCTCAAGTGCTTAGATTAAAGATGTGAGATACCATGCCTGGAATTTGAACTTATAGAGAGGTCCCAAGGAGTAGGGTGGTTGGTTTTTGGTCATTTAATGGATTATGGATACTATAGATATGATAATATAAAGGGGGAGATTATTGAATCTACTTTGAAAAGAAAAAAGGGAAGATATCCATATGATAAGATACAAAGTTAGATAAGTGAATATACTTTTAAAAAGAAACTACTAGTTTTAAATGCTTTACATTATATTGGAATTTTGTATATTGTTACAAACTTTGTGTATTGATACAAATTTGAGATTAATTTCTTTAAAACTCTCTGTACATACATTTTTAATCTTGTTCAAGATATTGTACCTATATAGCTCATTTAACAATGTAATTGCAAATATCTAGTCTTTGAATATTATTACCAACTGTTGAGGATAATAAAAAAATATAACCTAGCAGTTAATCACCTAGTATAATAAAACTTATACTCACATTAGTTATGTTTTCAAGGTCAAAAAATAGATATATTTTAGATAGACAGTTTATCTTCAAACACTTCAGAGATCTACAGAATATGGCACTTAAGATGCTTTAATGACCTAGGTTCTTTTTTTCTGACAATGAGACATGTGTGCCCCTGATAACACCAGTCAACTTCAGAGAAGACACTGGGCATCAAAGAAACTCCACATGGAATTTACTTTCTTTGTGGCAAAAGTAAGCCACTGGGCAAGAAAATGCACTGGCCTGGACTGCTGACAGTATGCTCTCCTAATTGAACAAGCAGAACACCAAAGAACATGACTGCCAAACATTGTCAAGACAAATAGGGACAGCCCTTCAGTATATACTGTTTCAAAGAAATGTCTGTCAGATATGTTAAGTCTGTAGGTAGGTCAATACCCTAATATTGCAGAGGAACTTTAGGTGACTGTCCAGGCAGCCAGCTCTTTTTGTCATAACCCACATTTCTTCAAAGATGTTTGCTTATACTTCCTGCTTACTCAGTTAATATCATTTCGTTCTTGGGACGCTGAAGGAGTTAAAGACTAGATAATTATAGTTTTCCTCATTTACATGATGCAAAAAACAAGTTATAATAAAAATTAAATTAGGTGCAAGACTTTGGACTCACCAAGAAAGGATAGATATGGAGTATTTTCTCTGAATTTTTCAAATGCAAATAGAGGAAATGCTGCAATGTATTTATTACCTGCATATATTGTATATAGTTATTGTACTTATTGTATATAGTTTCTCATATATTAGTTACAGCTTTCTTTTTTATTTTAGACAAAAAAGAGGGAAGGAACATAGTTGTCTTTCATTTGTATTTTAATAAATAAAGCTTGCCTGAAGATCAGAGAGAAACAGCCCCAATGGTCAGCCCTACAGACCAGGCAGTGGTAACATATACCTATAATACCCATAGCCATACTAGTTGCCATAAAAAATGGGAAGTGCATGCTTTTGATTCTAGTGGTGCACACATTTATTCCCAGTCCTAGGGAAGATTTTAAGATGGGAGGAGACATCTCTTAGTCTTAGTTTCATTCTGAGATTCCTGGATGCAGGATTGTCATTTCAGACCTAGGTCAAGGTAAGCATCAGTGACTGGTTGCTTTGATTTTTGGATCTTCAGGTTGAACGCCAATTTATGTCTCTGAATTTTTATTAATTGTGCTTCACTACAGAATGTTCCTCACTAAATGGAACATAAATATCATACCTACACCTCCCTAGGTATAAAGGCCATTACAGAAAAGGGGAGATAGAAATGGTGTAAAAACAATGACTGTGTATAACTATAGGGAAACACTGTCTTCTGAACCCACCACAGCAACTTTTCCTATGAACAACACTGTAAGTTCAAGCCAGAAGAAATCTAGGCATGGAGGTAGAAACCATCACCAAATCTCATCCCTAGCCACTGAGTTACTATAAATTGGACACTAGTAGGAGAAAAATTTTCTAAGAATGTGGCCCCTGGTAAAGTAACTATGCTCTAGTGGAAGACCATGTATCCATGATCAAAACACATTGGTCATGATGGATAAAAGAAAAAATGACACAAAGTTTGGGTATATAGGGAAGTAGATCTGGGAAGAAGTACGTTGAGATAAATATAACCAAATGCAGCACAACATGATGCAATAAGACTAGGCACAAATTCCCATATCAAGGCTGGAGGAGTTCTCTACACAACTCTGCATATTCACAAATTCTACCTCTTGACTCCGAGATGCGGGTCTTCTACTGTCTGGTCATAGCAACCTTATACTTGTTTGACTTTCTAATTCAGTTTTGGCCTTTTATGTACTTTTTAACATATTTCTCCTCATCTAAATTTCAATGAATGTGCATATGATTTCTTCTTTCCCACAAATAAAGGGAAAAAAAGAAAAATAAAAGAAGTTCTATGTTTCTTTTCACTTGTTGCTTGCCCTCTGTGTACCTCAGAGTTCCTCGTGCTCCATGGTAGACAAGCTTTCCTGCTCTGAAGAACTGGGGGATGTGATTGTCTCCCTTGGTGACCCTGGGAGCCTGAGATCAACCTCACTACCTGGTTTAATGCTGAACTGTCAGTGCTTGTTGGATAGAACCATAGGTACATATTTGGGAAATAATGTATCAAATGAGTTATGATTTTTTTGTTCCGCTGGGCGATGGTGGCGCACACCTTTAATCCCAGCACTCGGGAGGCAGAGGCAGGCGGATCTCTGTGAGTTCGAGACCAGCCTGGTCTACAGAGCTAGTTCCAGGACAGGCTCCAAAGCCACAGAGAAACCTTGTCTCGACAAACCAAAAAAAAAAAAAAAAAAAAAAAAAAGGAAATAAAAGGAAAAAAAAAAAACCAAAAATGATTTTTTTGTTCCATTCTTCTTTTTATTTTTCAGGCTTTCAAGTATAAATCTGTCTATTTAAAATAAAAGTAAAATATGAGTAAGAATGAAAATTACTTGTTATCCCAAATGGTAAGCTAAATAAATCTGGAGGCAATATTCCTAGCAGCCACAGGCTTGTTAAAACTCTACTTCAGGGTTTGGATAGAGCTCAGTAGTAAATGCTCACTTGTACAGCAGGTACAGAGCCCTGGATTCAAGCCATATTACCTCCCCTTCAAACAAAACTCTACTTTTCTATGAGATACACGAGTGTTGTTCCAAAGTTTAAAGTAAAGAGTGTTAGAAAGATAGATTTTCTGACAAAATATAATTCTGTTTTGTAAAGAAGAAAAGAGTAGTGCTTCTGGATCTAAAAGGAGAAACTAAAGGAAGTCATTTTTCTGTCTAAATTTGGACTTTCTCATAGGTTTACAATTGATTTCACCACTTCAACTAGTAATACCTAAGAAACATATCTTTTGCTACTTTATTTTTTTCAGTCAGAAGTATTTTAAAAACTTCTCTGGGATATTAATAGTAATCTATATTGAATAATTAAATTAATGCTGGACTGCTTATTTTTAAAATGTAACCAATTGATCATAGGATCAAACCTTGTATAACAAAATAGCACCATCAAGTGGAAGCAAACTTGAATTTCTGTGGTTATCTCATAGTAGTTCTACAGTTTTTGAAGCATAAAACTAAGTTGTATTTATTTGTTTATTCTCTGTGATGAAGCCCACTCTGAGATGTATCTAACTCAGAGCTGCTGGGAGGGACATCTTTTCTCTTATCCTGTAGTATGTCTCTCCTGTATTTATTATAACTTCTGATTTCAAAACTCACATTGTTTTTCTCCAGATACTCTGATTAATATAACAAATACTTTAGAATAATACTAATACTTTCCGTAATATTTTAATATATTTTCTAACAAAATAGCAGGTAAAATGTCTGAAGAATGGTATACATGCCTATGGCACATGCTAAGTGCTCAATAAAGCCATCAATTTATTGGTTGAAACAGTATATTGAACTTTTTCTTCACATACTATTAGATCAAGTAAGAAAAAATGCCACTAATATTCAGCATACTAAATCTAATTTTAAAACAATGAATAAGCTACAATGCTATTTTCAACTGAGGTGAAGTTAAGACAAAGATAAACAGTAATACACCATGGGTCTCTAGAGCTATCAAAACATTCTTCTTCTTTATAAAAAGAAAAACAGTATCTTATATATAAACATAAAAAATAAGTAACAGGTAATAAGATACTTTAGGGTCAACATAAATCAGCTTAATGCAAAAATGAAATTGACCTCCCATATGTATACATTATTCTTGGTTCATTTTTCTGTCTTTTACATGCTGGGCAGTTCCAAAATCACATATGATCAGCTCCTTGGCTACCTTACAATACTGGAGATGGTTGCAGACAATATAGGATCCTTATAAAACACTGGCTAAGAGTGTCTCTTACAAAGTATATCCCTGGGGTACTTTTTAGAAACCCCAGGACCTATTTGAGGGGTCCAGTAAAGACTGGAACAGAATTAGAGTTACTTGTCAACTCTACTCAAAATTTATTTAAAATCATCAGTATAGCTTACTATAAACACATCTTTCAGCTGAGTTGGGTAAATAGGGAACACTGGAAAACAGACAATCCCACTGTGCAATCTGAATGCTCTTGAAAGTCAGAAATTGGGTGTCTACTCCCCTTTCACATTACTCCTTCAGCATCTAGTTACAGTACTGAAGTCTACCTGCTCAGTGCACTTGTTCTAATATCAGAGAAAATACCAAATGAATCTTCATGAATTAACCTCATCAAAAGCTGCTTTGTACACTTGGCTGAAAGCAAAAAGGAGTTTGCATAATCCTGTTTACAGTGCAAAGCAATTGCTTTTTTTTTTCCTACAGCCCTAGTAAAAATCATGATTTAACTTCCTTTTTTTTTCCTGTGACATTGTAAAACATAATGGCCCTTATAAAAAGCCTTAGAGATGCCTCTGGAAATATTAGCTCATCTATATGCCCTGGCCCATCTAATTAAATAGGAATTGTATGTCTTCAGTCTGAAACTCTCTTTGATTAAAGTTACTCTGGGAATAGGACTGAGGAGATAATGAATTTCAGTTACTCTATCTGCAAAATAGCCCATGAAATGGATTTTTAAAAATATTTTAAATTTAGATAGAAATAATTTAATGAAGAGAATTTGAAATATTAGAATTTTCAAAATATTGACAAACTCAGCTTCATAACTCCTGTTCATTAAAGAAGACCATGTTTTCTAAGACAATAAGACTTTTGTGGTCTTGCAGATGCATTTCTGAAAATGATTTCTATTTAATAGTACATTCCATAGCCCTTTTCTGTCTTAGCGACTGTCACTACCTGTCAGTTCTTGTGTGGTGGTGTTGCCTGTGCTGTCAGATCAATTTTTAGAGATAGGGCAAAGTCACAGGAAAATTCAGTAGCGTAGAAAACCCATTAATGTTGAAGGGTCTATGTCTGTTATATTCTCCAATGAAGCAAATCTAGCAGGGATTATAATAATGATAAAGCCAAATGTGCAAATAGTCAAGGCAAGCATCATCAATAACCTCTTCTGTCTCTTGGTGAAAGATTAGACTGCACAAATGAGCAAATATCGCTTCAGCTTTAGAAATCAGTATTACAGAAATGTAGGAGAGAAAGAAATCAACACAAGTTAACAGGTCAGAGTCCTGCATGAACTTTTCATTCTCAATGAGGTTCTCATTTCTAGTCTTCATGTGTTTTACAATCATCCATCCCTACTTCTTGCTATCAGTTATCACCTGGACTAAATACACAATGTACACTTATTGGATAATTGGTTTCTGTTTACTCACTTCTAACTTTTAATATTCTTGGTCTTAATTTAAATAAAATTTGTACAAAATCAAGACTTTGATGTGGCTTTTCTTATAAAAAGTATGCCATATAAACTTTGCAATACAAACAATTACAAATTAAAGGAAAATTTCTCTTGCCTAAGACCTGAAATGTTAACTTTACTTATAAACAAGTTTGGAAAAAGCAGTGTCTAATTAATACATTTCTGTAGAGAAGTAAGTTTTCTATGTCAATACAGAGAGGAAGGTACCCAAACTGGGTCACAGTGTTCCATCCTGTGTAGAAGGCCCAGTAAACGTGGTGGTAAATCACTAGGCATGGAGTTCTCTCTCTCTTTCTCTCATTCACTTTTTCTTTTTTCCTTTTTACTAAAAATAGACTAATGTTAATATCATATTCCAGATAACAGTTTTGCCTCCCTATATTCCTCACAGTCCCTCCCATCTCCCTGCACATCCAGATCTATGTCCTTTCTGTCTACCATTAGAAAAGAACAGGCTTCTGAGCGATCACAACCAAATATGACAAAATAAATAGTAGGAAGAAAAAGAAAACAGTCATAACATCAAGACTGGACACAGCAACCCATCAGAAGGAGAAAAAACTCCAAGAATAGGTACAAAAGTCAGAAATCTATTCACTCAAACCTAGGAGTTGTAAACTGAGTGTGAACACTAAACTGGAATCCACAATATATATGCAGAAGACCTGGTGTAGATCTAGGTTGATCCAGAAGATCTTTTTTTCCTGGTGTCCTCCATCTCCTCTAGTTCTTACACTCGCCCCATCTTTTCTTCCATGGGATTCCCTGAGGTATGATGGGAGAGATTTGATGGAGGCATCCCGTTTAAAATAACTCTTCTTAATGTCTGCCTATGGGTCTCTGCCTGTTTTTCCCTTGGGCAGAAAGTTTAACTTAGTTCTGGGCATATTAATCCAGATTCCCTGAAGAAATATAAGAGAATTAAACCTGCTTTTCTCTGCTCTAGTGCTGTTGGAGAGAGTGCCATTTCTCTGACTACTTTCTTTCACATTCTGGAGTTTATTTTTATGCTACATACACGTGACAACCATCCATTAAAACAGAACAGCAACAATGCTAAATTTCAAAGCAACAAATGTGTAATTTATAGAATATACTACACACATATAAAAACAATATATATGATCAAGACAATAATCTCAATTCATAAGTTAAATGAAAAGTGTATGTTCTGTATTGTGATGGACCAAGGGGACGACATAATGTATTTATTATAAGGTAGAATCTTGTTGTGTGTAGTAGAATTATGAAGTTATGGTTGTATATCTATCATCAAGTTAAGGGACACAAGGTTGAATTTAGCAATGGTATGGGCGGAACTTCAGTATGGGGTCAAGGTGACAAGCAAAGGAAAAGTCTTGTCTAGTCTGGGGTTGTTGGTTGACGTAAGCCTGAGTGAATATGACTAGCAGAACTAAAAAGACCAAAACATTGTAGTTGAGGCATGGTATTCAGAAAGTGAGGAATTAAAAAATGAACCATGTCAAAGAAAATGAGACTCAAGAGAGTACACAGTAGGCAGAGTGTCAAGATATGACTCATTGCTAATTGGTTGGAGATTGCTTATCAGGAGCCTGTTATGCTAATGAGAGTCCCTTGTCACTGACAGTCTGCTATCTTGATTTAGAAACTGTTTTTTCTACTCTGCAGACATATTACTCTATCAATTATTTCTCAGATCATTCCTTAACCTACCTTTAAATGGAGCAGAAATCATTTAAACCACAGTTTCCAAATGAAAAAATGGAGGGAAGGAAGGAAGGAAGAAAGGAAGGGAGGGAGGGAGGGAGGGAGGGAGGGAGGGAGGGAGGGAGGGAGGGAGGGAAGGAGGGAGGAAGGAAGGAAGGAAAAAATGAAGGAAGAAATGAAGGAAGAAAAAAAGAAGAAAGAAAGACAGCAAATAACAGGATACATGTAGTTTACAATTTTAACAATGATAATTTTTTCCAAATAATGAACATGTGTTGCAAAAATCATAATGAGCAAAAATGCTTCACTTCGTTAGTCTTGGAGAAGGGAATATTAGTTGATTTACTCTGGAGTTTGCTTCATTGTTAAATAGTAATGAAGGAAATAACAAAATCATACATAACCAGAATAGTATTATGTAGTTTGCAGAACAATTTACAACACTTTTCCCTGTAATGACTATCAGTTCAATAATAACTGTTTTATTCCTATAACAGTATATGGTATATACATTATCTACCAGGGAAGCATTGTTCTATGAACTGAATTAAAAGGGTGAACCAGAGATAAAAGTCTTGCCTTCATGAAGTTTATATATGGCAACATCTTTAAAAGTGCTGACATTGATAGTCATATCTTTACATTAACACAGTGATGAGGACTACCTAGAAATAAATTTGCTCAATGAAAGAGTAAAATACTGGACCAACTTAAATTATAATCAATAGAAAGAATGAAAGCTATCCTAAGAATGTATTTGAATCTGACACCTAAAAGAATGATAAGATAAAACATAGAGGATGGTGTAGAGGCGGGATATCCCATTGGTCTAGGCATTCAGAGAGGAAAACTCTAGTGCTGGCTGTTCTGCTTCTCTGACCTTTCAGCTATTACCCACTAATATCTGACTCCGTGTTTTTATTTAATAAGACTAATTAGGATTGTGCTATTTACACTTCAAGTCTGAAAAAGCTTTAAAAAGGATTCTAAACACACAAAGACAGAGCCAAACTCCATTTCCTTGGGAGAGTACTGTTTGCTAGCAGCAAGCAGAAGCAGTGTTTCTTTAGGAGATGACTTCTTGACTTGGAGTTAGTGATGCTGTAGGAATTCCTACCTCCAGTAGCCTTTAAGTTACCTGCACACTTAGGCGTGGCCTCTTATACTATTTATGCCTTATGCTGATGTACCACTCTCTTTTCTGATTGAGTGATTCAGTTGCTGTTCTTCATTCCAGCAGAAGACTGTGATCTGTGAGTCTAGCCCTAAATAAATAACCCTCTATTCTTCTCAATTCTGAGCTAGTGTGGGATTTCTTTTAAGAGTCCTTCTTCATAGTGGCCTCTTTAGCCCTCCTACTGAACACTTAAATGGAGTGAATGAATGTGGATGGCAAACTACATGGTGGAGGTGACAGTATGGACCTACAAGCTTCCCAGAGTAGGTACGCTAAATATACCTCAACCATGAGACTAACCTCTCAGGGAATCAAGGAATGGATGGAACCACCAATCTTAGTCCTAGCCACGCCACTTAGCAGTTTAAAGATTCATATGGTCAGAAAAAGACAAAAATATTCAGTAAAAAGAGATTCAGATTAAAAAAAACCTATAAATGTTTTACTGTATGTTTAAAAATATACATAGGCTTGGGAGAGTGAAGAGATGGTATATATAGTCATTAAAGAGAAATATAATGTTTTAAAATAATAAAGTCTTTGAAAACGGAGTAAAGTAATATAAAAAGTCAGGAAAATACAAAAGGGGTCTGAATATTGTATGTTATTGTTTTGTCTTTGAATTGTTTGACTTCTGAAAAAGGAGCAACATCTGCTAAGAGTTATTTGATTATGAATGTTTCTGGATTAATCCTACCTATATATATTTTGAAAAGGCCTTGATTTCAAAATTTAAGTAAAAGATATGTAACTTTGGAAAAGAGTTTCTGCTTTAATTTCCACAGAAAATGAGAGATGAGAGATTCTAGATGCATTCTAGGTTAAGAAAAACATGTTTGATTGAGGAAAACCCCCTGAAAAGTTTTTGATAGGAGTGGATGGTCCAGATGATCCAGAGCAACTCTGATGCAGTTTCCTTCGAGTTCTACATCCAGAGCAGCTTCAAGGATGCTGTTTGAGATGATACAGCCTGACATAATTTAGTCTGGATTTGACCATGATCTTGAATTTTCTTAGGGTCTCTCAAAGATTACCAGCACCCCCAATCAGCAGGAATCATTTAGAGAACTATACTCACGTACCTAAAAGATGGATCATGGATATTTATTATCGTTTAAGAGAGGTTGGGTGTAATATGGTATTGGTAATGGTCACAAAAAAAAGCTAAACAAAGGAGATTAGATTCAGGGACCTCATTGTAAAAGAAAAAGGAGTGATATAGAAATATGGTAATGTATTGTAAGATAGAAAGTGAATTCAGGATACAAACTTTGGATTCCCCAATATAGGATATAAAATGGATTTTTTCTTTTAATTTTCAAATGCTAATGGACTAGACATTGTTTTTTTTTTTTTTTTTTTTTTTTTTTTTTTTTTTTTTTTTTTTTTTTTTTTTTTTGGTTTTTCGAGACAGGGTTTCTCTGTGGTTTTGGAGCCTGTCCTGGAACTAGCTCTTGTAGACCAGGCTGGTCTCGAACTCACAGAGATCCGCCTGCCTCTGCCTCCCAAGTGCTGGGATTAAAGGCGTGCGCCACCACCGCCCGGCTAGACTAGACATTGTTAATGTAATTATTCCCTATACATATTTTTATATGATCATTGTACTAATTATATGGTTTTTCTTATATTAGTTATAATCTTTTTATTTTAGACATAACAGGGAGACATGGTGATATTTTGTGATCTAACAAATAAAGCTTGCCTGAAGATCAAAGTACAGAACTAGCCACACCATTTAGCCATAGAGGTCAGGCAATGATGGCACACATCTTTAATCCCAGCTCTAGGGAGACAGATGCAGACAGATCTCTTTGATGTTAAGGCCACCCTGGACTGCATGAGGTTTCATTAGTCTAAAAAAGAAAGATAGCCATGCAGTGATGGCTCACAACTTCAGTCCCAGCATTAGGGAAGGAGAGACAGGAAGTGATATGGCTGGGCAGAGAGAGAAGAATAAGGTGGGAGGAGATAAGAGCTCAAGAGTCAGTCTAAGGTTTCATAGAGACAGCCATCAGGCTGAGGATTCATAGAGATAGGATATTTCCTATTCACTTGGAGCATTTGGATAGGTAAGAACTCTAGTGGCTGACTGCTCTGCTTCTCTGATCTTTCAGCTTTCATTCCCTAATATCCGACTCCAGGTTTTTATTTAACAAGACTAATTAAAATTGTGCTGTAGGATGGACACCTATGCCCTCCACCAAAGTCTGCCTTATTAATTAGCCTCTCTGGGTCTGTGGATTGTAGTATGGTTATCCTTTACTTGAAAACTAATATCCACTTATAAGGTGAGTACATTCCATGTTTGTCTTTTGGGGTCTGAGATACCTCAGTCAAGATGATTTTTTTCTAGCTTCATCCAATTACCTACATATTTCATAATGTCATTTATTTTTTAAACTTAAAAATAATCAAATGTGTAAATGTTCTACATTTTCATTATCCATTCTTCAGTTTAGAGCCATATATGTTGTTTCCTATTTGATACTCTTACGAAGAAAACTTCTATGAACATTACAGAGTTGCTGGCCTTGTGATGGATGAATCATACTTTGGGTATATGCCCTGGAGTAGTATAACTGGGTTTTGAAGTAGATCGACTCTTCATTTTCTAAGGCCCACAAAATGAAAGGGACCCCACAGCGGACACCAGCTGGATGGTAAACAAACAGCATCTGGAGAGCCCAGAGGCCTAGGATAGAACCAACCATGATTGGCAGAAAAAGTCAATGAATTGATTCCTAATGATATTCTGCTATACTCGTAGATTGAAGTTTCATGGAATTGTCATCAGAGATGTTTCATTCATCAACTATTAGAAGCAAATTCAGAGACACACACTCAAACAATAGATAGAGCTTGCAGAATTCCAAAGAAGAGGTAGAAGAAGGAGCGTAGGAGCCAGAGAGGCAGAGGACACAAAGACCATGATGCACAGGATCAACTAAGCAGGATACAAAGGGACTAACAGAGCCTACATTGGTTTGTGCTAGGTCCTCTGCATATATGCTATGACTTTACAGCTTGGTGTTCTTGTGGGACTCCTAAAAGTGGGAGTGTGTGATGTTTCTGACTCTTTTGACTGATCTTGGGACCCTTTTCCCCTATTGGGTTTCCTTGTTTATCCTTGGTATGAGGGTTTATTCCTAGTCTTACTGCAACTTGTTATGCCATGCTCAGTTGTTATCTCCAGGATGCCTGTTTTTATCTGAATGGAAATGGAGAAAATATGGCTTTAGGGGAGAGAGAAAGAGGGGGGAAAACAGGAGTAGTGGAGAAAGGGGAAACAGAAGTCAAAATGCAGTATATTAGAGAAGAATAAAGAAAAAAATAAATAATGGAAATTAGAGGATTAGGGTGGAAACAACATTTCAATGAAAAGGTTGGGAGTATTCAAAATTTCTTCATTTTGGCAGAAGCACAGGTAACTGTATAATTTAGAAGATGGGCATAAAGCACAGAGCAGAAGGATGGACATGAGTGATAAGGCAGGGGTAAAGAGCAGAGAAGATAACCATGCTGATCAAGAAATCTAGAGGTGGCCTTATTTTCTATTGGAATCCATATTCCCCATTGACTTAATGTTGGTGGTAGAAGTACCTCCTCAACTGTGATCCTCACATCTACTCGTTTTGTATGATGCCTTCTGAGATAAGGAATGTTAGTTCCGAAAACTGGGAGCTGGATAAATCTACTAAGATCCCATGGTCAACTAAGTTTCTATATTGCTCATTACAGCTAAAAGAATTTTTTTTTATTTTCAATTTAGATGAGATAAGGACAGAGGTTATTGCCTTTGACTCTCCATTTTTGGAAAAAAGTTTGACATAATATATAAAGGCTAGTTTGTTGAAGGAGCTGTGGGCTGTGTTCATGCCGCCCCAGCTCCCGGTCGCATGGCTAGCTTATGCCCCAAAATAATGACACACAAACTGTATTCTTTTAGACACTGCTTGGCCCATTTCTATTCATGTGTGTAGCACCCCAAGGAGCGCTTACCGGGAAGATTCTAGCCTACGTCCATCCTGGGTCGGAGCTTTATCGCGTCTGCCGGGGAGAGGGGAGCAAGGCGTCTGCTCCAGAGAGCAGAGCTGTCGAGTCTGAGCTCACTTCCTCTTCCTCCCAGCATTCTATTCTGTTTACTCCACCTATCTAAATTCTGCCCTATCAGATGGGCCAAGGCAGTTTCTTTATTAGCCAATGACCTTCCTCCATCATTTCCCCTTTTTCTGTTTAAACAAAAAGGAAAGGCTCTAACATAGAAAAATTACATATAGCAAAACAGTTATCAAGTAAGAATTACAGTTACAATATTTACATCTATTTTATCTTTATCATAACTAAAGAAAACTATAACTATCTATCTATTCTTCAACTCTATCAAAGACTCCAGAAGGATATAATATTACCTAAGCAAACAAGAAATAAGCAACTTCTAAACTCTAGAAATGACAGAGACATCTCGCTGCCTTGACAGTCACCCAAAGTTTCTCTGTACCGTTGGGGCATCCATCTTCGGCCTAAAGGCCCATAGTTTCCAGCACACATTTCCATGAAGCAGGAAATTTCAAAGTCAGTTCAGTCACTATCTGCTATGTCCTGCAGAATGTCTCGCAGACTCCTTCATGAATCAGGAACCCCGAAAGATCATCTCACCTTTACGCAAGTTCAGTAGTCCTCTCTCTGTGGGTTCTCTATGTCCAGTTTATACAATAGTCCAGGCAAGAGCAGTTTCTTGCCCAAATGGCTGTCAAACTCCATAAGGATCCTCTTTGATGCCCATCTTCTTCTGAAAGTAGATTGGTGCTGCCAGGAGCAGATGTGTCTCATTGTTATGAAAAACCCTAAGTTATTAAAACACTTAAAATGCCCTATTTTATAATCTTTGAAAGATATGAAGAATGCCTATCTAAAATATATCTATGTACATCTAGAAAATCTAACATGATTACAAGCTTGACTATTATTGATAATTATCCATTAACAACCTATATACATTACATTTTTAAGCGAACTACACAATCACAATACCTTAATCAATATCAGAAATACATACACATATAATAAAATTGACCTTAAATTAATATCAGTAAACCAAGATTCATATCAATGCAAATTATTCACATCTATATCATCTCCCCCTTTAAATGTAAAAGAACATTTATAAACAATATTTGGGAATATGGACGTAGTTATTTCTCTCCAAACTGCTTCCTGCTGAATGGGGGCGCTGTTATTCAGGTCTTTTATGGGATAACCTGTCTGCTAGGTTCATCTCAGTAGGCAGTTGAGCAAAGTAATTTTCGAAGGTGTTCACAGCAACCTTTCAGGAGGGCGTGGTTTATCATACCATATTGAAATAGAAGAAATACACAGGGTCTCATCCTCTGTGAAAACAAAAGAAGAAACTCTTTTCCAAAGTATCATATCCTTAGATCCAAATTCTGAAGTCAAGGTATTTTGAAAATATCTATCTTGGATTAGTTCAGCAGCATTTATAAACAAATATCTTTTAGCATCTGTTGCTCCTTCCTCAGCATTAAAACAATTCAAAGAGAGCATAATAGCATACAGTATCAAGATTCTCTGTGTATTTTCCATCTTTGTGCAGCTTTATTTTAACTCTATTTTGTTTACTTTTACTTTTATTTTATATTTTCTGTATATCTTCGTCCTGTAATAACTCTTTAGACCAGGCTGTCCTTGAACTCACAGAGATCTGTCGTCTCTGCCTCCCAGGCAGTGGGATTAAAGGCATGTGCTACCACACCTTGAAGTCTCAGAAGTCAGCCTCCCTCTGCCTCCCAAGTGTTGGGATTAAAGGTGTGCACTACCATACCCAACTACTCTCTTTCTTCCTTATTTTACTTTTAAGAACTTTAATTTTCAGCCTGTATATATTTTTAAACACACTGTAAATCATTTAAAGTTTTCTTTGTCTTTGAATCTCTCTTTACTGTATCTCTCTCTTTTTCTGACCACACGAGCCTTTAAATTACTGAGCAATATCAGTAGGATGAAAGCCGTGGCTTTGACGGCTGGATCCAGCACATTCCTTAGCTTTCCAGCCTCATGGTGGAGATACCAGCTGTAGCCATGTTTATCACCACAACTCTGTGGCGTTTCAAGGTCCTTGCCAGCAAACAAGCTACAACACTCAAATGCTTTCTCTGTAGCTGACCTCCTGCCTCAAACAGTAAGAGTTTGCCCTGGCAGGATGGCCCACAAAGCCGGCATTTTAAAACAGCACAACTTTTTTCCTGCTATGGCTGAAAACCGAAAAGTACACCTTCAGCTTTTCACCAACACCGTTTTAAGTGTTTCGTGGCAGGACCTCTTAAATGAGCTGCAAGGTTTCACAGCTGAAGCTGAGTCAGGAAGCCTCTCTTAGATGAGAGCACTTGCTTGCCTCTAGCAAGCAGAGCAGACCCGAGAAATTGTTGCTACCAAGAAAACATGCTTTACTCTATTCTTTCCCAAGCTTTCTCAAGCTTTCTGTAGATTCAGTTATCCACGTGGGCGCCATTTTGTTGAAGGAGCTGTGGGCTGTGTTCATGCCGCCCCAGCTCCCGGTCGCATGGCTAGCTTATGCCCCAAAATAATGACACACAAACTGTATTCTTTTAGACACTGCTTGGCCCATTTCTATTCATGTGTGTAGCACCCCAAGGAGCGCTTACCGGGAAGATTCTAGCCTACGTCCATCCTGGGTCGGAGCTTTATCGCGTCTGCCGGGGAGAGGGGAGCAAGGCGTCTGCTCCAGAGAGCAGAGCTGTCGAGTCTGAGCTCACTTCCTCTTCCTCCCAGCATTCTATTCTGTTTACTCCACCTATCTAAATTCTGCCCTATCAGATGGGCCAAGGCAGTTTCTTTATTAGCCAATGACCTTCCTCCATCACTAGTTGATCCCTCCTATATGCTCACAGAAGCCTTAATTGGCAAAGTGGTATTGTTAATTTTTATTCTTTTTAAATGCCCCCTGCAGCATATTCAAATGCAGCAGGCAGCAACTGAGGTGACTCTTCAGGTGTTATTGGATTTTAGACATTCCTCTTACAGTCCTCCACAGGAAGTTATACATGCCTAGTTATCTAAAACTCAGGGATGAATGTATTTTGAAAGCTAATAGTCAATGACAGATAAAAGGTTATTCAGCAGACCAGTCTAAGACAGGCACAGTCTAATTGCTGGAGCCTCCTGAGGCAGGGTCAACAAGGCCTGAGCAAGGACCTCTGATTCCTGCTGAGTGTCCAAGTAATATAAAAGGTGGATATATAGGAAGATAAGGCCTACAAGGCCAAGAGAAGAGCCAGCATGGAGTCTGCCTCAAGGCTTAGCAACATATACCATCAGAGGTCCTGATTATGCTTAGTCAATGAAGGGCAACCCCATAATGCCAACAGATTGGAATACTGCCTGGATGTTGAGGGTAAGGTATATAAGGGTCTCCCCATTGCTAAATAAACAAGTCTGCTGTTTGCCTTTTACCTGACTCCCTATGTCTATGCCATTGACACAATACCTTCTTATCTCTTTCCGCAAGGGAATGGCTAGGACCCAGCAACATGTCTGGAGGTAATGAAACCTCGAACAGTCAGGGCTTATATAGAGGAAGGACATGTCATTGAAGGAAATATTGGGATGGGGTCTTCATGTCTCTCTATATTTATATTCCAATCACCAAGATATGAACAGCTTTCTTCCTGTCATAATCTTTCAAAACACCATACATTGACCTAGACCAAGACATCAACTGACAGTGAATATTAATAGAAACATTAAAAATAGTAAGCCAAAATAAATATCTGTTCCTGCAAGTTAATAATCCTTACTTGTAATTCCAGGTCCTCAGAAGATTGGGTAGGAGAAGTGATTCGAGATCGTCATGGGCTGCACAGTTAATCCTGTTTCAAAAATAAAACAATTCAACTGGTATTCTCAGGTGTTTTCTCTGAATGACAGGATGTTGACAATGTGTCTCACTCATTGTATGAAATGAGAACATGG
The DNA here is from genome assembly GCF_950005125.1 of Chionomys nivalis. NCBI lineage: Eukaryota > Metazoa > Chordata > Mammalia > Rodentia > Cricetidae > Chionomys > Chionomys nivalis. The sequence goes on along the minus strand of NC_080101.1, from coordinate 55,666,306 downwards.
TCTTGGGCAAGGCTGGACAGGTTCCAGGGTGACAGCCAAAGTTAATTTTCCAATGAGAAATAGCAATGCCTTTGTAGAGTCTCTTTATTTCCTTCTGCCCCTGACTTGCTCTTATTTACAATTTGTATGTGTGTGTGTGAGAGAGTAAATGTATATGAATGACTAGGAGTAAGTGAAAATAGCTTAGAAAATTCAATTCTAACAAAAAACTAAAGGTCAAATGAAATATTGAGTAGTAATAAAAGTGAAAAGAGTATAAAAGAAAATAATAAGCTAACTTTCCTAGCTAAATTGGAGAAAGAATAGCCTATCTGTTTAATGTCAGACTGTAGAAGTCTTGCTGAATTCCTGGGCTTTCCCATTCATGCGTAGTGAAGCAATCATATTAAGAACAACTGATACACATAACTAGATTGTGAACAACACTCTTTTCCAGTTACCACCGAAGAAATCCATGATCTTAGGGTAATATTCTAGAAGTTGTTATTACTCATTCCACAAAATGACAATAGACCCTAGATAAGCCTATTTTAATTTAAGAGTTATTCAAAACTCACCAGTTAACAAGATATTAATTCTTTATTAATATTATAGAAAATCTGGTTACTCGTGTTAGTAAATAATCTCTAAGCTAAAAGAACCACTAGTAATTATTTTATTATGACAATTAATTTAATATTATTTTTATACCTTTAGATAAGGTGGAATTTTTTTTTAAGAATTGAAAGTTTAAACAAATTTTAAGCTTCTTAACTAATTTGACTCAGGAATCAGTTTTTGGTGGAAAGCATTTTAAAATTTTACTTCTATGTATTCCCCAGTGTATACAAGAGTTCTCATATAGAATCTTCTCATAATTAAATTTCCCTATTTTTAAAAATTAATTCTACCCTTGATGAAGTGTACTTGTTTCCAACAACAAATTTTATATATTCATGAGTTAAAGAAAATTTAAATTTTACTTAAACATCAGATATCAGATAGTAATGACATTAACAGGATTGTGAAAAAAGATCACCAACTCCCTGAGAGGATGAATAAGGCATATAATTTAATTCAATGGTTTGATATTGTCCCATGTAAAGCTTCTTCTCGAAATAAGGGATCATTGGGATGTTCAAATGACCTGTCTATCAGCCTTATTAATGGAGATAAATCTCCCATCCCCAGCACCTTCAAACAGAAAAGAATGGTTTGATAGGCATTTACTACAGAGACAGCATTACTCCTATAATGCTGTCTGATACAATGTATCTTTCAGAAGCCATCGCTTCCCATTGTCATGTACAGACACTATCTAAAAACATGGTAATATGATCTCTAGTTGGCTCTGTGGATCATTTCAGGTTGATATATTTCTTTGAAAAGTTCATTATATTTTTATGATGGAAAACTTTTAAACCAAAATACAGACTTTAAGGGTGACTACTCCATAACAAAAGCTTTCTTTTGCAAACAATTATTTTAATTGAGAATGAACTAATAACAATGGATAAAATTGCTTTAATATTTATTAATTTAATCAAATATAACACAACTCTCTCATCTATAAATAATATACTTTTTTGATATAATAATATACCAGACTTTTGATTAGTAATAATTTCCAGACTTTTCAGCTGTATTCTTACTGATTTTAGGATTTTCTGTCATCTTTGTCTAATACTGAAATAACTTGAACACAAACTTATTGACTACCTTCTGAATATCAAACTGCAACAAGTGTATAATATTATAATACTTTTACACATATTTATGAAATTTATGAAAGTTTTAGGCTTACAATAACAAACAAAAAAGCAAATGGAATAGTTTCCAGCTATCACTATTTAGTTTTCCTGATTACTATCATTTCACTTACCATCTTTGTCATCAAGGAGCAAAGAGAAGTACTGTTTATTTGCTGAAGTTTAAGCTTAAATCAGTTACTTACTTACATTTTAATAATGTGATTTTCTCTTCCATGATCTAACCAAGAATATAATGCCAGATATCTTTCATGTCTCCTTAAGTTATTCGTGGATGTTACTTCTAAAAATCTCATATTAGGTATTAACAAATATTGTTTGGCAGCCTCAATTTCAAATGAATTTTCATGAACTTTTAAAAATATATACACTATAGATAATTAACACAATTACACAAAGTTAATTGTGTTATAATATGTCAAGAGTTCATCTGATCAGAGTGAATGAAAAATAAGATTGTTGATTATTTCACACATGAAACTTTATGTATACCAACTCTACTCCTATTTTCCCTTCCAATTCTTCAAGTGTCCCCTTATTCTCATTCAAGCACATAACCTCATCTTTAATTACTATTGTTATTTATGTCTATATAAACATAAATGCAACCTGATGAATTTATTTAGCATTGTTTGTATGAAGCTGTGTTTAAGACTGAGTACTAGGAATTGGGTAACTTTGCTAAAAGATTGTCCCTGAAGAAGTCTAAATCTGACTATCACAGCCATTAGTTGTTTTTCACTTAAGTGTGAGGCCTTAGGATATTTCTCCAATCCATATTGCATGTCAACTGATGTCATTATGCACAATTTTTTAAAGAGACTTTATCTTTGAGATTTCATGAGTGCAACTTCCCTGTCTTATGTAGAAGTGACTATCATTGCAGATGTCACAGTCCTCTGATTCTTAAAATCTCTCTGCCTCTCCTTCCACTATGTTATTGGATCCGTAAGTGTAGGGGTTGTGTTTTAGATAGATCAGCTGAGGTTGGAAATTCCATGTTTAGTTGCTCTCTGTATTTTGAGTCATTGTGAATTTCTGTAATAATCTCCTATTTGTGCATCTAAAGAACTTTGTACCCTATTACAGTGACTCTTGCATGTTCATGTTCATCGCTGCTCCATTCACAATAGCTACCAAATATAATTAACCTATATTTTAGACAACATGTACAATGTAATATTACTAAGATAAAATATGAAATTTATAGGTAAGCAGATAGAACTTGAAAAAACACAAGGTGAAGTAACTTGTGCACAGAAAAGCAAACAATGCATATTCTCCCTCATATGTGGATCTTGACTTTAAATCTGGCACAAGCAGAAGCCAGAAAGGGGGCCCTTATAGTACATACAGGTTAAGGGAGAGGAAATAATAAATTGTAGGTAAAATGAAAGGACAGGGGTAGAATATTGGAGGTAGATAGGCTTTAGGTACAAATGGCAAAGGAACATTGGGGACTCACACTCTGTAGAGGAAGGCTAGTCCAAGGAAAGGTATATAAAATTACATATGCAATGTTATTATCTTATAAGCCATTGGAGATATGAATGGATAGATAATAAAATATGTTGTCCTAGTTAGGCTTGCTTGTTTGTATTTTGAGACAGGGTTTCTCTGTGTAACCATGGTACTAGAACTTGCTCTGTACACCAGGTTGGCTAGTCAAGACAGGCCTTAAATTCACAGAAGTCTGCCTATCTTTGCCTACTGAGTGCTGTGATTTAATGCATGTACCACCATCACTTAACCATCCTAGTTAGTCTTAACGATTAGCCTGCATGGCCTACAGTCACATTAGAAGGAAGTCTTGATTTAGGGAATGAGATACTGATCTATCTATAACTATACAGGATCTTTTTAGTTTCATGATGTTCTACTTTTCATTTCATCGTCTTAAGAGGGGAAATGTAGTCCTGTTCAGAAAGTTCTTTCCTAAATAAATACTTTTTCGAAGGGTACTATCTGTATTTTCTTCTAGCAGTTTTAGCATTTCAGGTTTCAAACTGAGATTTTAAGAGGGGAAATGTAGCCCTGTTCAGAAAGTTTTTTCCTAAATAAATACTTTTTTGTAGAGTAATATCTATATTTTCTTTTAGCAGTTTTAGCATTTCAGGTTTCAAACTGAGATCCTGTATTTACTCAGAGTCAATTTTTGTTCAAAGTGATAGATATATGTCAGTTTTCATTTATTTGCATGTAAACATCCAGTTTTCTCAGTAACATAAGATATACTACTCTTTAGCATAGGCATGAAAGACTCAACATTCTACTATACAGATACAAGCTTAGTCATTTTCATTGTCATTTATTCTAAATAGTTAACAAATGGAAGTAACCTCAATATTCTTTACTGGGTAAATTGGTAATGAAAATGTAGCATGTATATCATTGGCATATTATTTAGTTATGAAGAAAAATAAAATCAAGAAATTTGCTGGAAAATGAATGGAAATAGAAAAGATTATATTAAATGATGTAACTCAGGCCCAGAAAGAGAACACAAAATAGCCTCTCTCATCTACAGACCTTGCCTCAAAGCTTTAGATGTGCCTTTAGTAATAATAGAATACAGAGAAACAAACAGGGACTGTGGAGGAAGATGTAGAAAAAGGAGCAGAACAGCAGAATATAGGAAGGCTCTAATTGGAAAAGGAGATCAATAGAGGAGGAGAGAGAGGGGTGAGGGGCAAATAAAACTAAAGGTATTTGAATAATCTTCAAGGAATCATACTGTTGCATATTTACCCAAAATTATATATAATACCATATGTGCCAAATGGACAGTTAAAGTTTACTAAGGCACTCCACCCTGTATCAATTTGACACATAAACATTTCTCTCTTAATCCATAGTCTTTCTTTCCTTGTCTCCTGGGGTTTTTGTCAATATCATAATACAAAACATAGTCCAACTTTTAAAAAGTTTCACAGTCTTTAAAGTGTACAATATTATAAAATCCAAGACATCTTTAAAAGTCCCAAGTCTCCTCACCATGATCCTGTTAAGCCAAAAATAATTTATCTACTTTTCTATTCCAAAAGGTGCAACTCGGACATATGAACAATCAGAGTGATGCAAAACAGAATCTAGCAGTACAAACCAATATTTTGTATTTGGTGTTCAACATTTAAGACACACTCAATGTGTTTCTAGCAGTACAAACCCATATTCTGTGTCTGGTGTTCAACATCTAAGACACACTCAATGTATAGCTGTTAATTTCCAAATGTCTGGGTTGTTTCCCTTCTCCGGTTCTGCCATCTGTATGGCACACCTTGTCACATGGGCTTAGGTTGGCTCCTCTTTATGCCTACTTCTGTCCTTTCTTACTATTCCATGACCCTGGAATCTCTGATACCGCGGCTTCACTATTTCAGCTTATGCCTTTACTAGTGATCTCTTCTAGCCTCTTCACGAGGTTGCTGACTCGCCATGCAATGCTTCTTTCCATGATCCCTGCAATCCTGCAGTCTTCTGGCCTTCAAAACCAGAACCATGAAAGATATTCTTAAACCCTGTACTCATCATCTTGAGATAGCCTTTGCTCCCAAGGACCTCAGCTTCTGTCACCTGATCATGAAGAAATAACCTTCTGTCATCCTAGGGAAGCACCTCGATGGTTCTGATTGCTTCTTAGTCACAGCTGGTGCGTCAACTGATCAGCACACACACATTCTTAGCTGAATAATCCACATACAGACCCTCTCTAAAGTCTTGAGTGCATGCTGGTTTCCCCGTGAGTCCTGACAAACGAGGCTCCATTGTCTACATTTCTCTCTACATTCTACTCCTCCATGTTCCCAGTAAAATATCCCATTAAGTTATAAGCATTCCAGGATGCTCAAAGTTCTAAAATGCCCCCCAAATACTACAATGAAATAGTCCAGAGACATAAAATCACAAGTAGACAAATTCATAACAGCAATATCCTACTCTTGGTACAAATTTCTGTTGTATTTTTATTTTATTTTGATGAAAAAAAACTCTTTAACCAAAAGAAATTTCGTGACGCAAACAGTTTATTTCCACGTACAGATTTCAATCTATCACTCAGAGAAGTCAGAGCTGGAACTCAAGCAAGAACTTGCTAAGGAAACCATGGAGGAACTATGCTTGGCTGGCTCACTGTCCTGTATTACTGTCTTGTAAGGCTAAGGACCACCTGCCCAGAGAATGGTGCTGCTAATAGTGGACTTGATCTCTTGTATCCATTAATAATTTCCTACAAGATAATGTTTACAACATGATGAATAAAACTGTGGATGATCTAAGTGGGGTGAGGCATTCCATTTTGCAAGAAAACTTTTAGGGTCATGAAGCTAACACATCAAAGTAGCTTCAGGCAAATCAACAAAATTTACTAGGCTCCTACCTCCCCAACTATATATAAGTAGTAAGGACTGCTTAGAGACAATGAGCTTAATGGGAAAAGCAGACACCAGTCAAATTTTCTAAAAAAGGCTCAGAACAACTGGTCTACCCAGAAAGGACATGCCTCAGCCTATTGAGCTGCCTGTAGCTTGTTCAGTGCATTCTGGATTTCCAGTTTTCATGCTTTGATCACGCAGGTGTCTTTGAATCATTTCTGGTCCTTTAAGCAACCTGTCGTCCATAGTCCTTTACCTATTACAAATAAAACCATTGCTTCAGTAAGCTGGACTCTGGCATAATCTGTACTTTTGTCTCTCCTTAATTCCTGATATGGAACCAAGTGAGTAGATCTTTGCTCACATCTTCCCACAGAGAGTGTCACACAGAAGCTATATACATACAGGAAATAACAGAAGACAAATTTAATTTAAACTACATAGCTAGAGTGAGCACAGCATGAAAATGAAAGAGTTTGGAGTAGATAAGGATAAGGTGCGTGCTTTGGGGTGGGGATAGAAATTATACATTTTGCCACAGTATTTGTTTGAGAGCATGTCTATATTTTTATTAAGAGTAAAGCAATGTTTACTTCGGTTTCTATTCTGAAATGAATGTCTACCCGGCCTGGTGGTAATGCTTCTAAACAGTAAAGATCAGTTAAAGCTTTTACTTACGTGAGAAATATCCTCAGGGAAAATCTTGTTTTTCTTTGGAATCTATGAGGTACCTTTAAAAAACAAAAAAAAGAAACAAAACAAAAACAACCATTTTTATTTCTTGCTCAGAATTTTACACAAGACTTAAAAAACAAAACCATTTTCAGAAGCCTTGTCTGCATGACTTACCTGTTTATTTAGTCAGCTCTTTAAGAAAATCCTGTGACTGTGTAGGTTTGCACAGTTCTAGGCCCTGAATATTAGTTCCTACAATACTTGAATTCTATTCTAGTTAGTCTTGTCAAATGAGAAGTATATATTAAAATTAAAGAACCCTCAAATTTTACTTAACAGGTACTCTGCTAACAGGAAGAGAAAGCCACGTTTGTTTGGGGTAAAGAACTAACAAGGTGTTCCTCCCAAAAGTCTCTAACAAGACTCATATTTAATTGCTGGTGTTCCGTAAGTTCATCAAGAGTACCGGCTGTATAGAGTTTTCTTCTAAGACCAAACAAAGTGTCCTATTAAGAGAACCTTCCTAATTTGAAGCAAAACTCAGTTTATATTCCCACAGATCTCTAACAAGCTCTGTGTATGGTCTTGGATTACGGACAAGAAAAAATCAATAGCTCACTGTCTCAAAGGCACTGATATAGATTATGAATCACAGTCAGGAAGTTGTCAGTGATTTCAGCTGCCAACAGTGCTTCTGCAGGGATATTTGATATCTCATATTCTTTTAATGTGAGGCTTTCATATGAAATAGAACGGGTCACTTTTGGACTAAACTGTTAAGAGAATTTCAAATACACCAATGTGAGCACAAACACAGCTTGGTTCCAGATGGTAATAAAAATGCACCTTTCCCCATAACCTGCATGCCATGCCAAGATAGATCCACAAAATACCCCCTGTCACTATCACTTTTTACTTTCTTCTCTTCCTGACTCTATCTACACACACAGAGCACAGAGCTTTGGCAGGGATAGATCAAGTTCATTTAAACCATTATTTGTGATTATAATACAAATAAATCACCTGAGTTATCAAGGGATATACAAAATAGACATAACTCTGTAGTCATAATGAATTTCAGGGTTTTAAGCTCACCTGTCATCATTGATGGATAATGAATCTAACTGAGACTCAGAGAGAATGCAAGTGACTCAGATAGAGGAGTCCATGTAGGTATTGGTAGCAATAGTAGAGCCTTGTTATGAATTTTGTTCACCTAAGCTACTTCATCAAAGTGCACACAGCCACTTGTTATACAGCTCTTGGATGAAAACATGATATTATTCTCAATAACATATAAGTAAAGAGATTGCATGTTTATTTCTGTCCAGAGTAGCCAAGGCTTGGAATAAACCAAGGTATCTATTAATAAATAAATATATAAAGTGAAGGTTACAAAAGTGCAAAACAGAATATTATTTGCCCATTAAAAATAATAGAGGATATGATTTGTTCAAAATGAGAGGATCTGATAAGCATTGTTAAGTGACATGTATGAAGTGCAGAAGACATACATATGTTGTGGAGGCCCAAAAATTTGAGCCTATTTCCTCCTTGACCAAAGGCCAGAGAGTTGGAAATTACCTCTATTACTTCAAGGTTATTGTCTGTTTCTACCTCAAAGATCCCACCTAGATTTACATCAGAGAGTTCTGCTCTCTCAAGGTTATTGTCAACAGGTGTTGGCAATAATATCAAGACCTTGTATTTCAGGAATAGAGAAGTACATATGTTTCTACTCCAAACAACATCTAAGGATCCAACTAAGTTCCTACACCTTTAAGAAGATAACAATGGATTCCACCCAGGGAGTAGTTTGCCTACAGAATGTTTTGGTCTAGGCTGTGAATATGACTTATTTTGTTATAGCAATAGAATGTTTAACTGTGAATGCAGCTAGTAACCTTCTACTGGTTTGTTCATTTCCTTGTATCATGTTAATGCAGTTTTTTTTTTTTTAAATCTTACTCTTACCTTTTGGGGTCAGGAGAATTTTAAGCAATTGAAAGTTAAACGTTGTCAATTTCAGTACTTACTGGAACTCCCTCCTGGTGCCATCTATGTTTCTGTTTTGTTATTTTATTTAAATCTTTACTTATTTTTCTGAACCCCATGTACCCCAGCAAGAGGTAATTTTGTTGAGGCTGGTCTCTGAAAATATGTTCTTTTTCACAGATATCAGTGTTAGCATAATGCTTTCTAGAGACTAGGAGGAGAGGGAGGAAATATAGGTTACATAATGGGTACCAAGCAACTGTTGGATGGAAGGGACCCTCTACTGTGCAGTAGGTTGTAATCATTCACAATTCATAGTGAATGGCATGAGGAGCTGAAGCTTCCCAACACAAGCAACTGATAAATGTTTTAAGAGAGGAAATAATAAGTTGGTTCATCACTCACGTTTTGTAGGATGAACCAGTCTACCCGTTTCAACTGGTTACACAGCCCAATCATGGAAATCCCCTCATGTTAGGTAAGAAGAACATGCGCACTGCTAACTTTCCCTTGAGCCAACCTAGAATCTGCTGCTGGGCCCCGGGACTGGCAATATCAGGTCAGGTAATGTGAACCAATGGAAAATGGACAATACAGCCTTTCTGATGATGACACCCTTTGGGAACTGGGAGGAAAATATAAAGGTCACCCCCACATCCATAATAAATGAGTCTGCTTCAGTTTCTCACCTGATCCTCAGGGTCTATGTCTTTGATTTCACGTGTTCTTGACCCTCCCCCAAGGGGTGTCTGTGCAGGGTAGCCCCCCAACAGCATTGTACACATATTTTGAATTAAAATATTGTATCTCATAGTATGTAAAATTGGTGTTGATTTTAAAAGGGAAATCCACTGTGAGTATTTTGATTGTGCTGAATTTAATAACAAAATAAATATGATATATATGTATGCACATATCTATTCAAGAATTATGATGAAGTTTTGAGGTTTTTATATATTTTATGTAAGTGTGAGAAAAAGTATAAGGGAAAGTTGAACAATGCTGAACAGACTCTGGATGAAAATAGACGGAACAGATGCATGAAGCTGGGGCCCTGGCTCTGTAAGCCACAGGATTTTTATCCTGTATTCACATGAATTGCTCTCTAATTAAATGCATAAAGCAAAATCTTGACAAATCAAGTTAATATAAACAAACCATGTAGATTAATTCTTGGCATTTAACAATTAAGTAGTCAACAGCTAGTTGCTACCTTTATTGTCCCACTTATTTCATTTAAAAAGGTTAAATTCTGAATTAAATGTGCCTGAACAGAAGAAAATGCAAATTAAGTGAATAAAGTTCAATTAAATTGGGCTTTACTCTAAAAATTATTGAGAAGGTAATAAATACCTGTTCTTTTGAAAATGCATGGTAGTATTATGAAACTGTTGTTCCCATTTATTATGGAGAGAAAATTCATTTGGTAAAGTCATGGGTCAGCCAGAGTGAGCAAAAGTGAGTGCAATATGGAATACACAACCAGTGCAGGGATCTAGAAAGCATTAGGGCCCAGTCTTTGTGAAGAATGCATGCACCTCACCCACAAAGGGGCATAAAGTATGTAAATGACTTCAGACTTGACAGTTCTTCCATATACAGCATCAGAATTAACAGGACCACCTGTGATGCATTTTCTGCTTGGTCATATTTTGTTTGTACTCTAGAAAACAACGTTTTCCTGAAGATCAGAAGGCAAGGGTAGTCACTAGATAACATGGAGGCCAGGCAGTAATGACACACTTTTGATCCTGTTCTTGGGATCTCATACCTTTGATACCAGGACTTGGGATCTCATCATCTTGATTCCAGTACTTGTGAAACCTTTACTCTCACAGCCTTTAATCTCAGCCCTAGGGAAGTGGAGAAAGAATGTGATATGGCTGGGCAGAGAGAGGAATATATGGTGGGAGGAGACAGGAGTCAGTCTTTTGATTTGAGAATTTAGTATAGGTAAGAAGTCTCTCATATGGCTGGCTCCTTTACTTCTCTGATCTTTCAACAGTTACCCCAATATCTGTCTCCAGGTTTTTACTATTAAGAATAGTTTGAATTCACTCTATATCTGTCATCCAACTTTAGGACATGAATTCACCAAAAAAGCTGCTTGCCTATGACTTTGCAAAAATTGACATAGGCTGGAGCTACTCATGGCCTGAGTCACCACTTCACCAGCTAGGTTTATCTCTATTTTATTCCCAAGCTTCTAAATGAGTTAGGACTTTTTCTGTTGCAGCCTCTGGAGCAAACTCCACTGGTGTTTGAGCATGAAACACTGAAGAAGTTAGCTGCTTTCATACATTTCCTGCATACCCCGCCCCCATTCAGATGACTGACTTTTTGCTTTTTTTTCTCATGGTGGATTGTGGGCTTTCCCTGGACCCTCTTCTTGGGCTAAAGCTAAACTAGGTAACTGCCTTGAAACCCGCTCAGGCTTGTATTTTTATGCAGCGGCAGTCAGCTTCACTTTTCTCTGTTATCTGAATGTCATTGTTGTCAGATTTAGTGAGACAACTGAGAATTCTTAGGGAGGAGTGAGTTTAAAGAGAGTGAGTGATTCTTCCCACATTAAAAAATGGGAACCACTGTTACAATGGAAGGAGTTAGGTTTCTGTATGATAATATACTGGAAAGTTTGAAAATGGAATAATTAAATGGAAAAATAACTAATTTAGGTAAAATTCATGTAATGTCAGTTGTAAACATTATCATTTTTGTTTTATCACTAAAAATGTTACTTAATCTGAGTGCTAAGATACTAGATTTAGAAAAAACTTAAAACAAATCATAAGAATATTCAGAAGCAGACAAGAGGAATTTGAAGGAAAATCTTACTTCTGCCCCATTTGATTCACAATGATTCAGAATCAAATGAGCTCCATGGCCATGGGTAGAAAGTTCTGAAATAATGACCCAGAAAAAGATTTTCCTCTTAAATACCATCACCAGATCTCTCTTATTTGTATAGTGATATTTAGAGAACATGCTATGCTTGGCTCGTTTCTAATATGATCAATTAACAATGAGCTCTAAAATCCATTTGTTACAGAATGATCTAATAAATGAGCTCACAGTCAGTTCCTATGATGACTGACTTCATTTTTATGACATGGATGGATATTGGTTGGGCGAACAACCAGAGGCTTTTCATTCGAATGTCTGAACATTCATTCACCATCAATGGGGAAAACAAGATATTCCATGACAAAAACAGATTTAAATAATATGTATCCAGGCTTTGTTTATGAATTACCCAACCAGCATGGAGATCTGATCTCGGCACCAGGAGAGCCATCATTGGGGTGAGTTTGTGACCCATGGCAGCAGCCCGGGACAGGGAACTAAGAAGTTCCTCATCCCCCCTATACTTCCTGGGCTCCCTGCAGGGACTCTACTCCCTGCATACTGCCTCTATCTTCCTATCCCACCCAGCTTGCATCCAGAACCCTCCTCCTTTCTGCCCGCTTCCCTCTTTGGGCACATAACACCACCCTGCTCAGCCTGTCTGGGCTCTGGGGGCGAATCCTCAGGGCAAGCAGGCGGGCAGGAGTTCCTTTGTTTCACTGGCCTGCCTGCACCAAGTAAGGTAGGTGCTTTGTTTATGAACTACCCAACCAGCACGGAGATCTGAGCTCGGTAGCAGGAGAGCCATCATTGGGCAAGGAGATCTGATATTGGCACCAGGAGAGACATCACTGGAGCACCAGGAGAGCCATCACTGGGGAGTGCCATCACTGGGAAGGTACATCAGTAGGCAAGGAGACCTGATCCTGTAAAAGAAGATTCATAGGAGAGCATTTGGAGGAAGAGATGGGCAGGCGCCAATGCAAGAATTCACCCAACAATCTGAAAAACAATATGAAACCACCAGAACCCAGCGACCTCACAACAGGAGGACATGAACACTGTAATCATGAAGAAGTAGAAAAAATTGACTTTATAAAAGTGATTGATGCCCTTAAACAGCATGTAAAAAATGCCCTTATAGAAATGGATGAGACGTATAACAGAAAGTTTGAAGAATTGAGTAAATCAGTGAATGATACCCTAGGAAACCAAAAAAAAAAAAAAAACAGATAATGGAAACAGTTCAAGACTTGAAAACTGAAATGGAGGCAAACAAGAAAACACAAACTGAAGGCCGGCTGGACATGGAAAATCTAGGTAAACGAATAGAGACTACAGAAACAAGCATAACCAACAGAATACAAGAGATAGAAGAAAGAATCTCAGATTCTGAAGATACCATAGAGAAAATAAACACGCTGATCAAAGAAAACAGCAAGACCAACAAACTCTCATCACAAAACATTCAGGAAATATGGGACACAATAAAAAGACCAAACCTAAGAATAATAGGAGTAGAAGAAGGAGAAGAAGCACAGCTCAACGGTCCAGAAAATATAGTTAATAAAATTATAGAAGAAACCTTTCCCAACCTAAAGAAAGATATACCTATGAAGGTTCAATAAACATACAGAACACCAAATAGGCTGGATCAAAAAAAAAAAAAAACCATCCCCTCGTCATATAATAATCAAAACACAAAGCATACAGAATAAAGAAGGAATATTAAGAGCTGCAAAAGAAAAAGGCCAAGTTACTTATAAAGGTAAACCTATCAGACTTACACCTGACTTCTCTATGGAAACCATGAAAGCCAGAAGGTCCTGGATAGATGTACTACAGAAACTAAGAGACTGTGGATGCAAGCCCAGACTACTATACCCAGCCAAGTTTTCGTTCACTATAAATGGAGAAAACAAAATTTTCCAGGATAAAAAAAAAATTTAAAGAATACGTAGCCACAAATCCAACCTTACAAAAAGTAATAGAAGGAAAATCACTAACCAAGGAGTCCAACAATGACCACAACAACTCAGACATCTAGAGATCCTTCACCAGCTCAACTCAAAGAAGGGAAACACAAAATCTACTACTAAAAATGTGACTGGAGTTAACAACCACTGGTCATTAATATCACTTAATGTCAATGGACTCAACTCACCTATAAAAAGGCACAGACTAAGAGCTTGGATACGAAAACAGGATCCAACATTCTACTGTTTACAAGAAACACACCTCAACCACAAAGACAGGCACCTACTCAGAGTAAAGGGTTGGGATAAGGTTTATCAAGTAAATGGACCTAAGAAACAAGCAGGTGTGACCATACTAATTTCTAACAAAGTTGACTTCAAACTTAAATCAATCAGAAGAGGGACATTTTCTACTCATAACAGGAACAATTCATCAGGATGAAGTCTCAATCCTGAATATCTATGCCCCTAATATAAAAGCACCCATGTACCTAAAAGAAACATTGCTAAAACTCAAGGCAGCCATCAAACTGCATACACTAATAGTAGGAGATTTCAACACTCCTCTCTCACCAATGGACAGGTCAATTAGAGAGAAACCTAACAGAGAAGTAAGAGAATTAATGGAGGTAATGAATCAAATGGACTTAACAGACATCTATAGAATATTCCACCCAAATAGGAAAGAATATACCTTCTTCTCTGCAGCTCATGGAACCTTCTCGAAAATTGACCACATACTCGGTAACAAAGCAAACATCCAGAGTTACAAAAAAAATTAGTAACCACCTGTATCTTATCAGATCACCATGGATTAAAGCTAGAATTCAGCAACAATGCTACCCCCAGAAAGCCTACAAACTCATGGAAACTGAACAATCAACTACTTAACCGTACCTGGATTAAGGAAGAAATAAAGAAAGAAATTAAGTCTTCCTTGAATTCAATGAAAATAAAGAAACAACATACTCAAACTTATGGGACACTATGAATGCAGTCCTAAGAGGAAAGTTCATAGCACTAAGTGCTCACTTAAAGAAAACAGAGAAAGCACACATTGGAGAATTAACAGCCCACCTGAAAGCTCTAGAAAAAAAAGAAGCAGACTCACGTAGGAGGAGTAGAAGAATGGAAATAATCAAACTGAGGGCTGAAATCAACAAAATAGAAACACAGAAAACAATTGAAAGAATCAATGAAACAAAAAGCTGGTTCCTGGAGAAAAATCAACAAAATTGATAAACCCCTATCCAAACTAATCAAATGGCAGAGAGAGAATTTGCGAACTAATAAGATCAGAAATGAAAAGGGGGACATAACCACAGACACAGAGGAAATTCAGAGAATCATTAGATCTTACTACAAAAGCCTGTATGCCACAAAACTGGAAAATATAAAAGAAATGGACACATTTTTAGATAAATACCATATACCAAAGTTAAACCAGGACCAGGTGAACAACATAAATAGACCTGTTAGTTACGAAGAATTAGAGGCTGTTATCAAAAACTTCCTTTCCAAAAAAAGTCCAGGACCAGATGGTTTCAATACAGAATTCTACCAGAACTTCCAAGAAGACCTAATACCTATACTCCTTAATGTACTTCACAATATAGAAACAGAAGAGTCATTGCCAAATTCCTTTTATGAAGCTACAGTAACTCTGATATCAAAACCACACAAAGACTCAACCAAGAAAGAGAATTACTTATGAACATCAACGCAAAAAATCCTCAACAAAATACTGGCAAACCGAATCCAAGAACACATTAGAAAAATTATCCATTATGATCAAGTAGGCTTCATCCCAGAGATGCAGGGCTGGTTTAAGATACGCAAATCTATCAATGTAATCCATCATATAAATAAACTGAAAGAAAAAAACCATATGATCGTTTCATTAGATGCTAAAAAAGCGTTTGACAAAATTCAACAACCTTTTATGATAAAAGTCTTGGAGAGATTAGGGATACAAGGGTCATATCTAAATATAATTAAAGCTATTTACAGCAAGCCGACAGCTAACATCAAATTAAACGGAGAGAAACTTAAAGCCATCCCACTAAAATCAGGAACACGCCAAGGCTGTCCACTATCTCCATACCTCTTCAATATTGTTCTTGAAGTTTTAGCAATAGCAATAGGACAACATAAGGGAATAAAGGGGATTCGAATTGGAAAGGAAGAAGTTAAACTTGCGTTATTTGCAGATGATATGATAGTGTACATAAGCGACCCCAAAATCTCCACCAAAGAACTCCTACAGCTGATAAACACCTTTAGTAATGTGGCAGGATACAAGATCAACTCCAAAAAATCAGTCGCCTTCTTATACACAATGGATATGGAAACAGAGAGGGAAATAAGAGAATCATCGCCTTTCACGATAGCCACAAACAGCATAAAATATCTTGGGGAAACTCTAACCAAGGAAGTGAAAGATCTATTTGACAAGAACTTTAAGGCATTGAAGAAAGAAATTGAAGAGGATACCAGAAAATGGAAGGATCTCCCTTGCTCTTGGATTGAGAGGATCAACATAGTAAAAATGGCAATTCTAACAAAGGCAATTTATAGATTCAATGCAATCCCCATCAAGGTCCCATCAAAATTCTTCACAGATCTTGAGAGGACAATAATCAACTTTATATGGAAAAACAAAAAATCCAGGATAGCCAAAACAATCTTATACAATAAGGGAACTTCTGGAGGCATTACCATCCCTGACTTAAAACTCTATTACAGAGCTACAGTAATGAAAACAGCGTGGTACTGGCATAAAAACCGAGAAGTCGATCAATGGAATTGTATAGAAGACCTGGATTTTAACCCACAAACCTATGAACACCTCATTTTCGATAAAGGAGCTAAAAGTATACAATGAAAGAAAGAAAGCATCTTCAACAAATGGTGCTGGCACAACTGGATGTCAATCTGTAGAAGAATGAAAATAGACCCATATCTATCACCATGCACAAAACTCAAGTCCAAATGTATCAAAGACCTCAATATCAATCTGAACACACTGAACCTGATAGAAGAGAAAATGGGAAGTACCCTACAACATATGGGCACAGGAGATCGCTTCCTATGTATAACCCCAGCAGCACAGACATTAAGGGCAACATTGAATAAATGGGACCTCCTGAAACTGAGAAGCTTCTGTAAAACAAATGACACTGTCACTAAGACAAAAAGGGAGCCTACTGACTGGGAGAAGATCTTCACCAACCCCACAACAGACAAAGGTCTGACCTCCAAAATATATAAAGAACTCAAGAAACTAGACGTTAAAATGATAATTAACCCAATTAAAAAATGGGGCACTGAACTGAACAGAGAATTCTCAACAGAAGAAGTTCAAATGGCCAAAAGATACTTAAGGTCATGCTCAACCTCCTTAGCGATCAGAGAAATGCAAATCAAAACAACTTTGAGATATCATCTTACACCTGTCAGAATGGCTAAAATCAAAAACACCAAGGATAGCCTTTGCTGGAGAGGTTGTGGAGAAAGGGGTACCCTCATCCATTGCTGGTGGGACTGCAAACTTGTGCAACCACTTTGGAAACCAGTGTGGCGGTTTCTCAGAAAAATTGGGATCAACCTACCCCTGGACCCAGCAATACCACTCTTGGGAATATACCCAAGAGATGCCCTATCATATGACAAAAGCATTTGTTCAACTATGTTCATAGCAGCATTATTTGTAATAGGCAGAACCTGGAAGCAACGTAGATGTCCTTCAATGGAAGAATGGATGAAGAAAGTGTGGAATATATACACATTAGAATACTACTCTGTGGTAAAAAACAATGACTTCTCGAATTTTGCATGCAAATGGATGGAAATAGAAAATACTCTCCTGAGTGAGGTAACCCAGACCCAAAAAGAAGATCATGGGATGTACTCACTCATAATTGGTTTCTAGCCATGGATAGGGGCCACTGAGTCTATAATTTTTGATCCTAAAGAAGCTAAACAAGAGGGTAAACCCAAGGAAAAACATATAGTTATCCTCCTGGCTATGGGAAATAGACAAGATTGCCAGGCAAAAAATTGGATACTTGGGGGTGGGGTGGGATGGGGGTGAGGGGAGATGGGGAGAGAAAAGTGTGAAGGAGAGGATGTGGGGAACTGGGGGAAACGGGATGATTGGAGATAAAGGAAGGTTGGATAGGGGAGCAGGGAAACTCATATCTTAGTTAAGGGAGCCACCTAAGGGTTGGCAAGAGACTTGAACTTGGAATGGCTAACAGGTGCCCAGGGCAATGTCCCCAGTTAGTTCCTTGGGCACCTGAGGATAGGGAACCTGAAATGACCCTATCCTATAGCCATACTGATGAATATCTTGCATATCACCATAGAACCTTCATGTAGCGATGGATGGAAATAGAGACAGAGACCCACACTGGAGCACCGGACTGAGCTCCCAAGGTCCTAATGAGGAGCAGAAGGAGGGAGAACATGAACAAGGAAGTCAGGACTATGAGGGGTGCACCCACCCACTGAGACAGTGGGGCCGATCTATTGGGAGCTCACCAAAGCCAGCTGGACTGTGACTGAAAAAGCATGGGATAAAACCAGACTCTTTGAACATGGCGGACAATGAGAGCTGACGAGGGGCCAAGGACAATGGCAGGGGGTTTTGATCCTACTTCATGTTCTGGCTTTGTGGGGGCCTAGACAGTTTGGATGTTCACCTTCCTAGACCTGAATGGAGGGGGGAGGACCTTGGACTTTCCACAGGGCAGGGAACCCTGACTGCTCTTGGGACTGGAGAGGGAGGAGAAGAGGAGTGGGGGGAGGGGGAGGGGGCGGGAGGAGGGGGAGGGGGGCGGGTGGAGGGGGAGGGAAATGTGAGGCGGGAGGAAGCGGAAATTTTTTTTTCAATAAAAAAAAGAATATGTATCCACAAACCCAGCCTTACAGAAAGTACTAGAAGGAAAACCCCAACCCAAGGAAGCTAAGTACACCCACAATAACATAGACATCTGATAACCACCAGCCTAACACAAAGAACTGAAACATACAAACACTCCTACCAAAAAATAACTGGAATTAAAAACCACTGGACATTAATTTCACTTAATATCAATGGACTCGATCAACCTATAAAAAGAAACAGACAAAGAGAATGGATACAAAAACAGGACCCAGCCTTCTCCTGTTTACAGGAAACATACCTCAACTTCAAAGACAGACATTACCTCAGAGTAAAGGGTTGGGAAAAAGTTTTCCAATCAAATGGACCTAAGAAACAAGTAGGTGTAGCTATACTAATATGTAGCAAAATTGATTTCAAACTAAAATCATTCAGAAGAGATGGCAAAGGACACTTTATAGTCATAACAGGAACAATCCAACAAGATGAAGTCTCAGTCCTGAATATCTATGCCCCTAATACAAGAGAACCCACATATGTATAAGAAACATTATTAAACTTAAATCGTACATCAAACCCCACACACTAATAGTAGGAGACTTCAACATTCCACTCTCACCAATGTACGGGTCAACAAGACAGAAACTTAGCAGAGAAATAAGAGAATGAACAGATTTCATGAATCAAATGGACTTAACCGACATCTACAGAACATTCCACCCAAACCCAAAAGAATATACCTTCTTCTCAGCACCTCAAGGAACCTTCTCTAAAATTGATCACATACCCAGTAACAAAGCAAACCTCCACAAATACAAAAAAAAAAAAAATGAAGTAACCCACAGTGTCTTATCGCATCACCAGGGATTAAAGTTATAATTTAACAACAATACTATTTTCAGAAAGCTTACAAACTCAAGGAAATTGAACAGTGAACTACTGAACCACCCCTGTGTCAAGAAAGAAATAAAGAAATTAAAGACTTCCTTGAATTTAATGAAAATGAAGGCACAATGTATCCAAACCTATGAAACTCTATGAAAGCAGTGCTAAGAGGAAAGTGCATAGCACTAAGTGCCCACATTAAGAAAATGGGAAAGCTCATATTAGTGACTTAACAGCACACCAGAAAGCTCTAGAACAAAGAGAAACAAATACATCCAGGAGGAGTAGAAGACATGAAATAATCAAATTGAGGACTGAAATCAGCAAAATAGACACACACACACATATACACACAAAAACAATACAAAGAATCGATAGAACAAAGAGCTGGTTCTTTGAAAAAATCAGCCAGATAAACAAACCCTTACCAAACTAATCTGAAGGCAGAGAAGGGACATCCACATTAACAAAATCAGAAATTAAAAAAGGGGTATAACAATAGATACTGAGGAAAATCAGAAAATCATTAGGTCATGCTACAAAAATTAGAAAATGTAAAAGAAATTGACCATTTTTTAGGTAGATACAATAGGCCAAAATTAAATTAAGACCAAGTGAGTAATTTAAATAGGCCTATAAACTGCAAGAAAATAGAAGCTATCACCAAAAGCTTCCCAACCTAGAAAAGCCCAAACCAGATGGTTTTAGTGCAGAATTCTATCAGAACTTCCAAGAGCTAATACCTATACTCCTCAAAGTATTCCACATAATGGAAACAGAAGGAACATTTCCAAACTCTTTTTATGAGGTACAGTTACCTTGATACTCAAACCACACAATGACTCAACCAAGAAAGAAAATTACAGACCAATCTCACTCATGAACATGGATACAAAAATTCTCAATAAAATACTGGCAAAATGAATCCCAAAACACCTCTTTATAATAAAGGTCTTGGAAAGATAAGGGATACAAAGAACATATCTAAATATAATAAAAGCAATATACAGCAAGCCAGCAGCCAACATCAAATTAAATGGAGAAAAATTCAAAATGATTCCACTAGGATCAGGAACAAGACAAGGCTGTCCACTCTCTCCATATCTCTTCAATATAGTTCTTGAAGTTTCAGCCATAGCAATAAGACAACAAAAGGAGACCAAGGTTATTCAAATTGGAAAGGTAAAAGACAAACTTTTGTTATTTGCAGATGATATGATAGTATATGTTAGTGATCCCCAAAACTCTACCAGAGAACTCCTTCAGCAATGTGGCAGGATACAGATCAACTCGAAAAATTCAGTAGCCCTCCTATACACAAATGACAAAGAAGTTGAGAGGGAAATCAGAGTAATATTACCTTTCACAATAGACACAAATAGCATAAAATATCTTGGGGTAACACTAACCAAAGAACTGAAAGACCCATTTGACAAGAACTTTATGTCTTTGCAGAAAGAAATTGAAGAAGATACTAGAAAGGGGAAAAATCTCCCATGCTCTTGGATAGGTAGGATCAACACAGTAAAAATGGTAATCCTACCAAAAGCAATCTATAGATTCAATGCAATCTTCATCAAAATCCCAGCACAAATCTTCACAGACATTGAAAGAACAATAATCAACTTCATATGGAACAACAAAAATCTCAGGATAGCTGAAACAGTTCTGTATAATAAAAGAACTTCCAGAGACATCACCATCCCTGACATCAAGCTCTGTTACAGAGCTACAGTAATGAAAACAGCTTGATACTGGTGTAAAAACAGAGACATTGACTAATGGAATCAAGTCAAAGACCTGGATATTAATCCACACACCTATGAACACTTGATTTTTGACAAAGAAGCTAATATTATACAATGTAAAACTGAAAGCATCTTCAATAAATGGTGCTGGCATAACGATGTCAAAATGTAGAATGAAAATATATCCATATCTATTCCATGCACAAAACTTAACCCCAAATGGATTGAAGACCTCTATATAAATCTGACCACACTGAACCTGATAGAAGAGAAAGTGGGAAGTAGTCATTGATGCATGGGCACAAGAGACCATATCCTAAGTATAACTCCAGCAGCACAGGCACTGAGAACAACAATAAATAAATGGAACCTCCTAAAACTGAGACGCTTCTGTAAAGCAAAGGACACAATCAATAAGACAAAAGGGCAGCCTACTGAATGAGAAAAGATCTTCACCAATCCCACATCAGACAAAGTTCTGATCTTCAAAATATATAAAGAACTCAAGAAATTAGACATTAAAATTATAAGTACCCAATTAAAAATGGGGTACTGAACTAAACAGAGAATTCTCAACATAAGAATCTCAAATGGCCAAAAGATACTTAAGGAAATGTTCATCATACTTAGCCATCAGGAAAATGTAAATAAAAACAACTCTGAGATACCATCTTACACCTACCAGAATGGCTAAGATTAAAAACACTAATGACAACTTATGCTGAAGAGGATGTGCAGTAAGGGGAACACTCATCCATTGCTGGTGGGAATGCAAACTTGTACAACCACTTTGGAACTCAGTATGGTGGTTTCTTAGAAAAATTGGGTATCAACCTGTCTCAGGATCCAGCAATACCACTCTTGGACATATACCCAAAAGGGTCTCAATCATACTACAAAAGCATTTGTTCAAAAATGTTTATAGCAGTATTATTTGTAATAGTCAGAACCTGGAAACAACCCAGAAACCCTTCAACAGATGAATGGATAAAGAAAATGTGGCATATACAAATATTAGAGTACTACTCAGCAGTAAAAAACAATGACATCTTGAATTTTGCATGCAAATGGATGGAATTAGAAAACACTATTCTGAGGGAGGTAATCCAGACCCCAAAAGAGGAATATGGCATGTACTCACTCATAAGTAGATACTAGCTATAAACATAAGATATTGAGCCTATAGTTCATGACCCTAGAGATGCTAAGTAATAAGGTGAACCCAAAGAAAAACATATATAGATCCACCTGGAAACTGGAAACAGAGAAGATTGCCTGATAAAATAGGAAGCATTGGGGTGGGGAGAGAAGGGAGGGTAGAATGGGAAGAGGAGGAGTGAAGGGGAGGGTTGAGGAGAACTTGAGGTAATGGCATAGTGGAGGAAGCACAGAGATGAGAGCAGGTAAAGAGATATTTTTATTGAGGGAGCCATTATAAGGTTAGCAGAAACCTGGCTCTAGAGAAATTCCCATGAATCCACAAGGGTGACCCTAGCTAAGACCCTAAGCAATAGAGGAGAGGGGGCCTAAACTTGACCTACCCTGCAGTCAGACTGATGAATATCTTAAATATCACTATAGAACCTTCATCCTGATGGAAACAGACACAGAGACCCACATCGGAGTACTGGACTGAATTCCCAAAGTCCAGCTGAAGAGTAGAAGTAATGAGTATATGAGCAAAGAGGTCAAGACCATGATGGTTTCACCCACTCAAACAGTTTACCTGAGCTAATAGAAGCTCACAACTTCAGCCAAATTGGGAAAGAACAAGCATAGGACCAAACTAGTCCCTCTAAATATAGCTGACAGTTGAATTCTGAGGGTCCACTGGCAGTGGCACTAGGATTTATTCCTACTGCATGTACTGGCTTTTTGGGATCCTATTCTCTTTGGAGGGATACCTTGCTCAGCCTAGATATATTAGGCAGGGCTTTGGCCTTTCCGCACAGCAATGTACTTTACCCTCTCTGAGGATTGTTTGGGGGTGGGGTGGAAAGGTGTGTGGACGGAATGGGCAGAGGGGAGGGAGTGGGAACTTGGATTGGTAATGTTTTAAAAATCTGCTTCTGTAAAGCAAAGGACACTGTCACTAAGACAAAAAGGCAACCCACTGACTGGGAGAAGATCTTCATCAACCCCGCAACTGACAAAGGTCTGATCTCCAAAACATATAAGAACTCAAGAAACTAGACTGTAAAAGGCAAATCAACCCAATTATAAAATGGGGCACTGGGCTGAACAGAGAATTCTCAACAGAAGTTCAAATGGCCAAAAGACACTTAAGGTCATGCTCAACTTCCTTAGCGATCAGGGAAATGCAAATCAAGACAACTTTAAGATACCATCTTACACCTGTCAGAATGGCTAAAATAAAGAACACCAATGATAGCCTTTGCTGGAGAAGTTGTGGAGAAAGGGGTACACTCATCCATTGCTGGTGGGAATGCAAACTTGTGCAACCACTTTGAAAAGCAGTGTGGCAGTTTCTCAGGAAATTCGGGATCAACCTACCCCTCGACGCAGCAATACCACTCTTGGGAATATACCCAAGAGATGCCCTATCATACAACAAAAGTATATGCTCAACTATGTTCATAGCAGCATCATTTGTAATAGCCAGAACCTGGAAACACCCTAGATGCCCTTCAATGGAAGAATGGATGAAGAAAGTATGGAATATATACATATTAGAGTACTACTCAGCAGTAAAAAACAATGACTTCTTGAATTTTGCATGCAAATGGACGGAAATAGAAAACACTATGCTGAGTGAGGTAAGCCAGACCCAAAAAGAAGAACATGGGATGTACTCACTCACAGTTGGTTTCTAGCCATAAATAAAGGACATTGAGCCTATATTTCGTGATCCTAGAGAAGCTAAATAAGAAGGTGAACCCAAAGAAAAACATATAGGCATCCTCCTGAATATTAACCTTCATAAGGCGATGAAAGGAGACAGAGGCAGAGACCCACATTGTAGCACCAGACAGAAATCTCAAGGTCCAAATCAGGAGCAGAAGGAGAGAGAACACGAGCAAGGAACTCAGGACCATGAGGGGTGCACCCACACACTGAGACAATGGGGATATTCTATTGGGAACTCACCAAGGCCAGCTGGCCTGGGTCTGAAAAAGCATGGGACAAAACCAGACTCGCTGAACATAATGGACAATGAGGACTACTGAGAACTCAAAAATAATGGCAGTGGGTTTTTGATCCTACTGCATGTACTGGCTTTGTGGGAGCCTAGGCAGTTTGGATGCTCACCTTACTAGACCTGGATGAAGGTGGGTGGTCCTTGGACTTCCCACAGGGCAGGGAACCCTGATTGCTCTTCAGGCTGACGAGGGAGGGGGACTTAATTGGGGGAGGAGGAGGGAAATGGGAGGTGGTGGCGGAGAGGCGGCAGAAATCTTTAACAAATAAATAAACAAATAAAAAAACTAATAAATAAACAAATAAATAAATAAAACTTACTAAAAAAAGAATTAGTTAGCAGTAAGCCTGAGCAATATGTTAAACAGTTTATAATGAATATAATCCTACGTGTGTTTATTTGAGATGGAAAGGCTGTGGGGCTGGGTGGGATACAAGTTTCTGTCTACAATAAACATGTTGAATTGGTTACTTAAATGGAGTTAGTTATTCAAGTACTAACTAAAAGTTTATTTTTATTCTTACTAAACAACACAGTTGTATTTTTTATTCTCTGTTCCCAGACCTAGAGCTGGTGTAAGCAAAATGATGACTCATTTTTATTTCTCATGGCTTGACCTATGGATTTGAATTAACTTTTCTCTGCTGGAAACTGGGATTGGTGATCTTTGGTTTCCAATGTTGTGAGGAATGACTATATTACAAGCTTCTCTAGACCTCTTGCTTGGAAATAGAAAGAATACATGACTTCCCAGATTGCACGAAAAGTTGCGCACAATAAAATACCCACCATGTATGATTTTTGCAAGAGTCACCTGTCTTATCAAATTATTTCTCAACATCCATTTTAATTACATGAAATAATTCTATACTATAAATTTGCAATTTATTAATACATTTTCCAGTTTCAAAAATTACCTTGTGCTCCTCTATTTTATTGTAGTGTTTATAGTTAATATGCAACTTTACTTGATATTATAATTTAGATTAGACTTATTTTATAAGTCACCACGTGAAAATGACTTCTATTTGCTATAGAAATCTGAAAAAATAGGAAGACATTCAAGAAGAAAGACAATTTCTTTGCCTGTGTGCTTTTGCTCCCATCCCACCTAGACCACTCACTACACAGCTTTAACATTTGCTTTCTTCACTAGGTCAGTGTCTTTGTGAATTTTTTCTCTATCCACTTCTTTTTTTATCCACTCCTTTTATAACAAATTCCTTTAAAGAAAGTTCCTTGTTGTCAGCCTCAATTCTTTCTATGACAGTTTCAGCAAAATTTGCTTTCGATGCCCTAATTGAAAGAGATTTTTTTCCCCTGGATGTTTCAAAAATAAATTGCAGCCTTTGTAGTATCCTACTTCATCATTTGGCAACCACCACCACACAATATCCATATATTCTTTCAGAAGCACAATCAGCTTCTGGAATCTTATAAAACTAAATTTTCACACTGATAATCTCAAGTAACAACATCTATACTCAAACCTACTGTCTCCTTTAACCTAGTGAAATCAGTCTTTTCTCAGTCAATAGGGACATGCAGACTGTTCAAACCCAGCCTAATAACAAGTTCTCATCCTCCTCAAAGAAGAATGCCATTACTACTCCCAAGTAAGAGGTGGTTCAAGGAAAAGGTCATTTACTTCTTATCCCTTAGTTAAGAAACTATTTTGGGTTGCTCTTGATGAATGTACATTAAATGATTCCCTCTTTAGAAATCTCCAGACTGCCAGATTAAGATATCTGCTTTGTCATTTTACAGATCAGTTTGGATCTAGTAGATACCAACAAACTTTTTTTCATCCAAAGTTCAAATCTTTATTCTTTAGCAAAACTTCCTTCCCAAAAATCTTTCCCAGTACAATATCTCAGTAATTATTTATTCCTTTGACTTAGGATTCCAGCTTTGAAGTCATTCTTGATTTCTCTGTCTCCTATCAGTTGCATACCAAGATTTCAGCAAGCCCTCCTGATATTTCAGCATTTGACTACATACCACGAGTTTTAATTCTGGAGATCTGCCACAAGCCAACATGATGCATTGCTTACATTAACATGGTAGCCTCCAGTGAAGCTTTACTCCTCCCATTCTTACTCCCTTTCCATCTGGTTTTGATAGAACAACGAGAATAATTTGACTTAAAATTAAGATCTTGTGACCATGTTCAAAGTGCTCCAACAACTCCCATGGTGCTGAGAGTGAAGGCAGCACCCTTGAAGTTATTCACCACACTCAACAGGTTTTACTCCTTTAGACTTCTACTGCTCTTTCCTCTACAACTCTCCCTTTTTAAAATCTCTTATTATGCCCGCCTATCCCTGTCCACATATCAACACCATCTTTTATTGATTATAATTTAGATGCCAAATTAGTGCCAAACCTATAAAGTTTTCTTACTCTATGTTGGTGCACATTTGAAAACCATTATTGTGATTCTCACATCACCCTTCTTATGGCATCTTGAACCCAGATGAAATGGACATGTACATTTTAGTGAGAACAAGACAGGGAAGATGTTGGAAGGAAGCCAGCCGTTTGTTGCTTTCTGACTATTTAGCCCTGAAATAATCACACAGAAACTGTATTATTTACATCACTGACTGACCCATTAGCTCTAGCTTCTTATTGGCTAACTCTTACACTCTTATATATTAATTTAACCCATTTCTATTAATCTGTGTATCGCCACGAAGCTGTGGCTTACAAGCTAAAGTTTTGGTGTCCGTCTCTGGCAGGGCTACGTGGCTTCTCTCTGACTCTGCCTCCTTTCTCTCAGCATTTCTTTTATCCCCACACCCCCCACCTACCTCTATTCCACTATAGCTCTGCTATAGGTCCAAAACAGTTTATTTATTAACCAATAAAAGCAAAACATAGATAGAAGGACCTCCCACACCAGGAAGAAGACAAATACTCTCCATTATTCAGACTTGTGTATATATACATCATGATTTGAGAAGAGGTTCTGTATTTCTGGTCTCTAGTATCACTTCTAATAGAAAGGAATGCTGACTAATATCAAATGTCTCATCGAGCACTCTGATAACTGCAACAGACAGTCATTAGATGTTAATTGCTTCTCACACATTAATAATGCAGCTTTCTGATTTGGACTTCTCAAAATTTTACTACAACAGAACCCCTTACCTCCATTTCCATTTCTTTTTTTAAACTTTCCTTTTTATTTATTCTTGGTGTCTTTCACATCGTGCATCTCCATCTTATTCATTTCTAGGTTCTGTGTTTCCACCCTCTGTACTTGCAACCTGCCCCCAAATTAAGTAAAATTTAGGAGAAAGTAAGAAAAAAAGAACAAACAAATGAAAGAAAAATCAATCTCATCACGGAAGTTGTAGTGTGATACAGAGAGTCACGCAGTAAGCCCTTTTGTCCATATGTCTTTACTTGCAAGTACTCATTACAAAGAGTCATTGGTCTAATTCTAGGCTTCTGGTTTTTGCTACTCTATCGATGCTGGGCCCTCACTGGAACTCCTTTTGGTTATCCTGTTGTTGCTCTGTGTCATGAAGATCCTGTAGCTTTGGGTCTATAGGACAGATCCCTTCACATACTCCAGCATATCACAGGTTAGGTGGATTTTGGGGTGTGCCAAACAAACCCTTTTTCTGGGCTTGGAGTAGTTGCAGGCTTAATTAGCCTGCCAGTTCTCCCTTATCCTCACCTCCAAGGTGAGCTCTCCTACACTGAGCTGGCTGTCTCACCCCTTGCGGTGATAAGCAAGGGGTGGGGCCAGTTTTCCTGCTTTCCTGTCCTCGGGGGTTGTCTCCCAACAGTTCTAATGTGTTCCCCGGGTACATGTGTGGTAGAGGGGTCACTGTACAGAGTGCTCCAGCTCATGAGGAGTAGGGACAGCTCTCCTGCTCTTATGACTTCACTGCAAGCTTTCCCTCCTCCCCCAGGCATTGATGGGCAGCAGGGTGGCATTTGCATCTCTTGATTAATAACATTTGCACTTCATCGATAGTATTTCTATGAGGATGTTCTCAAATGAGTTCTAAGTTTAGTTTCTATATAAGACTTTGCCAATAGATTATCTTTTTAAATAAATTAATATTTTTTTCTTTCCATTGCCCTATTATTACTTCAAGAAAACAATTACTTGCTTTCAATATTTGAAAATAATTGTAATATTCACTGTGTCTCCAATCTCACCTATAGTCTAGGTTATTAAATATTTTTAAAATAATTACTGTTTTATATAACAGAATGTGAATAAGTGATTTTTGCCAGCTTACATTTGAGGGACTTTATTTTAGGATGCTTTTTAGAAGTCTCAGCATTAACATTTTCATATTTTTATTTCACCTTGCTTATTTTATACTTTACTACCATATAGTTTTTAATTATACACGTGATCTAAGCAATAAAATTGGTTTTTTTCTATCTTGTTGATTCCATTATTTAGTTTATTAATATTTGTTACTTCTTTTAGAGAGATTCAAGCAATATTATAATTGATAATTGTTTTAAAGAGACAGTTATTTTAATTGATTCTTCGAAAGCGTATCAATTCTATCATCTTCATTTGTTTTTCCATGTCAGTATACTATTTTATATATGGATTTTGTTTTTTTCTCCCTCAAATTTAGCTTAAGTTTGGGAAATTTATTATTGCCTAACCAGAGAAAATTTAAGGATCATGAAAGTTCAGCCTTTGCACTATGATTTAGTTTTTATAGTTTAGTTTTTCCCTTTACTGCTTTCAAAGCAGTTTTAAAATTAGTTATTGTGTCTTTGGTTTCCTTTCATTTTTCCTTATCTCATTCAGCTCCCTCTGCCCTTCTGTCTGGCTCCTGCCTTGCTCCTCTTTATATCTCAGTCTCTTGTCTTATCCTCTCCTCTTTCATCTCTTGTTTCATGGTGTTCATTTCTTTTGCTTTTTACTACAAGACAAAGCAGACACTTTCTAAAATCTTCTTCTTTATTCTGTAGGTTTCTTTTTAATTTTTAAAGCAGGTTGTTTGTCTGACTACAAGAAGCTATGTTCAGCTGTTTTAACTCTGTTCTCCTTTTATAGGCCACTCGTTATTATTTTCCTGTCTACTCACTCTCAGAGGATGAGATACCATCAATAACCACATTTCTGTAGTCTATGTGTCAGGCTCTTTTTGTGCTGGGTCAGTTTGTATCAGTGTCCATGTATGTGGTGACTGGGCTGCTGATGCAGAAGAAAGCCAAGGATGTGGGATATGGAAAGCTGGCTGCTGATCTCCAATGTGTATTTTACCTTAAGAAAAACAGATGCTCCAGTTGTATTATTTTTCTGATGTTATTATTATTGGAGAAAGGGGATATGGCTAATGTTCTGTGAATTGTAGTAAGTTACTCTTCTCTAGAGCTCTTACCCCATCAATTATGCTTATTTTCTCATTCTAAACATTGCTCTTTTGTATTTCTATGTTGCCATTCATATTTCATTCTGGTTTTATATGCTGTTTTTTCACATTTTTCTTTTGCTTTCCCTTTT
Source organism: Chionomys nivalis (assembly GCF_950005125.1). Taxonomy (NCBI): domain Eukaryota; kingdom Metazoa; phylum Chordata; class Mammalia; order Rodentia; family Cricetidae; genus Chionomys; species Chionomys nivalis. Next base: position 55,636,526 of record NC_080101.1, on the reverse strand, counting down.
GGTTTTTCCAGAAAACATTCCTCGGTGTAGCCTTGAGTGTCCTGGAACTCACTCTATAGACCAGGCTGGCCTTGAACTCAGAGATCTGCCTGCCTCTGGCTCCCAAGAGTTAGGACTTAAAGTAGTGCACCAGCACAGCCTGGATCTTTCCATTTGTTTTTTGAATCTTTTTAATATTTTCAGAAAAAAATTAGAGAAGAAAAACCTATCGACTTGAATCTGGCACCAGTAGTGCATGTGGTATCCATGTAAATATTTGTCTTTCACTGAAAACACAGACCAGACCTGTGGTCATAAGTCATCATGGTGGAGACCAGGAGAGCTGGTCACAGGATTCTTTGTCCAGGTAGGAATCTAAAGATAAGGAAGGCCAGAATAACAAACGAAAGACAATCAGGAGGAGGCAGTTAGCTCTCTCACCCAGCTTTTTATTTCACTTAGTCTTTGCAATGAATAGAAGAGTATCCTTAAATAAGAAGAAAGTTCTACTTTCCCATTCTATGAAGGCTACTATCAAAAGACTAGTCATATGGAATCACCATGATAATTTTCACACATACAACTCTTTACACCATATCCAGGCAACTCGATAAATGGAGTTAGTTATCACATCTGCTTTTCTTCTAAGATTAGTAATAATTAGTGTCCATTTGTACTCTAGCTGTGGAAAGTGCCAGGTTGTACTTTCTTCTCATCAGATCTCTAAGGCCAAACATACACACTGTGGAAATAGGAAGTCTGATATTTGAAACCCTTGTCACAGGTGCTCTCGGGTCTTCCAGTATTGAACTTGTGGGAGCTTTGAGTATCCTTAATGTCCTGGGTGACCTGGCATCTGCCATTCCAGAGAAGTGGAGTACAGAGAGCATGGAAAAGTCAACCTGAATGTTCACAGAGCAAAGACTAAGCATAGGTCCCCTAATTAGAAGTGAACACACACGGGAGTCTAGTCAGATATCTCCACGTAGCCTTGCTTTCTATTCTGTACTCAGTTGTCACACTAAGAATGTCCCACATTCAGACAAAAATAGGAACATACACAAATACATAGAAAGTGGAAACCCGGCTCATGGCCTTCGATATGTTGGTCTTTCTCCATTTCCTCCTGGAACTTCATTTTATTTACAGTATTGTGAGTAAAGATTTACATTAGCATAGAATTCGGAACCTCAAATAAAATCCCAGAAAAGAATTAATCTGCTTTCTCAATATTTTCAAAACAAGGTTAGACTTGGGGAAATAATTTTCAAAATTCTTATGTAATTTTAAGATCACACAAACAAATAAAACACAATGCTTTTAAGATTTATAGCACATTGTTTTCCCTTACAGCTCAATCGCCTTCATTTATTTTTAGCAGCATAGCTTAATAATAGTCTACAATAGTATACGATGCACAAGGATTGTTATATAAGCGAATAACAACCTTTAAATTTTGTCAATTCCAGTTCTCAACTCTTTGCAAATACATGCTGAATTGCAATGCTGGAAGCTTTTTTTCCTGCTATGTGAATCATCTATGTACGGGCACAATCCATTTTAAATATCCACAAATTTCTCTAAAGTCCCAAGTGGTTTCCTTGGCAACAAGGCTCCCGAGATGTAAAGGGCTCATGTAGTTAGGATATTGCTTATCATTCTCCCTTTCTAGGTTATTTTAAATAGCTTCAATTTTCTTTGCCCATATAAGAAATTCTCCATTGGTTGGTGATGCAAAGGCGAATATGGAAGGCATTAGAGAGCAAGGGTACGTCATAGTCTAGTGTGTGAGGGCAAATTATTACTTTCAGCATTCCCTGATTTGTAGAGTGCCATTTTCATGTACCAAATTACAGTACAAAGAGGAGCAAACCATAAATACACCAGGATAATTTTTAGATAGAATGAGATAAAATATCTGGAAATAGCATTTCACAATAGAGGCAGTGATTAATCATGGCAAGGTGTCTATGCAACTTCCTTTCAATTCTCCAGGAATAGCATGCCCAGAATGAGGTCAGACCTTAGGACAAGGCATTGGAGGAAATTAAACATGTTGAGGTGGATGCTACATATTCTATAGCATCTTCCCACTGCATGACACTTCAGATGTGGATGTATGTGTTGAGAGAAATGTTGTGTAAGTAGTTTTGGAAAATTATTTCAGGCATTATAAATTACTCTTTATTATCAAACTACAGTTCACCAAAATTCCTCACAATGTGTGAAATGACAGGCAGATTATTTATTTTCATTTCGGCCTTTGGAATACATGCCCCACAAAGTGACATCTCTCTCTTTTTCTCTCTTTGTCTCTGTCTCTGTCTCTCTCTCTCTCAGTGTGTGTGTGTTCGTGTGTATGTGTGTGTATTTAAAGAATCAAATGGTGAGTTTCTCTAATACTGGAGGCACATTTCTAGCAATAGTTGTTCTTACAAAAGCACTCATGATCACAGAAATGACCCCTTATAAATGATAAGCAAATGTCTGTGCTGCTATTCCCATACCCATGTAATCATCATCATCAGTCATCAGAAGCTTTGGGACAACACAAATAAACTCTGCATCCATAGACCTTTTATTATGCCACTCAAACACCTTAAATGTGCATTTTCCTACTTACTGCGTTCGAATCCTATTGACAGCAGTTTTTCACTCAGGTATTTTTGATGGCATTAATCCTAATTCTTATTTTTACTGATTTTCTTACTATTTATGAGGGAAAATTAACCGTTGGGGGTGGTTTCCAATATGAATTTTACTGTGAACTTCTTCATGGTTTTACATTCTGTCACTTTCAAAAATAGTTTATAAAATAATTTAATCTTTTAGAATTGGTATCACAATGTCAAAAATGCATTAGTCTTAATATTAGAGCTCCTTATTTTTGCCAATCCAATTCTTTATATTTTTTCCCACTGCCTCCCTCCCTTGCTTTCTCCCTGTCTCTGTTCCTTTCCTCCTTCAAGCTGAGTGTCTGAATTAATAATCACAGCCTATCAGAATTAAATATATCAGAAGAAGTAATGAGATTTAAGCAACAATCCAAGTTTCTCGGAAAGAAAAGCATGTCACCAGATATACTGATTGTTGATTTTTAATAGAATTTTAAGGAATCATTTATAACAAATCTTCTAAACCTGTTCTGCAGTAGAACAGGAAGGGACACTAACAAACTCATTCTATGAAGGCAGAATTACCATGCTTTCATGTATTAAAGGACATTTAAAAAAATGGCAGCGAAATTACTCCAATGAAGACTAATACAAAAATCTCAAAAAAAAATGCAAACCAAATTCTAGAACACAGTAGAATATAACCTACCATGCTAATAACTACACACTTCATCCTAAAGTAATTTGTCTAATACTCACAATTCAGTCCAATAGGTAAAAAACAAAGGTATAAAAATCACATGATCATAAATAAATACAGTAAAGTTTTTTGACAAAGTTCAATATACCTCAATGATAAAGGTTCTAAGGTTATTAGGTATATATGGATGTTATCTCAATATAGTAAAATCTACTATTAGAATATACTATGACCAACATTATATTAATTCAGAAAAAAATAAAATTTCCTATAAAATATATATTCAGACAATATTGAGCCTTTCTATATTCTCATTCTATTGTGTTTGAGGTCTTTCATAGAGCTATAAGACAAAGATATAAAATGATACAAATAGGAAAGGTCTCAAGTTGTCCTTATGTGAAGACAATGTAATTCCATACTTAAGAAATCCCTTAGCTGGGCAGTGGTGGCGCACTCTTTAATCCCAGCACTCGGGAGGCAGAGACAGGCGGATCTCTGTGAGTTCGAGGCCAGCCTGGTCTACAAGAGCTAGTTCCAGGACAGGAACCAAAACTACAGAGAAACCCTGTCTCGAAAATCAAAAAAAAAAAAAAAAAAAAAAAAAAAAAAAAAGAAAGAAAGAAAGAAAGAAATCCCTTTAGTCTATGCCAGAACATTTATAAATCTCATAAATTCTTTCAATAACATTGCCAGATACAAAATCAACATACAGATGTCATTTTTTTTGTAAAAGATCAATAAAATTTGCGTAGAAAATAATAAAAGAAAATATCCCACTAACAATAGATTTAAATCAATATAACAACAAACAAACCAAAGGGAGTAAGGCAAAGTCTACACAAAGAACAACAGGCTACTAAAAAATGCTGAAAGTGGAAGAAACAGTCTTTTCCAGGAAAGAGCAAAACAATTGGTTAGTCAATACCAAATGGCATTGCAAAAGTACATGAATACAAGTAACATTATAAAGAATGAGCAAAATATATTTAGAAATATACATGTATATACATAAACACATTTAAAATCAATTAATAAAAATAGATCATTATTTTGGGTGAAATAGTATAATTGCATTATAAACTCAAAAATAAAAGCAAATGAAAAAAAATAAATGAAGCTCCTACGAATAAACCGTACTAAGGGATAAAAAAGACTCTCCCTTTCCTTGCCTGTGGGCTGAATCGAGGATATAGGAAGTTGGATTGGGCAAGTTAGCACCAAAAACAGTGACAGTTAGAAAAAGGTGCAGTTGACGCCTAAAGTTTAACAGCTACGCCAAAAGCATAACAGCTATGCCAAAAACGTGATAGCTAAGCCAAAAGCTTGACAACTACCTCAAAAGAGTAACAGCTAGAAAAATTCAAAGACAGTGACATTACAAAGCCCATGAAAAATATTCCCAACCAAGATGGCTCTGAAGCGGAGCAAGTGGGGAGGAGACCTGACTTGTTTCCAAAAATGGTAACTGCAGATGGGTAAGATGACAGAAATACCTGATTGATTCATGATCTCCATTAGGGATTATAAGTGCTGTGGCTCATGCAGACATGACTACTGATGTAGTTGGCTAATTCCCCTTCCACTTCTGGGATTTGTGGGGTTTTGCCTTATAAATTGCATGCTGTAAGGAAGTAAACTAGTTACTGCTTGACTCGACTCCTTGCTTTGGCTGAATGTCTTGGGGACCTAGGGGCTGGGTGGCAAGCTGTGCACTCCCATCCTCAGCCAAGGGCCAGTTGCGGGTGGCAGGCTCAATTCTTCCATGGGGATGGGGGATCTACAGAGGAACACTCCCCCCCCCCCCCGTACTTGCCCCAACCATATCTGGCACAGCCATATCTGAAGGGAATGGCAAAAGTCATTAGGCCAGAACAGCTGCTTGACAAAGATCCAACAAAGCTTGAGCCACATTATTGCTGCCCATTCCAACTCTGGTTTTCATCTCCACCTGTTGCATACTTGGGGTACTTTAAACATTTTCACAATTTGGAGATAATGGAATGATAGAAAATTTCTTATGAATCATTTATTCCTTTCTCCCAGGAGTACTGTTTCTAAGATTACCCACAACAGTCCTCAGGAATACACAGCACATACATGACACATACAGTGACAAAGTTAGATTAGATGATGTTATATCTTCCATGCATAGAGATTTATATTGAGAGGTAAAAATTAATATAGGAAGATAATCAAAGAATGAAATGTCAAGATCTCCTTTTTTTAGAAAAGTTAGCTCATGCAGAGCCACTGTGATATCATATGACTAAAGAATGAAAGACTGCTGAAATAAGACATATAAACAAATTCCATAAAGGTATAAAACATAAACATTGTATTATACCAGAATTTGAATAATAACTATAGTAGCTTTGGCCAGAGGATTTTTCTTGGGTGCTCAGATTATTAAGATCTGACAATACACTGCTTGGGACATTCCAATCTACCCAACCTGGCTTGGAGATTTTGGTTTGGTCTAGCATCCTTGTAGCTACAGAAGATACTAGCCAGATAACAGGCTTTCTTATGCCTGATGAATCTTAAAAATTGGATTCTTAGGATGAGTAAAAATGATAACAAATGATAACTGTTTATCAATGATGATTAAGCTTAAGGGTGAAATGATTGTAAACTGTGCTGTCACCATTTTTCAATTTTGACTAAAAAATATGCAAGAAGAAGTAGAAAACACCTCTAAACCAAAAATGATGTGATATACGTTTCTGAACAACATGAATCTATCCCTGCTTACTGAATTCTGTAGAAATAAAGAAACACTCTGGCTGCCAGTCAGTCAGGCTGCAAGATTCTTCCCACCATTGTGTCTGGCTCATTCTTTGCCTCACAAATTTCTTACATCTTCTCTGTACTGCTGAGGCTGACTCCTAGCACATGTCGAGCAGGCAAGGGAACTGATCCTCTCATTTACTAGCTCAGCACGTGGGAAAGTAGACCCTGCATCTCATCTGTGCAACACAGTGGAGCTGAGCCAGTGACTGGGGCAAGGTTGAGCTGGCCCGAGAATACAAGCATTGGAGATCTGGCTGTGCCCCTCATTTGCCATATGGTGACATTGGTGAAGAAAAATGCCCTATCCCCCTCCTCTCACTGCCTGTAGTGGATAGGAGAGCTGGTACTGAGATCATAAGAGCAGGGTAGCTTTTCCTTCCCTTCACCACTTGCAGCATTCAGGAGAGTATTCATCCCTGCACCTCATCTGGGCAACACAGTAGAGCTGGCCCTGCTGGTATAGGTGTGAGAAAGCTGATTTTGAAGGCATAAAAGCAGGAGAACTGTCTCTGTCCCTTACTCATGTCTGCAAGGGATGAACTAGCCAAGGCAATGCCAGGGAACTAACCCTGGTCATGAGGAAAGTGGAGAGCTCGCAAGCTGAGCTGACCAACCATGTAACCATGTTGAAAATTGTTATAAGGGCAGCTCTCCACAACTGATGACTTCTGTCAGGGGTGACTGTAGGGAAGGACTCTGTTTTCTGTAAAAGGCTGACCACTGGGAGGTTGACTGTTCTCCAGTGAGTATATGGGCAATACTGATTGGATTTGTATTTTTATTATTTTTGTTTTGTTGGCAGGGGGAAGCCGAAAGGGCAGGGGGTATATATGGAATGATTGGAAAATGAAGTAGATGTGAAATTTCCAAAGAATCAGTGAAAATATTATTTTGGGAAAAGGGGTCTCTATGATAAAAATTGAAGATAATGAAAAAGGAAACTGAAGAAGACAGTAAATGAGGAAAAGTTTTTAAATGTTCCTGTAGAGAGAGCAGCACTAGAAATGTCACAACACATGATTTTTTTTTCTTTTTTTTTTTGTTTTTTCGAGACAGGGTTTCTCTGTGGTTTTGGAGCCTGTCCTGGGACTAGCTCTTGTAGACCAGGCTGGTCTCGAACTCACAGAGATCCGCATGCCTCTGCCTCTCAAGTGCTGGGATTAAAGGCGTGCACCACCACTGCCCGGCTCTCACATGATCTCAAATTATGTAACAGGAAGGCTGCTTGTTTGTTCCTGGTCATTTAGCCCCAAAATAACGGCACAGAAACTATATTAATTAAAATGCTGCTTAGCCCATTAGCTCTAACTTCTTATTGGCTAACTCTTACATCTTAGTTTAACCCATTTCTATTAATCCATATATTCCCATGTGGCAGTGGCTTACCAGCAAAGATTCAGCATGTCTAACTCTGGTGGCTCCATGGCTGCTCTGACTCTGCCCTTTTTTCTCCCAGCATTCAGTTCCATCTTCCCTGCCTACCTAAGTTCTGCCCTATCAACAGGCCAAGACAGTTTCTTTATTCATTAACCAAGCAAAGCAACACACAAACAGAAAGACCTCCCACACCAAAATTATACCACAAAGCCATAATTGCAAAAATCTTGTGGTTCTGACACAAATAAATGGAGGTGATGAGAAGACTCTCTCACATATCTATAGAACAGAACACAGATTTCTAAACAGAAGAAATATAAAGAACTTATAGACATTTTACAGGGTATTCAACCACATCAAACATCATTCCATACCAATCACAATGGCTCTCATCAATAAAACAAATGACAACAGAATTGGTGATGTTGGAAAAGGTAACCCTTAAATAATGTTGGTAGTATTGTGGAAAGCAATGTACATTTCTCTCAAATAAACTAAAACTAGAATTATTATATGCATTAGCTATACCACTTTTGACCACATAGCCAATGTATTTTGTGTTCTCCTGCAGAGAATTTTTACTATCTATATGCATTGCTTCTATACTCATGATTGCTAGAAAATAGAATCAACCCAGCTGCTCATCTTTAGTAGAACACTATAAACAAAATTACATACAATGGAACATTAATTAGTTTCCCCACAATTAGTTTTTAAACTGGTATATTTGACTCTGAAAATCATTTTAGAGCAAATGGTTCTTAAAAAGATGCTAAAAGAGGAAACTTCATGTGGTACTTTATGGTTTGCTAAGAAGAGTTGATGGATGAAAGTATGATATACCCATTCACCTGTGTCAAATAAAAAGATGATAGGGGAAGTATAATGTTCAAATAGTATCATTCACATGAGAAGAAAAAGGAATCTGTATGCATCAGTGAGGTTTTCTGTTTTCTTCTTGCTATAGAAGTTGTCTGACAGAATTGACATAAGGAAGGACTTAACTTACTAGGGTTCAAAGAGCAAAAAGACATAGGAGCCAGAGAGTGAGATAAGTGACTAACCACATTGAGCCATCTGTTAAAGAGCAGAGAGAAATAAATTCTGGTGCTAGCTTGTATTTTCATTTTTATTCAATCCAAGAGCTCAGTTTTTGAGTAGTACCAACAGCATTGAGGGTAGGTCCCTGGGTGGACACTCAAAGACATACCCGGAGGTCTGTCTCCCAGGTGATTCTGAAGTCAGAATGGTTAAAGTTGAAGAGTAAGCAGAAACACATTGGGCAGATGTGTCTTTGTAATTAAACACATTTTAAAATACTATAAAGAGTCATTCATAAAGTTCAAAAGCATAGTAAAACACAGGAATCTAATGTGACAACCAGCATGGGGAGATGATTTCAAGATACTTTAGAGTTCAGTAAGAAGATTTCTACACATAAAAAAAGGCACAAGCAAAACCACAAAATGAGAAAAAGTTTGAAACTTTTCTCAGAAGTATCTTGTAGAGATAGACTGGGTCTTCGAATTTGAAGTCCATTACGTACATTTTGTGAAATGTATATAATTTATAATAGTATATTGGTGTCATTTATTTAAATATAGAAATAAATTTTTATAATGTTTTTTGAGTTTTAGTCACCAAAAGGACTGAGACACAACAAAAATAGTACCAGTAGACCACCTGGTGTGTAATTTCTGGTTTCTATATGAGGGCACAAACTGCGTGCAGAAATAGCTAAACCTAGATTGTCCCTGAAATGTTCAAGACTATCCTGGAGAAAGTCATAACAGAAAGAAGATTCTGAACATCTATAAGATTGTGCATGGTGGTTTCTGCCACAAACTATATGTAAGAATCAACATGTATCGATATATCTATATCTATGCATTGTAAGTATTGAAACACTCTACCTAAGTTTAAATGACTTCATAATGATAAATTTTACAGCAAATACAAATCAGAACTAAAACACCATTTTTATGAGTTAATAACCATCCTGGTTCACAGTCTGGCATATTCTGCTCTCCTATAAGATAACATAAAGCAAAACTACTCAACAGGGCCAATCACAGTGGAGTACCTTTAATCCCAGCACTTGGGGCTTGAGGTCAGAGAGCCATTTAAGCCTATTATGTTAGAGATAAACTAGGTAACACTGTGACACTGTCAAGAAAGAAGAAGAAGATTTTAAAAGAGAATGAAGAAAAGAAGAAAGAATTTATGAAGGAAATTAACTAGAAAGTATTTTATATTTAAATATTTAAATATTATTTTGGCTGACTGAAGAAAATGAACAGTTTTCAACATTTGCTTAATTATGAGATTGAGCACTGGATATTTTACGCTTTGTTGAAATTTTTTCATGATGCCACTCAATGAAACATTGTTAAAAGTTAGACCGTATTAAGTTCTTTTCTTCTTTTTTTTTTTTTTAACCTTTTACTTTTTGAGATACACAGTGGTGAAGAAAACATAATAGCTTTAATAGTGCCTGAAGGAGGCTGTTATCCTATGGTACATTGCAGAAGTACAGGACTAGTCTTCTAGCTTTGTAACCATGGGATGTGCAAGGAAATAAAGACAGAGATATAAGGCATCTTACTAAGTTAGCAGGACTTAAATATATGTGAACAGATTAATTTGGACCTACTTTCACCCCAGGTGTTTAAAATATTATAGCAATTCTAAAAGTTTATACTAATGAACTGAAATATTTTGGGGTGGTGTTTTATTCATACATAACTTGCACATGATAATCATATAGATTTGTTCAAAAGTTAATTTTAACAAAGAAATTTTTTCTGTTTCAGAGATGTGTACAGATAGAGCCATGGCTCATATTTTGTGTGCTTTGAAATTTACCTAAAGGAAAATAAGAGAAAAATTTAAGAATTAAAAATCATTTGCTTATAGTTGTAGAAAGGCAGAATGATAAATAGTTGGGGAATAGGATATTACTATTTCTACTTGCATATATGCTTAAAAACATATTTAATAAGATGTTTACTGAAAAGCACAAAAGCATGGAATTGGGTTGATAAAATAATTGTACCAAATTGTGTTTCCTAGCTGAGCCTCTTTGTTGATAACAGCAGGCATGCTTCTGTATCCAGGAAATGAAGCGGGGCTGAGACAAGCACACAGATATGTTTTTACCCTCTTAGAACAGAAGGGAAACTGAGTTTCACCCTTTAAAATTCCAGGCATCGTTGTTCTCATAATGTCAAAATTCTCTCAGAAATAGACATTTTCTTGTAATCTTTTATTGAATGGTGTTAGAATTTCCTCCCTAACTGGAAAGTCATTTAAACTCAATAACTGGCTGATGTACCTGTATATGTCCGATCTTTAGAACACAAAAATGAAAAATTATGCCTAAGTACAAATTCTTGCCAGTTCAGTTAAAACTCAGTACTGCAAAACAAGAAAAATAAAAGGGACTACAAATTGCATTAACATTATTACTTCTTCTAAAATGAGGAACACATTGATACCTTAAAATATTAAGATACTGTGTCACCAGGAATAATTATCTCTGTATGCACCTAAGGAATCTGGTATCAGCGATTGTGCCTACTAAGAACACATTGTGTATGCAATCAGCTGAACTCTTATTTTGTATTCTGTGCAAATATACAACATCCATAATTTACTGTCCATAAATAGTTGGATACATTTTAAAAACTTTTATCATAAAAAAAGTATATAGCAAGGATACACAGAAAATCTAATATGTAAAAAAAACAAAAAACTGCTGTAAAATTCTAACTTTTCTTGAAATTTTTAAAAAGCTAACACATATAGCAGGTTTTAAGTTAATGTGGAACATTATAATAGCTACTTAAACTAAATTAAAAACAAGAAAATGTATTCTAGTAACCTCTAAATGTGGAAAAATAAAAAGCAAATACAATTGATTAACCTAAAATCCAGAAAAAATAGCAAAAATATAATTATACATTTTAACATAAATATTTTAGTAATTAACATTAAATGGCAATGGATTAAGCTAATCTAATTAAAGGATATCTTTAAGGATAAAAAAAAAAAAAGAAAAGTATGAGTGCTTAACTCATGGAACCAATGCCCTATGTTAACAATTGAAATAATATTTTCTAAACGCAGGGACAGAAAAAGTCATTAATGATAATACTAAGCATATTTTTGTTTTGAAATTTTTATTGACTATAAATTTTTCATGTGCTTTAAAAGTTATATGAGCAACGCAGATCAGATTTTAAAGAGTGAGGAGCGCGTCAATAGCATGAAAACCCTTCTTTGACCAGACTTCCTCCAAAATGTTTCATGTGTCATTCCATCCCAGCATTCAGATTTCACTGTAACTGTTGCCCAAAATATTGGAGAACCTGGTCTCATTGAGTGAAGAGAGGAAGATATAAAATCTTGGCTACAAAGCTCAAGTGGGATTTTTCTTATTTCGTATTTAACATTTAGCCAATTTCCTCTTGAAGATTGTGATTGTAAGAATATCTGAGGTCTATATAACAAATCCAATCAAAATCAATGAATAATAATAATCTCATAAAATATAGAAAAAGTTGGGGAAAGGTATCTTATACATTTTATATTTCCTTCATAATTCTGTAATATGTGTATGAAAATAAGCTTTAGTATTTAAATGTTATATATAGAACATTTGGATAGAGGAAGAACCTGTAATTGGGTTCCAAAACCTTTCATCTGCAGATCATTAGCAACCAATCTTTCAAACTCGAACAGTGACATATTTGCCATCTATCCATCATTTCCCTCCGAAAAACATAGTACTTGTTTTAGGAGTAACTAGTGATAGAGAATATAATCCATTATAATTTTATTGGCACCAAAATTAATTATCCCCTAGCATGGAAATGTGATACATGACAGTTCATGCTGCCGACAGGAATAGCAGGAAACTGTTCTGGAAAAAGTCAATCTTTCCCTTCAGATTTCAGCCACACGGTGCTAAGGGTTTTTAAGTAAACTGTAGTCATATGTTAAATATAATTTTAAAAACTGATAATATTTTTTACATTTTACTTATATATAGTAAGTCTTAATTTTTTAGACTGTGTTTAGATCTTTTGTTAGGAACATTGTGATTATAAACTACTCAAAATAGGTAAATATTACATACAGATTTGTGAGTAAAATTACTGTTAAAAAGGAAGTTCAAAGATAAATTTGTGTCTTAAGAAAAGTTATAGATTGGAAACAGAGATTGCTTGTTCGTTTCCTGGCTGCCTAGACCCGAATAATCAATCACACAGAAACTATATTAATTACACTGTTTGGCTTATTAGCTCAGACTTCTTATTAACTCTTTTTTTTTTTAATTTAATTTTTTTTTATTTATTTTTTTTTACTTATTTATTTATTTTTCTTCTTTTTTAATTAAAATTTCCACCTGCTCCCCATTTCCCATTTCCCTCCCCTCCTCCCAAATATTGCCCTCCCCCCACTTCCCTCCCCCTATCCCCACTCCTCTTCTCCTCCCCCCCACTCCATTCCCCCTCCCTCTCGTTACTGAAGAGCAGTCCAAATTCCCTGCCCTGCGGGAAGACCAAGGTCCTTCTATCTACGTCCAGAAAGGTGAGCGTGCAAACATGCTAAGCTCCCACAAAGCCAGTTCATGTATTAGGATCGAAACCTAGTGCCATTGTCCTTGGCTTCTCATCAGTCTTCATTGACCGCCATGCTCAGAGAGTCCGGAATCAACCCATGCTTATTCAGTCCCAGACCAGCTGGCCTTGGTGGGCTCCCAATAAATCAGTTCCACTGTCACAGTGGGTGGGTGCATCCCTCGTGGTCCTGATTTTTTGCTCATGTTCTCCCTCCTTCTGCTCCTCATTTGGACCTTAAGAGCTCAGACCGTTGCTCCAAATTGAGACTCTGTCTCTACCTCGATCCATCGCCAGATGAAGGTTCTAAGGTGATATGCAAGATATTCATCAGTATAGGATAGCGTCATTTCAGGTTCCCTCTCCTTAGTTGCCCAAGGTACCAGCTGGGGACATATTCCTGGACACCTGCGAACCACTCAAGAGTCAAGTCTCTTGCCAACCCTAAGATGGCTCCCTTAGATAGGATATATACTTCCTGCTCCCGTATCCATCCTTCCTATATCCCAACCATCCCAATCCTCCGAGCTCCTCCCATCCTCCCCTTCTCATATTTCTCATCCCATTTCCCCTTTGCCCCATGCCACCTCACCCGCAAGTTCCCAGTTTTTGCCCTGGAATCTTGTCTACTTCCCCCTCTCCATGCGGATGACTATATGATTTTCTTTGGGTTCACTTTCTTATTTAGCTTCTATAGGATCACACATTATATGCTTAATGTCTTTTATTTTATGGCTAGAAACCGATTATGAGTGAGTACATCCCATGTTCCTCTTTTTGAGTCTGGGATACCTCACTCAGGATAGTGTTTTCTATTTCCATCCATTTGCACGCAAAATTCGAGAAGTCATTGTTTTTTACTGCTGAGTAGTACTCTAATATGTATATATTCCACACTTTCTTCATCCATTCCTCCATTGAAGGGCATCTAGGTTGTTTCCAGGTTTTGGCTATTACATACAATGCTGCTATGAACATAGTTGAACAGATACTTTTGTCATTTGATGTGGCATCTCTTGGGTATATTCCCAATAGTGGTATTACTGGATCTTGGGGTAGGTTGATCCCAAATTTCCTGAGAAATCGCCACACTGATTTCCAAAGTGGTTGCACAAGTTTGCATTCCCACCAGCAATGAATGAGTGTGCCTCTTTCTCCACAACCTCTCCAGCAAAGGCTATCATTGGTGTTTTTGATTTTAGCCATTCTGACAGGTGTAAGATGGTATCTCAAGGTTGTTTTAATTTGCATTTCCCTTATCGCTAAGGAGGTTGAGCATGACCTTAGGTGTCTTTTGGCCATTTGAATTTCTTCTGTTGAGAATTCTCTGTTCAGATCAGTGCCCCATTTTTTTATTGGGTTCATTAGCATTTTAAAGTTTAGTTTCTTGAGTTCTTTATATATTTTGGTGATCAGACCTTTGTCTGTTGCAGGGTTGGTGAAGATCTTCTCCCAGTCAGTGGGTTGCCTTTTTGTCTTAGTGACAGTGTCCTTTGCTTTACAGAAGCTACTCAGTTTCAGGAGGTCCCATTTATTCAATGTTGCCCTTAATGTCTGTGCTGCTGGGGATAAACGTAGGAAGTGATCTCCTGTACCCATATGTTGTAGAGTACTTCCAACTTTTTCTTCTATCAGGTTCAGTGTGTTCAGACTAATATTGAGGTCTTTAATCCATTTGGACTTGAGTTTTGTGCATGGTGATAGATATGGATCTATTTTCATTCTTCTACACGTTGACAACCAGTTCTGCCAGCACCATTTGTTGAAGATGCTCTCTTTTTTCCATTGAATACTTTTAGCTCCTTTATCAAAAATTAGGTGTTCATAAGTTTCTGGGTTAAAATCAGGGTCTTCTACTCGGTTCCATTGGTCGACTTCTCTGTTTTTATGCCAATACCAAACTGTTTTCAATACTGAGGCTCTGTAATAGAGTTTGAGGTCAGGGATGGTAATGCCTCCAGACGATCCTTTATTATATAAGATTGTTTTGGCTATCCTGGGTTTTTTGTTTCTCCATATAAAGTTGATTATTGTCCTCTCAAGATCTGTGAAGAATTTTGATGGGATTTTGATGGGGATTGCATTGAATCTATAAATTGCCCTTGGTAGAATTGCCATTTTTACTATGTTGATCCTCCCTATCCAAGAGCAAGGGAGATCCTTCCATTTTCTGGTATCCTCCTCAATTTCTTTCTTCATTGACTTAAAGTTCTTGTCAAATAGATCCTTTACTTCCTTGGTTAGGGTTACCCCAAGATATTTTATGCTATTTGTGGCTATCGTGAAGGGTGATGCTTCTCTGATTTCCATCTCTGCTTCCTTATCCTTTGTGTATAGGAGGGCAACTGATTTTTTGGAATTGATCTTGTATCCTGCAACGCTACTAAAGGTGTTTATCAGCTGAAGGAGTTCTTTGCTGGAGTTTTTGGGGTCGCTTATGTACACTATCATATCGTCTGCAAATAATGAAAGTTTAACTTCTTCCTTTCCGATTTGAATCCCTTTGATCCCCTTATGTTGTCTATTGCTAGAATTTCAAGCACTATATTAAAGAGGTATGGAGAGAGTGGACAACCTTGTCGTGTTCCTGATTTTAGTGGAATAGCTTTGAGTTTCTCTCCATTTAATTTGATGTTAGCTGACGGCTTGCTATAAATAGCTTTTATTATAGTTAGGAACGACCCTTGTGTTCCTAATCTCTCTAAGACCTTTATCATAAAGGGATGTTGAATTTTGTCAAATGCTTTTTCAGCATCTAATGAAATGATCATATGGTTTTTTTCTTTCAGTTTATTTATATGATGGATTACATTGATAGATTTTCGTATGTTGAACCAGCCCTGCATCTCTGGGATGAAGCCTACTTGATCATAATGGATAATTTTTCTGATGTGTTCTTGGATTCGGTTTGCCAGTATTTTATTGAGTATTTTTGCGTCGATGTTCATGAGTGAGATTGGCCTGTAGTTCTCTTTCTTGGTTGTGTCTTTGTGTGGTTTTGGTATCAGAGTAACTTCAGCTTCATAAAAGGAATTTGGCAATGACTTCTCTGTTTCAATACTGTGAAATACATTAAGGAGTATAGGTATTAGGTCTTCTTGGAAGTTCTGGTAGAATTCTGCATTGAAGCCATCTGGACCTGGGCTTTTTTTGGTGGGGAGGTTTTTTATAACAACTTCTAATTCTTCGCGACTAACAGGTCTATTTAGATTGTTCACCTGGTCCTGGTTTAACTTTGGTATATGGTACTTATCTAAAAAAGTGTCCATTTCTATAACATTTTCCAATTTTGTGGCATACAGATTTTTGTAGTAAGATCTAATGATTCTCTGAATTTCCTCTGAGTCTGTGGTTATGTCTCCCTTTTCGTTTCTGATTTTGTTAATTTGCGTATTCTCTCTCCGCCGTTTGATTAGTTTGGATAGGGGTTTATCAATCTTATTGATTTTCTCCATGAACCAGCTTTTTGCTTCATTGATTCTTTGGATTGTTTTCTGTGTTTCTATTTTGTTGATTTCAGCCCTCAATTTGATTATTTCCAGTCTTCTACTTCTCCTAGGTGAGTCTGCTTCTTTTTTTTCTAAAGCTTTCAGGTGGGCTATTAAGTCTCCAATGTGTGCTTTCTCCGTTTTCTTTAAGTGGGCACTTAATGCTATGAATTTTCCTCTTAGCACTGCTTTCATAGTGTCCCATAGGTTTGAGTATGTTGAGTCTTCGTTTTCATTGAATTCAAGAAAGACTTTAATTTCTTTCTTTATTTCTTCCTTGATCCAGGTGAGGTTCAGTAGTTGACTGTCCAGTTTCCATGAGTTCATAGGCTTTCTGGGGATAGCATTGTTGTTGAATTCTAACTTTAATCCATGGTGATCTGATAAGACACAGGTGGTTACCAATATTTTTTTGTAACTGTGTAAGTTTGCTTTGTTACCGAGTATGTGGTCTATTTTCGAGAAGGTTCCATGAGCTGCAGAGAAGAAGGTATATTCTTTCCTATTTGGGTGGAATGTTCTATAGATGTCTGTTAAGTCCATTTGATTCATTACCTCCCTTAATCCTCTTATTTCTCTGTTAGGTTTCTGTTTGATTGACCTGTCCATTGGTGAGAGAGGAGTGTTGAAATCTCCTACTATTAGTGTGTGTGGTTTGATGACTGCCTTGAGTTTTAGTAACGTTTCTTTTACATAAGTGGGTGCTTTTATATTAGGGGCATATATATTCAGGATTGAGATTTCATCCTGGTGAATTGTTCCTGTTATGAGTAAAAAATGTCCATCTCCATCTCTTTTGATTGATTTTAGTTTGAAGTCAACTTTCTTAGAAATTAGTATGGCCACACCTGCTTGTTTCTTAGGTCCGTTTGCTTGATAAACCTTTTCCCAGCCCTTTACTCTGAGTAGATGTCTGTCTTTGTGGTTGAGGTGTGTTTCTTGCAAGCAGCAGAATGTTGGATCCTGTTTTCGTATCCAATCTCTTAGCCTGTGCCTCTTTATAGGTGAGTTGAGTCCATTGATATTAAGTGATATTAATGACCAGTGGTTGTTAACTCCGGTCATTTTTCCTTTCTTTCTTTCTTTCTTTGCTTTGGTAGTAGAGTTTGTGTGTTTCCCTTCTTCAAGTTGTGCTGGTGAAGGGTCTTTAGATGTCTGAGTTATTGTGGGCATTGTTGGACTCCTTGGTTTGTGATTTTCCTTCAATTACTTTCTGAAGGGCTGGATTTGTGGCTACGTATTGTTTAAATTTGTTTTTATCCTGGAAAACTTTGTTTTCTCCATTTATAGTGAACGAAAGCTTGGCTGGGTATAGTAGTCTGGGCTTGCATCCATGGTCTCGTAGTTTCTGCAGTATATCTATCCAGGACCTTCTGGCTTTCATGGTTTCCATAGAGAAATCAGGTGTAAGTCTGATAGGTTTACCTTTATAGGTAACTTGACCTTTTTCCTTTGCAGCTCTTAATATTCTTTCTTTATTCTGTATGTTTTGTGTTTTGATTATTATATGACGAGGAGATGTTTTTTTTTGATCCAGTCGATTTGTTGTTCTGTATGCTTCTTGGACCTTCAAAGGAATATCTTTCTTTAGGTTGGGAAAGTTTTCTTCTATAATTTTATTAAATATATTTTCTGGACCATTGAGCTGTACTTCTTCTCCTTCTTCTATCCCTATTATTCTTAGGTTTGGTCTTTTTATTGTGTCCCAGATTTCCTGAATGTTTTGTGATGAGAATTTGTTGGTTATGCTGTTTTCTTTGATGAGAGTGTTTATTTTCTCTATGGTATCTTCAGTGTCTGAGATTCTTTCTTCTATCTCTTGTAATCTGTTGGTGGTACTTGTCTCTGTAGTTCCTGTTCGTTTATTCAAATTTTCCATCTCCATCCTTCCCTCGGTTTGTGTTTTCTTTATTACTTCCACTTCGTTCTTCAAGTCTTGAACCGTTTCCCTTACCTGTTTGATTACTTTTTCTTGTTTCTCTTGGTTTTCTTGGGTATCTTTGAGAGATTTATTCATTTCCTCTACCTTTTTGTTTGTAATCTCTAATTGGTTGTGGCAGTTTTTCACCTCCTGTTTAAGGTCCTCTATTATTTTCATAAAATTCACTTTTGAGTCGAATTCTTCTAATTCTTCTGTATTAGGGTTTAGACTTCTCATTTCGGGATTCCTGGATCCTGGTGATGTCACGTTGCCTTTCAAGTTGTTGGGGGAATTCTTGCATTGGCGCCTGCCCATCTTTTCCTTCAACTGGAGCCAGGAGAGGCCTGATGTCTTGGACCAGTCTTTGCTGTGACTAACTCTCTAGGTGTATCTCCTCAGTGTAGGGGCAGGAACCGTTCCCTTCCAGGTGAACTCCTCAACACCAAAACATGGATGCGTGGTATTCCAATGACCCGCGTAAAGAAGGCCGAATGCAAGGGGTCGGGCGGGGTCCAGTAGAACACAGGCGACACTGCAGTACAAGCTGGAGGTGCCTGCGCTCCCTTTCGGGGGTTGCTGAGGCCTGCCCGCTGCTCTGGTTGGGTAGCCTTAGTGTAGGGGCGTTTGTGCTCTCTACTGGGACCGTCCGCCCCAGGATAGAACACACTCACCCGTCCCGATGAAACTTCTTGGCACCTACACAGGAACTCCTGGATGCCCCAATGAGCCAGGGACTAATGGAAGTAGGGCGCAGGCAGAGCAGGTCCAGCAGATCACAGCAGAGACTGCAGCCCCAGCAGCAGGGGCCCGCTTTCCCTGGCGGGGACCTTGAGGCCTGCCCTCTGGTCAGGGACTCACTGCTCTGGGTTGGTAGCCTTAGTGAAATGGCAGGAAACTGTTCCACAGCTAAGGACCTTGCAGACAAGGCAGGTTTGGGGGTGGGGGTGGGGGCGGGTGTGTAGGAGAGCAAGCCCTGCAGCAGGAGCTGGGGGAGGGGTGTTTGTGCTCTCTACCTGGACAGTCCGCCCCAGGATAGCACACACTCACCCGTCCCGATGAAACTTCTCGGCACCTACACAGGAACTCCTGGATGCCCCAATGAGCCAGGGACTAAGGGAAGTAGGGCGCAGGCAGAGCAGGTCCAGCAGATCACAGCAGAGACTGCAGCCCCAGCAGCAGGGGCCCGCTTTCCCTGGCGGGGACCTTGAGGCCTGCCCTCTGGTCAGGGACTCACTGCTCTGGGTTGGTGGCCTTAGTGAAATGGCAGGAAACTCCTTATTAACTCTTATATCTTCAGTTAACTCATTTCTATTCATCTGTGTATCACCACAAGGCTGTGGCTTATTGGGTAAGGTTCTGGATGCTGAGTCTTTCTCTTTATGCAGTTACATGGCATCTCGTTGAGTATACCTACTTTCTTTATATATCTCTTCCAGCCTGGCTACATTCTCCTAAGCTATTGGCCGAAACAGTTTCATTTAGTAGCCAATAAAAGCAACACATATACAGAAAGACATCCCACATCAATAGATCTTTATTGTCAATTACACAAATCCTTTCATAAGGGACTAAAATATCAAATGTATAAAAGGTTATTTTGAAATAGTTTGTATATAGGGTAAGATTTTTAATTTTGAAACTGTGATCAAATTAAGTTTTCATATCTGTTTCCTTTTTTACAGATAAAAATCAATGTTTTCATAATTGACCACAAGTTTTTCTAGAAAAATGGCAAAAGAGGGATTGAAAACAACGAATGCCTTTGTTTGCTATAGTTTCTTATTCATTATATGTATATAGGCTCAGATGTGTTATAGAATGCGTAAGGAAACTCAGTTACTTAAGAACTAGGCTTGTTCTTGTAGGCTTCAAATCTTATTGTTCATTAAAGTTTGTCTTCATGCATTCATGTAATAACATTGATCATAAATTGTGGATATGCTCATATATGTGTGCATACATTATGTTTATCACCTCAGTCCCAGCTTCTTAAACTATGCTTACAAATATAGCTTGTTTTTTTTAATTATCTGAAGAGTTATCTTTATCTTATTCCTCTTTTACAGGGGGAAATAATCTAAGTTTACATGGAAATTGTTGGGTCCTTGTTAATACACATACACAAGTATTTATTGCTTATTTGGTACCCAGTAGACTCTTTAATCAGTTTCTTTGTTTCAATAAGCCAAAACAGAAGACCAAAATAATTCACATAAATTTTTATCAATCACAAATTAGCTCCTAGTTAACATATTAAAGAATTAGAGATTCAAATCCTGTGTGGTTATGTACTTTAAATCTAAATGAGTAAGATGGACATAGCACTTTTAAAGACATTCCTACAGAGGAACTTTGTGAGAAATATCCTTCTGTGCACAGTGAGAAGTGTGTTCTTCTTACTAGAAATAGTTCTTTCTCTTTGTATAATTACTTTATATATTAAGAGTGTCTATTATTATTCGTCTCTTTCTCATTACATTGATACTGAAAATGAGCTGAAGAAATGCTCTGCCTTTGGTTTGTTTGTTTTAAAGACAAGCAATGAAAGGCATGTGGTGCCTGGCCTAGGAAGAACAGTGGTGTAACAAATATAACAGATATGCCAGAAACAACAGTATGGTTTAAGGTTGGTGGCTGAGCTGCTGTGTGCACCTAGATACTATTGTGACCATCACTCAAAGAGTATTGATATGATCCAGTATATAATGCCAACCATTTATCAGCTGTAGGAGTTTCCTGGGGTCACTTAGCTATACCGCAAAAAGTGATACTTTGACTTCTTCCTTTCCGAGCTATATCTGTTTGATCTCCTTAAGTTGTTTAACTCTTCTAGCTAGAACTTCAAGAATTATATTAAATAGATTTGGTGAGAGTGAACAGCCTTTTTGTGTTCTGATTTTAGTGGAATTGCTTTAAGTTTCTCTTAATTTAATTTGATGTTTTCTTTTGGTGAGCTGTATATTTGCCTTTATTACATTGAGGTATGTCTTTTGTATCCATTATCTCTTCAAGACTTTTACTATTAATGGGTGTTGGATTTTGTCAAAGACTTTTTTTGACATCTAATGAGATGATTATATGGTTATTTTCTTTTGGGTTATTTATATTGACATCCCTGCATCTTTGGGATGAAGGCATTGATCATGGTGAGTGATCTTTTTTATGTGTTCTTGGAATTGGTTTGCAAGTATTTTATTCAGCAATTTTGCAATAATGTTCATGAAGGAAACGTGTGTACTTCTTTTTTTTTGTTGAGTCTTGATGTATGTTGAGTATTAGGGTGACTGTGTTCTCCTAAAAAGAATTTGACAATGTTCTTTTTGTTTCTATTTTGTGGAATGATTTGAGAAGTATTGGTATTAGCTCTTCTTTAAAAGTCTTTTGAATTCTGCATTAAAATTATCTGGCCCTGGGCTTTGTTTGAATGGGATATTTTTATTGAATACTTCTATTTCCTTGGGTGTTATCGATCTATTTAATTGTTAATCTCATCTTGATTTAACTTCAATAAGTGGTATCTATTGATAAAATGGTCAATTTCTTTGTTTTTCCAATTTTGTAACCTACATGTTTGTAGATTACACTATGACCTACTGATTCTTTGGCTTTCCTTTGTGTCTGTTCAGATGTCTACCTTTTCATTTCTAATTTTGTTAGTTTGTATATTTTCTCTGCCTTTCAGTTAGTTTGGGTAAGGGTTTGTCTATCTTGTTGATTTTTCTCAAAGAACCAACTTATTGCGTCATTTATTCTTTATATTGCTCTCTTTGTTTCTATTTTATTGATGTCAACCCTCTAATTAGAATTAGAGGGTATTTCTTGCCCTCTAATTCTCTTAGGTGTGTTAGCTTCTCATTGTTCTAGCTTTCAGATATGCTGTTGGGTCACTGGTCTGACAATTCTTTGATTTCTTTATGAAGGCACTAGTGTTATGATCTTCACCCTTTGTGCTGCTTCCATTGTGTCTCACAACTTTGTGTAAGCTGTGAATTATTTTTTCATTGAATTTTAGGAGTCTTTAATTTCTTTTTTATTTCTTCCTTGACCCAGTGGTGATTATGTATAGAGTTGCTCAATTTTCATGATTTTGAATGTTTTCTGTTGCTATTATACTCCAACTGTTTTCCATGGTATCTGTTAAAATACAGTGGGTTGTTTCGATTTTCTTGTATCTATTAGACTTGCTTTGTAACAGAGTATAAGGTACTTAGAAAAAGGTATATTCCTTTGTGTTTGGGTGAAATGTTCTGTACTTACCTGTTAGGTCCATTTGAGTCATAACATCGGTTAATTCCATAATTTCTTTGTTAATTTACTGTTTGGTTGAGCCATCCACTGATGACTTTGGATGTTAAAGTCTTCTACTATTAATGTGTGGAGTTCAATATGTGTCTTAAGCTTTAGTAACATTTCTTTTAGGAATGCCATTCTGGTAGATTTTTTTTTCTTTAATGAGTATGAAATGGCCTTCTCCATCTCTTTTCACTCTTTTTTGTTTGAAGTCTACTTTGTTAGATGCTATGTGTATGGATGGTAGTGCATATGAGCATATGACTATAAATGCCCATGGAGGCTCCAGTACTCTGCAGGTGGAGTTATAGATTGTGTATCACCCAAGGAGGATCATGGTAACCAAGCTGAGATACTCCAGAAAACTAGCAAGAGCTTGTATCTGCTGACCCACATCTCTAGCTTCAAGGACTATCTGTTACATTTGAATTAAGCTGGTAGTTCACATATTGAAATCCACAATTCCACAAATATGGAATCCACAAATCAACAGTTTATTGAAATATCTAACTATACGGTGGGTTTTATGTGGATGGTACATTTTCATCTTGATGCATTAATGCATTCTTGGGCTGGTCTTGAGCTTTCTGTAGTCCTCCTGCTATAGTCTCTGGAGTGCTACCATTGCAGTAGAAGTCACCATTTGGCTTCCAAATTTTTATTTTTTATAAGAGTAAAAACAATACAACTAGATGAATTTAAGTAAATATTTCAGGAAAGAAGATGGTTCAGCAGAAAAATAAATTTACAAAAAAATATCAAAGTATAGAAGACCAAGATAAATATAAGAAAAGTAGTAAATGGATTGCATACTATTTGTAACATCAACAAGTTATTTTCTATCTAATGATGACTGAGAGTTTATGTGAACATCAAGGTTCACACAGGAAATTTATAATTGCTAAACTAATAGAGTTTTTAATCTCTCAATATTTTTCTTTTGTACACTGACATATACTTTAAAAAGTCATTTTTATTGTAGAATATTTGGTAAATTCATGTTGGAAAAGCTTGCTTTCTTTCTGCATTCTTCAGTTCTCAAACTAGTGTATTATGTTTCTACCTTCTAAAGTATTAACTTACCTGCCAATAAGATCAACCACAAAGATGATGGGGAACATAACATGGTTTTGAGGGATCCTGTTGGCAAGAATTGGGTGACACTAGCATGGAATGGACCCAATCCATAAGTAAAGAAAAATATACAACACTATAAAGTTGATTTATAATCTGAATTGAATAAAGAACAGTTCAAAGCAATGGATAAAGCAAAACATAAATATTTTTCAGGGAAAAGTAATTTTGACTTCACAGGTGTTGGTAGATTCCTTAAGTCTTTACTCTCATGTAGAATGCAACAATGAATTTTATAGTTATAAGTAGAGTCATGGTACTATCAGACAAAATAGGAATTTCTAAATTCAGTAGGGAAACTCTGGAAGAGAATATTTAAGTATAAATTAATGTTTATAGAATGAAAGTTATATTTTATATAATAGTCTTGTTAAATGGCTATTGCCCATACTTGGCTCATTTTCACATTTATCTCAACAGGTGTTTAATAGCTATTGTAAAACCCTAATTTTGAATTTAAATTCAAATATTTGTAACTTGTCTTAGAGTTGACAGATTTCAGCCTTACATAACTTTAAAACTACCTGCATATGGACAAACAAGAGGAGTTTTACTATAAATATTCCATACATCTGCCATAGTCAATGATGTCATGAGGAATTTTAAATATCAGTAAGCTTCATGGTATAATAGGAAATAATTTTTCTTTGTCCCTGACTCTTGGTGCAGACCTGCTAAAGTCCTTGGAGATTTCTGATTGAAACATTATCTTTTGTTGTTCACAAGGAGCCTCTTTGCCACATAAGAGTCTATGAGGAGATTTAACTGGAGCCTTTAGCTATTCTCAAGAAGGGGTCATTCACTAGAAAGATCACAAGATTAAAAGATTAGATATTTGCATCCATCTGCCAAACACCAGGAAAAAAGAAAGCTGGAAATTAAGTTGCAGACTTCAAATTTTTAAATTTGTGTGTATAATTCATAGTATCTGTAGAAACCACTAAAAACAGAAGGAAATCACTGGGAAAGACAGGGAGAAAGAGTTTAAGGAAGAGAGATAGCAGGACACGGGTGGTTAAAGGGGGATTTGGAAGATGACAGGGTTGAGGGCAAGAGAATTAATCCAGGAGGGGAATGGGCAGACAAAATAGATAAGTGGTTCAGGGAGGATAGAGGATATTAAAGATGCTAGATTAAGGCATGTAAACTTCCAATTATATAATATATTTTAATAAAAATATGTTACATATTATATAATATGTTAATCTTATATATTATACAAAGAATGTATATTAGTTTGTATAATACATATGTATGTATATTAAAAAAATTTAATTGGAATCATCTGACAAATGATATACTCCTCCCAGCAAGCATAGACTATCAAAAAAATGTCCATTCCTAAGCATAGGATACCACCCTTAAGCCATTGACCAGATGCTCAAGACATCCTCAGAGTAATACATGTGTTGCCTCTCCATCTGATTGTCCATTAGAAGTTGAGGGCAATATCCTGTTGCTGAAGATACAATGCATTTCAGTCAAAGGATTTGTAGAAATTAAGCTCTTATTATGCTAGAATCTTCCTCCGTGATGGATAGCTTTTGTAAAGCTGCAAGTTTCTATCCAGGATGCCAGGAGAGAAAAATATTACATAGTTGTGAACCCTGTGAATGGTAATAACAATTCCTCCAGTAAAAAGGAAGTGTTGAGGAAATAGTGGCATGTACGTCTTGGAAGTAAACAACAGCTCTCTCATTAGATTTATGTTCTTCATAAAAGGACAGAATTTGTGACTTGGATTATTACCTGGCCAGTATCTTGTAGCTCTAAACAAAGGTCATAGATCCTAAAGAAGAACCTCCTATTATCATCTTGTAAATGCACATAGTTATTCAACTGCCTTCTAAATATTTGTCGCATATGTACTGATTTGTCTACTTTCATCCCTCATCAGAGAACCTTATTGCTGTGGGTAAAGTTAACATTGAGACTCACTAGTACTCAAACTGTAGAGAATAAATGATGTAAGTGCCTGTGCAGTGCTCATCACCAAATGAGACACTTATGTCATACCCCTACCAACAAGGCTCAGGGAATATACAGAGGGAGGGAGAGGAGTGTAAGGACCAGAAGTCA
This sequence comes from Chionomys nivalis, assembly GCF_950005125.1. Classification (NCBI taxonomy): domain Eukaryota; kingdom Metazoa; phylum Chordata; class Mammalia; order Rodentia; family Cricetidae; genus Chionomys; species Chionomys nivalis. The sequence goes on along the minus strand of NC_080101.1, from coordinate 55,610,526 downwards.
GGAAGTACTGCCAACACAGAGTGTCATTTGAAAACAAAGGTAGTTGAGATCAAGAACACTCAGCAACTGTGGTTGAGTACATGGGACCTAAAAAATCAAGCCATCAATATTATAGGATGGATGGGTAGGAAGTAGAAGCTCACAAGATGCAACCCTTGATTGAAAAATTATAGGGAGCCAATGGCTTCTGGGAGAAAGTCAATTTTCAATAGAAGTGGGGTCCCTGAGAGGTTGCCACACTACAGAGAGCAGACTCATCTGTAGGTCTCTCTCTCTCTCTCTCTCTCTCTCTCTCTCTCTCTCCTCTCACCTCTTCTCATCTACACAAACACACAAACTCATGCACACTCTCCTCACACATTCACGCACACTTTCCTTACACACACGCATACTCTCCACACACACATGCATACTCTCCTTTCACACTCATGCACACTCTCCTCACACACACACTCTTCACACTCGTGCACACTTTCCTCTCACACACACTCTCTTCACACTCATGCACACTCTCCTCACACATTCACGCACACTTTCCTTACACACATGCATACTCTCTACACACACATGCATATTCTCCTTTCACACTCATGCACACTCTCCTCACACACACTCTCTCTTCACATTCACGCATACTCTCCTCACACACACTCTCTCTTCACACTCACGCACACTCTCCTCACACACACACACTCTCACACTCATGCACACTCTCCTCACACACACACTCTTCACACTCATGCACACTCTCCTCACACACACTCTCTTCACACTCATGCACACTCTCCTCACACAACACACTCTTCACACTCATGCACACTCTCCTCACACACACATGCACACTCTCCTCACACAATGCACACTCTCCTCATACACTCATGTACAGTCTCCTCACCTACATGCACACTCTCCTCACACACATGCACACTCTCCTCACACACATGCACACTCTCCTCACACACGTGCTCCTTCAGCATGGTCTTTCAGTGTGTTCTTTCAGTTCTCAAACTTTTAGCCCTTTCATCCTTTCACCCAGGACACTTTGACCACCAGATGTGAGAGTTTCCACTCACAATGACTTATTCTCTGATGTCAGTTGTTTCCTGCACATGTGATTCATATCTCATTTCTGTCTAGAGTGAACACTAGATTCCTCAAGTTAAAGGCTCAATGTTCTAAGCCTCTCTAAACTTACGATGCATATTTATGCACACACACATTCACACACACACATATACAACAGACATATGCACATAGAAACAACACATACATATGTATTATTTTTAGGATAAGACATAAAATTGAGAGTAGAGGTATAGATGGAGGAATCTGCAGAGAATTAAGAGGGCAGAGTGGGTTGTACAAAACAAAAACAAAAAAACAAAATCCAGTGTATCCATATGTATTAAACTCCCTTTCCTAGCAAAAACTCCTGTAAAAGATTTTCAGAATTTCCAGATTCAAAGACAGTGATAGAACACGGTATCCAGAGATCTCATCTGTTCCCCACAATCCACGCCCTATGTTTCTCTGTGTCTTGCTTTTCAGCTAGTTTTCTACTTCTAATATATAAGTAAAATGTTTCTCAGTTCTGTGAGTTATCTTAGCATTGTCAGCAGCAGGGAGAGAAATATGGTTATATTACCTTTATAGTCACTCAGTGACTCAGATTGGCTTTTCTGGGCATTGCAAGTACAGAGACACTTAGGTCCTTGGGCCTTAAACTTGAAGGATCAGTTGCTCACTATAGGCAGAAATCAAATGTGCAACAAACAGCTGACATCAGAGGATAGGTGATTGTGAGTGAAAACTCCCACATCTGGTGGTCAAAGAATCCTCTCTGAAGTATAAAGTGACTGAGAGTATGGGAACCAAAAAAAAGGCATTGAGAGGAAGTGTTGGGGCTTTTTGTACCTTGTAACAAGTTCAAAGCTTGGGAAGTAAAGATATGAGCATTGGGATATGTGCCACAGATTCAAATGTACTGTCCAGATCATCTTTTGTTATCTGTGATGCTAGGAGAGCGACTTCATCAAATATAGCAACCTGTGCTTACTTCCCATGTGCATTATCAACATATAATGGAAAAGAATAATAGAAATAGCAAAATATTACCAAGACATCAACAGTAGCCAAGTATGGCCCTAAAATTCAATACTCATGCTTAGAATGCCACATAGAGAATGGGTCCTATGGAAAAAAATCTTCATATATTTTATAATCACAAAATCATGATTTATTTTGATGAAATTTAACATGGAAATTTATCTATACAGTGGAAAACCTTCCTATAATATTTTTGAAAAACCGTAAGTAAAAATTAAAAATATACCAAACAGAAAATATATATAAGAAGACATTAGTAGGTGTATTTTACCACAGGAATAAGAAAGCTGATTTGAAAAGTGTACTCATGTTTTCAAGCAAACTAAAGAAAATAAAAAGTTTCATTTATGTTGTGGACACAGTTTTGAAATTTGACTTTTTGCCCAAATCTAGAATAAAGAAACGATTTTTCTTTTGCCTTCAATTTTGTTTTCACGTGTTTTTTTTGGGGGGGGAGGTGTCAAGGAGAATCTTATTTACATTGGAAAGATGAACCTAAAATTGTGAAGAAATGTTACCATACCAAACTGAATAAGAATGACAGAAGTAGCACAAAAAATATCTATATATGACTTGCTTCTATGGATTGGAAGTGTCTGACCAAGTGCACAATTGATGTTGAAATTAAGTTTGATGCCTGCAATCTTGAATGGATTGTTGATAATAGCAGTGCCACTAGGAGAGGACAGAAAGGCAAATGCCCCAAGTTTCTGCAAAGGTTACACAGTCTTAAGACTATAGGCCAAAGATCTTGACATTTGTGCTCACTAAAGTATTTGAGAGGCACTCTGAATGGATGGATGGTTCCTGAGTACCGAGAAAGGTCACAATTAGCAGCAGTGACTGTGTACTCACCGGGAACAAAGCTCAGTGGATTGTTGTCATTCCCTGTTTTTGACATAACGACAAAGTTGCTTTTTGAAATGATTTATATAAATAGTATATTGGGAGTTAGAAGGCATTGTCAGGTTCACAGGTACACGGGTACACAGAATGTAAATGTGTGAATTGGGTGGTGATAGCAATAGGCAGACTTATAACTCCTGAACATTCATACTTTAACATAACTATTAAGAATTAAACACCAAAACCATGTCATCTTGGGGGAGAAATACACAGATCTACTTCTCTCTTTATTGAACTGAAGGCCTGTGCATATCACGTAAGTAGTGAACTTAGGAACTCACCCTAAGTCAACCCCCTTTTCTCAAAAAATAATGATGTTTGTTCATTCATATGAATAAAAATTAGTTGTTTGGAATGTTATATGTTTCAAGTTTAGGCTTTTCAACTTAAGAAACATTTTTTCTACATATTCAAATATGTGAGTGGAATATGTGTAGACCAAATCATGGGATATTAATGAAACTGACAGCTCTATTTCATAATTCATGCAATAATTGACTAGAGAGAAATAGGATCTCTTATGATCTAGAAAAAAATGTAAATTTTTCCATTGTCATAGCTGATGAATGAAGGAGAAACATGTAAAGCAAGCACCATAGTTCAAATTTGTAACACTTGAGAAAGTCAACTATAACATGAATAAAATTGTAAGAAATAAGTATAGAAATAAAAATAGAATTAATTTACAACCAAATTTAGGACACATTTCAAAAAAACCTTCAGTATACCCTACTGGCCTGTGAACTATCTATTGCCTTTCAGAGCTTTATACAGGATATGAGCTGTATTAAAATAGCGAAATGACATAAGGAGACACTATCTATCACCCATTAATCCTTGTATCAATTGAGTGCTGATGTGGGATATCCTTCTGTATATGTGTTGCTTTTATTGGCTAATGAATTAAGCTGCTTCAGCCAACAGCTTTGCAGAGTAAAGTCAGGTGGGAAATCTGAGAATTTGCCTTGATTGTGACAAGGCTATCCATTTGGACAAGAAACTCTTCATTCCTGGACTGCTTGGTGGATGCTGTTTGAACAAACATGTAAAACCCATAGAAAAGTGACTATTGTACTTGCCAAAACATGAAATGCTTCTTCAGGGTTCCTGATTTACAGAAGAAACTGCCAGATATTCTGAGGAACACAGAAGAAAGCAACAGATAAACTTTGTCAGTACAAGGCAGAACATATTTTCAAATTTCCTTCTTTAAGGAAAAGTCTGCCAGATACTATGGGCTTATGGGCTGAAGATCAATGTCTCGATATTACAGAATTTTGGGTGATTGTCTAGGCAGTGAGATGTCTCTGTCAGTTCTAGAGTTTTGGAAGTTGCTTGCAATGCACTTCTTGTTTACTTAGATAATATTATATCCTTCTGGTGTTTTTGATGGAATTGAAGACAGTTATAAATTTCTTTAGCTATAATAAAAGACAAATTAGATACAAAACTTTGGACTCATAAATGTAAGACAGATGATAGAATATTTTCTTTAATTTTTGCCAAATACAAATACACTAAATATTGTAACTGTAAGTCTTGCTTGTTAACTGTTTTTATATATAATTTTACCATGTTAATGTTAAAACTTTTCTTTTTATTTACAGAGAAAAAGAGGAATGATGTGGGATGTCATTCTGTATACGTGTTACTTTTACTGGCTACCCAATACATCGTTTTTGGCCAGTGGCTTAACAGAGTAAAGCCAGGTGAGAAATCTGAGCAGAGATACAGAGAAAAAGAAGGCAGAGTCAGGTCAGATGCCAGAGAGCTGATGAGGAAACAAGACATGTAGAAAATGAGGTAATGCCATGGCCACGTGGCAATATATAGACTAATATAAATGGGTTAATTTAAGATGTAAGAGCTAGCTAGATATATGTCTGAACCATTGACCAAACAGTATTGTAATTAATATAGTTTTGTGTGATAATTTGGGTCTGGGTAGCTAGGAAATGAAAGTGCAGTCTCTGTTTACAGAGTATGGTTAAGGAAACATAGCATAAATGTGGCCATTTTTAACTATTTTAACTGCACAGTTCAGTAGGTTGAGTATTTTCCACATCATTGTAGGACATATTTCTAATGATTTTTTTCCTTTGTTCATCTGAAAATAAATGTTAAGTATTTCCTTTCCTTATCTTCTGCAGACCAAGCTATTTGCCATTCTGCTTTCTATGCACTAGACTCCTTTGGATAACTTTTCTTACTGGGCTCATGCTGCATTTGTCTTCTCCACACAGGTGCCTATTTCACTATTACACTTAGTGCATCATACCAAAACTTCATGCTTTGTCTAACCACTGCCAGATTTGTCTTCTGTGTTAAAATTGAATAATATATACAGTTAAACCACATACAATTTACACAGCTGACCAATAGCAGAAACATGGGTTGCTTCCGTCTCTGCAACATTGGGTAGTAGTAGTCTAAACTTAACGCATAATTATCCATTTAAAACCATCTTTTTATGATTTTGATTATAATTAAGAAGTGGAGTTGTTGAATTAGTTGTTACCTGAAATTTGAAGTTTTGAAGAGTATCTTCAGACAAATACATAAGTACTGTCTCATTTTCAACCCTACAAATTGTACCAAACAGTAAAATGTGATCTAATTTCTTCACATCTTGGTTTTTATTTGTTCTTTCCCTTTTAAAAATATAAGTGACCTGAATGTGAGTTAACAACTCACTGGGATTTTGACTTTCTCTGTTTATTGGGGATGTTCAGCACCATTCAAATGCCTACTGGCCAAGACTAATACAGTTTTTCAAATGTTGTCTATGAGTTATCTTTTTGTTGCTATACAAAAATACATGAGACAAATGGCTTAAAAGAGGAAAAGCTTGTTTGACCTCATGATTTCACAGGTCTCAGTCTGTGGTTGACTTGATTCATGGCTTCTGATTCCATGTTGAAGCAGAATGTCAGGGCAGGGAGTGAGGGCAGAATACTTAAGTCCCTGCATAGTGGGTAAGGGGCAAAGAGAAGAGAAGAGAAGGGAAGGGAAGGGAAGGGAAGGGAAGGGAAGGGAAGGGAAGGGAAGGGAAGGGAAGGGAAGGGAAGGGAAGGGAAGAGAAGAGAAGAGAAGAGAAGAGAAGAGAAGAGAAGAGAAGAAAAGAGAAGAGAAGAGAAGAGAAGAGAAGAGAAGGGATTCCAGGAGACCCTCAGTAAATAGTCTAATCCCTCTTATTAAACCTACCTCCCAGATCCCATCACCTCCCAACGATGCATTACATTGCCAATATTTTGCCATTATATACCAAAGACCTTCAAGACATGAACAGACTCAAGCCATTTGCAGTCATTCCCGTATTTATAAATGGTGTGATTTGAATTTTGTTTCTGAAGTGTAGTAATTATTCATTTGATAAATTAGTGAGAATTATTTTTGTTATTCCCTAAATTGTTCTATGCTTATTCTGTGATGTTGTACTCACAAATTTATTTTTAAGATTTATAGGTTCTCATTTGTTAATTTTGTCCTTTTGTTTCCTATGGTTTTAATGTCATATCCAAGAAGTCATTACCAAGTTTAAAATCATGAAGTTTTCCTCCATGTTTTCTCCTAGGGCATTTATAATTTCAGAAGTTTAATCTAATTTGATTTATTAAAGTTTCTTAAATTTCTTTTAGCAATGTTTTATAGTTTTCATTGTACATGTCTATTGATTCTTTAGTTAAGTTAATACCCAAGTATTTTGTGTCCAAAGCTATTAAGACATAATTGTTCCCTTAATTTCATTTTTCTGATTGCTCATTGTTAAGATGCATAAGTGTATCTGACCATGTGTTTTAATTTTGTATCCTGAAACTGCTTATATTATCTTTTACATATAACATTTCCAAAGACTTTGTGTGTATGTCTATATATGTATGCATGCATTTGTATGTCTGTGTGTGTATGTGTATGTCTGTCTGTATGTGTCTCTTGTGTATGTATGTATGAATTGTATAGGTGTGTATCTCTGTATTTGTGTATATATGTGTATATGTATGTAGTTGTGTATGTTCATGTGTCTGTCTGTGTATATATGTGTAAATCTATATTTATGTGTCTCTGTATATGCATGATTATATATGTATATATGTAACTAGACGTATTCCCTGTCCTGCTGGTTTTTCTCTGCCTATACCCAAAGCCACTTATGAAATAACCACTCTGAGGCTTATTATCTGTAACAACTGTTTGACCAATGTTTTAGGCTTCTTACTGGCTAGCTCTAACTATTAAAACAACCCATTTCTAATAATCTATGTATTCTCAAGAGGATGTGACTTACCTGTTTGGCATGTTTGTCCTTTGGTGGCTACATTGTGTCTCCTTCACCTCCCCTTATCCTGTCTCTATCTATATCTGCTCAGATTTACTGCCTGGCTTTACTCTGCTAAGTAATTGAGCAAAAAAGCTTCATTCATTAACCTATAAAAGCAACACATAGAGAAGGGGATCCAACAACATATGTGTGTATATATCTGTGTTTATGTTTATATGTATGCTATGTATATGTGTTTATGTGTATGTTTGTGCATGCATGTCTGTGTGCATGTATGTCTGTGTGTGCTTGTGTTCTTCAGGACTGTTATACGTAAAAGTACAATTTTGCTAGTTCCTTCTGACTTTATTCTCGCATCTCTGTCCTTTGTTCAGTGTGCTAATTAGGAATGGGTACAGTGGCACACTTGACTTGTCATGAACTTAGTCTTTTATGTTTTAATATATTAGAAGAGACTTCATAAATAGACATGTTGTAAAGATTCTTCCCATTAGTTCTCAATGTTTCTGGAACTTTCAATCATAACACTATTGTGAAATTTCCAGTTTCTTCATTAACTTAATAATATACTTAGACAACAATTAGAACCCTAAGAGAGATATACATAGATCTAGTCTACATGGGAAGTAGAAAAAGACAAGATCTCCTGAGTAAATTGGGAGCATGGGGACCTTGGGTAAGGGTTGAAGGTGAGGGAAGAGGGAGGAAGGGGAGCAGAGAAAAATGTAGAACTCAATAAAAATTAATAAAATAAAAAACAATATACTTTTTGTATTTTATCTTACTAACATATTGCACTACTTTTTAAAAAATGTGTTAAACTGTCTTTGAATTTCAGGTATAAATTCTACTTGAATATTTTACATAAATTTTCAATGCGCTGATGTATCCTGGCATAGCAAAAGTGCATTTTTGTGGTGTCTTTCTTTTAGTCAACTAACACTGACCTCAGAGAAAGAAATTGTTCTCTCATCTTCCATTTTTAGGAAAAACTGAAGGAATATGCTCATCACAAGTACTTTCAATTCTTCTTGACAAGTTTAGCAGATTTTCCTAGAAATGGCATTGTTTTCTTGAGGGATATTTCGGTATATTGCTTCAGTCTCTTCAGGCTTCTTCATCATAATTCATTTCAGGTATATTTTGTATTCTAGGAGTTGACATGTTTCTCTCGGGTTTCTGATTTTGTTTGTGACTGTGCATATTTTCCCACATTATTCTCTGAAATCATTTTTATTTATACAACATAGTTTATAATGACTATTCCTGAGTCACAATTTTCTGCAATCCCTCTTTATTGTTCTTTTAGATATCCAAGAGTTTGCCAATTTTCTTTCTTTTTCAAAAATACTACAGATTAGAATCATTTCTTTTTCCTATTGGACACCATATTTATAACAGATAAAATTTTAATTATTTCTTTGCTTTCTCTACTATTAAGCTTATTTTTTTCTTACTTTTCAAGGTTTTACTTGTAAATTTAGTTTGATGACTTGAGGTTTTTCTTCCTTATTATATGTGTGCTCTTATTAATTACAGTAAAAAAATTCTTTCCTTTGTGGCTTGTACTAATTTTCATAAATTTCAGCATGCTTTATTTTCATTGTTACTTTCTCAAAGTATTTTCGTTCTGCATTTTATTTATATCGTGACATACTTTCAGGTCCATTGTTTTGCTAGTACGCTGTTTAATTTTCACAGGTTTATTTTTATTTACTTTTCTGTTCTCCTCTTGCTTCCTTCACAATGCTAGGCAAAGTTTGTTCCCCCATTGTCTTCTAAGTGGAGAGGATTGAGACACAGAAATGTGTGCAGAAGCTTATTTAGCAAAGTAAATGGCTGCAGTCTTGGAGCAGATTAGAATAAGGAATATAGACAAACGTAGACAGCAACCTATTGGGTACTGTGCTGTGGTATTTAGACAGTCTTCTGAATATTTCTAAGGTATGTGGCATAGGATAGAGTGATCATTTTCTCCTCTTAATTTAGGATGGGTAAAATTTCCCTTTAGGACAACTCTTCTGATGATTCTCTAGAAAAGCCCACAAAGAGGGATGCCGCCAGCACAACGAAGCAAATTATATTATAATAATGTTGTGGTAATTTGAGTTAATATAAATAGTTTTTAGGCCTCTTAGATTCTGATACTGCAAAAAGACCTTAGTTTTCCAGAATGTGTAACTACAAAACATATTCTGATCCCTGAGAGTCACAACTGGCAAAGACCATTCTATTTCCTGGGTTTATTTTTTTTAGTTTTTATTGTTTTCATGTTTAGTTTTCTCAGCACATGTTTAGTTTTAATTTCTCTGCCATGCTTTAAAGTATTCCCCTTTGACATGCTCAATTTTTTTTTGAAGGAGAGAAAGGAGGGGGACATTTTATTTTTTATTTATTTTTATTTTTTTTATTATTCTTTTTTAATTAAAATTTCCACCTGCTCCCCGTTTCCCATTTCCCTCCCCTCCTCCCAAATATTGCCCCCTCCCCCCACTTCCCTCCCCCTATCCCCACTCCTCTTCTCCTCCCCCCACTCCATTCCCCCTCCCTCTCGATATTGAAGAGCAGTCCAAATTCCCTGCCCTGCGGGAAGACCAAGGTCCTTCTAACTACGTCCAGAAAGGTGAGCGTCTAAACAGGCTAAGCTCCCACAAAGCCAGTTCATGTATTAGGATCGAAACCTAGTGCCATTGTCCTTGGCTTCTCATCAGTCTTCATTGACCGCCATGCTCAGAGAGTCCAGTTTCAACCCATGCTTATTCAGTCCCAGACCAGCTGGCCTTGGTGGGCTCCCAATAAATCAGTTCCACTGTCACAGTGGGTGGGTGCATCCCTCGTGGTCCTGATTTTTTGCTCATGTTCTCCCTCCTTCTGCTCCTCATTTGGACCTTAAGAGCTCAGACCGTTGCTCCAAATTGAGACACTGTCTCTACCTCGATCCATCGCCAGATGAAGGTTCTAAGGTGATATGCAAGATATTCATCAGTATAGGATAGGGTCATTTCAGGCTCCCTCTCCTTAGTTGCCCAAGGTACCAGCTGGGGACATATTCCTGGACACCTGCGAACCCCTCAAGAGTCAAGTCTCTTGCCAACCCTAAGATGGCTCCCTTAGATAGGATATATACTTCGCTGCTCCCGTATCCATCCTTCCTATATCCCAACCATCCCAATCCCCCGAGCTCCTCCCATCCTCCCCTTCTCATATTTCTCATCCCATTTCCCCTTTGCCCCATGCCACCTCACCCGCAAGTTCCCAGTTTTTGCCATGCAATCTTGTCTACTTCCCCCTCTCCATGCGGATGACTATATGATTTTCTTTGGGTTCACTTTCTTATTTAACTTCTATAGGATCACACATTATATGCTTAATGTCTTTTATTTATGGCTAGAAACCGATTATGAGTGAGTACATCCCATGTTCCTCTTTTTGGGTCTGGGATACCTCACTCAGGATAGTGTTTTCTATTTCCATCCATTTGCACGCAAAATTCGACTGGGAGAAGATCTTCACCAACCCTGCAACAGACAAAGGTCTGATCACCAAAATATATAAAGAACTCAAGAAACTAAACTTTAAAATGCTAATGAACCCAATAAAAAAATGGGGCACTGATCTGAACAGAGAATTCTCAACAGAAGAAATTCAAATGGCCAAAAGACACCTAAGGTCATGCTCAACCTCCTTAGCGATAAGGGAAATGCAAATTAAAACAACTTTGAGATACCATCTTACACCTGTCAGAATGGCTAAAATCAAAAACACCAATGATAGCCTTTGTTGGAGAGGTTGTGGAGAAAGAGGCACACTCATTCATTGCTGGTGGGAATGCAAACTTGTGCAACCACTTTGGAAATCAGTGTGGCGATTTCTCAGGAAATTTGGGATCAACCTACCCCAAGATCCAGTAATACCACTATTGGGAATATACCCAAGAGATGCCACATCAAATGACAAAAGTATCTGTTCAACTATGTTCATAGCAGCATTGTTTGTAATAGCCAAAACCTGGAAACAACCTAGATGCCCTTCAATGAAGGAATGGATGAAGAAAGTGTGGAATATATACATATTAGAGACATGCTCAATTTAAAACTTTTTCATTTTATATTTTAAGTGTATGTCTGTTTTAATGTACGTCCATCTGTGCAGTATGTTTGTTGGGTGAAGGTTCAGGCCAGGAGAGGACAGCAGATGCTCTTGAGTAAGATACCTGTGAGCCTAAATGTGGGTCCTGGAAACCAAACCATGGACCAATGTAAAAACAGCCTGTATTCTTAAGCTCTGAGTCATCACTCCAGCCCCCAAGTATTCTCTTTAATGAATAACTTCCTGTCTGATCCTTACATTTTTCCATAGAATGCAGGGTGTTGGAATCTCCCTCCACTTGAAAGCTTTAAATCAATTGTTGTATTTTGGATTTATTACTATGCTTTATGGTGCATACATTATTCTGTGTTTTCTTGGTAAAAAAATTTTGCAATTATATTAATATTTTTGCTTTTGTTCTGAGTTTTTTTAAGTTAAATGAGCTTTTCATGATATTAGTATAGCTTCCCATGCTCTCTTAATTCCTAGTTTCAAATAACTTTAATTTTTTTCACATTTTTCTACATTTGTCCTCAGAATAAATTCTGAATCTTGTACGTAATATATGTCCACTGAATCCAGCTTTTCTAATCAACTCAGTGGATGTATGTACTTTGAAAAGTTTAATGAGCTTACACTTAAAGTGAATAATGATCAAGGAAGATATTTTTAGAAATTGGTCTCTTGTAAGTTTTCCATTCATTTTTTCCTATGCTACTCTGTCATGATGGTTTTAAATTACATTTTCTTCATTTATTTTTTTCTTGTAAACTGTTAAGTCTTTTTATAGAGTCTTCTATGCAAATTCAGCTTATTTTGTTTTTTTATTTCCAAAATTATCATCATCATGATTATCATTGTTGGTTTTTTGAGTCAGGGTTTCTCTGTGACATTTTTTGAGTCAAGGTTTCATTCGTGGCTGTCCAGGAAGTAGCTTTGTAGACCAGGCTGGCCTCAAACTCACAGAGATCTGCCTGATTCTGTCTCCCGATGGCTAGGATTAAAGGTATGTGCTACCAGTGCCAGGCTTTAAAATTTATTGTTTCTGTATTTTCTATCCTTTTGTTGATAACTCATTTTATTTATGACTCACTCATCTTCCTAATATCATTCATTATCATTTTATATATTTTAGTTTTTTGAACATCATAGGGCAAATATTTTTCATTTAATTAATTAATGCTATTATCTCTTTATTATGCTGCCATTTACTTACCTTGGACTACAGTAATGGTCTTGCAGGTTCTTGACTTTCTCACCTGGGTCATCTTGCCAGCTTTATTTTCCATATTTTGTCAATCATATTGTAGCTTTTTTCTCCCTTTGGGAATAGTTTCTAGAATATTGTCTTAGGTTGTATTTCTCCATTCCTTTTATACTGTGAGTTTTGTCAATATTTTGCATGTGATCAAAAAACCACTTCTATTATTTAAATGCTCACATCTGGAGCTAAAGTAAACTTCTACCAGTTTAGCTAGAGTAGTATGTAAATCTCCCAGTGTTCTCTCATCTCTTGCTTTGCTGACATCCAGTACAACTGCAGCTCTATCTTATTGAGTCCTTCTTCTGTACCTTCCAAACTCTGTTCATCAGTCCAACAGGGCTAAGAGTTAATGAAACCGACACCTTTTGCAAAAATTGAAAATGCTGGATTCAGTCTGTCTCCTGTAGTTCAGAGGACAAGCCCTGGTGTGGGAGCTTTGACATAGTTATGTTACTGTCCATGTATGGTAAAGGCTGTGAAAATGTTCACCAACATTTTCTGTCTCATTTGCTGCATTTATTTCTTGTTTCTTAGTGGTCTTGACATCTCTCAGTTGATCTCAGGAATTCTCTAGAGTTATTCTCTTCTATACATTGTTTTTTATTCTGTCTCTGTGAGATAAGTTTGTAACTCTCTAATGTGTCATCTTGCAAATACCCTTTCAGAACTAGAATTTTCAAAGTTACTGACCATGATCAAATGATGTAGTGTCCTATTCATGAATAAGTTATGTTAGTGAAATCTTCTATAGAAATGTTTATTCATTTCTGAAAATGAATTGCCAAGATTATGTTTAAAGTAGGAAATCCAAAATTATAAAACATCTAAAAACTGTGTCTTTTTAAAATATCAGGTTTTTTTTAAATATCCAATTTTAAAATTGGAGCACAACTAACAATCAGAAGGTGAAAGCTTATCAACCATGCTGAGTTGTCTTTGTTTCTAAGGACCCGCGGGTTTTACTATGAAAATAACTGCACTGCTATGGACACTGATACTTTATGTTCTAGTCAGTCAGGAGAATATCTGCTCTTACTTTTGTTGATGAGTCTTTGTGTGTAAAGTAGATTTAATTACTTGAGTTTTGTATCAATACCAACTCATCTAAAAAGGGTAAATATACTACTTGTATCTCCAGACAAATAGCAGGAAATTTCAGGATTTAAAATCAGGTAGGATGAAACTCAATTTATCCTTCTAAGTATTCCTGTCCACATCTTTCTGAACTATTTCACTTATTTAAAGAACATGCTGGTTTTTCTACATGTAAAATGAATGAGTTGAATAATTAGATCTTAATGATTATTTATGCCACCTGTCAGGGAAAACAGTAAAATTCAGCTTCTATTTTCTCAAGATTAGAATCATAAATGAAAACACCAAAGGATCTTACTTTAGAAATAATTGATTTAAAGATAGTTAGTTTATTAGATATTAAAGTTGAAAATAACTTCGTGACATCTTTTATTGGAAATAGTATTTAATGAATGTTTTCCATTGAGCTGTTCGGTTTGTCTCAATTATCTAGATAAAGCTGTATTCAGCTGTTCACAATAGACAAATATCTTCATTTTATCATTATAATTTGCAATGAAAAATATAGTTACTATTAGTTGTGGTTTCATTATATCTTAGGTACTCATCATTATAAATGTGCTAGTCTTACATATTTACTTCCTCGTTCATTTATGGTATTAATTTCATAGTGAAATAGTTCAAGGTCTTTATACTGTTATGACACTTATTCTTTATAAGTTAAGAAAATACTAAGCAATAATAATAAGAAGACATTCTCCCCCTTTCCCCCTTTTTACAGTTGAGAACAACCATAGCTACATGCTTGTGGACAGTTGTAGAATTATTTGGACTCAAATTCAGATACCAAAACTATGTTCTTTTGTCTTTATAAACTATTATTGAAATTTTATGATGTTTCAAGACAACCATAGTTGTTTATAAAGGAAACAATTTGTGATGATTTAAAATTATATTAAAAATATTTTAGAGTAAATCATAGTTATAAGAGCAATGGTTATGCTGAAACAAAAATACAAATTAAATCTAAACCTACAATGATATTTGTGTGGCTCTTTTTATAAAGGATACACTTTAGCATTCTAAAATGGATTTTTTGAATATCAATTATTAACTTCACAAAGGTCATCAGTCATCTTTTATGTTTTTCTTAAGTCTACTAGATTTTTCCAATCTATGAGCTCCAATCTCCTATGGATTACATATATCCCTCAGCTATGGATGTTGCTCAAACAATTGTATACATTTAGAACATTAAGCATTTCTTTCAATAATACTGTTCTGTAATATATTGCATGGTGACGCTGTGCAATAATTTCAAAAGGCTGGATATGTATGTACCTTGCTTTGTGTTCTGGAAACCTTCTCCATGAGGTAAGGTAAAATAGTGAATGGCCTTTTGAACTTCCATCTAAGCGTTGACCGTGTGCGGGAATTGATCTGAATCTTTCTAAAATCAAGCATAGCAGTGTTGGAGATGCTTTCCTTTAATGGACAACAATATAGAACAGATTCACATTATGTCATTTGCACTTATATGCTTAACCATGAGAAACAAAAACATTGGGCCAATTACCTACATTTTAGGCCACTGTTATTTCATTTACAAAAAGAAAGAATTAGATTATATTATTGGTTTCTTAGAATATTTATTATGATGCCCTACATATGAACTGAACATCTTAAAAAATGTTGTCTGCTGTCCATGAAGAGAGAAACAAATTTATTAAAATATAATTCGATGTTTTTTTCTTTAAACAAAGTACTATGTTACTTAAAATTAGACATTTTATTCCTGAATGTAGCTTTGAGTTGATAAAATTCTAAATAATAGAATCAACACTTTTACATAGATTACAATGAAAAATAATTGCATTTTTGCATAATCGTTGTACTGGGATATTTTAAAGATGAAATGGCTATCTGTTAAAGATAAAATATTATCAAGATTGATTATTTTGTGCTATATTTTAAAAATTGTTATTTTATGACTTTCCTTTCCTTCTACTTTTGGAGTGCAATAAAATTTTCAATTGTTTTCAAGAAATGAATGTGACTGCCGGGCTGTGGTGGCGCATGCCTTTAATCCTAGCACTCGGAAGGCAGAGGCAGGCGGATCTCTGTGAGTTCGAGACCAGCCTGGTCTACAAGAGCTAGTTCCAGGACAGGCTCCAAAGCCACAGAGAAACCCTGTCTCGAAAAACCAAAAAAAAAAAAAAAAAAAAAAAAAAAAAAAAAAAAAAAAAAAAAAAAAAAAAAAGAAATGAATATGACAATGTCAAAACACAGCAAAGATATCAGTGAGCAGATGGACTATCAAGGTAAGGTGCTGACATATGGCCCAAGAGCTGAGAAAAGGACTCCTGAAAAATCTAGAATCAATTTCTCTTTTCTTTTTTACTTCTATTTTTCAGTCTCAATTTTTTGGTAGTTTCATGTAGTATCCCAGGCTACTCTGGAACTTATTCTGAATCTCAGGTTACCCTGGAACTCATAACTGTCTTCTTGTCTTAACCTTCTGACTGCTACAATTCCACATGTAATTTGCCAGGACCTGTTTCTATCATTCCTGTGAGTGAATTTACAAAGACTGTTTTTAACAAACTGGGGACACAGAAGACTTGCCAGTACCTGAGACTGAAATATCTGCCTAAGGATGGTGGGAACACCTGGGAAGTTCTATAACAAAAATTCCTTTACAGAGATGAAAGTGACAGGTATACACAGTGACCAGGAATTTTCAGCAAATTTAGACAGGATGTCTATATACCTTCTCTAAATGAAAAAGAAAGTCAAACATTATGTCTTTGAGGGGTTTACTGAAGGTATTCTGAGGTTTTACAGGCTTGTTTGCTACCTGAGAGCCTCTGTAAGGGAATGGGCAATTACTTAATGACTCAATATTGATGCTGTTCTCACACTTGTTTTAGAATCTGGAAAACAAATATCCCCAAAGCAGCTATTAATATTTTGGTCTGGTATTCCAGTTTGGCATGATAGGGTAGATACGTGGGGATGTGATTTCAAAATTTTTAAAGAGTATATTAATTATATATATAATATATTTAATATATATTAAATATATATGATATATATTTTAAAGAGTATAATATATTTTCCTTTCCATTCCCTCCCTCTGAACCCTAATATGTGTTTTCCTTGATCTCTTTTATATACAAAGAATATTTCTATTAATTGTTATAATATGTAATTTATATATACATATATGTTTTTATATATGTATAACACACAAAAATCCTACTCAGTCCATATTTTATTGATATTCATGGCTGACAAACTGGTATTGTATCACGCTGTTGCTAAAGACGTCGTGTAGTTCTGACGCCATACTTAGAGGATCCAAACTGGATCTGTCCAGAATTCTTCTCCCTCAGTACTAGCTTTCCTGACAAAAAATGGTGCCTCACAAGCTTCCAAGGAAGGTAGCAGCCCATAGTCCTACCTAGCTATGATACCTATGATTAAAAACAGCAACCATGATAACTCTAAGAAATGGCAGAACTTGCAGAAATGGCGAGCATATCTTGGCAGTAACTAATGGCTCTCTAATTCGAGAAGTCTGATTCATCAAGTTTCTATCACTCTTAATGAATGTGTAGTGCCAGCTTGGTGGCTCACAAACATTTGGAAGTTAGGCATACTTTTCTGATATTTAGCTAAATGAACTATAGTTATTAATAGTTATTTTTCTTTTTACATCAGTGAGATTTTAAAAGAAAAGGTGTGGTAAACACTGAATCCAGCGCTTCTCCCTTCCATTAAAAATAAATTTTAATCTCTTTGAGGTCTTAAATATGTTGACATAATTTCTCCTTTCCTAATTGTTACCAGATATTTTCAGCACATGATCATAGAATTAGAATCAAGTGAGAGAGAGACATTCTGTCCACGGTTTCAATGACTGAAATGACAAAATTATTTCCATACAAGGAAGATAAAGTTTGTTTTTTGCTTTCATTTCCTCAAAAGTTTATAGTGAATATTTATGATTATGTAAGGTATCCGAGGAAAACAGGAAATGTAGATTTCTCCCATCATGAGAGGTATTAACGAAATATGCTATCAAAACACTATTAACAAATAAAATTTATCAAATGACATTTTGCATATATAGTTGTGCTCATAGTGTATACATGTCTTTTTGTGTAAGAGAAAAAGAAACAGAGAGACGTAGCAAGAGAGAGAGAGAGAGAGAGAGAGAGAGAGAGACATAGAGAGAGAGAGAGAGAGAGAGACAGAGAGAGAGAGACAGAGAGAGAGAGATTGCTTACAAGTCAAGACACATATATAGAATTCAGAAACCAACTTGGTGGAATAACCTTTCTCCTTTTACTCACCCCTGTCCCAGTCAAATTTTATTTTTTTAATTTTTTATTGATTTTTATTGAGCTCTACATTTTTCTCTGCTCCCCTCCCTGTTTCTCCCCTCCCCACTTCAACCTTCCCACAAGGTCCCCATGCTCCCAATTTACTCAGATCTTGTCTTTTTCTACTTCCTATGTAGATTAGATCTATGTAAGTCTCTTTTAGTGTCCTCATTGTTGTCTAGAGTCTATGTGATTGTGATTTGTGGGCTGGTTTTCTTTGCTTTATGCTTTAAAACCACTTATGAGGGAGTACATGTGATAACTGTCTTTCTGTGTCTGGGTTACCTCACTCATAATGTTTTCTAGTTCTACTCATTTGCCTGCAAAATTAAAGATGTTTCCTTTTTTTTTTTTTTTTTTTTCTGTGTAGTACCCATTGTGTAAATGTACCACATTTTCCTTATCCATTCTTCGACAGAGGGGAGTTTAGGTTGTTTCCAGGTTCTGGCTATGCCAAACAATGCTGCTGTGAACATAGTTGAGCGCATGCCCTTGTGACATGATTCAGCATTTTTTTTTTTGGATATATACCCAAAAGTGATATTGCTGGGTCTTGAGGAAGGTTGTTTCCTAATTTTCTGAGAAATTGCCACACTGACATCCAAAGGGGTTGTACCAATTTGCATTCCCACCAGCAATGCAGAAGTGTTCCGTTTATCCCACAACCTCTCCAGCATAAGTTGTCATCAGTGTTTTTGATTTTACCCATTCTTACAGGTGTAAGATGGAATCTCAGAGATTTTTGATTTGCATTTCTCTGATGACTCAGGATGTTGAACATTTCCTTTAGTGTCTTTCAGCCATTTTAGATCCCTCTATTGAGAGTTCTCTGTTTAGTTCTTTACTTTTTTTTATTGGATTATTTGGTCTTTTGATGACCAATGTCTTGAGTTCTTTGTATATGTTGGAGATCAGACGTGTCTGATGTGGGGTTAGTGAAGATCTTTTCCCATTCTGTAGGCTGTTGTTTTGTCTTGTTGACTGTGTCCTTTGCTTTACAGAAGCTTTTCAGTTTCAGGAGGTCCCATTTATTAAATGTTTCTCTCAGTGTCTGTGCTACTGGGGTTATATTTAGGAAGGAACCACCTGGGCCAATAAGTTCAATTGTACTTCCCACTTTTTTTTCTATAACGTTCAGTGTGGCTGGCTTTATGTTGAGGTCTTTGATCCATTTCGACTTGAGTTTTGTGCATGGTGATAGATATGGGTCTATTTTCATTCTTCTATATATTGATATCCAGTTATGCCAGCACTACTTGTAAAATAAGCTTTCTTTTTTTCCATTTGATATTTTTTGCTTCTTTTTAAAAAATCAGGTTTTCGAAGGTGTGTGGATTAATATCTGTGTCTTTAATTTGGTTCCATTTGTCCTCCTGTCTATTTTAATGCCATTAGCAGGCTGCTTTCACTACTGTAGCTCTGTAGTAAGTTTGACATCAGGGATATCAGGGATTGTGATGCCTCCAGAAGTTCTGCCTATCCTGTTTTTTTTTTTGTTTGTTTGTTTGTTTTTTGGGTTTTTTTGTTTTGTTTTTTGTTTTCTTTTCTTTTCTTTTCTTTTTTTTTTTTTTTTTTTTTTTTGCTTTTCCTTAAGAAGTTGCGTACCATTCTTTCGAGGTCTGTGAAGAATTTTGCTGGGATTTTAATTCTCCTTTTACCTTTAAGTGGGTTCCAGAAAATGAACTCAGGCTCTCAGGCTGCATAGTAAGAGCTTTAACCCTTTGAATATTAAGGTCTCTATTGAAGTCTCAGTTGTCTTCTTAGATCATCCTTTCATTTCTCCATTGATGCAAGATCTCTTGAATTGAACCAGGAGCTTGTTGCTTTAGCTAGCCATCTCTTTCTGCCTCTGTCTCATAAAAAATCATGAAGGAGCTGCTGTGCCCAATTGGCTTTTATGTGGTTTGGGGACATATAAACAAACATAAACATGGGAATATGTTCAGCAGTGAAATGAAAATGAAAATATATTGAGATAACAATCATATATTTATAAAAATGTGTAACAACAAATGTTAGCGAGAATGTGGATCAAAAGGAATCCCTTTATATTGTACTTAGAAATTAACAAATCTAGCTATGACCCCAGGTCAACATATCACAGAGATACTTGAATATCAATATTGATGACAGAATATTCATGATAGTATTGAGCCAACCTACATATCCAACAAGAGAGAAGTAGGCAAAGAAATGTGGTATATATAACCAATGGATTTTTTTCTACCATAAAGAAAAATGAGGCTAATTTACTTTCAGGAAAATGTGTTGTGAGCAACTGGGATGATTGTACTAAGCGATTTAAGGTACTCTCAGGAAGACAAGTGTCATGTTTTATCTCACTGAAGGTTCTTATATATTATATAGGTAAATAAAGTCATACATGTGTATTGCACATGAAGGTAGAAGATGAAGATCTAAGGGACCATAGTTGTGGAGTGGTGGATAGCTATGGATGAACATGCTCAACACACGATGCTTTATGGAATTGTTCTGATGGCTCATGGAGACATCCTATTTCTGTCGACTTATTCTCAGATAATGGTTAGTGAGGAAGAAACATTTTCTTCAAGTGGTGCTCATTGATAATGTACACATGTTTCTGTAAGAAAATTCTCTGTATTCCTGTAAGCAATTCTAAGAAGGCTCATTTAGTCTTGAACACATGCTCATTTTCTCTCACATATACATGAACACTCTCTCACATACACATGCACACACACACACATGATGAAAGAAAAGGTAGAAATGGGAATGGTTGCAAATTGGAAAATGATTAACAGGTTGGGAGTAAGGAAAGAAGGGTCTTATGTGTTGTAATACGAGCAGCAGGGCTGCGTCCCCGGCACCCAGCCACCCACATGGCTAGCTTATGCCCCAAAATAATTACACGGAAACTGTATTCTTTTAAACACTGCCTGGCTCATTAGTTCCGGCCTCTCATTGGCTAGCTCTTACATATTGATCTAACCCATTTCTAATATTCTGTGTAGCCCCACGAGCTGGCTTACCAGGGAGGATCTTAACCTGCGTCTGTCTGGAGTGGGAGAATCATGGCGACTCACTCACTCGGCTTCTTTCTCCCAGCATTCTGTCTGTTTACTCCACCCATCTAAGGGCTGGCCTATAAATGGGCCAAGGCAGTTTCTTTATTAAATGAAAGTAATTCCTCCATCACTTATGTGTTAGACTGAAAAATTATCAATATATATTAGTTATTCATATGAAAATGTTGTAATGAATCCCATTAGTGTTTATAATTAGCATGTTTATATAAACCACTAAAATAAAATAAAACTGTCCTCATGTTTATAATCATAGACAATGATTTTTTTAAGAAAAAAATCTGGAAATTTTATAAATCATTTAGAGAAATCAACTAAGATGTTGTCTTACTTGAAACCTCTAGTTATTATTTCTTTCAACAAATTTTAATTATTATTTATGCTCTAAAATATATGTAACTAATTTTCCACAGTCTTCCAATGTGCATTTTTCTAATATTTATTTTTTGCTTTATATGTGTGAATGTGTTAGTTAAAAGGGCTTCTATACCAACAATTACACTTGACTGAGAAAGTTGTTTATCTCATATCTTGAGAGTAGAGAGGGAGATAGACAGAGGAATATCAACAATAAAATGTCCATGAATTGCATTTCTTTTTACTTCAAGAGAAGGGACTACCGAGTTAGTAGGGTTGATATCCTGCATAAGTAATGACAGTTGCTTCTTTTGAAGTGTTTTGGTTGTGTACTAACCTAGGTTATTTGAGTGATTTGGGGAGAATACCATACACCTTTGCTGATTATCTCAGATTTGTTTGCCACACAGTTCAAGACTTTAGAAGACACATGTATAAATTTCCTTAAGCAAGTACAAAAGGCAGTAAAAGCAGACATTTCAATAATGCACTGTATTTATTAAGGTGGATACTACAGTTGGGATAGTCTATGGATAAAAATGTTTCTGTGTTGATTTAGATTTGTGTTAGCAACTGAGCTGCATAAATTTAGCTTTCATGGCATGTTATAATAGATTTTTTTCTTTATCTGAATATAAATGTTATAAAAGACACAAAGCTGTTTTCTCAACTTTATGCTTGTGATGTCAGGCTTATCAGAAAAGCTGGTTTGACTCAGGCAAATTGAAGCAGAAAATGCTGCCCTACAGAGTAATATCTCTTTTCTCCATTTTTGGCTTTCATTCTGTTGTCAGCATCTATGACAAGAAAGAGATGTGTTGTCCCCTGATTGAAGGGCCGGTCTTTGTGGAAGTCCCATCTTTTGTTAGAGGGTAGCACTAGGCCAAATTGATAGAGAACACCATTATCCCTTGGTAATCAGAAGATCATGTTTCCCAGATCATTTTCTTGTCTTTCTTCTCCCAAACTCTTGGGTTGGATCCGGAAAAAGGCGGAGGTGCTGAATTACTGTATTTGTTATCATGCAGATTTGTAACCGAACCCACATTCTCCTTCATTATTTTATCAAGTCATCAGGGCTAATTGACAGCAAGCCTTTATGTCTAGATTTGTTCCCATTAGAAGCCCTTGTGTCCTTGACTACACAGGTAAGGAAAGAACTTTAATTACTGCTGTAATGAGATGTGGCTGAAGCAGCTGTGCTTTGGTTTAACCAAAAGTGAAGCTTTCTGAAACATGGATAGGGATGCTGTCCCTGCATTACTTGTGAGCAAATGCACTGTGGATAGGAAGAGAATAACCACAGTCTATATTACAGCCCTTCAACTCTTTAAGCAAAGGTATTTTCTTCTTTTATAGATTATTTTTATAGCATGTGTTACAAGAGCAACAAAATGATGTTTTATTTTTTTATTATTTATTGTAATTGTGCAGTATTAAATAAAAACACTATAAAACGTACACAGGACAGCTTTGAAATATCTGTAATCTATTCTACCACAAAATCCAAAGACAAAGAAATACATTTTAATGTGGTAAAAAAAATGAGCATAGGTTGTGTTATAGCTTTAGTTTCTGGTTAAGGAACACATTTAGATAATTATGAAGTGATGAAAATTGTGTTTTTACTATATTATTGAGTCCACCAAAAATTTTCCACAGTAACTAGGAAAATTAACCAAATTATGAATTTATTTTTTAAAAAATATTATTTTACCAACTAAACATTCCTCTGTCAGAACTTAAGAGGCATTTGTGTATTGTGGTCTATAATATCATATAGCAATTAGTAATTGTTCATTTCTCCATGTTTCTTCTCTATTGTTTACATATTTATGCATATATGTTCAGGTTTAGATAAGGAGTATTTTCCTGAGGTTCATGTGTTCAAGGCTTAGGCCCCAGCAGATGCCAGATCCCTGACAGGTGGTTGGGATCTTACCCAGGAATGAGTTAATTCAAAGCAATATTTGAAATTTGATGACATTATTGAAATTTGATGGGACGATAGTCTACTGGAGAGGAAGCTGATTACCATAAATGCATTATTTCCAGATGGAGCTATCCTGAGCTTTGCTTAATCTCTGCTTCCCATCTGTTCAGGTGCAAATGGCTTTCGCCTCCTTATTTTAGCCCCAATATTTTGCTTTGCAATGACCCAGAATTAATAGAGCTATATGGCCATGTATAGAAACCTCTGAAATGATGAGTCAGAATTAAATGCACATATCCCACCACCATTATCAGATCACCAGATCTCTCTTATTAGCGAAGGTCATTATATTTAGAAAGCTAGTTCCTAATATGACTAACTAACAATTAGAGCACATAAACATTTGTTACAGTAAGATTTAACAAATGGAGTTCAAGATCAGTTCCCAAGATGACTGACTTCATGTTGATGACATTGAAGGATATAGACTGGGTGAACAGCCAGAGTCTTTTCATATGAATGCCTGTACATCTTCATATGTGGTTTCTTCCTGTGAGCAATTTCTCCCACACATGGGTATCCTGCCTATAATGTGTACAAGAATATAACTAAGCAAACGTGTAGATGAAAGTTTTTGTCCCACATTGTCCCACTGCCATTAATCCCAACAAAACACACAGAGGCTTATATTAATTATAAAGTATTTGACCTTTTATCTCAGGCTTATTACTAACTGGTTCTTACAACTTAAATTAACCCATAATTCTTGTCTATGTTTAGCCATGTGGCTTGCTACTTTTTATTTTTCTTCCTCTGCATCTGGGTGGTGACTACAGACTGAGCCTTCTCTCTACCCAGAATTCTCCTAATCTGGTCTCTCCACCTGTACTTCCTGCCTGGCTAATGGCCAATTAGCATTTTATTAAACCTATACAAATGGCAAATCTTTACAGTATGCAAGAGTATCCCACAGCACTTCTTTTTTTTTTCTTTTCAAAATAAGCAATTGGAATCTATTCTTAATTTAACTTTTTTTTTCCTGACCATTATCCATAACAACTTATAACCAACCTTGTAAACAAAGACAAACATCCATAATCTGTTTTATGGAGAAGAAAGCATAGTTTTTTAGGCTACTTCCTGCTGATTGGGGGTGCTTCTGATCTTATGGGGACCCAAAGACAATTTAGGATTAATGTCAAGTCCAAACTGGAGTATGCTGTGAGGCTGGCTTTTCTTAGCCATAAATCTTGAGGCTGTTGTGGATGTAGTCCCCAGGAGAAACTGCATCAGAGGTACTCTGAAACTTTGGATCATCTGAGCCATCTGCTCCTATCCTGAAATTTTTCAGGGGATCTTCCTTGATCAAATATAAATTTTCTTAACCCAGAAAAAATCCAAAGCCTCTCATTTCTTGTTGAAACAAACAAACAAAAACAAAAACAAAAAAAAAGCTCCTCTTATTCGAAGAAACATATGTTTTGACTTAAATTTTGAAGTCAAGGCACTTCCAAAATATATAGGTTGGATTAATCCAACAGCATTAATATTCAAATGGATTTTAACAGCTGTTTCTCCTTCCTTAGCAGTCAAAATTCAAAGACAATATAATAACATATTTTATTCAGATTTTCTGTGTATTTTCCATCTTTTAGTCGCTTTTTTACTCTCTTTTATTCTTATTTTTAACTTTTTTTTTAAAAACATGGTTTCTCTGTGTATTTTTATCTGTCCTGGAACTCATTCTGCAAATTAAGCTGTCCTTAAATTCACAGAGATATGCTTACCTAGGCATTCTAAGTGCTAGGATTAAAGGTGTGTGCCACCACACTCAAATAACTCTATTTCTTTCTTCTTTTTTTTTAAAGACTTTCTATACCCTTTTTCTTTTTTCTCCCAAACATTAGTATATTTTTAAAAACAATGTAAACTGTTTAGAGATTATTTTTATTTAAATTTGTTTTTACTATATACCTCATTTTTTCTGATCATATGAGTCTTTAATTTGCTAAGCAATATTGCTAGGATTAAAGCAGCGGTTTTGGCAGGTAGATCTGCCCTACTTCTTGGCTCCCTGAGAGTCTAACTTCATGGCCGAAGTACTGGCAGAAGTTACACTTTCGCCACAACTCTGTGGAGTGCCTAGGTCCATGCTACCAGTAAGAAGGATGCTGGAGACTGTTCATAAATAACATTAAAGTATTTGGGGACAGAGTCTCTTAAAAGAGCTGTGAGGTTTTTGCTGCTAACTCTAAGTCAGGAAGCCTCTCTTAAAGGAACAATGCTTCTGCTCACCTCTAACAAACAGAGTCCACCTAAAACAGTGCTGCTACTAAGAAGCCGTGATCGACTTTGTTCTTTTGTCTGTCTAGAATTCTTTTTAAATTAATTAATTAAAAAACTTTCTCAGGCTTTATATGGAAATTCTTTCCAAATGTTTGGGTGCCCTTTGTAGGTGGAAGTTTCTGTCTCTCCTGGTCCTGCACTACTAATCTTGGTGAGTTTTAATATTTAAATAAGAATTTCGGTATTCAAATTCTAGAATATAAATATTGCAGAAATAAGTTTAAAATTATAAATTTGAAAGCATTTACAATACTAATTTATTGTCCTTGAATCTCAAAGAGTAACATGCTAAGAATCAGAAAAAAAACTCAGAAACTTGGAGTTTTTTCCACTGTCTATTATTAAAAAATTGTATCATTGATGACTCATCATTTTGATAAATTGATTTAAAAAAAAAGGCAGTGGAAGTTAATAGTCTCTAAACATCAAGACATGGAACTAGGAAACCTGAATTTCCATTGAATTCTGGAGATCACAAAATCATAGTACATTCCCTTGTATTAAAGGGAAGACAACTGACCGTCTTTAAAGTGTGGATAATCCAAGAAACTCAGCGCATGAATGTCTATTGACCTATGAACTACAAATTATCCCACCTTGTCACAAAACAATATCAAAAAGGTCAAACAAAAGTTATAATATATACTGTTTGAAAGAGGAAAGGTCAGAAAACTATGAGCATCTAGTAGCTTATGGTATCTCAGAAATCCAGAATCCAGTCAAACACACATAGTGATGCTCTTGACAAAAGCTTAACTTAGTACCTGGTGAGCACTCTACTGGAATTCTGGTATGGCCCACTGAGTCTCTTCAATCCCATGATGTCAGAATATGTTAGCTGAGAAATAGCTGTGTTCTTCCTGTCCATGGAACATGGGGCTGCAAAGCCTTGAATTATTCTCAAATTGTTACGTAGCCCCAACTGTTCTTTTTCTTGATAAGGTCAGACATACAAAATACCTTCAAAATTTGGGATGGTTTTCTTTCTTCTCTTTTATCTAATCACTCCCTTTTGTGTTCTCCATTACATGTTGAATATTCATCATTATGCCTTCATGTACTTAAGATTTTCCTGGTTTATATTTTTCTTTTTTTTTAAAGAACTTTTGCCTTTTATTCCCAGGTTTGTGCATAGTTTATTAGTTTTATATTAAATTTTTTATATTGAATTTTTAAGTATTTTTTTAAATTTCAAAGATCTCTGAAACATCTTAATTTTTATTTTTTGAGACTTTTTTTGTTCTTCCAGGTACAGTTAGCATAATTTCAAGTCTCTATGTAGTTGTAATTTTTTATATATTCCCTTTTATTCCTCAGTTATTGCTACTTCCCTGGGGTAAGAGACCGTGTTTCAAGTACTCCTTTAAGAACCGAAACTACTATATTTTACTACTAGTCATAGTTATAGGATTCAAAATTAACCTGAATTTTCCTGGCAATTAAAAATAGACCTTCTCTAACACTGTATATGTAACTTGATTATTCCTAGTAAGTTTCTTTTATACAGAGATAATGAAAGCATTTGGGGAAATTGTATGATAGAAACACAGTGGAAAACACAGGTGAGAAGTTTTGGTCTTTACTTTATGAGTCCGTATCAGCAGTCTGCTTTTGGCAGATGATATACTCAGGTAAGTTTTCAGGGAGTATGTGAATTAATAGCCAGCAATACTCCAGGGGGAATTCACTAGAGCCATAGTTTTCTATCCTTTACCTGAATAACAATTACCTGGACGCTTTGATACTGCATGGTATTCTTGCCAACTCTAGAGTGTTTAGACTCAGTATGGCTGGACAGTCTTAAGTATTTGCCCTTGTCATCTGCCGACTGCTGATGTTACTGAGACACATTTGACAATCAACACTAAAGAGACTATCAATTAAATTCAAATGCATATACAACCCATTTTCTATGTGATTTTATGTAGTCTTTCTTTAATCTGATCCTACCCAGAAGTCATGGCCTCAAAGCAGTAATAGCTTCAGTTTTGCTTACTAGAATTTTATTTGGGGTGACTTGGTGGTGACAACATTTCTCTAGTTCTCCAAGTATTTGCTGAAACATGTTGAAGGCTGGAGACTAGTATAGTAATTTCCCCATTTTCTTGTGTCTGTTGTTAAAGGCCTTCTTTGGGGTTGTTGGCTAGAATGGTATATTTTCTCCATTTGACCTGTGATTCCTCAGTACACTGTGGTATATTTAAAGGTTAATCATTCCAGGCAGTTTGATAGAGGCATGTTCCTTTCACTGGCCTAACTTTCAAAGCCACAGAAGTCACTTCTGCTGCACTTTCTTCTGTGTGTAGCTGCAGACTTCTATGTAAATTAAAGGAAAGACATTGAATCACCATTTCTTTTGAGTGCATGGGTACACAGCTAGGTGAGACAAGAAATATAACAACAATCATTCTTAAAATGTTTCATAGACTCAAATATTTTATAAAGAGTAATTTTAAAATGCAATCACAACTTTTTTGAAGAAAATCTCCCTTGTAGTAGCAATCTTGAATTTGATATTTTGAATCATGCCACACCATTAAGATAAACTGTGCCATATTTTCTTGGAAAAATTTTCTCATTGTTGTTTCTCATTCTCATTTGATCAATGAGAAACAAATCATTTGCCTTTAATTTATACCTATCACAATGAAGAGTGAAAAGTAGAGTAACTACTAGCTGTTCTAAAGATGCATACATGGGATGAATGTAGTCTCAATTATTGCAAAATTCAAAAGCTCATCTATTTATATCTTCACTTTTATTGATTAAGCCTTGGTAATATTCCTTGGAAGTAACTAACCAAAAGATTTTTTCTCTGTCTTTTGGGAATGGGATTTCATTCTCTGAGTTACCCTTTGATTTTTCCAAAGAATAATGACGGTTTACAATGTTTAATTACTTTTCTCATTGTTGCAACAAAACACCTTACATCAACCTTGTAAGAGAAGAGACCTATTTTGGCTCAAGTTTTCAGAGGATTTAGGCCATAGTGGGTTAGCTTTATGTGCTTAGACAAAACATTATGTATTGTGAGAAGTTCTTTCTTGGAGAGATATAAACAGTATCTACTACCTCCTCATAGGGGCCCCAACAATAACTAAAGTACAGCTCCACAGTTCACCCAAGGGAAAAAAAAACAAGTTTATTAGGATAACTTATAGAGCATGCTGAGGGGTTATTGGCCACAGAAGAGGTGACATCAAAGCTGCCACACCACAAAGTCTGCATCCAGCATAGATGATGTTTCCCCATGGGACCATAGATAGAATTTTTCTTCAGTACACCTCCCGCAGACTACATTCATACAGCAGTATTCCACCAGAACAAATGGCTGGGAACGGCAACGAGAAACGCATATGAAAATACAATGGCTCACTCTACTCACTACTTTTTTTAGTTTATTTATTTTTTCTAATACACTAGTTTTTATTTTATTTATTTATTTACTTATTTATTTATTAAAGATTTCTGTCTCCTCCCCGCCGAGGCCTCCCATTTCCCTCCCACTCCCCCTCACCCAATCAACTCCCCCTCCCTCAGCAGCCCGAAGAGCAGTCAGGGTTCCCAAGGATCTCCCACCTCCTTCCAGGTCTAGTAAGGTGAGCATCCAAACTGCCTAGGCTCCCACAAAGCCAGTACGTGCAGTAGAATCAAAACCCAGTGCCATTGTTCTTGACTTCTCAGCAGCCCTCATTGTCCTCTATGTTCAGCAGTCCGGTTTTATCCCATGCTTTTTTTAGACCCATTCCAGCTGGCCTTGGTGAGTTCCCAATAGAACATCCCCATTGTCTCAGTGTGTGGGTGCACCCCTTGCAGTCCTGAGTTCCTTGCTCGTGCTCTCTCTCCTTCTGCTCCTCCTTTGGGCCTTGGGATTTCAGTCCAGTGCTCCAATGTGGGACTCTGTCTCTGTCTCCTTTCATTGCCTGATGAAGGTTAATATCCAGGAGGATAACTATTTTTTTAAAAAACAATCTTTTCTCATTTTACTAATCTCAGGTCCATCTCCCTCCCCTCCTCAAAATTTCTCCCATCTTCCACCCATCCCACCCCTCATCCACTTCTCAGAAAGTGTAAGGCTTCCAATAGAGAATTAACCAAGTCTGCCTCATCACTTTGAGGCAGGACCAAGGCCTTCCCCTCTATATCTCTGTTGAGCAGAGTGTTTCCACAAAGAGAATGGGCTCCAAAAAACCAGTTAAAGCACTAAGGAAAAATCCTGTTCCCACTGCCAGTGACCCCACAGATTTCCCAGTCTTTTTTGAGGGAATGTCAACAATCTGAGGAGACTTCCCATTTCATAATGTCTGGGAAGCGAAGAGAGGGATAGAAAATGACCAGGGACAAAATTGCATACAAGAAAGCAAATTGTGCTCTATTTCTTTCAACCAGTTGCCATGTCCCAAAGTTTCTAGAACCTTCCAGAGAAGTGTTACCAAGTTATTTATAATCAAACATTCAACACAAAGACCTGTTGGGGGACATTTTATAGTCAAACCTCATTGCAACAGAGATAGTCATCAGACCACATTTTCTTTAGCAACATCATTGTCTGTTTTGAACAGCAGTGCAAATGTACTCCAAACCATAAAATTCTCATAAAATGCAGTATTAGTTTTTGGATGCTGCTTATTTAACAATGCCAAGCCCATTATGATTTTAGAGTTAAGTCTTTCATGTGTGACTTTTAGCTTTCTGATAATCCTTAATTTTTAGCTTTATTGTTTTATGGAGATCTGATTGGTTTTTAGAAGAATTCAGCTGACTGAGCAGGCTTTATATCTTCTGAAAGCATTAAAAATGTTTCCATATTCCCTTCTGATTTTTTGTGTTTGTTTAGGTAGGAAGGTAGGAATCATTCCTACCCTGATTTTTTTATGTTTATCTTGAAGGGTTATTTGTTATTGTTATTTTAGAGTCTCAGCCACCAATGGGAAATACTTGTACTTTTGAACTAAAACTTGACTGCTTTATGTCACTTTTAAATTTCATTTGAAGACTCAGTAAAGTCTTCGGGGCTGACCTACTTCTTTTCAGTGATATCATCAAAGTCAGTGAAATGAAATAGGTGTCTATTCCACTCATTTCATTTTCCTGTCACATGTGTTCTATAGCCCCATTCACTTCCTTAACATCTTCCTCTTTTCTTGTGCCCCCCTTTCTAGTTTCGTGAACTTCACCCATGCTCAATCCCACAGATATGCATACATACATCTTAAAAGCTAGGATCAAGTCATTACAAAACAATCTCCTATTGGCAAATGATGATCTATTTTAAAATCCCTTCAATTAGCTTTATTTATCTATCATCCGTCTACCAAGTAAATTTGAAAAAAAAAAAAAGCTATCTGTATGGTTCAGCAGTTGGGTATGGTCCTAATTGAAGCACCAATAAATGAATGTAGCGGTCAAATGTTTAAAGTGCACACCCACATGATCTGAAAATAGGAAATCATCCTAACAACTTTTTAAAAACTTGTCCAGCTCCCTGGCCTCAAAACAATGTGATATATATATAGCACATCTAAATAATAAAATGAACTGTCAATATGTATGTGGACCAAATTGAGTTACTTTAAACAAACATAAATTTCATTTTACTTGGCCTTTTTCCTTTGTGAGGTCTTCAATGAACCCGCTTATCTGTGCCATTTAGCATCAGATGGACACAAGTCAGGAGATGAGCTAAGCTGAACACAAACTCAGCCTTGGACCTTCCAGTCCATCCTGCTATCAACTAAGCATGTCTCTGGCTGGTGACTGGAGGACCTTCTCCCATATGTCCTGTTCATGTGGCGTGGGATTCTTTCCATTGAGTCAGATTCTCTGAATAAGAAAATAAATCAAGCTAGGCTAAATTCATAACTTTAAAATCTGAGCTCCAAAACTGCTTGTCATCATCATCTCCGTACTCTGTAAATCTATAGTAAAAGACGAAGGCACATTTTGTGAGGAGTGGGTAGTAAAACGTTGGAGACTGTGAAACATCCCTGGGAAATCTCACTGTGATCCAGCTTTGTATTTTTATCCCTAGATATGCTTTTATGTGCTCTGTAGTTCATAATTTCATGTGATTTTTTACTTTCACATCATGTAAAATTCTTTATTTCTTTTGTGGATGTGAATTTTGAGCATGGAACTGTTACATCTCTTATTGGTGCTGCACTGGGGCCCATAAGAAAAATTTAAAAAAATCTAATACATCAAATGATTTTTTTGCTTTAGTTAGTTTGGTTGTAGAATACTGTCAATCATAGTTGAATTCATGTATATGATTCATTAGATACTTAACATACTCTTAATTGTATGACACATGATAATTAGATATTTGTGTTAAGTATAATGTGTTATTTCAAAGCACATGAATATAATGTACAGACCAAATTAAAGCCCTAATGTTTCCATTCACTCACTATTTATTTAAATTTAAAGACTTTGAATTCCTGGCATAGTGTTAACCTAAAATTCATAAGTAATTGTGAGCCATAGTCACTGCTGCAGTACACTACACCTTAACTTATTTTCCTTATTTACCTTTTGAACTTATTTTCCTACTTACTTCTACTTTTCTTTTATCCATTCTTTTTAGCTTCTAATCATCATATTCTTGGTTTGGTTGATTACTTATGCAATAATCATTACCCCATCACTATTCACTAGCTTTCATGTACAAAAGAGAACATATAGAATTTATTTTTCTGCCTCAGATTCAACATAATGACCTTCAATTTAATTTCTTTTGCTGCGAGCAATTGAAGAATATTTTTTATAGATAAATTATATTCCATTTTGTATATATCAATATATCAATTTTTGTTTTTTAATTCATTCATGGTCATCTGTGTTGATTCCACATCTTAACTATTGTGAATAGTGGAGAATTAATCATATGTATGCAGGTGTCTTCTTAGCATGTTTATATCATTTCCTTCAGCTATATACGCAGACATAGGATAGCTGCGTCATATATAGCTCTATTTTTACTTTTTGGGAAACTTCCATATTATTAACTAACATTATTATCTTATAACTAACACAATATTAATGACTATGATAAATGTCATGACTAAGAATGAGGTATAAAATTTTTTCCTATACATGCTCTCTAGAACTGGTTTTTCCTTTGGTACTACTGAATTCAATCAGCATACAATGTTATTGACTGTAACATTATAATTTAATTTTTCTTTATTTTCAAGAATTGCATATATGTATACAATGAATTAAGATCGTATTTACTCTAAAATTTTCACCTTCCACTCCTCCTTAAAACTTAATTTTTTTAATATGATGATGATTATAGATAGATAGATAGATAGATAGATAGATAGATAGATAGATAGATAGATAGGCAATAGATATGAATATAGATATCTCCAGCTAAGCTCAGTTAGTACTTAACTAGGTAGTTATAAACTAGTGCTGGAGAATTTAGCTAGTGTTCACAATTCTAATAAAGATGATTCTCCCTCCCTCAGTAATAGCAGATCAGGAAAGGGTGAAGCCTGTAAATCATTTGATCCATTTCTGACAGAGTTTGAATGATTGTGTATGTCTTGTGTAGGCAACCACACATGTACATGTAGTAAGGTCATGAGTGTCAGAATTTCACAACACCCCTCATTGGCTTCTGGCTCTTATTTTTTTTTCCTGTAACCTCTTCAATGATATCTGAGCCTTGATGGTTGTGGTGCTGGGAGATTGACTTAGAGGTTCCGTTAATAGTGAGTACCCAGTGTCTTATTTTCAGTATTTTGACCAAGATGCAAATTTCTCTTGACTACTGTTAACTGTGAAAAAGAAACTTCTCTAACCAATTTTGAGAAAAGCACAGGGTTGACTGTGAGATGGTATAAAGTACTTTGGAGATTCCTGGAGGTTTCTAAAAAAATCTAGAAACTGAAATGGCACATATTCCAGCTCTACCACTCCTGGGCATATACTCAATGGGTTTAGTATCCCACCACAGAGACAGTAGTGGACCCGTGTTAATTTAGATTCTGTTCTCAATAACTTGAAATGGAATCAATCTAGATGTTCATCAACAGATGAATTGATATGGAAAATGTGTTGGTACCTATAAGAGATGAAATATTGCTTAGCTTTAAAGAAAAATAAAATCATAAAATTTGCAGGAAAATGATTGAACTGGAAAAAATATATACTGGGTAATTCAGGCCAAGAAAGACAAATGTTCTGTGTTCCCTCTAATATGGAGATCTGAGATTTTAATTTTTTGTTTTCTACATTTAGTTTGAAGTAAAAGAGGAAGCCAGGAAATTAGAAGAAGTATCTTTTGGGAGTGCATGCTAAGAGAGGAGCTTGGTAGATTATAGGTGAAGCAGTGGAAAGTTGAAAAACTGTGAGTTTTTAAGGATAGGGTGAGCTATGGGGCTGGAAAAGAAGAGAAAACAGTGAGTGAATTAACCAAACTAAGGTTGCATACACAAACCTTATTCAAACTCAGCAAGCTAATTTAAAATAAAACTTAAAAACAAAGAATTTGAGAAAAGAGTTCTCCTGCACTAGTGGACAATATTGCTCCTGGAACGCATGGGTTACTAAGTGAAAAATCAGAGATGGAAGTCTGGGATTCCTTCCGATGAGTTATTGTTCAAGAAGGTCCCAGGGGTCTGAAAAACAACACATGTTATTGTCATTGCCCTTGCTGGCCCACCATAGCTTCATGATAACACCCTTACTGCTGAAGACACCACATGGTTCATCTGTACCAAAACCAATCTTAAACTAACCTGCAAACTACTTCCTTGATGTGCAGCTTTTAAGGTGCTGGAATATACTGTGTTCAAATTGGGGAGGAAAGATCAATGGTTTTACACAGTGCAGGATCCTGAAGCTGCAATACTGAACTGTCATACCAGATGTGCCTACTGGCGCAATAACAACATGAGTATCAGAGGTAAGCCAATAGATTCCTTGATGGGTTTTTGTTCTGTTTTATTTTTTTTTTTTTTTTGTTTCTTGAAACAAGATATCACTGTGTAGCCCTGGCCATCCTAAATTTCTTTCTGTAGACCAAACTGACATCGAACTCACAGAGAAAATCCATCTTCTTCTGCCTCCTGAATGCTGGTATTAAAGGCGTGTGCCACAATTGCCCAGTTTCTTATTGGTTTTCAAGCCTGCTCCACAACATGTAATTTCATGCCCAGTATTATAATCCTGGTCAAAAGCCATGAATGGAAGGTCGTAGGCATTAGGGTAGAAACCTGTTCTTGTTATTTGACAAAATGTTCATATTATCAATGTAAGATGACATCTTGTTGTGGTTTGAGTTGAATTATACAGATACATAAATGAGCAGAGAACATTTTCCCCACAAACTTGATGCCCATTGAACTTCATTCTTTAAAGAAAGGCATGTTCAAATGCTTTGCTCATTTTAAACTAAACTGTTTTGTTATTTCACTATGTTTTTACATATTAGGGATATCAATCACTTGCCAAGTCATCATTTTAAGCTGAAATTCTTAGTTTTCCTAAACAGCTGTATTATCTTGAAAATAAATCTTCTGAGAGGGACTGTCTTTTTAAATGTGAATTTTATTTCAGATGTACAAAATACATTGCAGTAAGTAATGTACAAATTGAATGATGTTAATTGTTCTATTGATAAGTAGAATTAGTAAACAGAAATCAAAGAACAGTGATTAGAATGTCATAAAAAGGAAGAATTGTCTAGTCTAAAATAAGAATCTCTACAAAATCTTCAACCAACAACATTAAAACATTTTGAGTTCCTTTAATAGCTCCATGAGCAGAATCACAGAAAAGTGCAAAAGCTGCCTTTCAATTCTCTACTGCTTCATTTCATCTCCAGTTTCAATAATTCTTGCATATCCTGACTTAAATTTACTTCTATTAACATCTTACATCTGCTAATCAGTCCTTAGAAAACTTCAGTGAGGGCTGGTGTAGAGTCATTAGGATCGTATTTATTTTTAAAGTTATATAATTACATAAAACAATCTAGAAAGAAACTGTATATTTATAAAGTTATCTTGTAATGCACTTAACTCTGCACAACAAAGCCCAAATCTGCTCTCCTTTTTGATTCTCTCTGATATTGTTAATGCTGTCTACAGTTCCTTTTGAATTATGATGTTTCCAAATAAAATTGTTGCGATATCACATGTTACTACATATCATTTTTCCATCATTCAATGAAATTAATACTTTTCTTATTCTCCTGTGTGTTTTTAGGAGAATAAATCACAATGATTTAAAATTATGTATTTCTAACTTTGAACTATCACGAGTTCATCAATTTCTTTTGGTTCAATTGTTTTCTCATTCTAAGTTTCTCCCTATTTGATGCTTGAATTTAAGTTTTCTTTAAAAATTGTTATACACATCATTTTAACAAACACCTAGTTACAAAATCACCATTAAAATGCTTAAATGATAGAGAAATTACAGTGCTATATCTATAATTTGTAATTTGTATTTTCAAACATATGGACTACATGTGTTTATTATATTAACATAGATAGTCATGAATCTCTGAATCTTTGAAAGCATATTTTTCAACACTTAATTAAAATGGACTTTTGGCTGGGGTTCTGGAGTTGGAGTCTTTATTCTATGGAATCAATAATGTGAGCTCATAAACTCTTTAGAGTATCATTGGTTCTATGCCAAGTGTAGGCATGGAAAAAGTAAATAACAGAATCTATTCAAAGACAATATTTAACTGAACGTATTCTTATTATGAAGTCCATGAATTTAAACTCATTCAAAATGTCATGCTCTTCCAGAAAGAGTGGACACAATTGGTGTAGGAGGTCCTTCTGCTTATGTGTTGCTTTCATTGGTTGATCAATAAAGAAACTGTTTAGCTTGATAGGGCAGAACTTAGGTAGGCAGAGAAAACATAACTGAATTCTAGGAGGAAGAAAGCAGGGAAAGAGAGCCGACATGGAAACAGCAGGTCAGAAATGTTAAATCTTTCCTGGTAATCCATGATCTCGTGAACACAGATTAATAGAAATGGGTTAAATCAAGATGCGAGAGTTAGCCAATAGGAGGCTAGAGCCAATGGCCAAGCAGTGTTTTAACTAATACAGTTTCTGTGTGATTATTTTGGGTGTAAGCTAGCCAGGCAGTCTGAACAAAGGGACCCGCTCTCCATGCAACACACAATTTTAGAATAAAATGGACCACATCAGAGAACTTCATATCAAACAAGTGTTTAAAAATACAGCTTCTCTCTATATTTTCTAAATTCTTTCAGTCCTTAGTTCAAAATATCTCTCCTATTGTTTTCTGATTTCTCAACAAAAAAAAAAAAAATGGGATGGCATGGTGTACCCAAACAACAATGCACTTGAGTAAGTTGGCTGTTTAGTATAAATGTCATTGCTAGGGAAACAGGGCACTGCCAGGGATCATTATTCATATCATTTTGTTGTTGGAGTATATTTCATTTTCAAGTTTCAGGTACTAATGGAGAGATCAGATATAGGGAGTATGTACTTCAAATCTTCTTTCAAAGACAAAGGTCCTTTTTGGCATAATTATCCTGGATAAGAACTACATTGTAAACGCTGGCTTACGAATAAGTGGTTTTGGAAAGTGTTATTATGTTGGACTTCTTATCTTTTCCATTTGAATCTTGCTTGGGTTACAATTTTTCAGAAGCTTTCAAATGTTTACAATTTATCATAAAGATTCCCAATTTACACCAGGCACAGCACCTCCTTCCAGTGAGTACATCCCAGCATGGCTCCAGCATTTATAAAGATGGGATAATTCCTAATAGCCTAGTTTTTTCAAGTGCAAGTGGAATAAAGGCTAATTGCACAAACCACCTCGGTTCAGTAAAACTAGAAGTCTCCTGGCCAGCCCAACAAATCCATTAGGATTTTATTGGGTCCTAAAAAGAGTTATGTGATTCCCTGAGATCCAATCCTTGTCAATCAGGCCTGGTAAATTGGATTCTTGAATAGGGAAATCCCTTAGGGAGAGTAGATGTTACTCAGATCAGATGCACTGATTTCTTCGACTCTGCGCTCACTAGGTTCTGTTCTCTCTTTAGTGAACCAATAAAACCATAATAAGTATTGATTAACCCATTACTGCGCATTATCCACTGGCTTCTGCCTAGCTGTATTTAAACACTATGCTGCACTTTCACAAGGCCACTGTACAGATACTTGTTCTGCCTTGGCCCACTTGCCAAGACAGCTCCAAGCACATTTCCTTTTAGTACAAACTCAATATCCCATTTAGTCCTTTTTTACTGGCTTCAAAAGTATTCACCCAACTTTCTGAAGAAAGAAAATTAGGAGATTGCTGATGGTACATTAGATTTTGCATAATTCAAGTGTTTGAACATTTTCAAATTATAAGTATTGTTTTCCAGTGCATAGAAAAATATCAACTTTATTAAAATCCAAAGCAGGTTTTCATTGCTGAAAGAAATGATCTTTTAAATTGCTAAGTAATGTGGGACTTTGAATACATTATGTAATCTAATCATTTCTGTTGTCAGCATAAAGAGTTTTCACCAGCAAGCTGCTAATTTCATTAGCTGTTGAAACATTCAGGGGACACAGGAGTTACGTTCCAACTGATACTGTGAACATTTAGTAGATGTGTTTAAGGTTCCTCTGCACATTGAATATTCTTGAGGGAAAATTCAGTTTTTGCCTGTCTATATATCATTAGAATTTCTTTTAAAGCATCAACTTGTACATGGCTCTCTGATTTTCTTCTTCATGCTAGTTAATACTAGAAATGCAGAGATTAACCAGACAAATAAAGGTTGATTAGAGGGGACAAGGTCATGAGTTGGATGGAAATGGGTCAATCACAGTCATGACAGCAAGAAAAAAAATTTACACATACACAACCCATATTTTTAGGAGTGATTTTGTTTCATATTTATTCTAAACAATAAAGCATGTTTTGAGATAAATGTAAATATATATATATATGTTATTTTCAAATTTTTATATATATATATAATTTTGAAGTTTGTAGTTTTGTAGCTTATATTACTTTTGTGTTCATTAAAGACAAGTCATCTGATCAAATGATTTTCAATACATTGTCAAAATAAATTACACTCACTTCATTAGATGTACAGGAAGTGTAGCCAAAGCAGGGACAAGTATTAATTTAGACTCTGCAGAAACTGACACTCCATCTTATGACCCTGAGGCTGTATTATTCAGGATACCTAGTGATGGAAGGAAGTCTGTCTCCATAGCAATTACCTAAATCTTTTATCAGTCATTTCTGGGAAGAAAATTAGAGCAATTGTGTCAGGACGGTCATATGGCAGAAATTGCACACTCATTCAAACCACTTACGTCTCCGACTTTGTCCTTGGTGATGGCTCCTTTTGTTTATAGGCCTGTGTCTGAAAGCCTGATTGGGCATGAGCAGATGTGCCAAACTGTAGCCACAAAAGGGTTTATTTTTTGTTTTCTCTCAATTCTTTTTTCTCTTTTCTTCTCTCTCTCTCTCTCTCTCACACTCTCTCTCTCCTCCCCCATCTTGTTCTCTCTGCAAAACTGCTAAATTTTCTTGCTTTTTTCTATTAAGCAAATAATTAAGGAAAGGATTACAATGCAAAGAAACTCAATTAAAAATAGAATTAGCTTTAAAATCCCTCCCTCCTTTGTGTAATTCTAGTGATTATTAACACACAGATTTTAAGAATTAGGTGATTCTGAACTTAGAAAAAAGTGAGAGGAGCATCATATTCTAGGACAGATGACTATTAATCAATTTGATAATTGATTTCGCATCAGGAAGATTGTTACTATGTAGTGCTAATATCTAAAAATTATTTTATTGATCAAAAACTTTACAAACATTAGCATAAATTAATAACCAAAGAAAGGCTGGTTGTAGGAGAAGATATCCCCTCCCCCAAGGCTTTCATTAGTTTTCATTAGTAAATTTTGAAATAAAAATTAAAAGGTGAAACTAGATCAACAAGAATTATAGTTTTCATCGAATGGTCAGAACAACACTGTCTACGCTTGCCCTTCAGGTTTCTTGTTCAGGAAAATTAACAATTAGTGGGTTTCTACAACAACAAAAATATCCCCTTCTTCATGGCTCAGCTAGAGACCTGCCACACTAATCTATTCCCAGTCAGCTGGCCATGGCCCTTTCCTCTGTCTGTCTTAGCATATTGATTTCTGAGCTGTCTTATTGGTTCCTAACATAATTACAGCAGAAGTGGGTTTCTTAATACTGCTAATATATTTCCACCATGGCATCTCAGGAAGCTGACTATAACACTATCTGGTACAACTGCTACAGTTAATGGTCAGTTTCTATTTTTATTATAAACTTCATTTTTTTCAGGGAGTTTATAGTCTTAATTTGTTTAAAGAAAGAGAACCCCAGCTTTGTGTTTTGCAAGATCTGCATATTTCTGTCTTTAAATGTTTTAAAAGTGAAGCGTCTATACTCCCAGAGTTTCAGATTTTCAGAAAAACGGTTACTTTGGAATCTTTGAATTAGCAAATAATTTGGCAGGTAATTCAGTTCTGGAATCAATATATGAAAAGTTGCTAGACTTTAATTAGGAACACCATATATTTACATACTTTTGTCTACAAAATATGACACTCATAGATCCAAATATTGAGGATATGCGGCTATCAAACTAACAACAGATATTTGACAAAGCAGTATTTCTTGAAATAGAAAAATTGTCATAAAAATTTCTTCTATTAAAATATTATTATCAGCTCTTTCCCTCTGTATCACATAATATGTAATATAAAAAAAGCATGTGGCACCATACAGCATTCCTTACATCAAAAATTAAGATGTACTGGAGATTTTAAACAGCTGACAAGTTAGAAATTTGGATTGATGTTTGTTTCATTTCAAAACAAGTGTGATTAACGTTTGGGTGAGCTGGAAAAGGATGGCTCACAAATGAATACTTGAGATGCTGAACAGAAGTAACCTATAAATGGACATTCCACTGAGGCTTTGTGCGTTAAAGTCTTGTACACAATATGAATTCCAGACAATGAGAAACTCTCTGTTTGATTATGTGTTTTCTGTGAATGTCCTTAGAAGTGATAGAAGATGGATATATAGTACATCAGTGAAATGTGAAAAGTACTTAACTCATGATCTCTAAAATGTTCTACATCTATGTTGATTATCTGTATACCGTAATTACTCTGGAAAAAATTTCATGTGATAGTCACAATGGAGCATAGGCAAAATCAATCTGTAAGTTAGTGTCACATAATAGTAAAATAAATTAGTAACAAACATAGTAGCATTCATTCATTTTAATTTAGATATAATTATTGCATTCTATAATATAAATATGTTATATTAATTTATGTAGATAGGAGAACATTTAATATAACAAATTTGTTTCTTTCAAAAACATAGGTTTTAATTGGAACATTCCTTTCTAAATTGAATTTTATCTTTACTGCCTTTATAAACAGAGAGAAAAACCAACCACTTGTACCATGGTAATGTTCATACTACTCTCCACTCTCATTGTAGGTTTTATCTAATATTTTCAAATGTGCTATGATTTATTCCATTTTCACATATTGTATGGTAAGCTGAGAGAGCAGAGAAGGGTTAAAATCTAAGATGTAAGTTATTTCCCATGCCCAGAAGTTCCTGACTTAGACAATAAAGCAGTGTTATAAGAGAATGCAATTGTTCAGAGGAGGGGAAGAAAAATGGGAAGAAGAGAGTCAAGAAAAGCTTTATAGAGAGCATGCTGCTGAATTATGAGTCTAAGGTGGGAAATAACTTTATCAATGCACTAACATTGACATTACCTTGATTGACCTGTTGAAGGGTTGAGTTTCCTAGGTATGAGTTGCCTACGTACTCATCTATTGCCACACCTTTTTCTCGTTTGTGTTTATAAATTTAAGGTGTACTAAGAAATATAGAAACACACCTTGGGATTATCGAAGGGGGAGACAGCATTGAAATTAGACGCAGGGTTGCAATTTTAATGACTCTATAATGTGGAAAGTTCAGGTATTGTAATTCATTCATGTTACCACTTCCCAATATCCAGACTGCTTGCACAGGAACTTTGTCCTTCATAAATGCTGCAATCCAGGTACAGAAAACTGATAAAAATTTTATCTGGGAAAAGGTATAGTACACGCTTCAACTACTGTTCAATGCACATGTAGAGGAAGACAAACCAGTCTCTCATCCTTTTAGTGGACAACACACATTGTCTTGTCATTAGGTATATTCAACAAGAATGCAAACGGAGATAGACACCTTTCTGGATGATAGCTGATATGACCCTAGTGAGTGAAAGTATCCCAGAAAGAAAGAATCCTGAAAGTCCTGGCTTATGTGGGGGAGACTGGAACTCTTCCAGAAAGGGGCATTCCGAGAGAGGTGCGAGGACAGAATCATCGTTGGTCTGTTTCCTTGGAAGATAGTGTCTATGTCTTTCCCTAAACCAGGAACTTAAAGTGATATGCTGTATGAATATGCATATGGAACTACATGCATAGAATTCGTGTGACTACTTATTAGCAACCTACTAAACTTCTGTATATTATATTTTAATTTCCATAACTTTCTAGAAACTTATCCCTCAATACATTTCTACAGAAAAACTGCCTTTTGCCTATTTTCTGTGTTCTTTTTAAAAATTCTAATTCTTATTCTTTAAAGAATTCCAGAATAAGTTGACAAACGCAGGGATGGTAAGGGATGTAGTGTTCCTAATTATTTTTAAAATAATGTCATAAACTTAGTTTAAATAGTTAGTGGCTTCAGACAGGAAGTTTTATTTCTTTTTACTTGGTTAGAAATTTTATGTGCAGATAGTCAGTGTAATCAAGAAGCATTACTCTTCTCTGATATAGCGTAAGATTAATGTAAATAGTCACATTCATATAATTTATTATATATTTTAAGAATTTACTCATGATTATACAACCAACATTTGAGCATTTGAAATTTATAAACTCCCTTAAATTAAAATAAACTTTAGAAGCTTGGCATTTCAGCCAATGCACAGTCATTTAGATTTTGCCAGAACATTTCAAACAATATCATTGTTAGAAATTTTATACTGAAAATAAAATTCAACTGGACACTTCAGTCTTTTAACCATTTCATAGGTTCTGTAAGAAGCATGGAATTGCAGTGGCAGAAGAATTCAAAAATGATGAAGTGGAAACAGCTTAGCCAAAATTTAAAAACTTCAAAAGGCTTCTACCCTGATGTGCAGTGAAGTACCTACAGATTCTCAATCCCAGAAGTTGTCTGGATTCTGCTTTTCATACTCAGAAACAGGCCTTGTCCCTGGAAAGATGGTTTTACATCACCTGTCATAACCAAGAAGAATTGCCAGCTATTTCTCTCGGTGTTCCTAATTGTTGTCAGAACGCGACCTAAAACTCTGACATAGAATTTTTCAAAGTCAGGCTTCCACAAGGCACGCGCATTTATCAATGTTTACTCCACACGCACCTACGCTGCAGCACTTGTGAAGGTCTGTTTTTATTTAATTCTCAAGATTTTGTTGTTAATGGTAAAACTGTCTCATAAATTAGGGAAGTGCTCAATTACAAGCTTGACGGAGATTGATTCTCGTTTCGTTGCTGGTCAGTACCAGCAAGTGAAGGCCAAGGAAACCACAACTCCTGCTAATGTTGGCACCACTTCAAAGGTGACCATGAACAAGTGTTCATTACCAATTAGGGTAGTGTTTGGTTTCAAGCCTGGGAGCTGTTTGTGTTTGATAGTGACCATCTGTATATGAATTCCCCAATTGTGTGGTTACAGACACTCATGGGATAAAACACAACTTCAAATGATTTGCATATCTATTTTGTGAAAAAAAAATGTGCATCTAACAAATAAGTTGTCAGCCAGAACATATAAAGCAACTAATTTCAAAAGCATTGACATTTATATAACACATCAGTAATCTATATGAGGAAATGGCCCCAAATATAATAGATAGAAAATTTTTACATAAAAATAAACACCAACTTTATTTTGGGCTTTTAAATTGAGTAAGTTTTTTGCACTTTTAAACATGGAATTCTTTTTAATTTCATTGTAAGAGAAATCTCTAAAATAAAATGTTAAAATAAAGAAATACTAGAGTTATAATCCTTTGGGGAAAAACTTATATTTTAAAGACACCTTCTTTACTTTAAAAAGTAATCAATTTTAATAAATGTTTCTATTCTCCTTTCATGTTTTAATTATTTGTTTATTATGTATTTATTTATTTTTTCGAGACAGGGTTTTCCTGGGTAGTCCTGGCTGTCCTGGAACTAGCTCTGTGGACCACAGTGGCCTCTAGTTTAGGAATCTGACTGCCTCTGCCTCCTGAGTACTGGGATTGAAGGTGTGTGCCACCGCTGTAAGCATTTCAGCTCAGATGAAAGGTATTCACAGAATACA
Organism: Chionomys nivalis; assembly: GCF_950005125.1. Lineage (NCBI taxonomy): Eukaryota > Metazoa > Chordata > Mammalia > Rodentia > Cricetidae > Chionomys > Chionomys nivalis. The sequence goes on along the minus strand of NC_080101.1, from coordinate 55,566,335 downwards.
ACAATGTAACAGTTTACAGCTCTGTCCTAGGGAAGGGTTTCCCCAGTGCAAGTGTAAGGACTCTGTCTAGGCAGGGGAAGGTATTCCCAGGAAGTTACTTCAGCATTGTTCTCTTCTATCTGTGGAGAAGCATACAGCTCTGGTCAAGGACTGGGGGGTCTAACAACTCTGCTCCCCTAGGGGAAAGTTTACCCAGCAGTAGGGAAGTGTTACAATTCTGCTCGCTCTGCTCCTTAGTAGTGATAAAGCTCTCTGCATTCTTCTGTTGCTCCTTAAAGTTGTTACAGCTGGCCTCCAATCTGGAAAAGTGTCACACTGCACAACAAACCTCACTCAAGAGATTTATCAGGAAACAAATATCCAGGCTGGTGGCTACCTTTAGGGCATGGTGAAACAGCAAACTGAACAGGGTACAGAGTTTGTTTATATCGGGGTTTCTTGCGGGAAGAGGAGGCCAAAGCTTTCCAGGATGACTTGGGATTGATATATTTTGTGGTCTGATTTTGAGGCAAGCTCCAGGACTGTAAGGATTTTGTGCTTGAGAACCTCAAGGATCAGTGGAATTGTATGTCAGGGATTGGTGGGATTTCAAGCCCTGGTCCTGGGATCAAGTCAGGGTCAAGTCCCTTTTCCCTTTTCACCATACAACCCCTGCCTGGTATTTTATGTTAAGCTACATGGTTTTGATAAGAACTCAAATATCTTTTAACCTAAAACAATGGGTTAGCCCCATTCATATCACAATATTAAAAGTAAGAAAAGATTGCAAGAGAAGAATCTGACAAAGTCCGCTTGTGTTTTGCTGCCATGACGCTTATACCAGGGGCTAGTATCAGAAAGAAGGTGATTACCTCTTCCAGGCAAGGCAGTCTTTAATAATCAAGGCATTTTGTAGTAGGTTGTATACACATTTACAATATGTATGCATATATGTCTGTATACATATGTATATATTATACATATATACAATTGAGTGTGTGTCTGTGTGTACATAAAATATTTGAGTATTCTGATGTCTATTTTGCTATTAGAGAACACTTAATGTGGAGTCTACATATAAGTAAGGATGTGGCCTATGTAAAATAGCTATTCAATGTTTCTTCTTCATTCTACATCAATTTGCACAAAATTTTTGCTAATCAGTTTCATTGTAAAATTTGAAATAAAGTGACAAATACTGAATGGTTATCTTTAAATTTGTATTTAATTTTATTTTTAATAAGATTAAGCCAATCATAATGTGTGCACTTCTAAGATTATCATCTAGGAAGAGAAAGGGAAGAAGAAAGGAGAAAGGAATAAAAGGTGAGAAAAAAGCAGTCACCTTTATCTTTGTATTTATGCATGCTATTTATGTTATTTCATGTGGGATAAATGCCATTTTTGCACAAGAATTATCATTTTCAAACTATGAGATAATATTGTACAATAAAGCAGCTGAATTTGGAATTGATAAAGGAATAATACATGATTAACTGATATTTGAGAATACGTTAAATCTTGCCGGACCTTAATAAGTGTGTCCATTCATCAGGGAATTTTACATTTAGTTGTTTGGTGTGGATGTCCTTCTGTATATGTGTTCTTTTAATTGGTTGGTGAAGAAAGTTGCTTTTGGCCAGCCGCTTAACAGAGTAAAACGATGCGGGAAAATCTGAACAGAAATGCAGAGAGAGAGTAAGAAGAGTTGGAGAAAAGCCATGTAACCACCACAGGAGACAGATACCTCTGTTGGAGCCTGCTGAAACCTTGACATTATGCCATGACCTTGTGGTGATACACAGATTAATAGAGATGCATTAGTTTAGGATGTAAGAGTTAGCCAGTAAGAAGCTAAGGCTAACAGGCAAGCGATAATTTAATTAATAAAATTTCTGTGTGGTTATTTCAAGTCTGGGCAGCCGGGAACAAATGAACAGCCTCTCCCAACAGTTATTTGCTTTGATTTTTTTTTTATTGAACTATTGTTTCAGTAGCACAAATTGATCTCAAAAGATTGAAAATGAAACAGCACAAAGGATGGATATTAAGGGGAGTGGATCTGAGGAGAATTGGAGGAGAAGGGCAAATATAATTAATACATGCTTTACAAAGTTCTCAAAGAATCAATGAAAATATTCTTAAGTGAAGGAACTCAACTCCTCAGTGGTGCTCGGACTGTTGTTTGCATTCTGAGGGTTCTTCCCTAGTTTGGGCTGAGTGGCAGGGTGCTGGTCTACTAATATGAAGTCTAAGCACCAAAACTTGGCCTTCTTTCTCTGGACTAGATGTTCACTATTCAGGTTTTCCTGTGAAGAGGGAATAAAATTCCCTTTTTTAGGAGCAAATATAAGCTAAAATGCTTCCAGGAGGAATGAAACTACTACACTCCAATGGTTAAAACTGCTGTCTTACAAAGTAGCATGACAGGGCCCCAGTGTTCCTTTTAGCATCACTTTGTTCAAGTCACTCTACTGCCATTGTGGCGGATTGTGACTGCAGCAGCCTTTTCTATTCAGCACTCCTGGGACATCAGGTTTGTTAGAGCTGAGGATGAATATCACTACAGCTATTAAATTATTATTCTTTAAAAACCTCAGACAAATAACAAGAAGTCATGCTATGTAGCTGGATAATACAAAGAAGAGTCACTAATAAGTATTATATACAGGAAGACACCTTCTAAATGGCAAAGTTCAAAGTGGTCTTTTATTGGGAAATAGCACTGTCAAGGTTTTGATCTCTGGGTTTTTTAGTAGAGAAAATATTTTTTTGTCTATAGGACATATATAATTTTCTAGAAACTCGTGAAGTAGTAGCGTTAGGATAGAATTATATTTCAGTTTAACTTAATGACTATGTTTACCAGAAGCCGTGAAAGTCATGTATGATTGCACTGACAATGGAAGCCAGGTCTTTGTTATTCTAACATCCACTCTCTTTAATCTTTCTGTTATGCTCTTTGTCACTTTAGTCACTGGCAAGTATTGAGATTGGTACAATGTGAGAATAGCCTGAGCCTTATATGCCACTCTATTTGAGAGATAACTTTATACTCCAGATTTTTTTATTAATACTAAACCAACACTCTATGAATTTATTTTTCCTGAACATGCTCCCACTTTTGTCAGGCTATTTTGTCTATTTTGACTTTCCAGGTGGATCTATACATGTTTTTTTTGGGTTCACCTTATTACTTAACTTATCTAGGATCAAGAACTATAGGCTCAATATTCTTTGTTTAGAGTTTGTATCCATTTATAAGTGAATACATGCAATATTCATCTTTTGGGCTCTGGGTTACCTCTCTCAGGATAGTGATTTCTAATTCCATCCTTTTGTATGCAAAAGTCAAGATTTCATTATTTTTTACTGCTGAGTAGTACTCTAATTGTATATGTGCCTATTGTAAGAAGGCTATTAGTTTGTTTCCCTGTTGTCCAGCTAGCTCAGTTGGAAAAGCATGAGACTCTTAATCTCAAGGTCGTGGATTGAAGCCCTATGTTGGGTGCCAGATGAAGACAGACGCTAAACAGAAATCCCACACAAGCTCAGAATTGAGTATAATAAAGGGTTATTTATTTAGATGTAGACTCACAGATCACAGTCCACTTCTCAAATGTGGAACAGCAACTGAATCTCGCAGCCAGAAGTGAGAGGGAATGCATGCTTTACATCAGCATTTGTAGTATAAGAGGCCATGCCCAAGTGGGTAGGTAACTTAAAGGCTACTGGCTGTAAGATTTCCTAAAACATGTGCCACGTTTTCTTTATCCATTCTTCGGTTGAGGGGCATCTAGGTTGTTTCCAGGTTCTGGCTATGACAAATAATGCTGCTATGATCATAGATGAACAAATTCCTATGTAGTATGATTGAGCATTCTTTGTGTATATGCCCAAGAATGGTATTGCTGTATCATAAGGTAGGTTGTTTCCCCATTTTTTGAGAAGCCACCATACTGAGTTCCATAGTGGTTGCACAAGTGTGCATTTCCACCAGCAATAAATAAGAGTTCCCCTTACTGCACATCCTCTCCAGAATAAGCTATCATTTGTGTTTTTGATCTTAGCCATTCTGACAGGTATAAGATGGTATCTCAAAGTTGTTTTGGTTTGTATTTTCCTGATGGCTAAGAATGTTGAACATTTCCTTAAGCATTTTTTGGCTATTTGAGATTCTTCTGTTGAGAATTTTCTGTTTAGTTCTGTACCCTATTTTTAACTGGATTATTTTTAAGCTCCTAGATGCTCAGTCATGCAAACACCTCAAGTACTCCATGATATGTGGCTAGTGGTTGCTGAATTGCAGAATATGCTCATCATCCCAAGATGTTCTAGATGTATCCATTAGGACTGGTCTCCGCAACTCTTCAGTTTGATTGATTAAGACTCACACTCAGTCCCTTCAGCACAATAGTATATGGAGAAATATGGGAGCTGTACTGTAGATGTATCCTTTAGAACTGGGCTCCACAACTCTTCATTTTGATTGGTTGGGGTTTTCTGTAATGATCCCTGTCTGTTGTATAAAGAAATTTCTTTGATGAGATCATTGCAGAAGAGGGAGTAGAAGGACTATAGGAGACAGGGAACTGGAAATTTCTATATGATTGTGTCCCGCAGGAATGTCAGAAGCTACACCTAAGAAGTTTCACTGACATGATTGTCTAAAGACAAGCTGAACAAGAGTAAAGATAAGTATGTTCCATGGTGGATGGGAAATTTCAACAGGGCCTCAATTCTACACAAGAACTATAGGCAACTGAGTAATGCTGAGAACTGGATAGGCTTGCCCAGAGTAAAGTACATCAATTAGCTGTGCTATACCAAGTGCTTATCACTAAGAAATATACACACAAGTAATATCATATCGATAGCAAAGATTATATTTATGTATTTAGGATTATATATGTATATATCTATATACAATATATAAATGCATATAATTATATAACTAAAAGTAATGAATAAAAAATCATGACTTTCAAAGAGAGCAAGGACATGTTATGAGAGGGTTTGAAAGGAAGAAAGTGAAGGGAAAATGATGTAATAAAATTAGGACCTCAAAACATAAAATGGAAAATTTAACAACATATTCAACACTTTAATAACACAGAAACTGTGCTATACACACAAAATTGAGGATTGCTCAGGTACAAAAAAATAGTGAAATTATGGCATTTTTAGAAAAATAGAAAGAACTAGATATTATGTAGTGAGATAGAAGCCAGACAAAAGACAACTATAGTATGGATTCTCTCATAAGAGTTGTGTGTATTTCAGAATAAAAGTAACAAAGTGAAATGAAACTGTAAGATACATTTCTCAGTAGGAGGAAGGTGACTAAGCAGGAGAAGAAAAGAGGAGCAAGATGGGATAACTAGGGGTGAATGTAATCAAATTATATTACATCAATAAATGCAAATATTATAACAAAATCTTTATGTGTCATTAACATTTACTACTTAAAAGAAAAAAAAACTGGATCATTCATACAACTTCAGATGTTTAGTAGAATTTAAAAATATTAAGAGGCTGTTAAACTAAACTGTATGTTGATAACTTGAATCATATAAAACAAATATATTATAGATATGTGTTGCTAGCTGACTGTGTCTATAAATTACATATCCATAGATTCAAACAAGCGCTGACTGAAAATATTCTAAAAGTTAATATTGTGACTATATTGAGTATGTAGATATGTTTTTGTCAGTATTGCCTAAACTGTATTGCATAAAGACATTTAAATTGTATTTATATTAGGCATGAGTTATCAATGGATTAGTTATCAGATCCATGAAGAACTATGCAGCTTATATATAAATATTATGTTGCTTATTCTTAGGAGTTCAGTATCTGGAGGTTTAGGTATCTGACAGGGTTCTGGAACTAATCTCTTATACAGATACTAAATTAGAACTATATATCATGGAATCATAAAATGTATACCATGAAGTCAAAGTTGTCTTAACGTTAGAAAAATCAATTTATACATACCTTACTAATGAGAAAGGCAAAGAACAAAGATGAATATCTTAGGGTATAAAAGAAATCATAAAGAAAACATTACACATATGGATCCTAAGAGATAAATGAGATTTTAGTTATGTCTAGTCAGAGATAGAAGGGAATGGTTCACAAACCAATAAAGAAGGAAAATTGAATAAAGGTGTTTACTAATATATGTCAAGGATAAGTAGCAAAGGAAAAATTATGAATAGGACACTATAAAGTTTTAAAAATGCTTTACAGCCTGCAGAGACTCTACTCCCTGTAGACTGCCTCTCTGTTCCTATCCCACCCAGCTTGCATCCAGAACCCTTCTTCCTTCTGCCCCCTTCCTTCTTTGGGCACATAACACCACCTATCTCAGCCTGTCTGGGCGCTGGGGGCAAACAGGCGGGCGGGAGTTCCTTTGTTTCACTGGCCTGCCTGCACCAAGCAAGGTAGGTGCTTTGTTTAGGAACTACCCAACCAGCACGGAGATCTGAGCTCGGTACCAGGAGAGACATCATTGGGGTGAGTTTGCAACATGGCACCAGCCCTGGACAAGGAACTCAGAAGTTCCTCACCCACCCCCATCCCTCCTGGGCTCCCTGCAGAGACTCTACTCCCTGCAGACTGCCTCTCTGTTCCTATCCCACCCAGCTTGCATCCAGAAACCTTCTTCCTTCTGCCCCCTTCCTTCTTTGGGCACATAACACCACCTAGCTCAGCCTGTCTGGGTGCTGGGGGCGAATCCTCAGGGCAAACAGGCAGGCTGGAGTTCCTTTGTTTCACTGGCATGTCTGGGCGCTGGGGGCAAATCCTCAGGGCAAACAGGCAGACGGGAGTTCCTTTGTTTCACTGGCCTGCCTGCACCAAGCAAGGTAGGCGCTTTGTTTACGAACTACCCAACCAGCAAGGAGAGCTGATCTTGGCACCAGGAGAGCCATCATTGGGCACGGAGATCTGATATTGTCACCAGGAGAGACATCACTGGAGCACCAGGAGAACCATCACTGGGGAGTACCATCACTGGGAAGGTACAACAGTAGGCAAGGAGACCTGATCCTGTAAAAGAAGATCCATAGGAGAGCATTCAGAGGAATAGATGGGCAGGTGCCAATGAAAGAATTCACCCAACAATCTGAAAAATAATATGAAACCACCAGAACCCAGCGACCTCACAACAGGAGGACATGAACACCTTAATCATGAAGAAGTACAAAAAATTGACTTTATGAAAGTGATTGACGCCCTTAAATAGCATGTAAAAAATGCCCTTATAGAAATGGATGAGAAGTATAACAGAAAGTTTGAAGAATTGAGTAAATCAGTGAATGATACCCTAGGAAACCAAGGAAAAACAATCAAACAGATAATGGAAACAGTTCAAGTCTTGAAAACTGAATTGGAGGCAAAGAAGAAAACACAAACAGAAGGCTGGCTGGACATGGAAAATCTAGGTAAACGAATAGAGTCTACAGAAACAAGCATAACCAACAGAATACAAGAGATAGAAGAAAGAATCTCAGATTCTGAAGATACCATAGAGAAAATAAACACGCTGATCAAAGAAAACAGCAAGGCCAACAAACTCTCATCACAAAACATTCAGAAAATATGGGACACAATAAAAAAACCAAACCGAAGAATAATAGGAATAGAAGAAGGGGAAGAAGCGCATCTCAACGGTCCAGAAAATATATTTAATAAAATTATAGAAGAAAACTTTCCCAACCTAAAGAAAGATATACCTACGAAGGTTCAAGAAGCATACACAACACCGAATAGGCTGGATCAAAAACAAAACATCCCCTCGCCATATAATAATCAAAACACAAAGAATACAGAACAAAGAAAGAATATTAAGAGCTGCAAAGGAAAAAGGCCAAGTTACTTATAAAGGTAAACCTATCAGACTTACACCTGACTTCTCTATGGAAACAATGAAAGCCAGAAGGTCCTGGATAGATGTACTGCAGAAACTAAGAGTCCATGGATGCAAGCCCAGACTACTATACCCAGCCAAGCTTTCGTTCACTATAAATGGAGAAAACAAAATTTTCCAGGATAAAAACAAATTTAAACAATACGTAGCCACAAATCCAGCCTTACAGAAAGTAATAGAAGGAAAATCACTAACCAAGGAGTCCAACAATGACCACAATATCTCAGACAACTAGAGACCCTTCACCAGCACAACACAAAGAAGGGAAACACACAAAATTTACTACTAAAAAAATGACCGGAGTTAACAACCACTGGTCATTAATATCACTTAATGTCAATGGACTCAACTCACCTATAAAAAGGCACAGACTAAGAGCTTGGATATGAAAACAGGATCCAACATTCTGCTGTTTACAAGAAACACACCTCAAATACAAAGACAGACACCTACTCAGAGTAAAGGGTTGGGATAAGGCGTATCAAGTTAATGGACCTAAGAAACAAGCAGGTGTGGCCATACTAATTTCTAACAAAGTTGACTTCAAACTTAAATCAATCAGAAGAGATGGAGAGGGACATTTTCTACTCATAACTGGAACAATTCATCAGGATGAAGTCTCAATCCTGAATATCTATGCCCCTAATACAAAAGCACCCACCTACGTAAAAGAAACATTGCTAAAACTCAAGGCAGCAATCAAACCGCACACGTTAATAGTAGGAGACTTTAACACCACTCTCTCACCAATGGACAGGTCAATTAGACAGAAACTTAACAGAGAAATAAAAGAATTATTGGAGGTAATGAATCAAATGGACTTAACAGACATCTATAGAATATTCCACCCAAATAGGAAAGACTATACCTTCTTTTCTGCAGCTCATGAAACCTTCTCGAAAAATGACCACATACTCGGTAACAAAGCAAACATCCACAGATATAAAAAAATATCTGTGACCACCTGTATCTTATCAGATCACCATGGATTAAAGCTAGAATTCAGCAACAATGCTACCCCCAGAAAGCCTACAAACTCATGGAAACTGAACAGTCAACTACTGAACCATACCTGGATTAAGCAAGAAATAAAGAAAGAAATTAAAGTCTTCCTTGAATTCAATGAAAATAAAGAAACAACATACTCAAACCTATGGGACACTATGAAAGCAGTCCTGAGAGGAAAGTTCATAGCACTAACTGCCCACTTAAAGAAAACAGAGAAAGCACACATTGGAGACTTAACAGCCCACCTGAAAGCTCTAGAAAAAAAAGAAGCAGACTCACCTAGAAGGAGTAGAAGACTGGAAATAATCAAACTGAGGGCTGAAATCAACAAAATAGAAACACAGAAAACAATTGAAAGAATCAATGAAACAAAAAGCGGGTTCCTGGAGAAAATCAACAAGATTGATAAACCCCTATCCAAACTAATCAAACGGCAGAGAGAGAATTTGCAAATTAATAAAATCAGAAATGAAAAGGGGGACATAACCACAGACACAGAGGAAATTCAGACAATCATTAGATCTTACTACAAAAGCCTGTATGCCACAAAACTGGAAAATGTTAAAGAAATGGACACTTTTTTAGATGAATACCATATACCAAAGTTAAACCAGGACCAGGTAAACAACCTAAATAGACCTGTGAGTCGTGAAGAATTAGAAGCTGTTATCAAAAACCTCCCTTCCAAAAAAAAAGTCCAGGACCAGATGGTTTCAATGCGGAATTCTACCAGAACTTCCAAGAAGACCTAATACCTATACTCCTAAATGTATTTCACAATATAGAAACAGAAGAGTCATTGCCAAATTCCTTCTATGAAACTACAGTAACTCTGATACCAAAACCACACAAAGACCCAACCAAGAAAGAGAATTACAGGCCAATCTCACTCATGAACATCGACGCAAAAATCCTCAACAAAATACTGGCAAACCGAATCCAAGAACACATTAGAAAAATTATCCATTATGATCAATAGGCTTCATCCCAGAGATGCAGGGCTGGTTTAACATACGCAAATCTATCAATGTAATCCATCATATAAATAAACTGAAAGAAAAAAACCATATGATAGTTTCATTAGATGCTGAAAAAGCATTTGACAAAATTCAACATCACTTTATGATAAAAGTCTTGGAGAGATTAGGGATACAAGGGCCATACCTAAATATAATTAAAGCTATCTACAGCAAGCCGACAGCTAACATCAAATTAAATGGAGAGAAACTTAAAGCCATCCCACTAAAATCAGGAACACGCCAAGGCTGTCCACTCTCCCCATACCTCTTCAATATAGTTCTTGAAGTCTTAGCAATAGCAATAAGACAACATAAGGGGATCAAGGGGATTCGAATTGGAAAGGAAGAAATTAAACTTGCATTATTCGCAGATGATATGATAGTGTACATAAGCAACCCCAAAAACTCCACCAAAGAACTTCTACAGCTGATAAATACCTTTAGTAATGTGGCAGGATACAAGATCAACTCCAAAAAATCAGTCGCCCTCTTATACACAAAGGATATTGAAGCAGAGAGGGAAATAAGAGAATCATCACCTTTCATGATAGCCACAAACAGCATAAAATATCTTGGGGTAACTCTAACCAAGGAAGTGAAAGATCTATTCGACAAGAACTTTAAGTCTTTGAAGAAAGAAATTGAAGAGGATACCAGAAAATGGAAGGATCTCCCTTGCTCTTGGATTGGGAGGATCAACATAGTAAAAATGGCAATTCTAACAAAGGCAATCTATAGATTCAATGCAATCCCAATCAAGGTCCCATCAAAATTCTTCACAGATCTTGAGAGGACAATAATCAACTTTATATGGAAACACAAAAAACCCAGGATAGCGAAAACAATCTTATACAATAAAGGAACTTCTGGAGGCATTATCATCCCTGACTTCAAACTCTATTACAGAGCTACAGTAATGAAAACAGCGTGGTACTGGCATAAAAACAGAGAAGTCGACCAATGGAATCGTATAGAAGACCTGGATTTTAACCCACAAACCTATGAACACCTCATTTTCGATAAAGGAGCTAAAAGTGTACAATGGAAGAAAGAAAGCATCTTCAACAAATGGTGCTGGCACAACTGGATGTCAACCTGTAGAAGAATGAAAATAGACCCATATCTATCACCAAGCACAAAACTCAAGTCCAAATGGATCAAAGACCTCAATATCAATCTGAACACACTGAACCTGATAGAAGAGAAAATGGGAAGTACCCTACAACATATGGGCACAGGAGATCGCTTCCTATGTATAACCCCAGCAGCACAGACATTAAGGACAATATTGAATAATTGGGACCTCCTGAAACTGAGAAGCTTCTGTAAAGCAAAGGACACTGTCACTAAGACAAAAAGGCACCCTACTGACTGGGAGAAGATCTTCACCAACCCCGCAACAGACAAAGGTCTGATCTCCAAAATATATAAAGAACTCAAGAAACTAGACGTTAAAATGATAATTAACCCAATTAAAAAATGGGGCACTGAACTGAACAGAGAATTCTCAACAGAAGAAGTTCAAATAGCCAAAAGATACTTAAGGTCATGCTCAACCTCCTTAGCGATCAGAGAAATGCAAATCAAAACAACTTTGAGATATCATCTTACACCTGTCAGTATGGCTAAAATCAAAAACACCAAAGATATCCTTTGCTGGAGAGGTTGTGGAGAAAGGGGTACCCTCATCCATTGCTGGTGGCACTGCAAACTTGTGCAACCACTTTGGAAATCAGTGTGGCGGTTTCTCAGAAAAATTGGGATCAACCTACCCCTGGACCCAGCAATACCACTCCTGGGAATATACCCAAGAGATTCCTTATCATATGACAAAAGCATTTGTTCAACTATGTTCATAGCAGCATTATTTGTAATAGCCAGAACCTGGAAGCATCCTAGGTGTCCTTCAATGAAAGAATGGATGAAGAAAGTGTGGAATATATACACATTAGAGTACTACTCTGCAGTAAAAAAGAATGACTTCTCGAATTTTGCTTGCAAATGGATGGAAATAGAAAATACTATCCTGAGTGAGGTAACCCAGACCCAAAAAGAAGATCATGGGATGTACTCACTCATAATTGGTTTCTAGCTATGGATAGGGGGCCTCTGAGTCTATAATATGTGGTCCCAAAGAAGCTAAACAAGAGGGCAAACCCAAGGAAAAACATATAGTTATCCTCCTGGCTATGGGAAGTAGACAAGAATGCCGGGCAAAAAATTGGAATCTTGGGGGTAGGGTGGGATGGGGGTATGGGGAGATGGAGAAAGAAAAGTGTGAAGGAGAGGATGAGGGGAACTTGGGGAAACGGGATGATTGGGGATATAGGAAGGTTGGATAGGGGAGCAGGGAAACTCATATCTTAGTTAAGGGAACCACCTAAGGGTTGGCAAGAGACTTGAACTTGGGGTGGCTACCAGATGCCCAGGGCAATGTCCCCAGTTAGTTCCTTGGGCACCTGAGGATAGGGAACCTGAAATGAACCTATCCTATAGCCATACTGATGAATATCTTGCATATCACCATAGAACCTTCATCTAGCGATGGATGGAGATAGAGACAGAGACCCACACTGGAGCACCGGACTGAGCTCCCAAGGTCCTAATGAGGAGCAGAAGGAGGGAGAACATGTACAACGAAGTCAGGACCACGAGGGGTGCACCCACCCACTGAGACAGTCGGACCGATCTATTGGGAGCTCACCAAGGCCAGCTGGACTGTGACTGAAAAAGCATGGGATAAAACCGGACTCTCTGAACATGGCGGACAATGAGAGCTGACAAGAGGCCAAGGACAATGGCACGGGGTGTTGATCCTAATTCAGGTTCTGGCTTTGTGGGAGCCTAGACAGTTTGGATGTTCAACTTCCTAGATCTGGATGGAGGGGGGAGGACCTTGGACTTTCCACAGCGCAGGGAACCCTGACTGCTCCTGGGACTGGAGAGGGAGGAGAAGAGGAGTGGGGGGAGGGGGAGAGGGGCGGGAGGAGGGGGAGAGGGGCGGGAGGAGGGGGAGGGAAATGGGAGGCGGGGAGGAGGCAGAAAATTTTTTTTTCAATAAAAAAAATGCTTTACATACAGCATGTAACATTCATATGAACTAGAAGTCAATTTTTCCTAATGGGGAATCCACTACTGTTAAAATATCATTAAAAACAAAAAATTAATGTAGAGTTTTTGAATCCATGCTAGAGAAGATCTCAGGAGTTTGAGGTCTTTGTATGAACTATGTCATCTGTGATGCTGATCCAAGCAAAGCAAAGAACTAATTCAGATAATGCAACACTTTAAAAGACAGTTGTGTGAGGACATATGATACCCAACTTAAGAAATTACTTTAAATTATAAAGCTGTGGTGCTACACATGTAACAAAATGAAATTAGTTATAGTCAGTATTTCCAAAGAATAGACAAGTAGACAAAGAAATCAATAATGATATTGTAGAAATATATTTGTATTGCTTTCTGCTTTACAAAAAAAAAGTAACTGTTGAACATGGTAAAGTGATGTGGGATTCCCTACTGTATGCTGTAAGTACCACTGATTAATAAAGAAGCTGCTTTGGGCCTATTACAGTACAGAATACGACAAGGTGGGAAGTCCAAAGAGATAGAGGAGGAAAGAGTAGGTGGAGTCAAGGATAAGCCATGTTGCTGCTGTCGGAGACAGACACTGGATGCGGGATGAAACCTTACCGGTAGATCACAACCACATGGCAATACACAGCTAAGTAAATTGGGCTAATTTAACATATAAGAGCAAGCTAAGAATATGTATAAGTTAGTAGACCAAACAGTGTTTTAATTGATACAGTTTCTGTGTGAGTATTTCTGGTCTGGGCAGCCAGGAACAAACAAGTCGTCTCTACCTATAGCAAAGCAATTTGGTTTTCATAAGTAGTATTGTTTACAAAAATATTTATATGAAAAACAAACAAACTCAACCTATGATTCAGACCATGAAATAATATTTAACCATACAGAAATTATAGAATCTACTAAAAATGTAAGAACAATAAGGTTTCCAAATTAAATGATAAGAGTTTAACTTCTAACTTTGAATAAGACAATAACTTAGTTAACAGATTACTAAAATTAGTATGTTTTCATTCTCAAGCACCATTAGAAGAAGTAGAGGTGAATCATGATGTAGTAGACTATATTTGTAATTCTTATTTCACAAAAGGCACAAGATTTATAAGATCCAAAGAGAAACCAGAGTTTAAATTAAAATAATAATAACAAATATTTTTTAAAGGCACATGTATGGACTTTATACTGAGCACTGATATCTCAATAATTAAAAGAATTCGAAAAAAGCAATAGAAAAGTCAAAATACTTGAAAGCACATTTACAAAGAATTCTGGTATTGGTTATAATTTGTGTCTCTGTGACCCAAATTAGAATCATAATGAAATAGAGCACAGAATGTCCAGACAGACTGATTAAAATGAAAATAAGTACAAATATCAGTAATAAAGATACAGAGTAACACTAGCATATGACTCCTGGGGAATAAATCACTGTGGATATTTTAGAGAATTTGCATTTATCTGTGAAAACTAAATGTATATCAACATTGTTATCTCCTTCTTAGGTATATATACCCAAAATCAATAGGTGCATAGCTCCCAAAATATAGAGATAATGTAGATGATGGCATTAATTGCAAGAACCAAGAACTGATATTAAATACAATATCAAATTCTTCATCAGTACTAACTAGAAACTTGATAGTAGAGACTGAAATGTGGCCCAGTATGTCAGCAGAGTGTCTGCTGCACAAGCATGAAAATGAGAAATGAATCCATGGTTCCCATGTAACAGTGGTGTTGTATGGTGGGTGTTAAGTGTCTGTTAACTGAGAGCTGTGAGTATAAGAACAGATGGATCCCTGGAGAATGTTGGCCATCTAAAGTAGTCTAATCATAGGAGTTCCGATTGAGTGAAAGACCCTCTCCCAAAAGTAATTTTTAAAAAATACCTGAAGAAGACACCCTGTATTGACTTCTGGTAGTCACATGTACATACTCCATTATACACACATGCACTCACAGACAACTTTCCAAAATTGAGAGTATATTACCTTTGTAGAATGCAAAGGAATGAGTTACAGTAGGAACAATTAAGAGAGAATTTACACCCCCTACACACACAATTTGCATGACCTATTATGTTACTACGATGCTAAATAAAGAATAAATACAATCTATTATGATAAAAGTCAGGTAATTGATTGCCATTTGTGAAAGACATTAACTGTAAATAGGAAAAGAATGCCCTGACTCTGAGCTGTGAACCCATCTCCTGCTGCTTAGACTCTGCCTTCCCTTTATCTCCCTCCATGCACATTCATTACAACTTAGTTTCCCACCACCCTTTCTCTCTCTCAGCTACAACCAGTTTCATTCCTCACAACTGCACTGAATATATTCATATTTATCACTCACATAAATAATGAACCTGTTTCATAGTAAGAGCCTTTTTAAATATTGAAACATTTTTAACAACTTTGGCATATTTCACACTAGTTCTTTCCTCAGTTACCATGTTTTGGAACTTAGGTCACAGTCTCTGCCCCTATACACCCTTGCACATACTCATGAAGAGTTTATCATGGGAAGGAGGGAAAGCTTTATTAGGATGCAGAAACAAGAAAACAAATTTTAATTTTTTTTTAAAAAAGAGCTAACCATTCTTTTTAATATTATATAGACCATCTCACATGCGTACTCCCTGGCCAGTGGGGATTTTAACAAAACTTTTTATCTGATTTAATGAATTGGGATGATGGAATCTACATTGGCTCTGAACCAACTTTGTTTTAATGCAGATGACTTGAAATGGACTTGAATCCGTATTTATCTCAATTCCACCCCATCCTCATGTTGGTTGAAGCTTCTAAATGAAACTCAGTCTACACAACTTTTTCTTGCCATAGTTTGCCCAGAATAAGAAGAGCAAGAGTCCTACTCATTGTAATGAGCACAATTCAACAATGAATTTCAATATAATTTCAGGCCTTAGGGAAGCTGGAAACAGAGGTCTATTTCAGCATGTGTCCTGTAGTCTGCACTACAAACTTGACATTACAGTGCATTTGTTTTCACATTTGACTCTAACCTAAGCAATGACCTGTATAACAGGAATGTGTCTTTTTATCATTGTAAACCCTATACTTTACACACAATGCTTCATGTAAACACAAGTTAAGCTTTATTGAAGAAGTTAAAAATTCCTAGAGCAAATAAATACCACCAGGTTATAAGAAAAAAAATGTAATATGCTAAATGACACTGGAATTTCTAAATTTAGGAAAACAAAATATCTAGGTTTTTTTTTAATTACAATGTGCAGATTGAGAGATCTTGGAACACACAGTTCTAAATGAGATGTCTCTATCAAATTTCCTCTGAAGAAGGGGGGCAGCAAAAATATAAGAGGGAGAGGGGATGGAGGGCACCAAGAAAACAAGCCCTTTTAGATACAGTAGGACTCATGTATAGACGATGTCACCAAAACTGTGGCAGAATGTACAGGACCAGCACATTTCTAAGTAAATGGGGTCCAAGTGAAGACAAGAAAATGGACAGAAATCTCCATCCAGAACCCAAAAGCTGTCTCTAATTGATAACAGCTCACAAAAGAAACATTAGCTTTTTTTTTCAATCTAGGTGTGCTGGGTAAATAAACTACTCTTAAGGGCAAGTCCCATGCGCAGAAGTAGATTAACATTACAAAAACAAAACAAAACAAAAAAATAAAAAACCCTCAATGATATTTTTAGAATTTTTCATTTACTGTGATTTTTCTGAGGGTTTTTATTTTTCTTTTACAGATCTTTGTTTACATATTATAGTTCCAATTTTTGTTTTTATGGGTTTTCTGTTTGCATAAATGCGTGTGTCTTGGGTGTTTCTTATGCTTTTTCTTTGACTATTTTTATGTTACTTTTGTTTTGTAATATACTGGCTTGTTTCTTTTATCTATTATTATTATTATTAATTATGTTATACCTGTTTATATTTTAATGAATAATAATGAAAAGGTTTGCATTTGGGTGGTAAGTAGGCAGGATCTGGGAAAAACTGGGGATGGGAAGCATAATCAAAATATCCTGAGTGAAAAATTATTTTTAATAAAATATAATTAGTCAGAGGTGAATGTGATAGCTCACTTCTAGAACCCAAGTATTCTAGAGACAGATGTAGGAGGATCTCTCGTAACGTTCGCATGGGCTACAAGGGAGCCTCTGTTTCCAAAACAAACAAACAGCAGAACAGAAAGAAATTTTAAATCGCAGTATACAGATTAAGCAAATAGCCTCAAACAACAAGAAGTTCAGGTATATTAGAGGATGTTTGCTGACTGAGATCACCTAACTAGACACATGGATAACAAATGAAGTAACCGAGAGCTATGAATTTATGAGCATACACTCTAAAACAATCTGTTGGAAATACCAAAGCGGAGAAAGATTATATACCTTAAAATCTACAGTAATAAACTCCCAAGTAAATTTTGCTAAACTAGAGTGCTTTCTTATATGGAAATCCAGTCTTATACTTAGACATGACCCTTAAACAATGGCTGAGGAACAGAGATTCTGAAGGTATTTGACTGTACTATAATAGATGTACTCATTTTAATTTTGCTTATTCAGCAGTTACTATAAACAGGATTCCTATGCTTAACTTTGAAAACATCAATAATGGGAATAAAAGTTTTGGATAGATACATTTATTGAACAAAGTGTGTGACAGATACTGTAGATAACACACAAAAGTAAATCAAACATCCTCTATGCTTTGGAGACTCCCATCCCATGAAAAGATGTTTATAGTAACCCGGAACTGAGACACAGATATCACTTGGATCAACACTATACAATATTCTTCATCAAAAGTGGAATGTTAAAGGTTAACATCACCATCAGGTATGGGGCATTCTATTAAGAATGACGATTTAGCTAGTTTTTTTTTTTTTTTTTTTTTTTTTTTTTTTTTTGATAAGATGAACTCTGAGTTCATTTTGTAGAAAACAACTGGCTAAGAAATTTCTTCATTAACAAGATCTCCCACATTAAGCAGCTTTTC
Organism: Chionomys nivalis; assembly: GCF_950005125.1. Taxonomy (NCBI): domain Eukaryota; kingdom Metazoa; phylum Chordata; class Mammalia; order Rodentia; family Cricetidae; genus Chionomys; species Chionomys nivalis. The sequence goes on along the minus strand of NC_080101.1, from coordinate 55,548,296 downwards.
AAAAATATAGATCCAACAAAGACACTTGAAATATGACTCTTTATTGCCTTTCAATTTTGTATGGTCAGGTAGATCAGATGGTCTGTGACCTCAGGAGGCTGCTGATGCTTTTGGTCACCACAGTGACTCTTCACTTAAATTGCTTCTTGCTTTTCTACTTATGCTGGGTCATGTGTAGAGTGTCTTTTCTGTGAGAGATGATTAGTTTCCTCTCCTTGTCTGGCTCTTGTTAGGCTTCTACTGCTGCTTCTTCCTCTTAGATTTAGAGTTCTGAGACCCCTCGAGCAGATGAACTGCAGCGACTTCTCTCTGACACTTCTACACTCTAAGAAGTGCTTGAAGCTGCAGCAGGACGCTGAGGATGGACTGGACTTTTGGAAGTCCTATCTAGCCTGTTTTGCAGGAAATCTCCCTATATTTCTTTTCACAGAGTCTCAATCTTTCTGCTCTTAGGAAAAGTGAAGTATACCCAAAATAATACCTTTCCTTTAAAGAGGAAGAAAATGACAGCGCAACATAGTTCCTTTTGTTACAGAAACAAAAGGAGTCTAGGAGTCTGTTTCATTGAGATAAACTGGATTTTTTCTATAAATAAACATTTTACTTTTACTTCAAAGTATCACAAACATGAATATTGTTAAAATTAGATGATCTCTTGGTTCTCTACAATGATGCCATATGCTCATAAGGGATTTTTATTGTTCAATTTTAAGCAAACATCTTCCAAAATATTCAGTAAACTATCATAAAACTTGGTTTACTATTTCTTTATAAATGAAACTTAAGAATGCACAATATTGTGGGCAACATAATAAATATGCAACAATAAACTTAAAGCATTTTCTAGTTTAAAAATTAACTATGATAGCTACTACAGCATTAGGAGTTCTCTATATTTATTTAGAACTATTCTCGATGTCACTGACAATGCTTGCCTTTACTTGTTTTTCTAGCTCCTCTATGTCTCATTCTTCTGCTTCCCATCCATTCCAGTAAAAATCAAGGAAGACCTCTGGGACACTGCATCTTTCTCAACCAAAGCCCCCTTGGCCCATGCTGTGGCTACCTCAGGAGCCATCACAGTCTCTGCAATAACTACCTTGGAACATTCTACCATAAATGTTTTTTTTTCTGAAAATGCTTTGTAATATTAATAATTTAAAAATATATTTATTACTTTATCTATTAATCTATATTTGAAATGATGTGCAATGCAATATATATGGAATGACATTGGCATTTCCTTCGCAATTGACTTGTTTTATTTTATCCTGAACTAATGGGCAACAATTTGAATTAAATTGATAGAACTGAAGTGAGACACTTTGAGTTGAGGAAATGACAAAAAAATGGCATTCTTGAATGAATTAGTGTTACTTCCTGCCTTATTTTATTCTAGTTGTATTCATTTTAGCAAGTCATCTAAGCCAAGGAAAAAATTAGTAGGTGAGCATGGGACCTAGATGTTGTTTCTAGTGAGGAGGTATGAAAAGAAAGTGTTGGTCTTCTCCAAGAAACCAAGAACAAAGGGGTTAGAAAGGAAACAAAACAGAACTGGAGGTTGTTAGGGCCAACCAGAAAAGTCACATTGGTATTCAGTGAGGACACTGTGGAAAAAGACACAGTTCTCATAGTTTTTACATGAAAATAAAATTTAAAATGCTAGTCAATTTTTTAAACTCTCAAAATACAGCAAATAAGGAGAAAGAACCACAGTGGAAGGGGATGATGGAAAAGCCCACACAGGAAGTGACAAACTTACAAAATCACTAAGAAAAGCCACTGAGCAGAGGTCTCATCTCATTATGAGGTGGCTGGAGCTTAGAGAAAACAAGAGACAGACTGAGTGGGAGTCATGATCTTAACACAGGGAAATGTTGAAATACTTCCAGGCTCTATAAAAGATCTCAGGGAAGTGGATACATGTGAAAGCTGGAGAAGGAAAGTGTTAAGGAAGTGTTCCAGAGACTATCATGACTTTCTCTTCACAAATTGAAGGCATTTCTTTAGAAGGAATGATTTGTCTTTGAAAGAAAACTGAATAAGAAAAAAGAAGGTAAATATCTAAAATTACTTTATATATATGAACTAGGTTCATAGTTGACATTCAGCCAATTTCTCAAAGTAGTAAGAAATAATAGTATCTCTTCAAACTGGGAAGTAGTATAAATTTTAGGGCTTGACATACAGAAATGGTATTGATGGGCAGGAAAGGTGAATCAGTAGTTGAGAACGTTTACTGTTTTTCCAAATGGCCAGGGTTTGGATCCCAGCATCTATAAGTGGTTTGCACCTGTCTATGACTCTCATGTTAAAGGATCCAATATCCCTTCTAGCCAACATGGATGTCACAAACACATGGTGCACATAAACTCATGCAGACACACCTATATATACACATATAAATTTAAAACAAATACATAAGAAATCAAATTGAATAAAAGAAATTCAGTTTCGGTTTCCAATTAGTACAAGCTACCGTGAATTGACAAAAAATATTCAACATACTTAATTTTCCTCCATAATTACTTATAACCAAGATGAGGATAAGTAGAATAGGTGCAATTCAGTCCCCACACGGAAACCGTAGGTTAAGGCAGAAAAACAAATAGAATATGGGAAATTGCATGAAAGGATTAATGTTATCTAAACTGTGATGATTCATCTAGTGGTGAACTTCACTGGATCTGGAGACAGTTAAGAGACAAGCCTCTGAACACACTGTTAACTGACCTGGGACAACTGAATGTAGATTGCCAATCTCAGCAAAGGTCCAGATAAAAGGGGTTCAAGGGAGAAGAGTCTTCTGCTTTTTCTCTGCTTGCCTGTACAGCAACCTGGTTTCTTAATCTATTTTGCTTGCCTCTTACTGGTAAGGTTATCTATCTTATTGGCGTAAATGTTACTACTGCTGCATTCTTTCATGACATCAGAACTAAGATTCTTTTGCTTTTCAACACCGATTGAAGAAAAGTGGTTCTCAAACAATCCCACGAGGTCTTAATTTTTATATTCAGAAGTAATCCAGTCTCATAAACTAAGCAGATACTATGTTTTCAGTCTGTGTATTATGAAGAGAAGCATTACTAGGTTACTCAAACTGCATCATTTAAACTAATTAAATGAACTTCCTTTAAATACATTCATCCTTTTGCTTTTGTTTTTCTGTAAAACCCTTACTAATACACTAAGAAAATGAATCAATATTTTCAAAATCATAATACCAAATTCCATAAAAACCGGACTCACTGAATATGGTGGACAATGAGGGCTGCTGAGAAGCCAAGGACAATGGCACTGAGTTTTGACCCTACTGCATGTACTGGCTTTGTTGGAGCCTAGCCGGTTTGGATGCTTACCTTCCTAGACCTGGATGGAGGAGGGAGGGCCTTGAACTGCCCACAGGGCAGGAAACCCTGACTGCCCTTTGGACTGGAGAGGGAGGGGGGAAGGGAGTGGGGCATGGGGAGTGGGGGGGAAAGGGAAGCAGGGAGGAGGCGGAAATTTAAATTTAAAAAAAATATTTTTAAAAAAATATTTTAAAAATTAATAATTAATATACTTCTGAATTTAGTAACAAACTTTCAAATAGTTGCTTCTAATGTAAACTTTAAATAACTATGATTATAACCAAATTCAAATTCCACATGCACACATACACACACATATCATTTTAATTCTAAAGATCAACTTTGAACTTTTCCAGAAATTCATCTAAGAGACAAAGACAGGCAATAATTGGACTATAGGTGGAACGCACAATCCTGTGTTCTAGGATGGAAACAAATGGGTGGAATGTCATGAACATGATGATGACTGCCAATTATGCCACAAGGCAGGGTAGTCAGAAACCTTCTCAAAGTTTCATTCAGTAGTTCTTGAAATGAAAAGCAAAGGAAAGATACCCAGTAGACAGACTTTCTCAGACAACACTGGAAAAATAAATCACAAGGAAGAAACCACCTCCTGACCATATGACCCATCTGGGACTGAGAGTAAACAAAAATGTGTCCACCCGAGCCAAGCACTATGTCTCATGAAATCAAGGTGGATAGCCTAAGATATCTGAGGATTTCTGTGTCGTTTTAACTAAGATAAAATGCTTAAAAATTATTTGGAGAAAATTGTAGATAGTGGAAGTACTGAGAGATTAGAGGCTTGATGGATCTTGCATGAAGATTTTTTTTTTATGGTAGATGAGCTTTTATTCAAATAAAGCAATGATGGTTATGATTGGAGAGTAGGGTCTTGGATTCAGAAATTTTGGAAATGGAATGAATTGAGTGCTTTTGTGAGGAATGGATGAAAAGTCATCAGAATGTGCTGGTGAGATAGATGTATCTCAGAAGAATATGTAAATCTGAGAGTTTTCACAGATCTGTTAAATGGTCATAATATTTGAATAAACAAAGCAACTACTGATGAGGTATCTTCAGCCCTTGTCATGAGAGTCTAAGTGTTCAGCTTCATTAACTTCAGCATTTATTTCTTGGCAAAACATTCTTAAAAGTAAAATAAGAGGGAAGTATTTACAATTCTTATTATGTATATGATGATTTCCCAGCAGGCTGACTCTAATGACTTGGGCTGGCACACCCAGTACCCAGTGTGTGAAGGGTCCTGGCAATAAACTCCCTGCTTCAGTACCACCAGAGAAATGGCTCACCCACTGTGAAGTAATAGGTTGATAATGAATGCTGTTCCGGCTGCTGGATGCATGGATAAGCAAAGGAGGAACTGTACTCTCTGAGGGAACCAGTGAAAGAAGGAGCAGGACAGTGGGAAAGCAGAAGGTGTATAATTCTTGGAAGTCATCAGTAAGAGTGAAATTAGTTGTATATTAATTTATCACTGAGTGTTGGTACATTCCATTCCACATGGTCCAATAAATCAAAATTTTATTAAGCTTAGTGTGATAGTTTTACATAGCTCCATGTCTAGCACTTAGGACCCCTGTGAGGCCCTGTGACTCTTCTCACTAATGACTCAACTCAGCCCAACTATCTTCTGTAAGTTGGTGGAGCTGTATGGATGACTAGAACCCTAGCAGACAAATTGGGTTTCAAGTGTGAGGTAACTGTAATAAAATGTTTTTCAGTCAAAAGTTGGACTGGGTGGCAATATGTGATTATCAATGAGAATGAAGAGTGTACTCCATCTGGAAGGAACAAACCTAAAATGAGGTATATCTTAATAACCATAAAACACATTAACTCCACTTTCTGGCTGAGGAAGAAAGCAAGCACACAAAACCCAATAGCCACAACAAAAGACCAAAACAAGTCACACAGACCTGGACTTGGAAAAGATGTAATTGAAGTTAAAGCGGAGTTGTTTGAGAAGATCCTGAAAATATGGCCCTATGGGCTGAATGTCTGCACTAAAAAGACACACTGGGAAATCTATGTCATTATAACACTTTTAAAAGGCAGGACTTCTAGGAGAAAATTCGGCCCTGAGAGCTTACCCAGGGGTAGGAGTGATTTTTGCTATTTAAAACCACATTAAGTTTCCTTCACTTTCCCTTGTCCTACAGCTTTCTTCCATTTGATAATGCAAAAAGAAAACACTCCCACCCTCAATTTTGGATGATTACTTATTGCAAATTAAAGTTTCCATTACAGTTCCATAACATGATCTGGTATATGGAAAAGTTCATTGATTGAAAACAGAAAGTTTTAGACAATCCAGAAGAAATCTGGGTATTTTAGAAGGCAGACGCACAAATACGGTTTCAAACAGAAACAGGCTTCTGTGGCCCCTCCCACTAGAACTATTGCTGTACTCAGTTGTGCAAGAGGTGCCCGAAGAAAAATAACAGTGACAACAGCAATAATTCAGGGGACAAAACAGGTAAGAAAAACGTTGGATTCCATATAAACAAAGAATGGGAAGTAGAGTCAGATGTCCCCAAGGTTTGAGAAGTGACGGTTAATAAATGATGACTTTGCAGTAAAGGATTTGAATACTTTTTTTTCAGTATGATTCTGCTTTCCAGGACTTTGGTTTGTCCACCATTCTGTGTATTATTCCTTTAGATGGTTTTTAATCAAAATTAATACAAAAATATTTGGAAATATTAAAAGTTAGTCTCTCAGGAAAGGCTTTGTTTGAGAGATAATATTAGTGGATAATAGAAGGCTTAAAATATTACTTAGAACTAGGAACAGGCAATAATACAAATAATTAGGTGATGATAATCATGTGTGATCTGTGTGATCATAAGTGTGTATGTGTGTGGGAGGAAGCTTGGTGTGTATGTTTATGTGTGTGTGTGTGTGTGTGTGTATTTGCATTAATGTGTGGTCGTGCTTGTGGAGTTCAGAAGATAGCTTCAGGTGTGTTCCATTTTAAATCTTTTTTATTATATTTTTTTTAAAAAAGGAAGCAAACTATCTTCTTTCATTTTATATCCCAAACCTAGTTGCCATTCCCTCCCCTCCTCCCATTCCCTCCAGTTTCCCCCTTACCCCACCTTCATCCACTCCTCAGAGAGGGTAAGGCAGATTGCTTTGGGAAGGTCCCAGGCCCTCCCTACTATATCTAGGCTGAGCAAGTTGTCCATCCAAAGAGAATGAGTTCCCAAAAAAAGCCAGCACATGAAGTGGGGATAAATTGTGGTGCCAGTTGCCCCACAGTTTGCCACAGCCATGCAACTGGTTACGCACATTCAGAGGCCCTAGTTTGGTCCTACGCTGGTTCCTTTCCTGTCCAGCTGGAGATGGTGAGCTCCCATTAGCTCAGGTAAATTGTTTTAGTGGGTGTTCCCATTACTGTTTTGACCTCTTTGCTCATATTCTCACTCCTCCCACTCTTCAACTGGACTTTGGGAGCTCAGCCAGTGCGCCTATGTGGGTCTCTGCCTCTGTTTCCATCAGTTGCTGCACGACATTTAAGATATTCATCAATCTGACTACAGGGCAAGGCCAATTCGGACACCCTTTCTTCTATAGCTTAGGGTCTTAGCTTGGGTAATCCTTGTGGATTCCTGGGAATTTCTTTACTGGCGGATTTCTTACTAGCCTCCTCAATCAAGATACTTCTTACTAGCTCTCTCAATCAAGATACTTCTTTCCTTGCTCTCATCTCTGTCCTTCCTCCATCTCGAGTATTCCATTTCCTCAATTTCTCCTCAACCCTCCCCTTCTCTCCTCTCCTTCCCCTTCTGACCTCCCTTCTCCCCTATGCCCATGCTCCCAATTTTGTCAGGTGATCTTGTGTATTTCCCCTTTCCAGGTGGATCTTTATATGTTTTTCTTAGAGTTCAACCTTGTTACTTAGCTTCTCTGGTGTCGAGGCCTAAATAGGCTTGTCATCCTTTGCTTTATAGCTAGTATCCACTTGTGAGTATGTATACATGTTCATCTTCCTGGGTCTGGGTTACCTCACTCAGGATGGTTTTTATTAATTCATCTTCAGGTGTCTTCTTCAAGAATATTCACCTCCTTTGGTTTACACTCTCTCTGATTGCCTTAAACTCACCAAACTTTGTGCCAAGTATGTTTCCAGGGACCCATCCTGTCTCTACTTTTCCACAACTGGGAAAATAAGTGAGTCATCATGCCCAGCATTTTATTCTAGCCTCAGGTGGTCTACTAATTAGTACCACACTCTTACTCAAAAATGTGTAGACCAGACTTCCCTGGCTGCACACACTTTGTCCTTCAGTCTTCTAACCAGGGATATAGTGATTGGGTTCCCCACTCAAAATTTGGAAAGAGAACTGAGATAATGGATAGCAAATCTATTTTGACTGGTTTTCCTAAAAGAGAGAAAAACGGTCAGCTTTGTGCTCACAAAGAGGTCATATACGTATAATCATGCTTCTGATGGAAGTGGAGTGTGGATTTGTCCTGGTGTGTCTGAATACCTGTCCTAGTGTGCAGATGAATGACCCACTTTATTGGAGACTTGGGAATTTTGTCTGTTCCTTTGACTGGAAACCAACTTAGTCAATCATATAAAGATGTAAATCATAACCAAAATAGACAAGGATGACAATAGTGATTCCAACAAAAAAATAATCCCTAAAGTCATCTGTAATTTTCTTAAGATAGACATCACAAAGCCAAATATAAAAATCTACTGAAAAGTTAATATGTACATCACCATTATGGGACCTAATATCTTTTCTCACCTCATGGTGATTCTGTCTGTAGATGTCTTCAAAAGCAAAAAGAAGCTCCAGAAATTTATAGAAAGTATTTAGTTTCTTTTACTTCAAGATTAATCTATTTGTCCCTATATTTAATGCTTATCATTCAAGATATTAATGATTTCTTTTGGAAAGGCAAACATCCTTAGAACACAATACCATCTCTTTATTATTTCAAAATTTCTCATTTCTTTTCTTTCCCCCTCATTACAAAACTCTAAATCAGCTAGAAAAAATAGGTACGTGAAAACTACTCTCTCATTTGATTTTTTTAATCAAAATAAAATTAGAACAAGACATTTAGCCTTTAAGTACAGCCATTTGATTGAACGTGAGGTAATTGTTAATAATGAAAAACTTTTACTGTGGAATTACTGTTTTACATACTTAACAGTAAAAAAATTCACTAGAAATTTTACCAAAATCACAACTTATATTTATTATCATCTTCCTTTGTTTTTCCGGAAAGTGATAGGATGTGAAACTTATTGCAAACAAGAAGAAAAAAAAACTGACAAAGAGTCTTTTGTATTGGAATCTGCTTGTTGTCGTATAATTCTCCACGGGGATAATAGCATACAAGAGATGAGGCTACGTCCTCATAGACATTCCTAAACCAGTAGGATGATGAAGCATATATATCCCAGTGTAAACCAATAGACAAAAGGAAGATATAATTTGGTAAAAACTAGTTCTAGGAGGGACTCTGACATGGAGCTCTTGGATGTCTGAGATGAAAAACATCTCAATGAGTATTGAGAATGAAGAATTGCCATCTTACGTTTCTTCATGAGATATAAATAGGACAACTTCTTCCAACAAAGAGTCAGAATTTAAATACATGGGAATTTTAAACCCCTTCTTTGAAAAAATATTAGAGATCAAATCCATTTGGTTATACCATTCAGGTATATTTGTGATTTTTTTCTCAGTGGTCAAGGCAAAGCTTAGAACATCACAATTTATAAGTTAGTTCTTTAGACACACACACATACACACACATATATAGTTATATATATAGTTATCCATATATAATGATATATAGATATATATAGTTATCCATGTATATACATATATATGTATTGTTTTGCTTCCTTCTCATTTGGGAGTCACACTCACTTTGGGGGTAATATATCAAATACCATGCATATTAGATATTCATATTACAAATCATGACAATAGGAAAATTACAGTTATGAAGTGGTAACAAAATATTTTTATGGTTGGTGCTCACCATAACCCAATTAATGGTATTAAACTGCTGTAACATTAGGAAGGATGATAACCATGGTTCTAATATTTTTGATACACATGAATTCATTCAGTAGTTATTTAGATGTGTGTTCTACAAGAATTAGCAAATTGTGTATATAATTGATAGTTCCTGGTTTCCTTTCCGACTGCACTCCATATTGAACATTGTCATTAGCTATTGACTGAAGCCCCACCACTCAAGCATTTTAAGTACTCAAACTCTTGTCTCAGCTAATCTTTTTCTGTGGAACTTGGGATATTCTGAGTCATATCTTCTTCCTTTGACCTCTAAATATCTTTAAGCTTAACCATTCTGGCACTTTTCACAAAGTATCATGCTTTTGCTCATTTAATTCATCACTGAGACTGCAATAAAATTTTAAACATCTTATCTTCATATATAACTGTATTAACTTTCTTAGTTGCTTGTAACCAGAGAAATGTCAGACAAAGTTTGTTGACATAATTAATGACTAAGTAGATATGCATGTAAGTAATTTTCCACTTCACAAAGCATAAAATGATCACAAGATTTAGCTCATAGATGTGCTTGTACTGTTTCATCCCCCATGCCACACTACAGAGAAAGATTTCTTCCAAATAAGTGTGACCCAGCTTTTAGTGGTACTCTGAATCTTGTTCTTTCTAAGCTAAAAATAAATATCTTTATTTAAAATAAAATTACAGCACTTCCTCCTTCCCTTTCCTCTCCCTGTCTTTTCTATGCTCCCATTCTCTCTCAAAGCAATGACCTCATTTTATTTTATTGATATTGCTACATATATATGAATCAATAATCATATAAATACAACAGGTAAGTCCAATGAGTTCTTCTTTCTTTTCTAAAGACCTCTAACTCTTAAGTTCCATCTCAAGTTGAAATGTATTTAAAACTAGTCTCTCACTCATTTCTTTAATCAAAGTAAGATGCAATTACCATGGGATTTTAGTCCTTAAGTACAAACATTAGACTGGACCTGAAGAAACTGCTAAAAGTTGATAATTTCTACACTTGAAAGACTGCTTTATATGCTTAGCTATATATTTTATTCCCTCTGCATCTCTAGTAGGATCACTGCTTCATTCCCTGGGCACACAGTTGAACGTTTCAGAGCCAAATCCAATAACTCGGATAGCCCATTTTTCTAATCATTTATTGAGGCCCTTCAGAACCCACAAACATTAAGGACTATATATCTCCAAAAAGCTCAATGACTATTTACAAATTATCTAGCATCAAGCCTAGCATTAAATTAAAAATTACATTGGATCTGATATAGAGATATTAGCTTCTTTTATGTGACAAAATACTCAATAAACATAATCTTTGGAAGTCTTCATGAATATAGGAAATTGTTTTGATCCAATTAATTTAACATTTGTCATTGGAAAAGATGATATTTAACATATTTTTTATTTTACTTAGGAAAATCTATGGTCTAAGTAAGTATAGATCTGATAATTGATAACTGAAGATAATGTTCCTGCTCTGCACATTGAGTTTGTCTAAAGCAAGAAAAAAAGTCATGGAAGTATCTCATTTATTTTGCTATTTTCCTACATTCTAATTGTTGTGGGTTTTTTTTTTTTGAGTATTTAAACATTTACATGCAAAAGAAAAAGGACAAACTGCTTCATAATTGTGAACAATCTACCATTTCTGTAAGTTTTATAAATCAGAAAACTATATTTTTAATATTGTCCAAGCTATTCTATGTGATAATTCCAGGAACTGTAATTTTTATGTCATATTAATGTGTGGTTGTATGACTTCTAAGAAAGACTAAAGAATGCCCCACTATGGTAGCTTTTAACATATTTTCCCTTGCATGGTGAAGAGGCATGTATGCTGATAATTTGTTTGTACTATAACAAATAAAGCATGCCTGATGATCAGAGTGTGGAGCAAGCCACTAGATAATCATAGAGAATAGGCAGTGGTAGCACACACCTTCATCCTAGCACTCTGGAAGTTGAGGCAGACAGAGCTCTGTGAGTTCAAGGTCACCCTGAAGTACACAACATTGATCCAGTCAATTAGATAAACAGAGCCAGGTGGTGATGGTCCTGCCTTTTTCCCAACACTTGGAAATCACATGCCTTTAATCCCAGCACTACAAAGGTGGAGACAGGAAGGGGCAATCGCTGATTGGAGAGAAGAATTTAAGATGAGAGGATACAGGAACTCAAGGCATTTAGTTTGTGATATAGGAATGAATAATGGCCAGGCGATGGTGGTGCATGCCTTTAATCCCAGGACTTGGGAAATAGATGCAGGTAGATTTCTGTGAGTTCGAGGCCAGCTTGGTCTACAAGAGCTAGTTCCAGGACAGGCACCAAAGCTACAGAGAAACCTTGTCTTGAAAAAAAAAAAACAAAAACAAAAACAAACAAAGAAATGAATATTTTACATTGGTATGGATTTTGGATTATTAATACAAATATGAGGTCAATTTTATTAAACTGCATGCATTTTTCTAGTTTTGATTAGGTATTATGTTTATTCAGTTCCTTTAAAAATGTAATAGTGGTCTATGACAGTCAAATAATATAGACATGCTAGGTTTTCAAGATATGCAGAGATATATTTCAGATGAATAGGCAATCTTCAAAAACTTCAAGACCTACAGAATATGATATTTAAAATGTAATAACTTAAAATTATTTCGATGTAATATGTCTGATCCTGGCAGCACCAATTACTTTAAGAGGATGATGAATATTAAAGAAACTCCTTATGAAGTTTGAATCCATGCGGCAAGGCTATCCATTTTGGCAAGAACCTGCTCTTGCTTGGACTGCTTGACTATATGGTATATTGACTGGACATTCAGGACCCACAGGAAAATGACTATCTAACTTGAAGATGTGTAGGAGGTCCTTCTGTCTTTGTGTTGCTTTAATTGGTTAATAAAGAAACGGCCTGATAGGGAAGAACTTAGGTAGGTGGAGAAGATGGAATTGAATGCTGGGAAGAAGAAAGCAGAGTCAGAGAGACCCCATGGATCCTCTACCTGAGATGAATGGTGGTTAGAATCTTTCCCAGTAAGTCACTGCCAGGAGATATACAGATTAATAGAAATGGGTTAAATCAAGATGTGAGAGTTAGACAATAAGAGGCTAGAACTAATGAGCTAAGCAGTAATTTAATTAATAAAATTTCTGTGTGGTTATTTTGGGGCTAAGCTAGCCAGGTGGCCAAAATGAACAAGTGGGTCTGCCTGTAACAAAGCTGGGATTCCTGCTTCATGGATGAGTCTGCCAGACAATCTGCAGGACACAGAGGGAAATGATTGATAAACTGCCAATATAGGTGGGACAGGTTCAAATTTTCTGCTTCACTGAGAAATCTTCTGGACACTCTAGGCCTATAGGTTGAAGATGGATGTTCTAACATTACAGAAAAACTTTTGGTGAATGTTCAGGTAGCCAGATATCTCTGTCATTTCTGGAGTTTTAAAAGTTGCTTACAGTACACTTCCAATTTATATAGGTAATACTATACACTTCTGTGGTCTTTTATCTAGTTGAAGACTAAATAGCTGTAATAATGGCTTTCCTTAATTATGATAAAAGATATATTAGATATGAGACTTTAACAAAGATAAGATAGAGATAGAGTATTTTCTTTAATTTTGTCAGATACAAATAGAGTAGGTATTGTAATTGTAATTCTTGTTTGATACCTGTTTTGTTATATGGATTTTTCCTATGTTTAAGTTAAAACCTTCCTTTTTAGACACAAAGGAGTAATAATGTCAGATGTTCCCCTCTATTCTATGAATATGTGTCTCTCAAATTGGTTAATGGATAAAGCTGTTTTGGCCAGTGGCCAGGTAGAATAGAGCCAGGCAGGAAATCCAAAGATGTAGAGATAAAGAAGGCAGAGCCAGGGAGATGCCACGTAGTTGCTGAGGGTGTCACATGTCAGGGCATCACCAGTAAGTCATGGCCATGTAGTGATACAAAGATTGGTAAAAATGGGTTAATTTATGTGAGAGCCAAAGAGTAATATGTCTAAGTCACTGGCCAAACAATGACAATTAATATTAAGCCTTTGATTGGTTATCTTATAGGTGGCTACAGACCTGTGGACAAAGAGAAACTGGTCCACTGTGGCTGGGAGAGACGGGGAAATCTCTATTTGCAAGTCTGAGGACTTATAGAGACAGGATACCCCATTCGGTCTGAAGACATGTAGAGACAGTATACCCTATTTGGTCTGAGGATTTCCTAGAGGTAAAGAACTGGTGGCTGGCTGCTCTGCTTCTTTGCTTTTTCAGCTTTGAACCCCTAATATGTGACTCCAGGCTTTTATTATTAAAACCAATTAAATTCATGCTCTAGGCATGATTTTAAAACTCAGACTATAGGAACAGTAGTGCCTAGAACAGGAGATTGCACCTCCTTTTAGGGAATTGTTTATGACTCTTATTAAACACTTAATGCTTCCTGTGACTGTTTTAAAATAGATACTGATGTTATATTCTAGGATAAGATCAAGTACAACTTCATTATTTGTAACCAATAAGAATTCTCTAGTGGACTTTAAACTAGTAATGATTTTCAATTCATATATGATTTAGAATAAGCTAGATGTAGACTTTAATAATATAACTTCCATTTAAAATAGCTTCAATCCTTTAAAACTTCATCTTTCTGTCCCTGCCTCTATCTTTTTCTCTTCCTCTAACTCTCTGGGTCTGTCTCTACCTCTATCTCTCTGCCTCTGTCTTTATTGCTGTATCTCTCTCTCTTTGTCTTTGTCCCTGCCTCTATCTCAGTCTCTGTCCCTGCCTTTATCTTTCTCTGTCCCTGCCTCTATCTCTGTTTGTCCCTACATCTCTCTGTCTCTGCCCCTGCCTCTATCTGTGCTTCTGTCTCTATCTCTCTTTCTCTGTCCCTGCTTATATCTCCATCTCTGACACTATCTTGCTGACTTTATCCATCTGAATTTTTACAAATCACAAATTGTCTCTCTGGTTTAAAGTTTGTGACTCCCTGTTGGTCAAATAAGCTCTAGTACCTCATGAGATACTTTACTCAAAAACACTTCCCAGCATCATGAAGATCAATTGAAACTTAACAGTGATTTTCATTAATTTCAAAGGATATGATAGACTTTTTAAAAGTCATTCCTTGTTTTCATTGAACGCTGTAGTACCTCAGCTCTAAACTCCTGGAAAAATGTGCACCCATATTTGATACAAGGCATGTTTAGGCATGGGTTACACAATGCTGAGAAGAATCCATGGCAGACCAGAAACCTTTCACTTTGTTACAGCTGCATCATAGTAAGAATCCTAGTCTTCTTTATTAGTTGTTTTAGGAGGTGATAATAAGTAGAAATATTTAGCTTAGATAGTAGCATAATTCTAAGTAGGTTAGAACAGATCATTTCTGTCAAATAAATCCAACTATAATGTGGTTTCTGTGAAGGTCCTAAAATGTGGGCCCATTTCCACCTTGTTTGACTATCAAAGAGTTGGATGTTGCTCAAATGATCGACAAGCATAGTTGAATACCACAACTCAGGATGTAATTACTTGACTCTTCTGATATTAGGATAGCTCCATTCAATCCTGACAGATAGTCAGCATAAGTGAACATCCTTCTACTTCTTTTGTCACTATGAGGTCACCTGGGGAGTGGCTGCCTTCAGTTTGTACTGTCTAGAGCAGCTCTACTACCTAGATGACAGAATGCTAATAATTTGATGCCTCAGAGTAATAAAGCAATTGACTGTTTGAGTATTCCTTTGTATCATGTCAATAAAGTCTTTGGTTACCTTCTCTCCCCACCTACTCTCATTTACATTGGGTGTAAAAGTTATGGAAAAATAAACATGGGCGTTGTAGGTGGAGCAGCAGGCTGCTTGCTGCCACCCAACTGGCTTACACCAAGACTGGCGGACTACTTGTTGTCCCAGCCACCCCACTAGCTTATGCTCAAAATAATCACATGGAGATCTGTATTAACTAAACTGTTCCCTGACTCATTATCTCTAGCCTCTTCTTGGCTAATTCTTACATCTTGATTCAACCCATTTCTAATAATCTGTGTAGAATCATGTGACTGTGGCTTACTGGGAGAGATTCAGCATGTCTGACCTGGTGGCTGGCTCCATGGTGGCTCTCTGACAGCCTCCTTCCTCCCAGTATTCTGTTCTGTCTTTCCCACCTACCTAAGTTTCTGCCCTATCAAAAGACCAATGCAACTTCTTTATTTAACCAATGAAAGTAACACATAGACAAAAGACCCTCCTACATCACAAGGGCAATTTTTCATAATCACTAGAATGCCCTTCTGGTATTATTCTATGACTAATGTTCCATTATTCTCTATGTGTCTTCCTATTCTTTACCTTTATTTCTAAATTTCCATGCCCCTACCCTGGCAAGAGGTATTTTTGTCAAGGCTGGTCCTAGACAGGTTTTAATTATCAACTCTATTTGAAAATAAATTGAAGTTTTAAAATTAAAACCAGTGAAAACAAAAACATATTAGTTGATTTTTAATACTAAGATTTTACTCATAAAATGTCTTTTTTTACTTATTTATCTATAAACATTTCTTTCTTCCACAGATCCAGAATTCATCAAAATATTTCTAAAACTGGAGACAGATAGCACTCAATTCAGCACCTAATCTAATTATCCTAAAGCTGGATAATAATTTCTGTGACATGGTCATGTTTCAGTGAAATGCAGGTCATAGAGAGAAAATAATCTGCTATTATTTTGAAGATATTGAGTATGAAATATGAGGGACATAATATAAGTTATTTAAATTATAAAATTCAAATTATGGTTCTGCTTATTGTAGAAGAATATGTATCACACCATTAAAATATACAAGGTACTAAGTCTCAGAACTGTCTCTTTGGGAAATTGTCTCTCTTCTACCTTCCTCTCTCCTTCTGCTAACACCTGACAGGTATTTTTACTTTTAATACATTGCATCTTTGATTGGTCACAACATCCTGAAAAAAAAAAAGGATTATTCTGGTAATCTTCATTGGGGAAAATTAATAATATCTACAATAAATGGTAGTCTTTATGCATATTTTTCTAATTTTTAAGTATTTTCTTATGCAAACTACACAAGCCCTCACAATTCTGCTAGAGCATTGAGACTCTGTAAGTTAAATTTCTTATCTATTCTAACCCATTAAGCAAGTAAAGGAATTGAGACAGAAGTCCTCCTGACTAAAACAGAGCTGAAAATTGGAATGTCTGCAATGCATCTAGCTCTTCAATGACTTGTACTGAATGTATTTCCAAGGAGAGATCATTCTTACACTGTACCTCTGATGAATTAAATGATAAACTTAATCAATTTGTACTTCAGATGCATTTTCAGAAATCTCAACTTATGCTAAATATTAAACCACAAAGAGACCTGTAGAAGGGACCCTTATGAATATGATAAGGAAGAAAATATCCTAGTTAAAAATGGTCATTTTAGGAGCAAAGGCAAGGTATTATTTATCCTAGCTAAAAAGTATCACTTATTGAGAAAAGACATTTCATTGGTACTGTGCTGATCCAATACCCATGAGGCAGGTTTGGATTCAGTCTTCTGCAACATCAATACATACACTCACAACATACTGTTCAAGTAGGAATATAAAAATCACAATTTGGAAATGGAAAGATATACTTACTTAAACAGTTTTGGTTTTAGCTCATACCACCTAGAAAATGGTTGTCAAACTTTTTAATGTTGTGACCCTTTAACATCATTCTTCATTTGTGATGATCATACGCCAGAGTCATTTTTGTGCTAGTTTACACTTGCAATTTTGCTACTTTATGTATAATAATGTGGTCTTAGGTGACCCCTGTGAAAAGATCACTAAACCCTCAAAGGGGTCACTATCCACAGGTTGAGAACCACTAATCTAGAGGAAAATTGTTTTCTCACCTCTAAAAAGACTAATATACTTTGTGACACACAAGGCATAATAAAACATGTAACAACAAAACACAACTCTAACAATTATAGGAACTGTGAACTCAAAAGTACTGTTCGAGTATTAGTTTATTAAAATGTCAGTAAATGGGGAAAAGAAAAAAGGAAAAGAACAAATTTTTTTTTGTTGGTAGATACTTCGACATACTAATATTTTATTTTATGAATCCAGTATGTCACATAACTTTCATTTCTAAAATAAGTAAGAACAACAAAAGAATGAGGCCTCAGTGTTGATGACGCTGACAAATGAATGTGGAAGGCCGGTGTTCAGCTGCCAATTTTTCCAAAGGATAGGTAATTCAGGCCCCACGTTTGTTCCTAATTGTACATGCTTAGCCTTAATGTTGAATGAAGCATGATGGAAGGACACAGGGAAGGAGGAAGGATAAATGCTAATTAACTTGAACAGTTCCTATGCTCTTCATTAGCGCTAAATATCCTTGAATTGCTGCTGCCTACAGATCACAAAGGCAGAACCTCCCAGTTAGCTTTGCATATTTAGTATTATGTGCTGCCTTGTCAGGCAGCCAGGGACTTCCTCATCTACTCATTCTGAAGCAGAGGCTTACTCCTCGTTTAATACCTTGAATTGATTCTATTTAGGCTGTAATCTGCCTTAATTGCTACTAAGATATTGAATTGTATAAAACAGTTGTTAAATACAATTTGTGATTTAACAAGAAGCATTGTGTAGAATCAAAAAGGCATTAAAATTCAAAATCAGTTAATTTTGAGTGGTAATTTCTTTATTAATGGTGTTCCTGGAATTTTCTTGAGTTCTTAAGTGGATACCTTCAAGAAGATTTTTCGATTACATAATGGACTATGGCTTTTATTGCAAATACTTAGGGATGATATTCAGAAGAAAATCTACTTTGTCGAATCTTCAAGTCTTCTTTACCCCCAAAGAAGTACAATTAAAAAAACTTTTTTTTCTAGGTATATTTTTATTAACAAGGGTTATCAAGGCTAGATGTCTGCAAAGAGCTATAATGAGGGATTTATGCAGTGAGAATCACAGGACAGCTTCAAGATTTTCCACAGAACTACGTCTGATACTATTAAAATGCCCAAGAAAGCATCCCAAGAGCATAGGGCCAGATCTTTTGCAAATACTGAACAGAAAATGAAGGCGAAGATCTGTTCTCAAATAGCTAGCGCTTTTTTTGTTTCAGAGTATCTCCATCTCCATAAGGATTTCAATTTTTGCAATTATTGAGTTCCAGTAACAAATTTAAGGATGTGAGAATATTATATAATGATTTGACACCATGCAATAATGTACCATATAAAATATTGGATCAAAATATAGTATCACCTAGATTTCAACACTCTATTCAATAAAGACATGTTACCAAAATAAAAAAGCAATACTGTATTAATGGAGTGATAAAGGTCAGACATTTTTTGAACCTTCACTATTTATAAGTCAATAGTAGTTAACACTTTTCAGGAAATATTTTTGAATGTTTTAGTAGAGTTCTAGATCACCAGACTTTCATCTAGATTAATATGATAATATTATTAGACTATATTATCAGAGGAACCCCGAAGTACAGGCTGCAACTACACAGAGAGGACCAAGAGAATTCTGAAGCATAGTCTGTGACTGCACAGAGTGGACCAAAAGAATGGACCAAAAGGGAGGGCCAAGAGAAATCTTAGTGGCTCCCTGGGACATAGATAATGACAGTACAGAGAAGACCAAGAATAGTTCGCAAAGAAACAGACATCCAAAGCAAGGATCAGACCAAGAGGAAAGGACACTGCTGGCACCAATTGGAGGAAGAGATGGTTAGGCACTAATTCAAGAATTCATTCAACAACACAAAAAGCAACATGATAACACCAGAACCAGATCATACAACAGGAAGACTTGATCATCCTAGCTCAGAAGAAGAAGAAAACAATTTTAAAGGTAACTTTATAAAGATGATGGAGACCTTTAAAGTGGAAATGAAAAATTCCTTAAAGAAATAGAGGAATAGACAAAGAAAAAAAATGGAAGAAATAAATAAATCTAACAACAACAACAAAAAAAAATCACAGGAAATCAAGAAAAAACAATCAAACAGGTAAAGCAAAGAATTCAGACAGTTCAAGACTTGAAGACTTAAATAGAGGCGTAAAGGAAACATAACCTGAGGAAATTCTGGATATGGGAAATCAGGAAAAATAAATGGAAACTACAGAGACAAGCATAATCAAGGAAATACAAGGGATGGAAGAGAAAATCTCAGGTGTTGAAGATACTATAGAGGAAATAGATTCATCAGTCAAAGAAAAAAAATGAATTCAACAAATTCTTAATGCAAAATATTCAGGAAATCCGGAATACCATGGAAAGACCAAACACAAGAATAATAGGAATAGAAGAAGGAGAACTCCAGCTAAAAAGCACAGAAAAATATATTCAGCAAAATTATAGAAGAAAACTTTCCCAACCTAAAGAAGGATATCCCTATGAAGTTACAAGAAGCTTATAGAACACAAAATAGACTGGAGTAAAAAAAAAGTACCCTCCTCATATAATAATTAAAAGGCAAATCATACAGAATAAAGAAAGAATATTAAGAGCTGAAAAGGAAAAAGGTCATGAAACATATAATGGCCAACCTTTTAGAATTACACATGACTTCTTAATGGAAATGATAATATCCAGAATATCCTGGTTAGATGTGCTTCAGACACTAAGAGACCCTGGATACAAACCCAGACTACTATATCCAACAAAGCTTTCTACCATCATCGATGGAGAAGACAAGATGGATCCATCATCGATGGAGAAGACATGACAAAACCAGATTTAAAAAATACCTCTTCACAAAACAGCCATTCAGAAAGCAAGAGAAGTAAAACTCCAACCCAAGGAAGCTAATAGTACCCCCTAAAAAAACCACAGGCAACAGATAATTTCACACCAGCAAACCCCAAAGATGGGAAAAACACAAACACAACCACTGAAATATAATAGGAATTAACAATCACTGGTCTTAAGCTCTTAATATCAATCGACTCAATTCACCTATAAAAAGAAACAATAAGGGGGCTGGAGAAATGGCTCAGAGGTTAAGAGCACTGACTGCTCTTCCAGGGGTCCTGAGTTCAATTCCCAGCAGCCACATGGTGGCTCACAACCATCTGTAATGAGGTCTGGCGCCCTCTTCTGGCCTTCAGGCATACACACAGACAGACTATTGTATACATAATAAAGAAAGAAAGAAAGAAAGAAAGAAAGAAAGAAAGAAAGAAAGAAAGAAAGAAAGAAACAATAAAGTTCTACTAATATTATATGAAAATATAAACATTACACATTTAATTATTAAATTTGTAGTAAAAATACTTGTTTCTCTAATTATGAATGATATCTTTGTAACCCTTGCCTTAGTGTTCTATTGTTGTGAAAAGGCACTATGAACAGCAACTCTTATAAGAGAAAGCACTTAATTGGTGTGGTCCTTGCTTAGAGTTTCAGAAGTTGAGTCTGTTATCCTAAAGGTGGGGAACATGACAGCATGTAGACACTGTGTTGGAGAAGTAGCCAAGAGCTCCATAACTGAATCTATAGATAGCAGAAAACAGCCACTGGACATGCTTTGGGATTTTAATACCTCAAAGTCCAGTCCCCCCCCCCCAGTGATATACTTCTCCACTTCTCCAACAAAGCCACACCTCTTAATCTCTCTCAAATAGTGCCACTCCCTGATGACTAAGCATTTAATCTCATGAGCATTCAAGCCTATGGAGACCATTGTATTCAAACCACCACATTCCATTCCCTCGCATCCATAAGCTTATAACCATATTATAATGTAGAGATGTCCAACTTCAAATGTCTCAGTCTTAATATTATTTACAGGTCCAAATTTTAAAGTTTCTTCTGTGACTCTAAGCAATTTCTTATCTGAAATCCCTTGTAAAATCAAAAGGCAGATCACATAGTTGCTATACACAGTGGACTAGAATATACATTACCATTCCAAAAGGAAGGAAATATAACATAGTGAGGAAACACTGGACTTAAGCAAGACTGAAAACTATCAGAGCAAACTACAAATTCTGGATCTCCCTGTGGGCTGTCAAAATGCTCTTCAGATTCCTATCTCCTTTTAGCTTTGTTGACTGTAATATGATTCTCTCCCTCATGCTTTTTCCATACCCTGTTAGCAGCTGTTTTGGGTAGGTATTCCATGACTCTGGTCCAATATCTTAGGGTCTCCAATGAAATCCAGGCTCCAGTCTTTAATTTTATAGCTTCTTGCAATGACTTCTGTGGACCTCTTTACAGAGAAACCTTTGACCAATGACTTGCCTCAGCAGCATCTTTAGGCTCAGAGAACCCCTTTCTTGTATCCTTGACTCTAAAGTTACACCCACGTAGTGCCAAATTCTGTTGATTTTTAGGGCTGGAACTTGGCCCCCTCATTTAAATTCATTTGCACAAGCTTTCTGTTTTCAGTGACTTCATTCACTATCTATGCTTTTCTTTAATTCCTTTTCACAAGTGAGCTGTTGAGTTGTGTGGGGTCTTTTCTGGAGATCACTACTCTCTTATTCCATTTAGCCTTAGCCTTAAAAAAAACACAAAAACTTTTTTATCTACTTGGGTATTGAATCATCTCCACTATACACCCCTTTCTCCTTTTCTCCTCAAACTTTTCTGTTTTGAATTTTTAATTGTTTGACTTGCTTATTTTCGTTATAGCCACATTCTTCACCAAAATATTATAAAAATAGTCTCTTCATCATTTACTAATATTCTTCTCTGAAACCTCTTGAGTGGCCCTTCATCATCTAAATTGTTCTCAGTACCATTGTCTTCAATTCCTACTAAAATGGCATATTAAGTGTCACATAAGTTATTCAACTGCTTTTCTAACCCAAAATCTCAAGTCCACATTCTGACAAGTAATATGGTCATGCCTGTCTCAGTAATACCAGTTGTTAAGTTGGAGCAAACTTATATCTTATTTAGGATTTCTATTGCTGCAAAGAAACACCATGACCATGGCAACTCTTATATGAGAAATTATTTAATTGAGGTTTGCTTACAGTTAAGAGTTCAGTCTATTATGCTCATGGTGACAAGCATGTTGGCACTTAAACAGACATGATAGCTGAATGTGCTATATTTGATTCTGAAAGCAGTAGGAAGAGAGAACCAGTGGGCCTGGATTGGGATTTTGAATTCTCAAAACCCACCCTCCAGTACACACTTCTCCAACAAGGTCACACTTATTTCAACAGGCCACGTCTCCTAATCCCTCTCAAGTAGTGTCATTCCTGATGACTAAGCATGCAGACATATGAGTCTATGGAAGCCATTCTTATTCAAACCACCATAGCTTTCAGAAAATTTCAAACATAATGTCTTAAATCCACTCTTAACGACTTATAAAACAAAGCACAGTTATAACCTACCTGTTTGGGTTAAGCCTGTGGAATCTCATAGACCTATCAACATTGCAGACTATTGACATTGGAGTCATTATCTGTTCTTTGCTTCCTTCCAAAGTTGATAGTAAGACCCTATTATGACAATTCAAGACACTAGAGTCATAGAGCATTAACAAATCAGATTGATAGTACTTGGAAGCTTCATCCTCGCTGGCTAGCTTTCATAGGGTTAGAAAGTTCTATTCATACTCCTATGGTAGAAAAGCCACCATAAAACCCTTCCAGCTGTGAACTTTGGGAGCTACAGTTATGACTGGTATGTGAAGGTATGCCCATTGTTGATATAAGAGCAAGAGTACAATAGGAGTAGCCAACCACTATCTGTTGGATTTAAATCAATTACATAAGACAGAATCTATGTCCCAAATCTGTGACTGGTTACATCATAAGCCCTAGGGGAGAACCTGATACGACTACTCTGCTAAATGAACTTAATATAAAACTGTCCACTAAGCTCTTATTTTTATACTCATAAAATGTATCTCTTACCCTTTATCAGAAGAATATTATCCCCATAGATGGCTATTAATACAGAGAGCCACATATGGTCAAAATGCAGAGAATAAGAGAATGTAAAGTGTCCAGTTCTAAATGGAGCATAAGTCACACTTCTTCTTCCCAATGTACAGGACTCATTGCAGAAAAAAGTGCAGAAAGACGGAAAGAGTCAACTTGCATATAGGCAAGGACACAGTGTTTGCTTTGACTGCATTTGAAGAACATACAAAATAATAAGCCAACCAAGAAAAGATAGTCAGAGAGGGACTCATGAAGACCCATCCCTAGCTGAGGAACTATCTGTACCTATTGGCTGTCTTGGGAACGTACATCATTTTCCCTCAGCAATCGAGGTGGCTAGCTGTTGATGATACACTAAGTCATGTAATACATGTGCACATACTAGCAACATTAAGTGGACTCAGTGGATTAAAGGGAAAAAAAACTAAAGATGGGGGAAGAAGTGGGATGTATGGGAATCCACAGAGAAGAATTATAGGGAAGGAAAATGAGGCTATACTTGATCAAAATATATTGTATGTATGCATGCATGAATTACTAAAACAATCATATTGCAAGAATGATAATGAGGCTGGTCACAATACTTTTTAAAATTAGTGTGCTCTTTAAAATACAATGAAACACACAAAAAGTTTCCCATAATGCTAAGCCATGGAATAAAAGGAAAATATATTATCACTTGGTACACAAAAACATTGGAACACGTCTAAAAACATTAGTAGTATACATTCATTTCAATAATAGTTAAGGTATTATATCTGCATGGCACAACCATTACAAATAAATTGAAAATCAAGTATGTGATGAATCCAAAAAGTTTCTTGTAGTGCATGTTTGGGTGTCATTCCACGAATTCATCAAAGCCTTAGTATAAAGATATAGCATGCATGCTTTGCTTTGTGTATACTTTCCTCCACATGACACAATTCTGATAGAATAAATGATGCCTGAAATACCGTGGTTAACATTCAAGATTCTTGCATATTAAGAACTGCAGTGTTTTGACTGCAATAATGAAGTTTTCTGGATTTATAAGAACATCTTGGTTTAATCCAGAAAACAAAGAGTCATATTTTCCTACTGTCATTCTTCAACCTATAAGCATCAAATTAGTATGTCTTTGGGTTATATTATATTAGAACAATTGATTTTTAAAATTGCTGTTAGAGTATCTGACTTGAGTTTCATTTTTTTTAAAGTTCAATTAGCATTAGTTTGGGATTAGAACAGAATTTTCAACTGTTTCAGAAGTGGCCATACCATACTGTTGCTATTTTGTGCTGTGTGTTAATGTGAAGTGATGTTCTTAGCAATGACAGTTATAAAAAGAACTATAAAAGTGTTGCATATTAGTGCTAAGGATGAACTTCCATAAATATCCTAGATTCTGGATGATATTTCAGTCATTTCTCAGAGTAATCCACCCCACCTGCAGTTACCTACTATCTGGGTTATTTAGCTAGGAAGTGAAGACAGGTATCAAGGTGCTTGTTCATCTCTAAACCTCTTCATAACCCCAAACTAAGCACAGAGCCTCTCAACCCACACGACTGATTCAGAGTATACCTTTCAGTATTTAATATATGTTCAAATTCTATCTACTCATAAAACACTTTGGTGGATGGCAAATTTTTCACTAGATTTAGATCTATTGAAATCATCAAGGAAATTCATAATTATAGACATAAAGCAATTCAACTTCTAATTCAAATTTTCTTTCTATTTTCACACTCTAATTCCCTTTTTGCTTCTGTGAAACTTTATTTTAGTTCTTAATCAGGAAAGGTACCTGGTTGGTCTAATTGCATGCATACATTAGGTGTAATTTACAAGCATGATGTAGGAGTATATTGTTAGTACCTTCCACATATGCTATGGACATTATATCTTATCATCTGTATCTGTTCAGATTTACTTCAAGAATCTCTGACACACTAACTGGATTTGTATTATCTGTAGCCTGACAGCTCTCAAAATAAGGTTTTAAATTTAAAAGCAATTTCTAAGACCTCAGCAGGATTATAACAATAGATCCATAGGCTTGTGGCATTAGCATCATACCTCACCACCATCAATGTGTCTGCATAAGCTAGGGAAAACATATCATGATTGCCTTGGGTACTTCCGATCTCAAAATGACTGGTACTCTGCATGCATCATATCTAATAAACATACCTCTTTCCAAGAAGCATTGTTTCTGGAGGAAATAAACTGTCATTTGTAATATGTGTTGATTGTCTATATCCCTTATTCAATGAACAATGTGGATGGCTTTTGTTTTTAATTTATACCTAGTAGCAAACAGCTTTGGAGTCTGCCATTTTTCACATTTATTTTTCCGAAATAGAATTCTCTAAGAGCAAGGCACAATCTACATGGCCAACTGTCCTGTGATCCGTGAAGTATTTGACCAAAGCTACTGCAGCTGCTTTTACAGGGAATGGGTGGAGAAATTCCTTTAAATTAATTCTTTGGGCTGTTCTGAACCCAGACCTCATCCCACCTTCAGACGCGCCCCTGTGTCCTGGACAGTAGCTGGCTGTTTGAGCTTGGACTGAGTTCTCAGACTCTCATGCTGGTGTCTTCTTTCTTTTTTCATTTTTCCCTTTCTTTCTTCTCTTCATTTCTCTTTTTCTTTCCCTTTATTTTTTTCTTCTTTTCAAAGCCCCATTGTTGCAGTAGCTGAGCAATGGGCAGAGACAGAGGAAGTCTTTGAAAAGTGACCTAGCTCTGCTTTGCCATGGAGCTGAGCAGCCCTGAGCAAAGCCACCTCACATCAGTCTAAACCACACTGCTGCGAATGAACTTTTAAACAAATGAGCTGCGTGTTTTCCTCTAATGCCTATGACTGGCTGTGCAGCGAGGCTGCACCGATTTCAAAGGCTTTTCAATTCCTGCACAGTACTGGGAGGCCATGGCAATGATTTTTTGATGAAAAAGAATCACTGTTGGGACAGGCAGGCAGCTTGGGCTTGACTCAAAGGCCTCCAAAAGTGACAGGGAACAGCACAGGGGATGGCTCTGGCTACCAGCTGCTCAGGAAATTAATATGAAAGAGGCTTTCCACTGTCCCTACTGCAAACATTTTTTTTTTTTTTTTTTTGTAAGAGAAATCCTTGGAACTTGTCATACACACGAATTCTCTTTTAACTCCAGGGGCCAACTTTCATACCTGCCTTTGGCATCTCTCTAAAATTTAGACATTTTAATAACTGTCTTTTTCAAAGGAAAAGAAACTCGCATTTTTTTAAAGAATTTCATTTCATTTTTGCTGCAGTTAAGCCTTTAGTCTAATTCTGCCTTTTCTAATTTGACATTTATTAAGCATTCCTATGGGATTTGTTGTTATCTTTGATTTTATTCTTTTCATTTCCCCCCAAAAGGATTTACCAAAGCACAGATATAAAATGAAAATATTTAAGTTAGTAATACAAATAAAGTTTTTAAATAGTGGTAATCACATGAAAGGACTCTTCCTTTGGAACTCCAACCGACAGGATGTGGGGAGGACTTTGGCATGTTAATTGGAGTCTTTCTGATCTGTGCAACAGCAGAACTACTCTTGGTGGCCTTGAATAGGAGAGGTCAAGTTACATTCTCAACCAAAAGTGTTGAAGCTGTATCTTCAAGAAAATCTTATAATATGTACTCTCCACTCATTTATCCCAGCTATTATTTCTTTGTAAAAATTAATGAGGCTGAATATAGAAATTTAGGATAATTTATAAATTCTGAACAATAGAAAAAAGCCTAAGATTGGAAGAAGAGATAGGAAAACTATAACATCTTCCTCAAATGGAAGATATGGGAATCCAAAATATCACCCCAAACAGTAGGGAATATTCATAAAGGGTGGAGCCAGACTAACATGGAATTTACTGTTAATTTTGTTACTAACATAGAAATTTATTATGCTGACCCATGCCTACTCTATGCCCCTCATTTTAGCTATGCAAAGAGGGAAAAGGGACTGATGTAGAAACCCACAAAATATTCATGATCAAATTTTGGCTCTGTCTATCCTGCATTTAAACAGCTTCAAAGTCATATTTCAGATGTATTTTGATGAAGTTCTCAGAAGGAGATTGTCCTTGAAACAACAATGTCCACCATCTCTAGGATCATTCTGGGGAGTCGTAATGTCAAAGCTTTATACAACTGATTCTCACTATACAGTTTTGGCAACATCAGAAATTGACTCTGGGGATGTAACTCAAGAAAGAAGGTCCTGCTTGGTATATAAACAAACCTCAGATTCTATCCATAACAATGCAAAAAATATTAACACCTGGTAAAACTTGCATAAAGTATATATATTTCATTTATTTTAAGTACTGAGCAAGAGGAACTCTGGCAAATACAGAAACAGATAAACCAGAAACTATCCTCCCATCCACTTACAAAATAATCCCAATACGTTTTCTTAGATTTGTTGTTTCTCTATAACCATACATTAACATTCAAGCATGTTCTACATTCTTTCAATGAAGATTTTTTGTGTGTGCCAGAGGTTTATATATACATTTTATTTATGCCAGAACTTATAACTTCATCTATGTCTGACTTTAACCGTTCAGGATATTGTTTTAAAATATATGCATTCTCTTGCGTATTAGCAGGCCAATTTAGGTCTAGCATCTCACAACCTGAGGACAAAACATCGGTTCTCCAGATTTCTTAATTCATTCTATCTTGTAAAATTCTGAATAAAAACATCTTAGATTATTTTTAAAATTTTATTTGTGGACAAGTATTTTTTTTCTCTTGGGTAAATATATAGGAATTAAATGCTAAGTTAGATAGAATGTGTCTTATTGGTTCAAAATATAATCAACCCAAAATGTTCTAAGATGACTACATTATTTCAGTGGTCATTATAAGCTGTCAACTTTCCAAGAGTCTAGAATCACCTTAGCGATGGGTTTATAGACAAGCCTGCGTGGATTATCTTTGTTTCCTGTAGCTGAGATGGAAATACCTGCCCATTTTAGTAAAAAAGCACCATTCCCTGGCTTGTGTTTGGACATGATAGGAATGACAGACATAAGAAAGCTTCACATACAAAATCTTAGCAAAATGGTTTTCTAATCAAGTCCTTCATCAGATCATATCAGTCAATATGCCAGTGTGGAATGGGAAAATCTATAGGTTTCCACACTCCGATAAAAAGCTACAGAAAGTTTGCTAAGAGAGAATGAATCAGTTTTCTTCAGAAATAAGCTTCTGATTGGCTATCCAAACCCACATGGTCAGATCCGTAGAGATAAGCAAGAATAAATATTGTAAATAAAAATGAAATGTATATGCACATTTGTTACATATAAACATGTTTATGTATCGATAATAACTAAAAAAGAAGAGGTCATAAATTTAAGAGGGAGTAGAACAAACACGGGAGAGGTTGAAGTCAGAATGAGAGGGGCAGAAGTAATATAAAACCAGTACCTATGTTTAGAAATATCAAAAATGAATATGGAGATAAAATTGTTATCTACCTCTTGCATTAACAGCAAACAAAACGTCAGAAGAATTTACACAGGACATAGGTAATATAGATGACACAGTATAACATAAAAGGCCTATCTATTATGAAAGTACTAGACAAAACAAATAAAAGGAAACAGTAGCAACGGTGCCTGTGTGTAGTGGCTTGTGTATCACAGGGGCAATACAAAGGCCCTGTCTGGCAAAGCTGTTTTTAGATTCACTGTGAGCTCAGATATTGTAACAGAGACTATCACTGCCACCTATGTCCTTTAACTCAATTCAAGAGATTATCACATCTGCTTTTTCTTGCCTCATATCAGAGAAGCAGACATAATTATGGTCTTTATGCATTTCCTGTTGATGTGAATGACAAAGACAGAAAATTGTACATAATAATTGTACTCAATGCAAAACCTCCTCCTCCAAAGCCTTCTTCACCTATTATTCAGAGTTGATGATGGCACAGCCTTTAGTCACCATGCTTTCTTTCACGTCTTTCAAAGAGAAAAAAGGCGAGTAGACAAAACTGCATTCAGTTCAGGGCAGAGCCTGGGAAACAAGATAAATGAACGGCACTAATAATAACACATGCCAATTACAGGAGAAATCGTTTTACCCAGAATTCGTAAAAAAAGAAAAAAAAAAACTTCTTCTAACTCGAACAGCACGTCAGGCAGTAAGAATTTCTCCTGTTTCTGTGGCACACTGAGGTAGATATCTGCTGCACAAGCAAATATTTTGTCATAAAGTATTATAACCTGATACAGAAATGAGTTGAAATGTTATGTTTTGGTCATCTTGGATATCAGGATATGGCTTTATGGGAAAAGAGGTGAGTAAATGGAATTTTAAACTCAAAAGAAACAAACCAACAAACAAAAAAAAAAAAACAGGAAAAGTATGTAAAGAATATTTTGTCCTAAAAGTATCCCAAGGAATTGACTGAGGGGTTTGGCAAAAGGAATCTTTAGATTAACAACCTTAAATAAAATAGGGTTCATAGGGTAGTCTTTTGAATCATATTAAAGAGACGTTCATATTCTAGTAAGGACAATAAATTGTAAGGAATGGAAAGCTGTTTGGAAATGTTCCTCACATTGGTAGGTTTCAAGTTCGTGAGTTTAAGGACAAAATAAAGGAAAAGCAGAGAAGTGGATTGTTCATAATATTATTATTATTAAAAATAAGGCTATCACAATTCAAGATAGTGACAATAAGACTTTAAATTACTGTATACGTTAGCGATACTCAATAACTGAAACTTGCAAGGTTTGGCTAGTTATAGAAAATAAACAATATTACAGAGATTATGTTTTGTTTCAACATTCTGATGAAATGAATGGCTTTTAATTATCATAAGTTTGTAATCTGATTTAGATGATCATGAAGTGATGGAGCCAGAAGAATGCTAAAGACAGCAACACGGAAGGAATGGGACCCAGAAGAATGACTGTTTTGAAGTAATGAACTTGAGGAGAGAATTAGGCCAGAATTTGTCTCATGGCTGCCCATTGCAGTAGATGTAAGCAAACTCGATAAGAATGTGATTATGAAGAATTATGAGAATACCTATGTCCTAGTTGTGAGCATGAAAATTAATCAAACAAAGAGAGAATACAAACACTTGGCAAACCTGGACTGTTTCTGTCATCAGCCCACTGAGCATCTTCTCGATGTTAAACTTACGTGCTTCAGGGTCAAGAAGTCAGAGTTTGAATTTTGCTTCTATCTTAATAAAAGCTTTACATCTTCGACCAAACACTACCACTGATGAATGAGTTAGTCAGCCATAAATCAAAGATATGAATGTCTGTTGTATAAACACAGTACAAAAAGATCATGTTTTTAAAAATCACTTGTTTAACTATCTACCAAGATCAAAGTGGAAAAGTAATAGACAAGATAAACACCTACATTTCCTTAAATTAAACCTAATTGTAATTACATTAAATACATTTTAATTTAGAAGCACATTCAAATCAAACTGTAATGCAGCTAAAATGTGTCTTGGTTTGTGATATGAAGACAGCTCCAGATTTTGGAGTTTTCACTTGCATTCAGAAAATACAAAAAGACAATTTGGTTTGGGGTGTAGGACCACCTCTGATATAAATAGGCCACAGTGTTTCTCAACTTTTAAACTCTTATCTGATTTGCATTTGACTTATACTTAGCAATTGATCTTCCATAACCTTTCCATGCCACCAAAACAATTGCCCATATTCTTGAGTAAGAGTTATTTTCTATATTCTTTTGAGCAATAATTTGAAAATACACACATTCAGGACTTCATTTCTGATATGCTGCAATTTGGTTGAAAACTTCTATCTTTTGAAAAGTTTGGTTTTATCTCACTCTGATATCAAGGAGTCCTTTGTCAGAGATTTACATATTCCATGACATAAAGTAAAAGGTATAGACATATTGGCTTTTTCCTATTTATAAGAATAAATTTCAAATTGGAGTGTAAATTGTATTTTTTAAAATTTGTTGGTGCAAAAGATTTCAAATCAAGGACATCTCATTGCCCATTTTTTGGTTGTTGTTTATTTTTGTTGTTGTTTGTTTGTTTTTACTAATTTTCTGTTCAAACTTTTTCCCCTAGACGAAACACAGCACAATTGCTTAATTTCACTTTCTAGCTGTATTTTCTATTACTGCACTCCAAGCAGGAAATTTCTCACTCTGAATGTAGCATCCCTATATGCCTTTGAGATTTATTATTTTTTAGCCTGACAAAATAACTCAGATTTTTTACTGATACATTTTTAATCTTTATCAGTATTATTAGCAAGATGATCTCTCCATAAATCCTGATGATTAACAGAATATAATAACTGTATTATTAAACTCATGTTGAACTCTAAATAATAGGATAATATTAGTAGAATAAAAATAAAGCCTTAACCCAATAATTGAATCTCCCTTTTTATCCCCTCCACTTCAACCTCATTTTATAGGAGGTTTAGTTCATTTTCATATGGATGCATAATTCATCTTTTGGTTTTTATCTTGCTTATGGTACTAAGCTTTATATATTCAATGATGATCTTATGATGAAGTATTATTTAAATTCCAAGTGAAATCACACACTGTGATAACCTTGTCTGAATGTAAGCAAAGTTATTTCTCAAAAGGGAACTTATAAAACACTGGAAGTGTTTTATCAATGATAGAATTAGGACACTAAATCTGACTTTGCACTTTCAGTTTCACTTGAGGGTTAGATAGAGCAGAGTAGAGTAACACATCAGCAAAGAAAATAACTTTGTGAATTTACTCATACTAGAAAATTACAGGAGTCAAATCAATAAAAACTTATTTGGTATAGCTATTGAATAGATCAGAAGACAAACAAAATCTAAAAAAATAATTAAAAGTTGTATTTTAAAAAACAGAATTTGTTGCCTACTCAATGTATAGCTCGATAAAATCAATTAAAAAAAAAACAATATGAATCCAAAGTTTCTCTAGAAGGTAGGTAGCTAAAGAAGTTTGGCTCTAAGTAAAATAACTATAGAATTTGTTAGGCTTTAAGAAGGCAATTTGAACTGATTCTGATCAATTTCCTCATCATTGTTGAAACTGTTACATGTTGCCATAAAACATTTCATTCATCATCACTTTCAAAGTACTTAAGAGCAACCAGGAAACACAACCTGAAGCGAGCAGAAGCATGCCTCAGTTCATAAAGAACTATCTCTTCCTCTGGGTAATGGCGGTCCCCTATTCTGCTACTCCTTACATTGTTTACATATTGCTTCATAAAGACTCTTTGTTTTGAGGACACAGTAAAAAAAAATGCTCTTGTCATGGTGCCTGTTTGGAGAGTGTTGGTGAGGCATTTTCCAGCATAATTTAAAAAAAAAATTACATTACAGAACAGTTTATAATCTAAGTGTTATGAGTATCCCCATCGTGGCCTTGAACCCTTTGCTTTTTTTTTATTGCTCCTCCCTCTCTTAGACTGGACTTTGAAAGCTTGGCCCAGTGCTAGCTGTGAATTCTGCATCTGCTTCCACCAGTTAATGGGTAAAGGTTCTGTGATGACAACTAAGGTAGTCAACAATCTGATTACAGGGGGAAACCAGTTCATGCACCCCCTCCACTATTGCTTAGGGTCTTAGCTGTGGTCATCCTTGTGGCTTCCTGGTTATTTCCCTTGAAGGTTTCTTAAAAGCCTCGTAATGGCTCTCTCAATCAGGAAGTCTTTTTCCTTGCTCTCCCTCTTCATCCTTTGCCTATTTTGGCCATGCCATTCCCTCATGTTCTCCCTTCTTCTTGCATTCTCCTCTCCCTATCTTCTTGCATGCCCCCATGCTCCCAATTTTCTCAGGAGAACTTATCTATTTCCCCTTCCCAGGAGGATCAAGATCTATGTATATCTCTCTTAGGGTTCTCCTAGTTACCTTACTTCTCTGGGGGATTAGAATATAGGCTGGTTATTCTTTATTAATCTGTGGGGCCGCTAGCAGTGGGACCCAAGATTTATCTCTAGTGACTGAATTGTTCCTTTTTGGAGCCCATTCTCTTTAGAAAGATACCATGCTCAGCCTAGATGGGGGGGGGGGGGCTTGGTCCTGACTCAAAGTGATGTACCAGACTTTGTTGACTCCCCATGGGAACTCTTAGCCTCTCTGGGAGGAGTGGATGTCGTTAGGGTGGTTGGAAGGTAAAGGTTGTGGGAGGAGCAGAGGGAGAGGGAACTGGGATTGGTATGGAAAATGAGAAAAAAGTTGCTTAAAAAGTAAATTTAAAAGAAAAATTCAAAGTTTGTACATAAAGTTGTTTATTCTAATGAAGGAAATTCTTATGCACTTTATCTGCCTGTGTTTAATAAAAATCACAAATTTCATTGACTTTGTGGCTTTTGTAGCCTTTACCTTAATATATATATATATATGTATATATATATACACATATATGTATATATATATATTTATAATCCTTCTGAATGCTGTAAACATATATTGCTTGATGTGGGATCCCCCTCTGTGTGCTGTGATTATCATTAATGAATAAAGAAATTGCCTTGGCCTGTGATAAGGCAGAACTTAGGTAGGCAGGAACAACTGGACTAAATGCTGGGAGAAGTAAGGTGAAAAGAGAGATGCCATGGAGCCACCAAAGACAGACGCTGGTAATTTTACCCAGTAAGCCACGTGGCAATACACAGATTTATGGAGATGGATTAAATTAATATGAGAGTTAACCAATAAGAAGCTAGAGCTAATGGGCCAAGCAATGATTTAATGAATACAGTTTCTGTGTGGTTATTTCAGTTCTGGGCAGCCGGGATGAATAAGCAGGCCCTTCTCCTACAATTGGTCTTACTGATTAATAAAAAAAACTGACAGGCTGATATCCAGGAAGGAAGTATAGGTGTGACAGTGAACTGAGCATTCTGGGAGAAAGAACAGTGAAGTCAGAGCAGATACCAGCAGACACAGAGAAAGCAGAGTATATAGAAAATGAGGTGACAAGCCATGAGCCAGGTGGCAGAGGGTAGAAAAGAAATATGGGTTAATTTAAAATGTAAGAGTTAGTTGATAACAAGCCTTAGATATTGAACAAGCATTTATAATTAATATTAAGCCTGTGTGCCAATTACTTGGGAATTGGCAGGCAGGACAGGAATTCTGTTTATACTATATGGCTGAATTTCCTTATAAAAATCAAGTTGCTAAAACTTGATATTGGAGATAGTTCTGAAATTCTGAAGGTTACCACTATTTCTTCTTCAAGTCAGATTCTATGTTGGCTCCCAGAACAATGCCACCGATGAACAGTGCAAAGATCAAAGCATTGCTGCAGACTTTTGAACTATCAGCTTTGGATACTGATAACCAGAGCTATTATGCAGCTTGTTCCTTATAGGTTTCCACCAGTTCCTCTTAGCATAAGGCTTTAAATTTTTTAGAAAAAGAAACATTACATATTCACAGACTGCTTTCTAACAAGTCAAATAATAAGAAGCTCTGGAACGATGGACAGGAACGAACTTTTTTCTGTCTCTCTAATGAAATCATGTTGAAAATATGTGCAGGAATGGGACTAGAGATGGGAGGAAATCACAGAGAGGCTAAAGATCCTATGATAATAAAATGGTATATTGCTATATCCCTTAGTTTTCTCTTCTGATTTCTGCAAACAAATATAGGACTAAATAAGGTGACTGTCTGGAAAAACCTCTAATGTAAACCAAAAGAGGGTGCGGAAAGGTTTTAACACCTGGCAAGGCCTGGGTCCAGTAATAAGAGATAAAAATGATTAGGCAACTGTGACTGTATTTTAGCTCAACAGTGCAGAAAGTCTATGGCCCCACTCTTGGTCATACAATAAGGACCCACCTACGAGTTTCAGCTTTGTTCTCTGCTAGACTAGAATGAGAGTGTGACCAAAGGCTATCACTAACCCCTGCCAGTTGCACAGGAGTCTCCCGCACTTTGGATTTGCATTTACATGGAGAGCCTGGAATGAATGCTACACATATCGGGAATTAGCATGATATACTTTCATTTTCCTAGTGAAACAACTTCAGAAGTAGGGCTGTGAGAAGTTCAGAATTTCAGTTTTGTACAAAAGTATGAAATAGCATCTCACTCTATAGTATTAGTCTTGGCTAAGTCGGGAAGCAGAGCATAAATTCTGCTTGGTAATGGGACATTTGAGACAAAGTCCACATACCCTTCCTTGCAAGTCTGATCTACTGCCTTGATTATGAGAAACCTTCAGGAGAAGTTACACTGCTTCTTTTTTGCACTTATCTGATAGAGTCCATTCTTTTCATGAAAGAGAGGTACTCAGGGCAGCAATCTAAAGTAGAAAGTTCACGGATCTCCAAATTCTTGATTACTCAAGTTCAAAGGAACAATTAATCATGCCCATAATTAGGAAAATCTCAAACTTAATGGAGAATGATTATCTACAGATGTCAACATTATATCTGATAAGAGACTTCAGTATTATCTGTCAAGATTTAAAGTGAGTATCATCAGTAGTCTCCAGAGACAATTGCAAGTATCTTTCAGTAATTAAATAATTAAAATAAAAACCTAAATTTGAAGAAGAAGCAAACAGAAAACTGTAAATTGAAAAAAAAAACTAATTGAAATTATGTGCTCAGTAGCTTTTTTACATTGTTCAGGTGCTTGCAACAAAAAGACATAGACTACATAATTTATAAGGAATTCCAGTGTGTTGCTTACAGATCTGGAACTGGAGAAGATGAAAACTAATGAACTTGCAAAACAATATTAGTGAAGTCTTGTTATAGGTGTCAAATATGCTGTGTTTTAGATGGCTCTTCACAAGGTGCTTTGTCTGAATAATATTGCTCTTACTTAATTTTTGCAATGTAATTTAGTTATTATTTACTTGCCATTAAGAAAAACTGGTTATTATTAATATAAATTTATGATACTTATTTTTTAGATATAGTTTTGAGAGAATTACTATCCTAGTCATCCCCCAAAGGCTCCATATTTTATTGTTTTTCCTTCGGGGGTTGATTGTCAACAAATGAATTTTGTGGAACCACCAAAGTAGATAGGCTCAAAATTAATTTGGAGGAGCTAGAGATGTAACCAGAGAACTGAAATCACTAAAAAAATTATTCAAAAGAAAAAACAAAGAGACAATAGGGGAAAAAGAAAACAAGCAAACAAGCAAATCCCAGAGCCTGGAAGATTCTTCAAGTGCCAAATCATAAAATTAATTTTTGAAGGCAAAAAAGTCAAAGATTTCTGAGAAAATAATGGGTGGGTGAAAAATATCAAATTTTCGAAGCTACGAAGCTAGTGAGCCCCAGTGATCTGATCTCCAAGATGGTGCTTCTCAAATGGAAACATTTGCAAACTGAAGGCAAGGGATGCACTTGGGAATATACAGAGAAAAACGTTTCTTCACCTAGAAGCACAAAGTAAAGGGAGTGAGCAGAAGTCCCATCAGAAACCACAGAGATGGAGATGGGGTTTGAAGTCTTAAACAATCTTGACATTGTCACACGTGGCAAAGAAAGCCCTGCCTGCTCAGAATCCTGAACCCAGGAAAAGCAACCTTTACAAATAGCTTTTTCTATGGAAAATTTTATTTGAAATTTCTGTAAGCATATTTACATATATTTTTAAAAATTGTGTAACGTACTTTTTTGTTCCATGATCATTATTAATGACTACTAACTATAAAAATGAATGGATCTCACCATGGCATTTGTACTTACGCATGCATAGTGCAGAAAGTAGCCACCGTCCCTTCCCTCATAGTCTATTTTCATCTCTCCTGGCACATTTCCTGAAGGGAATGTCTTTACTTTTGGTTAACACGCAGAGAAGAGGATTTTGTTCTGTTACCCTCTCATCTTTCCCCCACCTCCTTCCCATTGACATTCTTCCCTGACGAGGTTCTCTCTCTCTTTCTTTCCTCCTCCCCTCTCCTTTCAGTGTGTATGTGAGGGAACACGTGTCTGCCGGTAAAACACAAATGTGGGTGGAGGCCCAAGACTGCTTTTCTTCCTTGGTCATTCTATACTTATTTTTCAAAATGAGATAATGATTTAGCTAAATTGGTGGCCTAGTAAACTCCAGGGATCTTTCTGCCTCTATCTCTGCAGAGCTAGAATTACAGAATTGTGCCACCACATCTGACTTTACTAGTGTAGTAAGCACTTTACTGACTGAGATATAGACTCAGTTCCCTTGTTCTATTTTTATATAGACATTCATAGGAATGTTGTGTGATATTTGTTTTTCTGAGTCAGGTTAATTTTATTTAAGATAGTTATCTATCTCCAGTTTCATTAACTTTCCATTAATATCTCAGTGTTTTTTTTTGTTTGTTTGTTTGTTTGTTTGTTTTCCGAGACAGGGTTTCTCTGTAGTTTTTGGTGCCTGTCCTGGAACTAGCTCTTGTAGACCAGGCTGGCCTTGAACTCATAGAGATCCACCTGCCTCTGCCTCCCGAGTGCTGGGATTAAAGGCGTGCGCCACCATTGCCCGGCTTATCTCAGTGTTTTTTTCTGAAAATGCTCCCTTTGTTTTATGACACAGACACAAACATACATACACACACACACACACACACACACACACACCTCGAAGGACTAAGCAAAATTTTCAACTAAAAGTTTTAAGAGTTATTCCTGATTTTGCATATCACTTCTAGAAGTAGAAACTTGTCTAGTTTACTTATTTTTATTCATTCATATGTTGATGAACATATAGGCTGGGCCTGTTTCTTGAATATGATGAATAGTGCAGCAATAATCATGAGTTTCCAGACATCTGATTTAGAACCTATCAAATATACAATTAGACAGGGGATTCTCTAGATAAAGAAACATAACGTATCTGAGTATATACAATCAGATAACCAAAGACAGTTCTAGAAAAAAGATGTTAATGACTAAATATCTAATGATATATAAGAAAAAGAAAGAATATGGTCAATAAACTATGAATATATGTGATAATCTGTCCTTGAATTTTCTATAATATGTTTGATGGTTATAGAAAAATTTATAACATTCCACAACATGTGTCAAAGTATATGTAAAAAAAATTAAGACAACTATACTATAAGTGAAGTATGGGAAAATGACATAATGGGGATTCAAGGTTTCTACACTTCCTTAGAACTGATAAAATTGTAGCACAAATTAGATTCACAGACACAAACATACACACACACACACACACACACACACACACACACACATACACCTCTAAGGGCTAAGCAAAACTTTCAAATAAAGTTTTAAGAGATAGTCCTGATTTTGTATATCATTTCTAGAAGTAGAAACTTGTCTAGTTTACTTTTAGAAGTTCACAAATTTGATAAAATATACTGTTAATATAAAAAATATTGAAATATATTGCTTGTAAATATAGATGCAAGATTTAGTAATATGTTATTGAATAGAATTTTACATAAAATGGGAATAATGAGTGTAAACAACAGAGATATTGTTTTGTTAATAGACAAGATGAATCAATATTGCATTAACAAGCTCAAAAGAAAAAACACATGCTTATGTCAATCAATTAGAAATTCATAAAATGTTTGCACATAAAATATACATTTTCTAAAATAGAAAAAAGAAAGGAATCATTCAACTTGGTGGACAACAAGGTTGGGTCAATTTCCTGAAAATTGTTAATTGTGAAGCAAAGAAATGTCACATAAAAATATACCGACTTAAAGAAAAACATGTATATACTTCAAATTATCAAAATAGGTCAGTAATGAAGAAATAAGGCAATGATAAAATACAGTCAGCCCCAGCAGGTGGTGGTGGCACACGCTTTAAGTCTCAGCACTCAGGAGGCTGAGATGGGAAGATCTTTGTGAGTTTGAGGCCAGCCTGGTCTATAGAGTGACTTCCAGGACAGGGTCCAAAGCTACAGAGAAACCCAGTCTCCAGAAAAGAAAAATACATTTAAAAAAATTACAGACAGCCTCATGTTACCTTCATGTTTTGAAGACATCAACAAAATGCTGGAAAAGATGATTCAACAAAGAGAATACTTAGATGAAATTTGAACACTTGGACCTGATATTGTTCCTTTGTATATTTAAGTAAAGATTGCAATGGGGTATGAGGACCAATCAATCAGACTGGCAAAAAAGATTAAAAAAAAAATTATAGCACTAAATGCTAGTAAGTATCTAGAGGACTTATACCAGCCTCTGTTACTGGTGAGAATGTAAAAGTGGGATCGTTTGTCACTTTCTACTTAAAAATCAAAAAAACAAAAGGCACATTGGAATTACATTCAGGAAACTCTATTCTAAGGAAACAAAACTTTATATTCATACATAAAATCTTGAAAAATAAAAAAAAATTACTGAAACATCATATGCTATATAAATCAAGTAAACAACTGATAGATTCTCAAAGGGTCAATATATATGGAGAAAATGTTTAAAAATTTACAGCATATACATCATGGGTTTTACAGCATATACATCATGGGTTGTCTATAGGAATGGAAAGAAAAGTTTCATAATATTTGTTTAACTATGCAAATATATGTTGGATTTGTTTAACTATTTAAAGAAAAGATACATTTTTTATGTTGCAGTATTATTTATATAGCTATGTAAAGATGTGTTGCATTCTTTAATGGAAAGCTGTGTTGCCCTTTTACATTTGTTTATCCTAAATTTGTAAATTATGTAAAGATGTGTTACTGTTTTACCTTGCCTACCCAAGACACTTGATTGGTCTAATAAAGAGTTAAATGGTCAATTATAAGTGAGAAGGTATAGGTAGAACTTACATAGAGAGAGAATAAAGAGGAGAAGGAGTTGAAGCTTGAGGAAAAGAGAAAGGGGAGAAAGAACAGGAAATATCTGAGGTCAGCCAGCCAGATATGGAGTAAGCCAAAAAGTAGAACATACAGAATGAAAGAAAGGTAAAAAAAAAAAAAAAAAAAAAAAAAAAAAAAAAAAAAAAAAAAAAAAAAACAGGGAAACACAAATGAATAGAAACAGGTTAAACATGAGCAAGGAAATCAGGACCACGAGGCGTGCACCCACCCACTGTGACAGTGGAACTGATCTATTGGGAGCTCTCCAAGGCCAGCTGGACTGGGACTGAATAAGCATGGGTTGAAACTGGACTCTCTGAACAAGGCGGACAATGAAGGCTGATGAGAAGCCAAGGACAATGGCACTAGGTTTCGATCCTAATACATGAACTGGCTTTGTGGGAGCGTAGCCTGTTTGGATGCTCACCTTCCTGGACCTAGATAGAAGTGGGAGGACCTTGGTCTTCCTGTAGAGCAGGGAATTTGGACTGCTCTTCAGTATCGAGAGGGAGGGGGAGTGGACTGGGGGGAGGAGAAGAGGAGTGGGGATAGGGGGAGGGGAGCGGGGGGGAGGGGAGCGGGGGGGAGGGGGCAATATGTGGGAGGAGGGGGAGGGAAATGGGAAACCGGGAGCAGTTGGAAATTTTAATTAAAAAAGAATAAAAAAAAATGAGAGAGAAAAAAAAATAAAACCCACTTCCTTGTTTGTGAACAATGAAAAAAAAAAAAGTTAGTGCAACAAGCCTAAGCTAAGACTGAACATTCATAATAAATTACAATCTCTGCGTCTCTATTTGGGAATTGGTTGATGGTCTAAAGAATATGCAAACTATACTTCTGCATGTAAAGTATGAAGGAATTTCCAGAGAATTCTGAACGAAAAAGCCTACACCAAATTTTGTTTCTTATATGATTTCTTTCACATAAGATTATTGAAATGATGAAATTAAAGAGCAGACAATTTCTGTTCTGTCTATGAATTTTCCTAACCTGGGAATTCACAAATAGAATAAAATGTGGTACTTTTGGGGGGAAAGGGAATTAAAGAGCAAAGAACAAAGCAATGACTGGTTGAGGATAACAGTGGGGGGAATGGAGGCAGTATAGCATCATATCATTTTAGAATACTGGAAATTCTGGAAATTATCTTTATCAGACTTTGGATTCTGCAATTCATAGAATATTAAGGAGAAGATAAATATTGTAACTTTTTTCTTGTAATACCAATACATTGATAGATTTTATCAGATAAATTTTGATTCTTGGTCATATTGGTAATGTGAATTATAAACTTATGCGAATTAGTGCCACCTAATTCTACTTTTTATAGAATAACTGCTGAAAAAAAATCATTCTCACTGAACCTTGAGCCAATAAAACCAATCTGCATCACCAAATACAGTCAGCTCACACACATTTTCTTTGGTTTTCAAAAACAGAAACAATACGCATATATTATGCTTAATTTATACTAGCAGTATAACTAGTAAGATAAGTTTGTACATGTAGTAAATATTTACTTGTTGAAGGAGCTGCGGGCTGCTTCCTGCCACCCAGCTCCTGGCCACCTGGCTAGCTTATGCCCCCAAAATAATGACACACAAACTGTATTCATATAAACACTGCTTGGCCCATTTCTATTAATGTGTGTAGCAACATGAGATGTGCTTACCAGGAAGATTCTAGCTTACATCCATCCTGGGTCAGAGCTTCACCGCTTCTGCTCTGGAGAGGGGTGCGGCCTGGCATCTGAGCTAACTTCCTCTTCCTCCCAGTATTCTGTTCTGTTTACTCCACCCATCTATGTTCTAACCTATCAGGCCAAGCAGTTTCTTTATTAATTAACCAATGACCTTCCTCCATCATTTCCCCTTTTTCTGTTTAAACAAAATAAAGGAAGGCTTTAACTTTAACATAGTAAAATTACATATAACAAAACAGTTATCAAGCAAGAATTACTTACAATATTTACACCTATTTTATCTTTATCATAAGTAAGGAAAACTATAACTATAACTAACTATATATTCTTCAACTCCATCAAAGACTCGAGAAGGATACAATATTATGCAAGCAATCAAGAAATAAGCAACTTCCAAACTCTAGAAATAACAGAGACATCTCGCTGCCTGTACAGTCACCCAAAGTTCCTCTGTATCTTTGGGGCATCCATCTTCGGCCTACAGGCCCATAATATCCAGCAGACATTTCAATGAAGCAGGAAATTTCAAAGGCAGTTCAGTCACTATCTGCTGTGTCCTGCAGAATGTCTTGCAGACTCTTTCATGAATCAGGAACCCCAAAAGATCACCTCATCTTTAGGCAAGTTCAGCAGTCCTCTCTCTGAAGGTTCTCTGTGTCTAGTTTATGCAAGAGTGATGGAGGAGTTACTTTCATTTAATAAAGAAACTGTCTTGGCCCATTTATAGGCCAGCCCTTAGGTGGGTGGAGTAAACAGAACAGAATGCTGGGAGAAAGAAGCCGAGTAGAGAGTCACCATGATTCTCCCACTCCAGACAGACGCAGGTTAAGATCTTTCCTGGTAAGCCAGCTCGTGGTACTACACAGAATATTAGAAATGGGCTAGATCAATATGTAAGAGCTAGCCAATAAGAGGCTGGAACTAATGGGCCAGGCAGTGATTAAAAGAATACAGTTTCCGTGTAATTATTTTGGGGCATAAGCCATGTGGGTGGCCGGGTGCCAGAGACGCAGACCCGCCGCTCATATTACAACAGAGTGGCGCCCAACGTGAGGCCCGAACCCATGACCCTGGGATTAAGAGTCCCATGCTCTACCGACTGAGCTAGCCGGGCGGGCGGCTGGGTGCCAGGGACGCAGCCCTGCCTCCTCCTATTACAACAGAGTGGCGCCCAGCGTGATAATGAACTCCACGTCAAACCTGAGAGGGCTTGAAAAGGAGAGAGAGAGAATTTAAGACAGCTTTTTGCTGTTTCTGGGTTGCGTGCTGCAAAGAAATTGTCCTGACTCAGCAGCAGGAAAAAACTGGCTGTTTTAAAATGCCAGCTTTCTGGGCTGTGCCGCCATTACAATCTCTGTCTGGCTCCTGTGGGAGACAGAGTTTTTGAATGGAGCATTTGGAGTGAAGTGCTACGGCTTGCCTAATGGCAATGTGGACTGCTGTGTGCCTGGAACTGTGTATGACTCAGGGGCACCAAATGGCTCTGAGGCAGGAGCGGCTAAACTCCGCCATGCTGAACTGTGCTGGTCTCAGGCAGGAACTACCATAATTACCATAATAACAGTGCAGTTAACGTTTAAACTGAGCTGGACACAGGTGGTACCGTATTACCCCTTCATGGTGCAACTTAAGTTTTTAAGAACTGCTTAACATTTTAAGAAATGCTCCTGGAAAAAAAAATTACAGATTCACAATAAAACAGATTCAGACATAAAAGACCTCTATGGGTCACAGTGTTGGATGAATGTACGTAGGCTTGAGAGAGAAAAAAAATATATAGAGAGAGAATAAAGTTAATGCCCTTAAAAAAGGGGAATAAAGTCCTTAAAGAGACAGAGTACAGATAGTTATAGATTAAAAGAAATAAAGAAAAATAAGCCACGTAAAAATGGAAAATTCACAGAGAGTCTGGATTCTTTGTATTATTGTGTTTTCTTTAAAATTTTTGACTGTGAAGGAGCTAAGTACAGAGAGACATTTCATTATATGGGCTGCCAAGCTAAACCAGAATGGACATAAGGGTATTATGATTTCAGAATATGGGTCTAAGGATATGATGCTTTGGAGAGGGTCTTCTTTTGTTTTCACAGAGGATGAGACTCTGTGGATTGCGTCTATCCCAATATGATATGATAGACCACGCCCTCCTGAAAGGTTGCTGTGAACACCTTCAGAAAATTACTTCACTCAACTGCCAACCGAGATGACCCTGACACACAGGTTACACCATGAAAGGTCTGAATAACAGCACCCCCATTCAGCATGAAGCAGTTTGGAGAGAAAAACTGTGCCCATGTTCCCAAATATGGTTTATAAATGTTCTTTTACATTTAAAGGGGGATATGATATAGATATAAATAATTTGCATTGGTGTGGATTTGAAGGTCAATTTTGTTATATGTATATGCATATTTCTAATCTTGATTAAGGTATTGTGATTGTATAGTTCATTTAAAAATGTAATGTATATAGGTTGTTAATGGATAATCATCAATAATTGTCAAGCTTTTAGTCATGTTAGTTAGATTTTCTAGATGTGCATAGATATATTTCCGCTAGGGATATATATTTCAGTTGGATAGGCATTCTTCATATCTTTCAAAGACTACAGAATATGGCATTTAATGTTTTAATAACTTAGGGCTTTTCATGATAATGAGACATGTCTGCTCCTGGCAGCACCAATCTACTTCAAGAGGAAGATGGGCACCGAAGAGGCTCCTTAAGGAGTTTGATAGCCATTTGGGCAAGAAACTGCTCTTGCCTGGACTGTTGCATAAACTGGACACAGAGAACCCACAGAAAGAGGACTGCTGAACTTGCCTAAAGGTGAGATGGTCTTTCGGGGTTCCTGACTCATGAGTCTGTGAGACATTCTGCAAGACACAGCAAAAAGTGACTGAACTGTCTTTGGAATTTCCTGCTTGAGGAAAATGTCTCTGGATACTATGGGACTGTAGGTTGAAGATGGATGCCACAACGATACAGAAGAACTTTGAGTGACTGTCCAGGCAGCGAAATGTCTCTGTTATTTCTAGAGTTTTGGATTTCTTGTTTACTTAGGTAATATTA
The DNA here is from genome assembly GCF_950005125.1 of Chionomys nivalis. Lineage (NCBI taxonomy): Eukaryota > Metazoa > Chordata > Mammalia > Rodentia > Cricetidae > Chionomys > Chionomys nivalis. Next base: position 55,503,364 of record NC_080101.1, on the reverse strand, counting down.
TATCCTTCTGGAGTCTTTGATGGAGTTGAAGAATGGATAAATAGTTATAGTTTTCCTTAGTTATGATAAGAGATAAAATAGATATAAATATTGTAACTGTAATTCTTGCTTGATAACCATTTTGTTATATGTAATTTTACTATGTTAAAGTTAAAGCCTTTCTTTTTTGTTTAAACAAAAAAAGGGGAAATGATGGAGGAGTTACTTTCATTTAATAAAGAAACTGTCTTGGCCCATTTATAGGCCAGCCCTTAGGTGGGTGGAGTAAACAGAACAGAATGCTGGGAGAAAGAAGCCAAGTAGAGAGTCGTCATGATTCTCCCACTCCAGACAGACGCAGGTTAAGATCTTTCCTGGTAAGCCAGCTCGTGGTACTACACAGAATATTAGAAATGGGCTAGATCAATATGTAAGAGCTAGCCAATAAGAGGCTGGAACTAATGGGCCAGGCAGTGATTAAAAGAATACAGTTTCCGTGTAATTATTTTGGGGCATAAGCCATGTGGGTGGCCGGGTGCCAGAGACGCAGACCCGCCACTCATATTACAACACAAGAGCAGTTTCTTGTCCAAATGGCTAGCAAACTCAATAAGGAGCCTCTTCGATGTCCATCTTCCTCTTGAAGTAGATTGGTGCTGCCAAGAGCAGACATGTCTCATTGTCATGAAAAGCCCTAAGTTATTAAAACATTTAAAATGCAATATTCTCTAGCCTTTGAAAGATACGATGAATGACTATCTGAAATATATCCATGCACATCTAGAAAATCTAACTAACATGACTACAAACATGACTATTATAGATGATTATCTATTAACAACCTTTTTTTACATTACATTTTTACATGAACTACACAATCACAATACCTTAATCAAGATCAGAAATACATATACATATAACAAAACTTACTTTAAATTTATATCAATAAAATCAAATCCATACTGATGCAAATTATTCATATCTATATCATATCCCCCTTTAAATGTAAAAGAACATTTATAAACAGTATTTGGGAATATGGACACAGTTATTTCTCTCCAAACTGCTTCCTGCTGAATGGGGGCACTGTTATTCAGGTCTTTTATGGGATAACCTGTCTGCTAGGTTCATCGCAGTCGGCAGTTGAGCAAAGTAATTTTTTGAGGGTGTTCACAGCAACCTTTCGGGAGGACGTGGTCTATCATACCATATTGGGATAGAAGTAATCCACAGGGTCTCATCCTCTGTGAAAACAAAAGAGAAACTCCTTTCCAAAACATCATGTCCTTAGATCCAAATTTTAAAGTCAAGATATTTTGAAAATATCTTGGATTAGTTCAGCAGCATTTATAAACAAATATATTTTAGCAGCTGTTGCTCTTTCCTCAGCATTCAAACAATTCAAAGAGAGCATAGTAGCATACAGTATCAAGATTATCTGTGTATTTTCCATCTTTGTGCAGCTTTATTTTAACCTCTATTTCATTTATTTTTACTTTTATTTTTTGCTTTTTGAGACAAGTTCTCTGTATATCTTTGACCTGGAATAACTCTGTAGACCAGGCTGTCCTTGAACTCTCAGAGATCATTCTGTCTCTGCCTTCCAGGCATTTGGATTAAAGGCGTGTGCTACCACAGCTTGAAGTCACAGTGGTCAGTCTCCCTCTGCCTCCCAAGTATTGGGATTAAAGGTGTGTACTACCACACCCAACTACTTTCTTTCCTCCTTTTTTTACTTTTAAGAACTTTAACTTTTAGCCTGCATATATTTTTAAACACACTGTAAATCATTTAAAGGTTTTCTTTGTCTTTGAATCTCTCTTTACTGTATATCTCTCTTTTTCTGACCACGCAAGCCTTTAAATTACTGAGCAACATGGGTAGGATTAAAGCTGTGGCTTTGCTGGCTGGATCCAACCCATTCCTTAGCTTTCCAGCCTCATGGCAGAGGTACCCCTGGCATCATTTTTCCTGCCACAACTCTATGGTGTTTCAAGGTCCCTGCCAGCAAACAAGCTGCAGCATTCTGCCCAGAGACCACACTCAGTTTGCCTGCCTATCTGGAAGAGTCAGAGTTTGCTCTGGCAGTAGGACCAGAAAGCCAGCATTTTAAAACAGCACAACTTTTTTCCTGCTATGGCTGAAAACAAAGAAGCATGCAGTCAGGTTTTCATCAACACTGTTCAAGTGTTCATGGCAGGACCTCTTAAATGAGCTGCAAGGTTTCACAGCTGAAGCTGAGTCAGGAAGCCTCTCTTAGATGAGAGCACTTGCTTACCTCTGGCAAGCAGAGCAGACCTGAGAAATTGCTGCTACCAAGAAAACATGCTTTATTCTTTCCCAAGCTTTCTCAGGCTTTCTGTGGATGCAGTTGTCCACATGTTGGGCACCATTCTGTTGAAGGAGCTGAGGGCTGCTTCCCGCCACCCAGCTCCCGGCCACCTGGCTAGCTTGTGACCCAAAATAATGACACACAAACTGTATTCATATAAACACTGCTTGGACCATTTCTATTAATGTGTTTAGCACCACAAGGTGCGCTTACCAGGAAGATAAGCCTACATCCATCCTGGGTCAGAGCTTCACCGCATCTGCTCTGGAGATGGGTGTGGCCTGGCATCTGAGCTGACTTCCTCTTCCTCCCAGTATTCTGTTCTGTTTACTCCACCCACCTATGTTCTAACCTATCAGGCCAAGCAGTTTCTTTATTAATTAACCAATGACCTTCCTCCATCATTTACTATAGACAAAAAATTATTTAACATATCTAGAATTCCTTTAGAAAAAAATAAAAATGATTTTAGATACATGTGTTTCCAAATAACCTATAACACATAAAACATTAGAGCATGATATTGTCATCAGTGAACTAAAGTTCTAAAAATGTGTATGGATATCACATAGATTCATATATTTTTAAAATGTGTTTGTATACATAACAACTCATCCCCTCCATTTGAATTTAAATTAATCCACTCCAGACCAAAGCTGCCATAATTTTATACTTACTGCCTTTGCATTTCAAGAGTAATATTATTGCTAGAACAGATACTCTTCTATGGATACTTGAAACACAATATGGCATTCAGCACCTTCAAAATCATCCTTTTGTCTCTAATCAGGGTCCATACTAAAGAAAATTAAAGAAAGAAAGTAAGTGGATCCTTCAATTAAGAAAATGATTTGGTAAGACTCACAGTTTGGGTCAATTCAGTTATATGTTTCAGAGACCATAAGACAATAGTAAAGCTGCTCGCATTTTAGCATTGTTGAAATATTCTTTTTCTTTTATTGAAGCCTAGAGAAAATGGTGCCCTCATTATGTGTAATGGTGCTTGTGAAAAATGAAATTGTATCCATTGAATCAAAAAAGGCTGTCGAACTTCTCTAGGTTTTTCCTCTTCTGTTTTCTCTACGAGGCAAAAGTAATTGCGCTCTGTTTATTCTTTGCCTATTCTATGAAACTTATTCTGAAGGTAGTCATACAAAATGCTGGGATGGAAAATAAAAGGTACTCTTTAGACTAGGTGCTATTTAATTAAATATAAAAAGCTAATTTAAAATAATACTATGTTCGCAGTAATGAGACAGCCCTGATTGAAGGCCACTAGAATGCTTTTAGCACACGCCTTAGAATCTGGCCCTTGTGCAGAGTAGCTGTTTTCTTATAAATCATGGTACATCAATGCCAGCCTCTGCTGGGAGACACACTTAGCATCATTAGAACACCCATATTCTTGTTTCTCCTTGATTGGCTAGAATAGGCTGAAGTGACTAAAACAGAGTACGCATTTTAGGTTATTTGTGTGTATATATGTGTGTACTTATATATGTGTATATATATACATATATATATATACCCTAAAATATATATGGTTATTTGTATACACCTCTCTCTCTCTCTCTCTCTCTCTATATATATATATATATATATATATATATATATATATATATATATATATCCTTAAAGATGCATAAAATTAGAAAGAAATATTATAATACAAAATTGTGGCTTTTACAATAATTGAGAAAGTAAAATGATTGTATTTTGGAGTCACTCTCATTAAGCTGTGAGTTGAAATTTCAGAGACAAGGAAATAAAATCCTATATTTACTGAACAGGGTGAACCAAAATGATTTAAGAGGAAAATCAAAATTTTCGTCCAAATCAAATACCTTTTCTTTACAAAATCTTTTTCCTTCCTTTTCCATCATCTTCACAGTTAGAAATTTTAGTTTAGCAACAGATTCATTCTTTTATAGCTTCTCATCTTAAATAGTCACATATATTTTGTAAATTTCTTTTGCATATTATTTTGTATTAAAGTTACTCTTCTTTCTTTCTTAGGTCTACCATTCAATAACATAATAATCGAGATATAATCCCATAATTACTGGGAAGCCTTTTCAAGAAAATATCTTGCAATGATATTCACAATGTGATTGAATATCAGAGTACTAAAACTTCTACAATGCAAACCTAAAAATTAACATTGCAATAGAATGCATTAAAAATTCAAAATCATTGTTTTATGCCTTTTACTTTAGGCTTCTCATTGCACTATGATAGTGAACCTGTGAAGCAGGCTACATAATCCAATTGGATCCTTAGTATCCAATAGGATTGGTCAAATGCTTCCTATGGAAAATAAATAATATAAGTAATATGATGTTTATCAACAAATTTGCCTGACAAAGTCTTCTGGCCTAGGGATATAAGAATAATAAATTTAAAAGAATGATCTGATAGCCACTTTTCAATAGCTGTTTTATTTGATCCAAACTATTTCAAATCTCCCATTTAACTTCTTGAATAAAAAATTCAAGCTAAAAGCAGGTCTAGTGCAGGGGAAGAGCTGCAGCAGGCTGAAGCGAGGCCAGTGGGCTCTGTATTTGAAGCAGCCTTTTATTTCTGCATCTCTGATATCCAAGGCACAGCTTTCAAAAACACATCTCTTGTGACTCGGTTGCTTTTATCTTTCCTGTTTTATCAAAGGAGTTAAATGGAAGGTATTCTGAAACTCCAATTTAGCTTTTATTTTTCAATAAAAAACGACAGCCGAAAACAGTGTAGCCCAGAGAGAGAGGGCAACCTGCACCGAAGGGTAAGGGCCCGCTGAGCCAGACTACAAAGTGATTGGAGAGCAGACTTGTAGGGCTTCTTAAATACCTTGGAGAGACAAGAGGGCCAATAATAGTACTCAGTCTTCTGTGCACCAGAACGCTTTCTCCCACCCTAAAATCTTATTTAATGGATTATGAAAAGAGACTATTAGAGTAAGATTCTGGAATACTCTAATGTAGTTGTATTAGTTTGACATTCCTTTTTACCAATACTTAATTTTTTCACTTTTAAAAAGAATCAATTTTATTATTTAAAAAATGAAATTAAGTAAAAATACCACTCATTAAAATTAACCAAACCCAAAGTCTAATCAAGAACCAAAACAAGGCAAAGCCTTTAGTTCTTATAAGCATGGATTTCATACCTAATAAAAATGTGGAGAAAGAGGTTTAAACGAATCAGGAGTTGTAGAACCCTGTCAAGCCAAGGATAAGGAGACACATGTCTTAGGGTTTTTATTGCTGTGATGAAGCACCATGACCGAAGCAACTTGAGGAGGAAAGGGTTTATTTGGTTTGCATATCACAATACATTGAGATAAGCTAAGGCAGAACTCAAGGAGGCCAGGAACTTAGAGGCAGGAGCTGATGCAGAGGCCGTGGAGGAGTACTGCTTACTGGCTTGCTCCTCATGGTTTTCTCAGCCTACTTTCTGATAAAAGCCGGATACACCAGGGCAGGGTAGCAGTTCCCCTAATGGTCAAGGCGCTCACGCATCAGCCACTCTAAAGGCTCACCTAAACTCCATTTTGTTTGTTTGCTCGTTGTTATTGTTGCTGTTTGGCTTTTCAAGACATGGGTTCTCTGTGTAGCTCAGGCTGTCCTAGAACTTAATCTGTTGACCAGGCTGACCTCAAACTCACAGAGATCCACTTGCCTCTGCCTCCTGATTGCTAGGATGAAAAGTATGGGCCACCACCACCTTGTTCTAAAATCTGATCTTGAAGAGGCATTCTGTCAGTTGAGGTTTCTTCCTCTCTGATGACTAACATGTATGTGCCAAGCTGGCATAAAACCAGCCAGGACAACGTATTTTTTTCTTATAATAGTTCCTTTTGTTTTATATGTATGTGTCTTTACCCCATTAGTACAGATCCCCATGGAAACCAAAAGAGGGCAAAGGATTTTGTCCCTGGAGTTGGAGTTACTGGTGTTTTTGAGCCATCTGTTATATACACTGAGAACTAATCTTCAGCACTCACAATGAGCAGCTAGAGTGGATAAGAGCTGAAACATTATATTTTTCACCACTGTGTAGTAGTTTCATTGTGTAAATGCACCACATTTTCTTCATCCATTCTTCAGTTGAGGGGAGTCTAGATTGTTTTCAGGTTCTGACTATTACAAATAATGCTGCTATGAACATAGTTGAGCACATATCTTTGTGGGACAATTGAGTATCTTTTGGGTATACCCAACAGCAGTATTACTGGGTCTTAAGTTAGATTGTTTTCTAATTATCTGAGAAATCACCGTACTGATTTCCAAAGCAGCTCTAATACACAGTAGTAAAATATAATGAAATTTGTAGGCAAATAGATGGATCTAGAAAAAATCATATTGAGTAAGGTAACCCAGATCCAGAAAGACAAATATAATATGTATTCACTCATAAATGGCTTTCAGGCATAAAACAACGAAAAACTAGCCTGTAGGACACAATCCCAGGGAAACTAGACAAGAAAGATAATCTTTAGAGAGACATACAGGATCTACATAGGATGGTGAAAAATACACGATCTCTTGAGTAAATTGGGAGTGTGAGGGTCATGGGAGAGGGTAGAAGAGGAAAGGAAAGGAAGGGAGAGGAGTGGAGAAAAATGTAAAGCTAAATAAAAACAACAATAAAAAAAAGAAATGGGGAGAAAAGCTGAAATGTTTCTCATGCCTCTAAATATAGTTTTAAAAACTCATTTGTATGTTTATGAGTGTGAGTGCCCTCTTCAGGTGTTGGTCCACACAGGTCATAGGGCATACATGAAGGTCAGATGACATCCTTGAGAGTTGGTTCTTCTCTCCGCTCAGTTAGAGACTAGATCTCTTGTATTCACTGCTGAGTATATGCTAGCTGGGCCACAAGCATCTTGGATGTTTCCTGCCTCTTCTGCTCATATGACCATACAAAGGTTGAGATAACCAGTGCATGGTATCATCTTGAGATTTACTAAATTCTGGTCATCTTAACTCAGGTTCCCATACCCTTTCCACTAGCCAGCTCTCGAGCCCCTAACTTCCTTTTGAGTCCAATATCAAAGCTCCTAGCACTGTGTCTTTATGTACCAGTGCTGAATTTGTACAACTTTGTATATACAAAGTTGTTAACATAAACTGATTCCAGGAGTAATGTTCTTTCAAATTTAGGGAATATCTAGGTTTTGTTGGTTCTAAAAACCCTTGAATAATTTTAAAACACTATCTCCTACAATGTTTGTTATGAAGTTGATAGTTAATAGAACAAGACATTTCACCCTGTTTATTTGTTAACAACAAAGGTAGAATTATTGAAGACCTTTTCCCTGAAGTGTGAGGAAGGTTGGAATATTTATACAAGAGTGCTTTATTCCGCAATACTTTGGTTAATTCTTAAAGGAAAAGGAATTATATCCAGGAATGACAAATGAGAAATGAGTGTTTGTTTAGCAGGCAGACCGACCTCTGCACAAGCACTGTCAGGGGACGCAGGCCCTGCACACCTTTCTTCCAATGCCAGGGTCCACAGTCTGAATGTTCTACAGCATCGTCCCTTGGTCTTTGATGAAGATTTTGTGAACTGAGTTAAAGTTGAATGGTCCTGGGATTGACATGCAGTTTCACCTTATTATATACATGGTCTTTTTAGTTAGATCAGAAAAAGTAAAATAAAAGTCAGAAAGGTTGTCTCACCCAATGCTCACACATTTCTAAGTTTTCCTGGTGCTATGTGGCACGAGACAGTGCAAGCAAATTTCTAGTTTGGGGCTTAGGAATTTAAATGGTAATGAGTCTTATCCATCAATTAATACGTTCCCCTGTGTATGTGCTACATGGGTCACTGTAGTAGAAGCATTAATTCAAAAGTGCAGGGTGACGACTTTGGGACTTTGGTTCAGTGTAGAGACTGGTGCAATGAGTGTTTCAGTGAGAGAAGGCGAATCAATTTTTCTCCTTTGCAAGGAACAGCCCTCACCGGGCAGCCAGGGTACCGAGATCCTGGACAGCAGCTAGGCTGCCAGAGCACAGAACCTCTTTCTATCTACACAACATGATTCACGTTGATTGTAAAGAGGATCCTAGAGATACCTACTTAGAATTAAGCTGCACTTTAAAAGAGTTAACGTTTAGAAATGACTAAAATGGTATCTGCAAAGCGATAAGGTTTCCTAAGTCCTTAGGCGTAATTACGACGTACGTGGCAGTCAGGACAAGCCCCTCTTTCCTGTTTATCTGACCCCTGGATTTATGCACAGACACAGCTTCCTCTTACTCCACTGCTGATAACAGTTGTTTAAATCACACTCCTTACCCACTCCCTTTCTTGTCTCAGGAGATTTAAGTTCCTCAAAAAGTAAATTGAACTAAAAGGATTTAGTAAATTTTCAAGAAAAGAAGCTTCTTTTCACAACACTGGGATCATTCACCTCCCTCTTTAGTTTTGGATTCATCATAATTTTTTTTTTTTAAATTTAAGGAAAAAATAATGGGTTTCACAATGACTTTTGATCCCTGTATTTTTTCACTGTACTTTTCTCAGAGAAGCTTTTACTCTACCCTCTACTCTTCTCTCTCTGCCCATCTTCCCTCCACTCTTCAAAAAGTCCTCCTTTTGTTTTTTACAGAGACAGAGATGATAGAAAGAACTACAGAGAAATAGGGAGATACATAGTGGAACAGAGAGAGATTTAAGTCTCAGAGTGCAAATGAGAGACTATATAGTATTTTGTTCTTCTTTTCCTCCTTTCTTGCCTTCTATTACATACCCATTATCCTTGTCTCCTTAGGATCTTTTTTTGTTCCCGTAATCCTCATTTTATTTCACATCATACAGATTAAATATAGATTTTATATGTGGTAAAACATTTAACATCTCTCTGATTCTGGGTTATTTATTTTGACATGTTTTCCACTCATTAATTTTTTCCCAAAGTATGTTCATTTCTTTCTCCTAAGCAGCTAGACCCAAGTCCAGTCAGTGTGTGTGTGTGTGTGTGAGTGTGTGTGTACACCGTATTTCCATATCTGTTTGTGTTGTGCAGGATGAAGCATTAAATACCATTGTACCTGCAATGTACGGTTTGCTCACTTGTGCGGCTATGCTTATGTTCCCAGAAATGGCCTATCTCTATCTCATGTCAATTGCATTAACTTTCACCCCTTTCATTGTTTGCCTTCTTGATTGTTCTATCACTGACAATACTTAATTTATTGCCAAGTTATAAAACACTCTATAAATATGTCCTTAAGTGAGTGGATATATGTTATTTTTACTTACATACTACTGCTTTGGGAGAATTTGAACAAAAATTAACTGTACATTCATAGCAAAACAAACTTCACTATTCTTTGAAGTGACCATGTAAAAATACATACTTTACTTTTATAAATTAGTTCATCAAATAACTATGAAAATCGAAATATAATTTCTTTTAGAAAGCCTTTAATATACTGTTGCATTATGATGACTATTGGGAGCGTGGGGGTCATGGGAGAGGGTAGAAGAGGAAAGGAAACAAAACAGGCATGCCAGATGCACGATTTAACTTGCATTAAAGCTGCCAGACTGACTTTACACTCCCGGGTTCTCAATGAAGGAAGACTCTTCATTCAAAAAAATTCCTGGAAGTAAGACTGAGTTGTTAATTCCTATATTGTAACTGTATTTGTAACATTGCTTAATTAAGAGATTGATTGTTTTTTGTCCATTCTAACTTTAAAGAAAAAATGCTTCCAGGGAGATGTGATAATACCAGAAATGATGTTTTAAGGACAGATGACTCTGCCACCTGAAGAGGACTCATTACTTAGGCAGGAAGAATTGCTATTATGGATGTAATGTACATTGTTGATCCTTTCTTATATATTAGAGATGATTAGATTTTAGTTCAGCATACTTTCTCTGCCTGAGGAGAAGGGGAAAATGGGATTTTTGCCAGGGTGATTCAGAGTGACTTTTCCTTTGCTGGAATTGTTAGAAAAATTGTTTCAATTTTTTTCCCTTCTTCCATCAAGAAACTCTGTAGTTAAAGTTAGAGAAATGCTTTGGTGACTAGTTAAAGACACCCAGTAGCTGCTACACAGTCCTCTCCAAGTTGACAACAGCCATTAAAAAGCTTTCTTTCTTTTATGTTTGTGGAACTTAAACTAATAATTCCCTAAAAGTTGGAATATTTGTTACTAAAACAGTATAAAGTTATTGGAGGAGAGGAAATTTCTTAATCCTATAAATATATGTAAAGAATTAAGGTACTTCCACGCGCACACTCTCATAATCTCCCCAGAAGTGGCCAGTGGCAACATTTTTGGTCCAATTCCTGGATTTATTACAGTGTGTATTCATATACAACACACACATAGGGTTTATAGTTCGTATTTCATATAAACAATTGGCTAGATGTTTCAAATCACTATGAATCTATTTGTGTTTTTCAGAGTATAAGTAAAATGTTAAAATAATCTATCATGATACATTTCATTTTTTATTTCTGACCTCTCATTGTTATATTCTGCCACTTGACTAATTACGGTAATATTTGATTTATCATATTGTGTATAAATATGTGATTTTGACCCCTCAGTCCCTTGACATTTTGTTGGAAAGCTACTAGTTCAGAGAGGTTCACTATGCTGAGATTTGGCACTCTTGGTCTAGGTCAAAAATAACCAAAGTTGTCCCATCTTGAGAAACAAGAAAGAATAGTGTGGTGTACTATTTTAAACATGTTTTAGCTAGCTCTATGAGCAGACATTTGGTGCTGAAATTTAATGAAAACATTAAATACTTGATATGAGATACAGTCCCAAGATAAAAGCATCCTTAGCTTGTGAGACAGGTGCTATACAGCAATTCTCCAAAACTATCAGGAAATGAAACTCAATGGAGCTTCAGAATTCCGATTCTCAGATTTTTTTTTTAAAAAAATATCAGATCAGACACAATTTAGTGTTTAATCTCTAAGCGGAATTATCATAAGCAATCTAATAATGGATTCTACTCTGTGATTTATGCTGAAAGAGCCTTTTAAGTAGCAATAGAAAATAATCAGTGTGCTTTTCATATTACAAGTGACTGTATCTTCAAAGAAACAGCGTTTTGTGTTTTAAAAACAAACTTTAAACTGTCAGGCTGCATACTGTGTATGAGTTTGTACAGCAACACACTGATCTAGTATAGTTCTTCCTATTTCCTTACATCACTGTCAATTCTCTCTGATCTTAATACATCTTTATTGTCGTTCACCCTTTCTCATGCCACTCAGGACTGTTGTATTTTCTGTCATTCACAGAATATTCTAAAAATGTCTTCCTTTACACATTTTCTTTCCACTTTAAATAATAATTAGTAGTTCTACTTTGCTTTTTACTAATTATCTCAGCTGTCTCCTTTACAACTGTTTCTTTTTCTACCCTGGATGTTTCACCGTCTGTATGTGCTGACAGCTGTTAGTCACGCACTCAACCTTCTTGTTCATTGTTTGCTTCCTTCTTGATTAGAACTTACTGTAACTTCTGTAATCTTTAATCATGAAATATTTACTGCTTTATTTTGAGCAGTGGGCAGACTGCATTTTCAGTCTCAAATCAAAATAAACTATTTAAAACTTTACTTCATCATTTCTATCCTTCAAAACCTGTTAAATTAAATTGAAAATAATGGCGGCTATAAGAACATCGATAATATTTTTAACCAATTTGGTTAAAGTGAGTATTCTGTTTGATGTATATATTTTTATAGCTAGTTGCAAAATTGGTATGCACATATCATACAAACCTTAAAATGTTAAGAATTCACTTTCATGTTGGTGGAATTTGATTTACTTCCGTACAGTTTTTCTTAATTTTTTTCCTGAATAACCATGTATTGTAAAAATACTTATGAACCTATTTAGATTCATGAATACTCTACTTTCTACTGTGTGCTTAGAACAGTGACTGTGGGTATTTGTCTTTGAATTACTGTGAAGAAGTCTGGATCCACGCATGCCACGCAGCAAGTTCTCTACACTGACATCATTGGAGTGCACCATTAGGCTGTCTCCACCAATGTCACTTTACTACCGCAATGGCCTCATCAACCTAAGTCTATCCTTCCAGGAAACTATTTCAAAAGTTTCAGATCACAATATTCACTTAGAAGCTTCCAGGAAAAACCATTTAAATGAGCATTAGAATCTCAGACTTTTCAATAGATAACATCATCTGATTATGCAGTCCTCAAGGCTCTTGGTGAACTCTCCCCTCTAAGCTCTCCTCTACTGTGAGCATGAATATAAACCGCTATTGCATAATACTTCTTGCTTGTGGTCTCCTTTCTCCCCTTCATCACCACTTTGGAAAACCCTGCAGAAACCAGATGAAAATTTCACAAATATTCTATTATTCCCATCCTCCTCTAAGAAAAGTAGGAAGCTACTGTCTGGTAGTGTTCCCTGTCAATACCAGGCTCCAATGGTGAAATTTCTTTTAGGATAGGCAGCATTTGAACCAAGCATGAATAGAACAGGCCTTCTTATGAAAGATGCCCAGGAATGTAGGATTGGATTTCTATATCCAGGAATGTTCTTCTGTGAATGCAACCAGACAGAGATGGATAATATTTGGAAGAAAAGTCATGTTGATGCTACTACTGACTTGTGTGACGTAATTAGTGCTTGATAGTTTTACTTTTATTGAACATTCAGACATTTTCCACACATTTGTTTATTTTCTACACAACAGGCTGTAGCATATAGTTACACACATTTGCAGTGATTTATACATTAGAATCAGTCTAGAGTTAATTTGAAGTGTACACAAAGATGTACATTGGTAATATGCTAACATGAAGGAGTTCTATATAGTTATTTGAGAACATAAAGATTTTGGTCCTTGAACAAATCCCATGCAGGTGAGAATGGCTTGGTGTTCTCTGAAGTAATATTTTAATATGTAATTCATTTCTGGTTTTTTTTGTTTGTTTCGTTTTGTTTTTGTTAATCTTGTATCCAAGACACTTCACTAAGGATTTTATCAGCTATAGGAGTTTCCTAGTAGAATTTTTGGGTTGCTTATGAATACTGTGAATCGTCTGTGAATAGTGATACTTTGACTTCTTCTTTCCAATTTATCTGCCTTTAATCTCCTTTAGTTGTTTTTATAAATGGTATGTTCTCAGTTATATGTGGATATTAGTTGTTACAAAAAGGATAATCATGCTACAATTCACAGACCCTGAGAGCTCTATGCGAGACACATGGATCTGCCTGGGAAAGGGAAGTAAAACAGTGATTTATGGGTTGACTAGGGGTAGGTGGGGATAGGAACAGGAAAGATCAGATCAGGGTGGGAGGTATGGAGAGGGAGAGTATGGGGGGAGACAACTGGAATTTGGAGGCATTTGGGGAATGATGTGAAAACCAACTGTAGGTGAAACACTCTGGAATTAAGAGGGTGACCTTAGTGAGGATTCCTAGTACTTAGTTTGTTATTTTTTTTAAATGTATAACGTCATGAAATTTGTAGGCAAATGGACAGAACTAGATCCATACACACACACACACACACACACACACACACACAGACACTCACACATGTTATATATATATGGACATAATATAGACATACACACATACATATTAACATATATACATATGTTAATCCAGTTCATCCATGTGATATTTTAGTTCTGATTTGAGTTTGGAAAGGCTACCTAAAATTGACAGTGGAGTATTGAAACCAGCACTATTATTTTCGTCATGACCTATGTGATTTTCTGTAATTGTTACATCTTCTTGATGAAGCGTTCCCTTTTCTCATACATAGAATCCCTTTAAGTGGTTTTAAGTGACTTTCAAACAGCCCAGCATTCTTAGTGCACTTGAATGCCTACAGCTTAGGTGAAAAGAGTATTACAAATAATAATAGAATGTTTAAATGTAAAAAGCCAGTGTTTCACTTCTTAGTTTGTAACTGTGAAAATGTTTTTCAAGGTGAAAGCAGAAAATATTTATTTGGAGTTAAAAACTTCAGAAACTTTGGAAATTTTATAACCGGCATATATTTACCTAAAAATGTATGTTGTCATTTTAATATTCTGTGATTTTAATATTCATTTAAGAGATTCTTCTAGCCTTTTTAATAAGCAAACCCTTTAGTACAAAAATACAAGCTTTTTGCTTCCCACAAGATTTAGTTCATTGTACTCTTCTCTCACAATGTGACAAATGCATGGTTTGTTTAGAATCTGGGCCCATCACAGATCCCAATGTCTTTCAGACTTGGATTATACTCTGTATCTTCATTTCCTCATTCCCCATGCTCATTATCCTCCACTTTGTGAGTAATGTCCTCAAAACCCCAACCAAAATTCTGTTATAACTTCCCAATTAGTTTGATTAATAACAAGACATGATTATTTCCAGATTAATTTTCATTTTGGTCTGAGTCATGAATTATTTTCTTCTACATAGTTGAAGGTCACTTGAGACTTATTAGTAATGATTGGAGTCTTTTTGCATTCATTATTTTAGATTTTATTCATTTATTTGACAATATTAAATTTAATGTAATCTCAACATTTATTGACATCTTTTTCACAAGCAGATACAGTGCTAGATCCTGTAAAGTATATTAAGGAATGAACAAGACATCCTTTGTATCAAGGATGTTTAATGAGAAAGGATGGATATAAGTTGCAATTTGCAAAGGCAAAAGGGATTTGTTCTGGGAGTTATACAAATGCATAATAAAATAAGGTAGTTAACTCCTTCAAATGTCATGCCCAGTTTCACTGAAATCAGATGCCTTGGCTCTTCCTTGTTTTTTTGGTATCTCTTAGGTCATTTCCCTGTAAAGATTTGGAAACTAAATCAGCAAAGAATAAACTCTTTTCCATCATTGCATAAAATGTTTTTTTTTTATATGTATCAATAAAATTCCTATATATGTTCATTCCCTTTAAATTATAACAATTCAGAGAATATTATCATAAAAATATTTTATAATGGCAGTCATTTGAAATAGATGCCCACTTTGTAAATAATAAAATTATTAACATTTTAATACATTCATTTATAGCTTTAAAAGTTAGTCAAAGTCTACTTTAAAGTTTTAGTTAGAGCAATAAGACAAACAAAGGAGATAAAGGGAAGACAAATTGGAAAGGAAGAAGTCAAAGTATCATTATTCACAGATGATATGATAGTATTCATAATCAACCCCAAACATTCTACCTGGAAATACCTATAACTGATAAACACCTTTAGTGAAGTGGTTGGATAAAAGATTAACTATACAATCATCAGTACCCCTTCTATGTACAAGTGACAAAATAGCTGAGAGAGAAACCAGGGAAACGGTACCTTCACCTCAGCCAAAAGTAATAGAAAATATCTCGGTGTAACCCTAACCAGGCAAGTCAAAGACCTGTATGACAAGAACTTCAGGTCTTTGAAGAAGAAATTGGAGAAAATGGAAAGACATCCCATCCACATGGATCAGTAGGATTAACATAGAAAAATTGACATCTTACCAAAAGCAATCTACAAATTTATTGAAATCCCGTTTGAAAGCCCAACACAATTCTTTACAGATCTTGAAAGAACAATAATCAACATCATATGGAAAAACAAGAAAACTAGGGTAGCTGAAACAATCCCGTGCACTAAAAGAACTTTGGGAAAAAATCACCATCCATTATTTAAATCTCTTTTACAGAGATATAGTACTACAAACTACATGTTAGTGTCATAAAAAACAAAAACAGACAAGTGGATCAATGGAATTGAATCAAAGACCTAGATGTAAATCTATGCAGTTATGGACATCTGATTTTTGATAAAGATGCCAAAATTATACAATGTAAAAAGAAGAAAGCATCTAAATGGATGCCCCATGCAGAAGAATGAAAATAGATCCATATCTATCACATTGCACAAAATTCAAGTCCAAACACACCAAAGACCTCAACATGTAGACAGTGAGTAGATACACTGAACCTGATAGAAGAGAAAGTAGGAAATAATCTTGAACACATTGGCATAGGAGACAACTTCCTGAATAGAACACCAATAACACAGGCCCTAATATCAACAATTAATAAATTGAAATTCATGAAACTGAAAAGTTTGTGCAAAGCAAAGAACACCATTTATGGAACAAAATGGCAGCCTAGAGAATGGTAAAATATCTTTACCAAAACACATCTGACAGAGGGCTGATGTCCAAAATATATAAAGAACTCAGGAAACTAGACATCAGAAAACTAAATGATCCAATTTAAAATGGGGTATAGATCTAAAGAGAGAATTCTCAACAAAGGAAACTCAAATGGCCAAGAATCACTTAAAGATATGCATCAGGCAACTGCAAATCAAAATGACTCTGAGATTCCATTTTATACCTGTCAGAATGGCTATAATAAAAAAAATACAAGTTACAGCTTATGGAGAGAGGCAATTTAGAGAGATGGGAACACTCCAACATTCAGGTAGGAGTGCAAATTTTATAGCCACTTTGGAAACAAATATGATAGTTTCACAGGAAATTGGGAATCCATCTGCTTGATGACCAGCTATTCCATTCTGGAGCATATACCCAAAGGCTGATCACCCATACCACAAGTACACTTGCTCAACTATATTCATAACAGCTTTATGTGTAACAGTCTGGACCTGGAAACAAATTATATGTCCTTTAACTGAAGAATAATAGAGAAAATACCATACATTAACACAATAGAATATTACAGAGCTGTTTAAAATAATGATAATTAAGGCAAATGAATAAAACTCGAAAGAGAAAAAACATCCTGAGTGAGATAACCTAGACTCAGAAAAATGAACATACCATATACACACTTATAAGTGGATATCAGATGCATATTAAAGGATAATCCACAGAACCAGAAAGACTATATAACAAGGAGAGCTCAAGGAAAACACTCAGATTTCCCTGGGAAGGGGAAATAGAAGATATTTCATAGGTGGACTGGGTAGTAGTGGGAATGAGAACATGAGGGATCAGGTGGGGTAGAGTGGGGTTAAAGTACTGAAAGAGAGGATTAGAAAGGAGTTCATTTCAGGGTCAAGTAGAAACCTGGAGCTAGGACAACTCCTATGAGTATACAAGAAGGACTTCAACTAAGACTCTTAGTAACAGGGAATAGGCATCCAGAACTAGTCATTTCCTGTGACCAGCCAAGACTATCAGTGGAGGGATTGGGACACCAACAAGTCACATAACATTTGACCTAAAGTCTGCCCTGACTATAGGATATTCTGGGGTAAAGGTGGCACAGAGACTGTGGGAGTAATAAACCAATTAATTGTCCATGCTGAGACCCATGCCATGAGAGTGAACTCTCCAGTGGCAGTACCTGGAGCACAAGGACCCAGAGTCTGGATGACCCAGAGGCCTAGGATAGAACCAAACAGGACTGGAGAAAAAAAGTCAACATAATAATCCCTAAAAATATTCTGCTATTCTCATAGCTTGGTGACCAGGCCAATTGTCATCAAAGAAGTTTCATTCAGCATCCTAAGAAAGAGATGCAGTACCCACAACCATACATTAGGTCAAACTCAGGGAATCCTGATCCTGCTGAAGAGAGGGAGACAGGAGTGTAGGAGCCAAGGAGGGAGGTGGAATTGGCCAGGCTGCAAAGGCATCACAAGAAAATGTGCAGAATTAACTTACTTGGGGTCATAAGAGCTCACAGAGACTGAACCAACACCAGGGAGCCTGCATGGGACTGATCAAGGCCCTCTGCACTTATGTTACAGTTGTGTAGCTTGGTCCTCTTGTGGAAATCTCAACAGTAGGAATAGGAGCTTTCCTTGATTTTTTTTTTTTTACTGGCTTTTGGAGCCCTACTCCTCATCCTGGGTTGCCTTGCTTAGTCTTGACACAAGTTTAGTCTTACTGTAACTTGATATATGTAAATATTTGTATGTATGAGATATATCTGCAAATACATAACATACATTTGAACAATGAATTTGAAAGAGAGTAGGGTGTCTTTGGAGTTTTGGAGCATTTGGAGGAGGAGAGAGAAGGGAGAAATGTTGCAATTTTATTATCTCAAAAATAAAAAGAAACAAGTATGATGAGTTGGGTATCTACATGGTGTTTCTTTTTTTTCAGTCATCTTTATATTTTTATGTGATATGTGTCAGTGTGTTTGTTTGTGTTGTGTGTGTGTTATTTTCTGAAAAATATTTCAATCTGGCATGGTTTTAAAGACATTCATAAACACAGCTCACCCAAATATATTCCCACATGATATCTTAGTTTACTTGACTAGCTTATACATGGTGTTATTTCACACTGCAAGAGGCTCAATAGAACTTAGTATTGGTTCCCTTCTTACTCCCATCATGCCATTCTCAATGAACAACTGCTCTTTTTCCCAAACATGAAACCCAAAGGCTAAGTCGTAGCCCTGACCTTGGCTTTTTCCATTGTATCCTCCATTTCCACCACACTCCTTGAGCGCCATTTCCATATTTTTCTGGATTTTGATTGCTGTCATCAACATGCTCATTGTTGTCATTATGTCTTCTCTTCCCAGTTTAGAACATGCCAACCTCCCATCTCAACTGCACTCTACCTAGCCTGAGTAGACCTTTTCCTCTAAGGAGATTCATAAGGAAATTTCCTCACTGTGGTCCACTTTTTTCCACGTGGATATGCTTCCTCAAAATGTCCGAAATAGAGATGCCCAGGATATCTCTTAGAATCTTGGGTTTTATTTCCTCGTGCTCACTGCCTAAGTGAGGACTATTGTGATTTGAAGAATGGCAGAATCCATGAGGCCATTTTCTATCTTCCTGAGCATCAGAAGTCACTATTGGCATTGTTAGTGATGACAGATGACATCTTGATTCTAGCTTTCTGATTCTTGTGCTAAAGACACTAGACTAAAGCTCATGCCTCTAATCACTCCAAGGAATTTGTAAGCTCTTAATATTCTGCATCCAATGTATCCAGGCTTAAAATAGCAAGACTCCTTTTTAATTTTCTACACTGAGAGAAGTTGTAATTGGCGCTTTTATTTTCACTCTTGTTCCTTGAAGTAATTTCTTTACATGGCAACCAGAAAGATCATGTGGTCTCATGACTCTATTTAATGTCCTCCAATTATCCCCCGTCTCATTTAAAATTAACTCCATATTTCTTAATATAGCTAATAAATATACTCAGCTTCATCTTGGCAATTCCCTTTTATATTTTGAAAGATATCTGCTTATTTTCTAGGTGTGCGAGTGCCTGTATACATGTATTTATATTTCATGCATGTCTAGTGCCAATGGAGGCCATGACAAAGTGTCATATGTCCTGAAACTGGAGCTATAGGCTGTTATGAAGGGCTTGGTGGGCAATGGGCCCCAAATGTATGCCCTCTGTAATAACAGCAGACTCTGTTAGCCACAGAGTGATCTCTACAGTATTTCTCATGACATTTGTAGTCCTCTCCTTGGTCACTTCCCCCAGTCACTTGTAATTCCTCACTTTCTAATAGACAGTTTTTTCCCTCATTGGCACTTTTTAATTTTCTCAACCTGTATTTCTCTGTATTCATGTCTGCCTTTAATTTCTTCTGTAATTTATTAGTTTGTTATGTGCAAATATTATCTTATAAAATAACATGTCATTTGCTGAATTTATATGATGCATTTACTATTTCATGGCTACCTTCTCCTATCAGATAAAAGTTGGGGACTTTGTATTATTTTCCACTGAATGGAGAACACCTACAATCTTTCCCAGCATGTAAAAAACAACAAAAGAAAGAAAAGGAAATAAATAAGCATCATCGGTTTTTAGGAGATTAAGTGGACAAAGGATAAACATAAAATGCAGACAGTTTGGGATCTTCTGAAAGTAATATAAAGGCTGTGGTTCGATTATATCTATTATACTTTGTCTACTACAGTTTCAAAATATGTTTTTTTCCCTCTTTCAATGACGCAAATACACTGGAATTTAATTGCTTTGAAACAAACTAAAGTTTTCATGTTTTCAAGTTACTCAGTGACAAGCTATTTAGTAAATATCTCTTTCTGATATTTGTGAGAAAGAGATTTATAAAGCAAAGGAATATTAAAATAAACATTGCTTTGTATGCTGGGAAGACCGACCCTGAGTCTTTTGTTTGACTCACATCCTACTTCTACTGCACGACTAACCTCTTCTGGAGTGCAGCCCAATACTGGAAGCACTCCTGGTGGGGCATGAGTCTACAGCTCTTAGTGAAGTCATTACAGGCTTCCAGGGAGCACTGCAAGAATAAAGGCTAGAGGGTCAAGTATGAGATGACTACTTTATGTGGAAATTGAGAAACGCCACAAGATGTAAACATATAATGTACACTTTAAAATACCCAGAGATAGTTATTGCTCCTATGCGAGCAGGAAAGAATGTGATGCTAAAATATTGTGATCTTACTAAAAGCAAGGCCAACACAGCTCTTTGGCCTTTTTCAACCCTAGTTTATTTTTCATGTTGGCTTCAAAAGTAATTTTATTTTTTATACTAATGCTATTTGGGCCACACTATTGTTGTTTTTATTGTTGTTGTTTTTATTGAACAAGGATTCTTCAAACATTGTTTCTTACCCTATGCCTACATTTGTAGTCTGTTCAAATATAAAAGAAAGGAAACTTGTAAGAGTAATCACTTAAAATGATTCTTAATTTAGGAATGTAAATTAAATATTAAAATAAATCTGTGCTCCAAGTAATACAAATAGAATTCACTTAATATTTTATTTTCCAAATTTAAAGCTCATTCAGTTCTAAAATGCACATGTTATTAATTTAGGAATATGATCCTTTTACTTTAGCTACTACAGGATATTACTGAATTCTGAAGAGGGATTATAATCACAGTGACAACTGCTCTCCACCCACTGCCTTAATGAACTACTCAACATTGTCGAGGTCAAAAGTTAGATAATGACTGTTGGCTTAATTATTCAAATGGACAAAACTACAACCATATTCCAAAGATCAGTTCCACAATTACTTGGCAATATGTCGTGATGCCCATTTCTGAAATGAGTTGACAAGCTTTGAAATGAAACCACTCTATGGCTAACAAACTTCGCTGCAAAAACAAAGTCAGTAGTAGAAAACTGTTTGAAAGGAATACTTCTATGCCATTGTAAGAATATTTTCTGTTTGTTATCACAGGATCACTGATGTTTGCTAAAATTTGGAAGCATTAAATTTAAATCTCCCAACACAGTTGAAGATTTTATTTCGGGGGCTGTGAGTGTTGATCTTGAGAGTTTGATTATATTTCTTTTGGAAGTCGAATTTAGTGTTATCTTATTTTCAAGTTTGGTCTTTTCATTTTTATTATCTCCCATGAGCAAGGCATTTTGCCAATATTTCTCCCCTTTTAATTCACTACTTTGTCTGAATTCTATAAGAATATAGCTCCATAAAATTTCTTGCAAATGAATATACCACAATCCCAAAGACCTTAAACAATATATAGAATGTTTTCATTAATCCTGGGCACTCTTTCATGTCCTATTTCAATTATCCTCAACCCTGGACAGATATCATGTCAATTTTCATAAAAGTTTTAACTGACCTTAAACTTTAAATAAACACAAAGAACGTGAATTCATTTACCACTAGCATTTGGAAAGTTATCCTAGTGTATACATTTTAAAATGAAACTTCTTCATCATGTTGACAATCATTGGGTTAGGCATTTAAGCTACATTTGTTAAATGAATTGATATATTCCCCAATTATTTTTCTTCTGTGAATTTTTTGTTACTTTAGCTGATAGTGTGTGATTCCTTTTGTAAAAATATGTAGACTTCTTTCTGACTTATTTTTATTTGTTAATTTCAATATCATCAAAAAGACATCTATACAATTTAGATTTTTCAATGTTCTATTTCTTGTGGGAGTAATTTAAACATTTCAGTTAATGACCTCACCCTTATCTTATTTTGCTCTTTAAACCTGATAGTTTTTCACCACATATTTGATAATTATAATTTTTATATCTCTGTATCAATTGCCTGTTTATGAATTTTTATCTTTTTCTAGTAATATCTTTTGCATTTAAATTAAATAAATCTAATATTAATAGAACCATAGCTTATTTCCTTTGTTGTCTCTGTTTATTTTATGTGCTTTGACCTTCATTTTCCTTTCATGTTATGTTTTTTACCAGACATACAGGAATATTTTTATATACATTTTTAATAATTTTACATATGTGTACTGTATTTATTTCATTTCCATTCCCCCTCTGCCGCCTCCAGGTCCCAGCTCTTCCTGCTCTACATATTCTCTCTTCAATTCATGACCTCTTCTATTTTAATGATCATTGTCGCATATGACACACATATACACACACATACACACAATCCTTTGAGTCCATCGAGTGTTGTTTATATGTACAGATGTTTAAATCTGACCACTTGACATCAGATATTATCTGAGAGTTTATTCCTGGAAAAGACTGGTTCATCCTCTCTTAACCATTAATTGCCTATATCATTTCCTAGAGTTGGAGCCATGAGAGATTTCCCCAGTTGACTTTGGTGTGTCATCTGCTATTACCACCGTATAGATCTTATTCAGGTTGTCAAATTGCTGAGATTTCATGGAAACATCTTCCTGTAATAGCCAAAACCTGGAAGCAACCTAGATGTCTTTCAATGGAAGAATGGATGAAAAAAGTGTGGAATATATATACATTAGAGTACTACTCTGCGGTAAAAAAAAATGACTTCTCGAATTTTACATACAAATGGATGGAAATTGAAAATACTATCCTGAGTGAGAACCTTCATCTAGTGATGGATGGAGATAGAGACAGAGACCCACACTGGAGCACCGGACTGAGCTCCCAAGGTCCTAACGAGGAGCAGAAGGAGGGAGAACATGAGCAAGGAAGACAGGACCAAGAGGGGTGCACCCACCCACTGAGACAGTGGAACTGATCTATTGGGAGCTCACCAAGGCCAGCTGGACTGGGACTGAAAAAGCATGGGATAAAACCGGACTCTCTGAACATGGGGGACAATGAGGGCTGATTAGAGGCCAAGGACAATGGCACGGGGTTTTGATCCTACTTCATGTTCTGGCTTTGTGGGAGCCTAGACAGTTTGGATGTTCACCTTCCTAGACCTGGATGGAGTGGGGAGGACCTTGGACTTTCCACAGGGCAGGGAACCCTGACTGCTCTTGGGACTGGAGAGGGAGGAGAAGAGGAGTGGGAGGAGGGGGAGAGGGGCGGGAGGAGGGGGAGGGAAATGGGAGGCGGGGAGGAGGCAGAAAATTTTTTTTCAATTAAAAAAAAAAAAAAACAAAAGCCCTGTGGGCTTCCTGCTAACTTCATTGTTTCCTTAGATGTATAAAAGCTTTACAGTTTTACAAAGTCCCATTTATCAATTTTGCTATTTCTTTCTAAGTGAATGAGGTTCTGTTCATAAAGTCTGTTCCCTCATCTGATCTTGTAAGACACTGCCTATATTTTCTAGCAATTACAGGATTGCAGATTTCATATAGAGGTCCTTTTGACTTTCCTACATGAATTTGTACAAAGTAATAGTCTTACATCCAGAAGTGGCCCAAAAGTGTCCATGATCCATTTGTTCTTTCTTTATCCTGTATGTCTTCACTGATAGTATTATGCATCTTTAATGTAATTATTAACACCATTTTGTTGGGGTGTTTCAACCAGATGTTTGCTTAATTGTTCAACTTGTTTCTTTTTTATTTTTCTTTAAATCTTTTTGTGCTTTGTTTTTGTACTGTATCATTAGTATTTTTGTGTTCTTCATCATTTAGTCACTAGGCATGGCTCTCTCTCTCTCTCTCTCTCTCTCTCTCTCTCTCTCTTATTCTCTCTCCTCTCTTGTCTTACTTCAGAAATGCAACATGCTATCAGTCTACTGCCTTAGCTAGAGTTCATACATTTCCTTCCATAAAATGTCCATAATATCCAAATAAAATTGCTCCTTACCTTATTTTTAATTTTATTGCATAACTAATAAAAATGAAAATGATAAATTCTATGTTATATTATTTTGTCTTAAATGTTCAAATAACCTTTAACTGGATTAAGAAAAACTAAAAGACATTACATTTGCATATATCTGTCGTTTTGATACCTTTTTGTTTTCCTGTTAATAGCTGATGGCCAGTAGTGAAGAAACATTTTTGCTTATATTGTATTGTAGGAATCTTAAGTTTAATTTATCTTAAAATATTTTTCTTGCACCTTTACATTGACACATGTCTTTCTCTGGACAAACAGCTTTAGGTTGATATCATTTTTAAAGAGGAAATTCAATTTAAGGGACACATATGTGTCCTAATAAACTTTCCATGTGTGTTCCTAGTTTTAAGTAGCAGCAGTGATTCCTCTGTTAGTTGCTATAGACTCCTCACCCAGGTGAGCATTGAACTAATGTCATGGGTTGCTTTAGCTATTCAAATCTTAATGTGGATTTTTTTTTCTGTCTATTATAAATGTGTCAATCAGTGATGCTGTGTACCCATGTCCTTCTCATGAGGATTCAGGACCCAATTTGAGTTTTGAGGTAAAACAATATTGTTTAAAAAAAAAAAAACAGAACAATATTTTTCTTCACACTGATATTTATATAAACTATCTTGCTGTCTAACCAGGACATCAGAACTAATCTTAAAGGACTGTATGAGGACCTGAATTAGATTAACGTGAGTGTGTATCATAATACAAAACTACCATTTTGGGGGGGGATTTTTTTTTTTAGACAGCATTTCCCTGTGTAAGAGCTGTCATAGAACTCACTTTGTAGACCAGGCTGGCCTTGAACTCACTGCAATCTGGCTACCTCAGCCTTCCAAGTGCTGGGATTAAAGGCATGTGACACCACCACCCAGCAAAACTGCTTTGCTTTACCTGTTAATGTTATTAACATTTTATTATGTATTTTTAAAGTACACAGTATAGAAATAAGATATAAATATATGTACTTATTTTATAATTTTTTCTGCTTGACAGCAATGGCCTAAATCATAAGGAGTATATATTGTGTGTCTCTTTTCAAGTTCTTTCAATAAGCAGAAATAGAGTACACATGGAGTCTTTCTCAGGCTTCCGTCTCTACAACCTAAGCTGGTGAAAGATCTTTGATCTACAATTACAAGGATGTCAAAGCTAAAAACCTGACTGTTGGAAGGTTAATCAATCCATCCACATTAGAGTCCCAGGCACATAGAAAGTAGCTCCATTTGTCTGTAGTCTCTGAGACCTGGCATATAAGAGAATGGTAATGTAAATCCAGTTATGAGAACATCAACATGCCCCTCAGTGGAGCAGCAGAAGGCAGTCCAACTGTAACATCAGGAACTAGCACATACCCTGTGTTGATTTTCACGTGTTTTGCCTGGTATGCTGACCATGAAATTTGAACCCACAAAGAAAATGTTGATAAAACATAAATAGGAAAAGTTATATGAATCACAGCTCAGAGTGAGATTTAAGTTACAACTGACAAAATACAGAGAAATGATATAGCTCCTTGGTCTTTAAACTTTATACAGTCTCTAAAAATAAAATGTGCATGCACTGAATTCTTAGCATGGGAAAAATATTTAAAAGTGACACCCTTAATTTTTTTAAATTTTAAGTATCTTTTGCTTACCAATTTTGTTTTTCTAGGTTTCCTGTGTGTACAAAGGCATGCATCTCGGAGTCCATATGTGCTCAATGTGCTTTTCCTTGGCCTGTGTTTTTCCTTTATGTTGCTTAGCTTATTATTTATTATTTTAGAATGCCTGTTTTCTAATGAGAGAAGGAGAATGGATGTGGATTTAGGTTGGTGTGGAGGTCTGGGAGGAGTTTGGGGGATGAGAAATAGGAACCAGAATACATTACATGAAACGTATCTCTCTTCAATTTAAAAAAAAAAAAAATGACTCCCTAAGCACAGATCTAACCTTAGGGAAGCTTTCATCTGTTAGAAGTTAGATAATGCAAAGATATCTGGAGGTCAGAGCAAATATGATCTATGGCACAAATGCTTCGCAAGAAATTTAGGAAGTTTGATGGAGGACGGAGTGATTTCTTCGGAAGGAGTAACACGTTGCCTCCCAGAAAGCTCTGTGAGGAAAGCTAGGCTCTAAGACCTAATATGTGCCAAGGAGAAATCATGGCTAGTGTGCTCATATTTTTTTCCTACCTGCCTTGAGACGGAATTAAAGTAGTGACATGAAGGATTAGTGGCAGTGGTGGCAAATGGCTAGCTCCTGCACTTTACAGAGAAGCTGTTGCAATGTCTTCCTGTGTAGTTACACATGCAAATTGGTCATCCTATTTCCAACCCTGAACTGTTTAATTATAGTTACGCTTATATCATTAGATTATAATAAACAGTAACAGATCCCTCTTGACTAGATTGTCACAATTTCCTTATTTTGTTCTTCCTTAACAGAAAGCACTGGATCTATCCTATCCACTCTACTGTGATTCCTCACCAGATTTTCCATGATGGTGGTTGGAAAAAGATTTAATTCCGTAGTGGGACAAATTGCCTTATTAAGGGAAATAATTCAGTAACTAGGGGTGAAGCAATGGGCCTGTTGGCCCAAAACTCCCTCACAACCCATCCTGTACTCCTAGGATGAATGACTTGCTCATTTATTTCTTTTGAAATACTTATTAGTCACAGCAGCAGAATTTTCCCAGGAGTAAGGAGCTGACCGATTCTTGTTGCAGTTTAATAGAACTCCTTGGCCTCAGGGATCACTCGTACTGGGGATTCCACTCACAAAGGCCCATGGCACACCAAGGCAGGAATCAAAGGTGAAGCCCGCCTTTGCCTGCCTAGGTCTCCACAGGTGACCTATCAATAAAGCAGGAAAGCTATCTGAAGTAGTACCAGTTCCTAGTTGACATAGTGACCAACTGAAGTCCTTGGGGGAAAGAAGACACTGAGAAAGGTGTTTACACTCTGCCTGACTTGTTCTGTAACTGAGGTAGTCAGTTACTCAACTTGGTAAATAATGGACATTTAACACTCAGAAAAAAGGCCTAAGCTTTTCTATTTGTTTTCATTACTACAAAAATGAGAACTAAGCATGTTTAGCCATTAGACATACTAACAGCTTGTCACATTTTTACTCGCTAAATTATCAAACTCTAGATTTGACCCCAGCTTGTATGTTCTTGATTATTTTTATTATTTTACATTATAATTTACACAATTAATTCTCCTATTTTTAACGTGGGCTGTTAATTATCTAGAAGTGAGTTCTTAAGACTGGAGAGGTGGCTCAGAAGTTAAGAGTACTAGCTGTCTTTATTCAGGACCTGTGTTTAGTTTCCGGAAGCCACATGGTTGCCTACAAATGTCTGTGACTCCAGTTTCAAGAAATCTGGGGCTCTGTTCTGTCTTCCACGGATACAAGCCACATACGCAGTGTGCTTACATATATGCAAGGAAAACAGACGTGCACACAAAGTAAAAATAAACACTTCAGTTTTTAAAAAAAATTTTAATTTCAGGATAGACTAGATGACTCAATTGTAAGGATATTGTCTGCAAGCCTGAAAATTAAAGTTTGATTATGAACTCCACAGTAGAAGTAAACCCTACAAGTTGTTCTCTTACCTTAAGAGGCAAATCATGTCCCTCTACATCACCTTCTCACAGACAAATACACACAGCAGTAATTGTTTTAAAACAAAATGTTATTTTCCTATTGAACTTAAAACTATTTTTAAAAAGTGATCGTAAGAGTCACATTTTCTAGAAATTGAGTATAGTTCACAAAGTTTAGTAGCAATGGTTCCTAAATAAATAAATAAATAAATGCTTTTTTTTTTTTTTTTTAAAGGAACCAAAGAGATATGTAGTAGAAAATGAAATTCATTAGTCAGGTGGTGGCACATGCCTTTAATCACAGCACTCGGGAGGTAGAGGCAGGTAAATCTCTGTGAGTTCAAGGCCAGCCTGGTCTATAAGAGCTAGTTCCAGGATAGGCTCCAAAGCTACAGAAAAATCCTATCTCAAAAAACCAAAAAAAAAAAAAAAAAAGAAAGAAAGAAAGAAAGGAAAACAAAAGAAAAACAAAGAAAGAAATGCATTAAGTCTACAAGCAATATCCTTTTATACACTAATAATGTTAATATAAAATTACAGATACTTTAATCTTTTTCAGTATTATAAAGAGAAAATGTGAAGGCCAAAGTATTCAACAATTTTATATAACAAAGAAAGACCTTAAAATTTAGATGTTGATTTTATTTCAGAACAACCATGTGACGTTTTCAATTTTATTTTTCATTTTTATTTTTTAAATAGTAAAACTAAGCTGTATAATTTTCAACCAATAGTTATTGTATACTCAGCAAGTACTATGTACTTTTGCAGTAAGCAGGATACAGTAATGCATAAAACATGTAAAAGTTCCTGATCACATGAATCTTATATTTTCTTCCTTGCTCTTCAGTTAATTATAACTTGTTTCTTTAGCCTTACTGTGCACAAAAACCATTCAACATTCTAATCAAATCCTGATTCTTAAATGAACATCCTTATCTAACCTCATTTTGATATGATCAATTGATGGCTAATGATTTACTATACACATTCGGATGAATACTATCAGGTTTAGAAGACTTGGAACTTTTCAGCTAGTGGGTCTCAGTGTTAGATCTCTCTTCCTTATAAATTAACGAATATGCTATTCTCTTCTCTTGTCATGGCATTTTATTATTCTCCTTTGATTCCTTTCTTGTTCACAATCATTTTCTTTAATCCTCTTATAATACCATCTCTCCAATTCCAAATACCCCTAATGCATTTGCATTGGAAGGGATTCTGGTCACTATTTACTTCACTGCTAAGAATTTCAAATGCAAGCATTACATTTTTCAAGGAAGATTTTATCTCTCAAATTCTTACAATGAATTTATATCCACCTTAAGGAAGGAAAATTTTGCATTGTCAATGTACAGTTTCAGTAAACATGTTTATTTTTTCTATAAAAAATATTCTCTCTCAAGATTGACGCATGTCATGTCATTGATGTCAATATAATTGTTTTCAATTAAATTCACTCACAGATTCTTCTGGGACATTTTCTTGATGAATTCAATTCATAATCTCTATTTTTTTCCTCCCATTTAGGACTGCTTTTTAAGGAGTGTGTTTTACATTCAAACAGTGAGTCATTGTTGTGCTCTATCCATGCTGGCACTGTTCTCTTTGTCTTTATACCCATCCCATCCAAGCATTAATACACAATCTATTGGCCTTTACTGGGAAACACTGATCCCTAATGAACAATGTGCATAAATCATTATCTTCAAAAATTACTTTTCTTGATTTCAAACAGCTATAACATTATTAAGGCACCAAAAAGAACCTGGCCCATAATTCTAGTAATATTTTCGCATGCACTATGCTGACCCTGTTCAGAACATGGAGATTAGAATCAAGGCAGACTCAGTAGGACTGGAGAACTGAAATTAAATCTAAAATTCTCTTTACCGAGTTAGAGACCAGCCTGGTCTACAAGAGCTAGTTCCAGGACAGGCTCCAAAACCACAGAGAAACCCTGTCTCGAAAAACCAGAAAAAAAAATTCTCTTTACCTTCTGATTTTTCAAGACATTGTCCTTTTCATTCTTGGTTGTTCAAGTTGAGAGGAGGCAACGTGTGGAGCTTCTTTATTGTACTGGAAAAGCAGCCACTTAGTTTTTCTGTTCCCCACCTCACTCCTATTTTCTTCTCTAGGTATGTTGATATGGTATATAAGCTATTAGCAAGGTGACTCAATGAAGTCTTCTATTTCTTCCACAATTTTAATGCCTCACTTTAATTTTAGTATAGCCATTGCTTGAACTTCTATGAAATGAATGGCTTAGCTAAGAAACAAAAACATGTGATGGTTTAATCATTCTTGAAACAAACATAAGTCTGATGGTAGGGCCACATAATAAGAAGTAAAGAGGAAACTAGCTATTTGCACTTAAAAAATCTACAACTTACTATTCTTAGCATCTGTTACAACTATCTTAGACTCTTTTATGGTTCTCTGAAAGGATTTCCTTCAGAAAAAAATATATTTTCTTCAAAATTTAGTTTATTGTATCTAACTGAAGTAAACTGCTACTTGATACATAAGCCACAATTGTTATACCCAGAATAAAGATCCATCCCAGCTCAAAGTCAGTTTACCATGACACAGACATATGATTGTGTGCAATATGTTTTGAATGTCAGACAATATTTTCTTTATTCAGTTTTTTGTTCATTTATAATTGAGGTCTATTTTACCTCAACTTCACGATTAATCCTTGATACCATGCTATAAATATTAATAACTGGTTTATGATATTGTGGGGATGGCTGACCTTATAAGGAACTCTATGCTCAGGGATAACAGTTTTATGTACACATAATGGTACTTTGTCTACCATGTGTTTTATATATAACACATATGTATAAACACAAAATGCTTGTACTTTGAAATTTATTTTTAGTCTCTTGAGTCTGTATATTGCTCACAGAGATTATATGATCTTTTTCTTATGAAAGTGTTTTTTTTTAAAAATATGCAATACATAAAGTATCATAATGTTTTCTGAAGAAAAATACTTTTTTACATAAAAACCATTTCGCTAAAAGTTCAAAAAATGCTTGTGATTGTGACATGTATCGATAGTCTTATATAGTTGGGCAGCTGGAGTAGGAAAAACATCACTTATTAAAATGTTTTCTTAAGAGTTCCATCTCTCAGCAGAGTAGTGGTGACACATGCCTTTAATTCCAGCACTGGAAAGGCAGAGGCAGGAAGATCCCAATGAGTTTAAGGCCAGCCTGCTCTACAAGAGCTAGATCCAGGACAGGCTCCAAAACTACAGAAAAACCCTGTATTGAAAAAAACAAAACAAACAAAACAAAAAATGAGTTCCATCTCTCCACTAGTGTTGCTACTGCATTCTATCAGTTGGAGTATAAGATTTCATATGTTGTCACATATAAAGGGGTATTGAAAATGTCTCCAGTAAAACATAAGTATATATTCCTTAAATACCTATTAGGCTGCATTACCCAGTTTCTGGATGTTTGTCCAAAGCAAACAAGATCAGTATGCCAAAGAAGCATCTTCTTTCATATAGTCATCATAGCACTATTCATATGGTCACGCTATGGAATAAACATAAATCATGGGTAGACAAAACAAGGTACTATATGCAGAAGAATATTATTTAATCATGAACAGATAAAATTCTTTGACTTGTGTTAGCGTGTATGAAACCTGAGGACAGGAGAAATAAGTTAAATACAGATAAAGAAAGACTAATGTTTCGTGTATTCACTTGTTTTGAATGATAGAAATTATTTTCGTAGAAGTATAGAATAGAATAATGATTGAAAGATTAAGAAATATGAAGGAGAGAAAAGGTCGAAAAGTACCAAGGCATAGTTGAATAGCAAACATTACCTCTAATGTTCTGCAGTAGAACAGAATAACTAAGAGTGACAATTTTATGAACTGCATGTATTAAAATAGCTTTATCTGATGATATATTTTATACATCATCCTTATGCTGTCTATTCTCAACATCACTACCAGTTCCTAAAAGTGATAAATTGTAGCAGTTCTCTGAATGTAGGTTAAAACGCCTTGATTTCTTTCCTGAGTTCATTTGTTTTTCTTTTTAAAAACACATACATTTACTTTACATAATAGATTTTAATTACTGAAGGACAAGATAAAAACATTGAGTCATTTGGGTGCTCAGCCTGATGTCATAGAGTTTTCTTTGGTCTCAAGACCTAGAATTGACCTTTTCAGCGTAAGCCTTACCATCGGAATTTGATTGATCTCCTACCATGGGAATGAAGTCTTCTAGGTATTTTTGACTGAAATCCAAATCTAGTTGCTGTGAATTCTCCCATCTTGAATGAAACTAAAAGGGAATTGAAGTCTGAATGGAGTCTGAAAACTTGAAAAATATCCAAGCTTCCTGCACTGTGAGCATTGCAGGGGGAGACATTGTGGGCTTCTGGGCAACTTCTCTCAGAGATTTTGGCTTCAGCAGGGAAGGACCTCCAGCTGCCAAGCTGTGACAATATAACTGTCTTAAGCTCCTGGCCTTCTCCTCAGGACACCTAACTAAGCCTGAAAAAGAACTTCCCTCAGCACAAGCACTAACAAGACCCCAAGGAAGCAATACACACAGAACTGTGTCAGAAAGGACAGTAGGAACAAAACACCGAAGAAATGGGGCATTTTGGCTAAAGGTTGAGCAAGGAGAATTTGAAAGAGGAGCTGGGGAAAGACCATTAAAGCCTGATCATGGTCTCATACTTCCCGTTACTTATGAGCATATACACAGGTCAGTAATGGCCACTGCATAATATTAAGCTTTTTTAAAAATATTGCCTATCGAAACTGATAGGATGATTAACTTATAAGCATGTTTAGTTTCTGACAAAGATGACAGAATATTTTAATATAATATTATTTTTTTAAATCTTTGAGAATTTTCTGCATGTATACAATTATTTGCTCATATCCTCCTCTCAATCCTCCCCTAACTCTTTTACCACCTTCCACCCAAGGTACCTCCTCCCCCACTTTATATTCTTTAAAAAGAAATAACCAAGGATTTCGATTTTTCCTGTCACAGTTACTTTGGTCTCCATAATTGAAATATCATTGACTATAATTGCTTTTTTTTGTCATAGAGCACCTGAATGCATTTCTCTTCCTGACTGAGATGTAATCTATATGAAATGAATGAAAGAAATATCACCTTTTAAAAAACAACTTCACCTCATTGTACAAGGGTTCCTGACCTGGTGTCATGAAAGCATTCACAAGTTCCAAATTTCCTGTTTAAGTGGGTGAGGGAAGGAAGGAAGGTTCTCTTGATGCCATCATTCGTCTTGAGCAAAAACCCACATCTCTCATCAGTTTGTGGTATTCTTTGATTAAGGATCGCCATCTAAGGATAAGGATAGTTTTCAATATGAGGTTTTTCTGCAGATGGAAAGAGTTCTGTCATATTTTTCAATATACCCCTAAAAAGTTTCTTTAAATTTTCATTCTGTGAAAAATGAAGGTAAAAACACATACTAGAACTGTTTTCTGTATTCAATTAGCCATGTCTTATTTGTAGTTAAGATGGTTATCTACTAGGAATCTATGTTCCTGTTAGTACATTTTGCAGGCAACTTAATTCTGACTAAACATAAACCCAGAGATAGAAAGTTAATAGTAAAAAGAAATTTCTATAAGGAGGCACAGCATTTATATTTCTCATCATTATGAATTCATTGCTCTCATTAACAGAAACAGAAATAAGAAAATTTAAAGTATGCTATTAATAAAGAAAATGTTTTCATTTAATTCTACACATTTTGGGAAAATGTGTTTATGTATGTGTGCTTGTGAGTACACGTGTATATCAATCTACCTGGCAAAATAATAGTGATAAATCATATGCCCGACAATTAGCTACTAGAATTCTAAAATAAGATTCAATGGTGTCAATGCAAAAAATGTAAAAATGTGTTTTGCTGTTTTACATGTGTAACTGACAACTTTGGAACTTTTAAACCATAGTTTAATAATTGTTGCACAAGGAGAATTGTGAAATAAATTAATATAAGCATAATTTTTTAGAAAATAGGTGATCTAGGTAACAATTCAAGCATATACATGTCTATATACTATATTGCTTTTGACTAATAGTACATTTAGGGTGTATTTAATAGTTTTCACTGCTATTTATATAATTGTATATAATTTATTGCTAATTTTATAAATGATTACTTCTATGCAATCTTATATATTATATGCAATATACAACAAATGCATAATATAATTATAGATATTTATGTACATATATAAACTGATCTTTCTTGTTAGAGTTTAAAAAGTGTTCTATAAGAGGCAAATCTGATGCTTATTTAATAATAAATAAATATGTATTGTGCTACCAATATTCCAGACTCTGAAAAATCCTGAGACACAGTGATGAAGAAACATGGGTTTTTATCCAAAGTTTCCACTTTCCAATTTGAAGATATTATATTAAAACTTCTGACACTATATAAGATTCCTGTGGCTTAAAAATTCTGATTTTTTTCATTAAAAACTTTTATAATTAATACAGAATAACATAGAAATTCCAAAATTATTTGTTCAATAATTCACAAGTAACCAATGCAAGCAATCATACAGTCCTATGGAACTATATAAAAGGACATAATATTTTGTAATCTATAAATTTTCTCCTTGGCCTTATGACTTAAAGAATAAAAAGAAAATAAGAAGGAAAGAATGTAAGGAGGGAGAGAGGAGGACGGAACAGAGCAAGGGAGGAAAAATGGAAGGTACCTCAGGAATTAACTTCATATAAAAGCTAACTAGGAAACAAAAGGAAGCATATACTAGTAATAGAGAAGATAGTCGATACTCAACTGAGACAACCAAGGAAACAGAGCCAGGGTTGACAGGACACTTGATCAAGTGGATAAAAGGGATTTAGTAAAAATGGAATGAACAGTTTCCAAGCCTACAGAGAAGATTATGATTACAGAGATTCAAGTGTCTATCATTTACAATAATGCTTGATTAGGGGATTGTCTCCAGATCCCAAGTAAAGGAATGCTGATCAGTGATAATGGAGACTTCCACCCCAATACATTTTGAAATATCTCACTAATTGCTTCCTTAGCTCTCTACTCTCCCCCACGTTAATCCACCCTACTTATGCTTGCTAGGACCTTCTCAATGGGTCCAGTAGCAAAGAGGTATTGTGGGGAAAATTACAGAGAACACAATAGGAATGATAACCCCAAAGTCTTCCTAGTTCTTTTATTTTGCAAGGACCTGTGGTGATCCATATTCATCATATCTTAATTCATCTAATTATTCTCAGTTTCACTGAGAGTTTGGACAAAGACTGACCAGTATTAGTGGTTCACAGCCACCTGTAGAAATAGAAAATTGAAAAGAGAGATATATCATCTTCTTTACAACATGGAGAAAAAAATACAGATTTTAGATTTTTGTTTGAGAATCAATATTCAGCACACAGATATCATTTTACAGTCACTTTGTGTATGCTGTGGTGAAGGTAGTAGAGGATGTTGTCTAAATGTAGTCTACATCATGTATGTTCCTGTTGCCCATGATGGCAACAGGAGGGTGTCTGATCCAATGGGACTAGAATTGTGGATAATGGTGAACTGCTATGTAAGTGCTAGGAACCAAACCAGGGTCCTCTAGATGGGTTGTTTCAACTATATTAATTGTACATATTTTCTTGAAAAGAAATAAAAAGAATATTCTCTTGTAATTTTTAATGTCCTCTAAAAATTTGACAATTGATTATCTTAATGATGTTCTAAAAGCAATGTCTACCTTTCAGAATTCAGTAGATAAGTAGGGTCAGAAAATAGACAAATTTGTGCCGGGCGGTGGTGGTGCACGCCTTTAATCCCAGCACTTGGGAGGCAGAGGCAGGCGGATCTCTGTGAGTTCGAGACTAGCCTGGTCTACAAGAGCTAGTTCCAGGACAGGCTCCAAAGCTACAGAGAAACCCTGTCTCGAAAAACCAAATAAATAAATAAATAAATAAATAAATAAATAAATAAATAAATAAATAAAAGAAAATAGACAAATTTGTATTTTAAATCAAATGAAACTTGCTTTGGTTCCCAGTTACTGCTTGGATTTAGTGATTTCAGTTAAATTTTCTTTTAAGTTCTCATGTTTGCTCCACCTTCATAAAATGACACGGACAAACTATTGGAGCCACGTCTCAGTGGGAAGTAGGTCCAATCAAAGGTCAAGTCTCCTTGGAAGGCTGTGGATCACTCTACTCAGATGACTAAATTCAGGCTTCGTCTTAATTTTCTTTTGCATCAGCATTTAACAGGATATGTAAAATCGTAATTACTGACTAGGGTAACATTATCTGCATTTATCCTTAGTTAAAAGATATTACTTTTGCTTATTTCAGGAGCCCTGCCAGAAATTACCTACTGTATGCTCAATTATCCACCTCCCCACAGCAACACATTATTTTAATATAAACTTTTCACTGTAGTCAGCAACTATTGTGTATTTTCTTTAAATTGAGTTGTCAAATCTTATTAAGAAATATAAAAGGAAATGGCTGAAACTCTTAGGGTTAGGCAGAGTCATTTTACTGTGGTTTGGCTTCTATGTGCAGCACATTTTTATCCAGCAAGCCTTAGCACAACCATGAGAAAATAAAAGAATCTATGGAATAAACAAAATCGTTCAAATGAGAAATATATACTGTAGCTCAGCCAGTTTTAGTAAATTAAAGGCAGATCCCTCTATAGACTGACCTACTATGCTATGCAAGAACTGTAAATATGTCCCTAACATATAGATTAATATCTAGGTTAAAACAGTTTCAAGTTTCTTATCTGATAACAAAACTCATTTTCATTCTGAATATCAAATGGGATTAAGACCAAAATGATACAAAAGTTTGTATGTGCGTGTGCATATGTATGTATGTGCATAATGCATGTGTGTATGTCATATAATACGAAACATGGAGTGACAATCTTTGATCCTCATTGATTGTGGTTTATTATTAAATTATCTAAATGTTGAGGAAATGATAATCCTCATTACAATCGTACTATGAAATCTAAAACTGTAGACTAAATATGTCAAAATATCTCTTCCACAGTATCTTCTGAACCTCTAGATATTATAATACTGGTTATGAAAATATCAGGCTAGATAATTAAAATAAGGATTTAAAACACAGTGATGTCTAGTGCCTGTTGAAGTGATAAATTATAGTGTACTATCTTCTTTCTCACAATGCAAGTGATAGCTTGAGCTAAAGAATGCTGAAAACATTTACTAAACTTTGTTCATAACAGCATTATTTGTAATAGCCAGAATCTGGAAACAATCTATTCTTCTATTGTCCCTCAATAGAAGAATAGATAAAGATAATGTGATACATTTACACAATGGAGTACTACTCAGCGGTGAAAGAAAATAACATCTTTAAATTTGTAATCAAATGGATGGAACTAGCAAAAATTATTCTGTTTGAAGCAACCTAGACACAGAAAGACAATTAATTAGAGTATGTACTCACTCATAAGTGGATTAGTGGATACTAGACATAAAACCAAAAATAAACAGCCTCCAGTCCACAAACCCAAAGAAGCGAGAACCTACTTTCAAAAACAGATAGAAAGAGATACAGGATCTACAACTAAGCTCCGGATCAACCTCCGGGGGCAAAGGGAAGGACAAGAGGTAATTGAGCAAAGGGATCACAACCATGATGGGAAAACCAACAGAATCAGTTGACCAGAACTTGTGGAAGATCACTGACTTCTGACTGACAATTTGGGAACCTGCATAGGACCAGACTAGGCCCCCTAAATACAGGTGACAAAGGTATGGTTTGGATAATATACGGCGCCATTGTCAGTGGGACTAGGATCTTAGCGCTAATGCATGAACTGATTTTGTAGAGCCCGTTCTCTATGTAGAGATACCTTATTCATCCTAGGCAAGTGGTCAGGGGAACCTTGATCCTGCCTCAGTGAGGGGACAAAACAGGCATAGTTGACTTCCCAGGGGAGGCCATAACCCCTCTGAGGAGCAGATGGGAGGTAGAGTGGGGGAAGGAAAGTGGGATGAGAGGAGGGAGGGAGAACTGGGATTGGTGTGTAAAAAAATAATTAATTTTTTAAAAAGTAGGCTGAGCAAATCAAGAGAAGCAAGTCAATAAGCAGCAATCTACTGCTCCAAAACTTCTGCATCAGCTCCTACCTCCAAGATCCTGCCCTGTTTGAGTTCCTGCCCTGACTTTTTCAGTGATTAACAGCAATGTTGAAATATAAGTCAAATAAACCCTTTTTCCTCCCTCAACAAAAACAATGTTAATGAGTTATTAATGATCATAACTCAGGTTCAATTTTCAGTGTTATGTTTCAGCATAACTGATATTCTGTAAGACTTCCATTGATATTTATGGAAATGTTTAGTTAATCAAGACATTTGTATTTATTTTCATATTTCATGTGGTGGCAGAAAATATTTAATCTGTGATCTTCAATAATTAGTATAAAAATCTTATAATGTACAGATATACCATAGTGAAAATAGCATACAAACAAACCAAAGTATTCATATGGCCTAATTCTCATATGTCTGATAACACTATAGAAAGAGTCAAATTTAGGCAGAAGCTACATATTTGAATTCAGAAAACTTACTTTACACAGACCAGCTATATGACAAGGATACCTTTGGAAGATCTTGGAGAAGCCCAACTATCACACTATGTTCATTTATATTGTGAGGAAAGAAAGTTGACTACAGGATACCATTATTGTGCCCATGACCTGTTCTGCTTAACATCACCCCAAGTTATGCCACTTAAATGAGGTGACAGGCTTAGTGTGTTGACCCATAGCAACACATGGGATGATGGAATGATCGTTGGTACCCTTACCTGCATCCAAAGCTTAGGACCCTCTTGATTCTTATATAAGAGGAGTGGGAGCAGTACAGTGTTACAATATCCTTCTTTGAACTCTGTGATTCCTTAATTTCAAACTGCTTACATTTAACTATAATATTTTAAGTACTGTGTGTCATTATATTTATTTTTATCAACATAGATAATATTTTCTCTTTCCCCAATTCTCTTTCATTCCTATTTATTCTCATCACTGTAAAATTCTTCCTCCTCTGCTCTAACTATGCCTTACATGTCATTTGTTAAACATGCGAGGGAAATGTTTTACCTGTGCTTTCGGCTCTCGCTGAGTGGGAACTACTTGAAGTCCATGACTCTGTGCTTGCTCTCCACCCTAGAAAATGTCTGGTGCAACATTACTTTCGAGGGATAAGAGTAAGTTAATACCAAAGCAAGAGATTATGCCATGAAAGCGGCAAAGGAGATAAGAAGCACAGTTAAAAGTGTGAAATTGAAAAACAAATTGAGTCTTTTTCCTTGAGAAGATAAAGAGGAGGTATGGAATTAAGGATCCCTACTTAAAGTCTGTCCTTGGAGATGGTGGAGATATAGGTCTAATTTCTTTAAATCCTGAGTTTTTGTCACAAAGAGCTTGGAATCTGAAGATCACATGTTATTCTGAGCCCTGTGCCTCCCATACAAAATGAAATGATTATTAAAGCAATTGTCTTTGAAATCTGGGTGGAAGAATGGTTCTACACATCTCAGTTAATCAAATTAGGTCTAGTTCTTAATTTTTCACAGAAAACCTCTACTTTGTTATGACTGTTGTTCATTGTTCCTGTGTTCTGAACAGGGCTCATTATCATTATAAATGACTGATCTGCCTGGGTGGCTCACAGAATACAGCCGTGGTTTTTCTCATCTTTTGCACATCTATTATTATAGTTACTATTCCATCAAACACAGGGAGGTAAAATATTGAATCCACTAACCATGTGCTATGCTTTGCATTTTCAACTGTGCTAATTTAATAGTCTTTAAATTATATGAGTTTTTTTTTTTAATTTTGCAGCACAGTTTATGTAGTTTTTCACACTGAGATCACCAACGTTCTAGGGAGAATAAGAAATGATTGTATGGAAGTTATTTCCTGACATCTCAAACTCCTTCAGAATATGAAATTACAAACATGAAAGCTTAAGTAATAAATTTTGTGTTCAAGATGATTGATGGATTCATTGATGGATTTTTAATAAGCATATCATATCTTTTAACCCAGTTGGAATCCACACTTTTATGATCCAAAGAAACCCCTCAGAAACATATTTTTAAGAAAATCTAGTTTCCGTGAAGGAACTCCTTTTAACAGAAACACCTTACTGAAGTGTGACTGAACGAGAGATGAAGTAATGAGATTTTGATCTAAAAATATCTTTGGGGTGGGTACTGGTGTCAAAACATTTTAAAAACAAAAACCAACACAAAGTGTACCTAAAGACTTCTTGAGAGTTTGAAAAAGAATTGCATGGAGCTAATGCAAGAATATGCTTTATAATAGAATATTTGATCAAATGAAGGCCAGATCTGTTTGTATAAATGGTGCACAATTGTTTATGGTCTCACACCAGTTCAGTCATTTGCATACCAGAGTCTGGTTCTCATAGTTGAGCTTCTATGGATCTGGAAGCAGACACCTAATCTTCAGCCTTGCCCAAGACAGTGGTAATGGGGACAACAGCATGAAGCTAGATGAAATATAATACAATTACAAAAGCAAGGTCTCGCAGAGAACAGAAAGTGATTGGATTGTGGCAATACCATTCTAAATGCCATTTTTTTTTTATTTGAGAAATATGTAGAAACGCTAAGTATTATTTTCTTTGGTGTACCGTTTTTAAATTGTTTTATATAGTAGCTTGAAAGAAAAGGAAATATCTATTGCAATACAATGACATTTTCTTAACTATTTAATGTAAAGTTAAATTACTTATTTCTGTCACTATTATTTATTTTGTGCTATGGATTCCATCATATTCAGAGAATATTCTTTCATCTTGCAAGACGGCATTAAAACATATTCTATTACTTCATAAAATTTAAAACTAAAGATGAACATATTATAGCACCAATGATTTTTAATTATATTGTCTTACATATTTTGAATAATATTTTCTTTAGTATAATTGAATTTCTGTACACCATGTTAAGAATATGTCACATCAATATTGCACATCAAAGGTATAACACTTAATGATTTGTTCTTTTTTTTCTTCATCAGACCCAGAAATAGTTTAAGTGTTATAGCATTTCTATATTAAAGATCTTTGGATAACAAACAACATACATGGAAAGTTGGAGATAAAAAGACAGAGGAGCCCATCATGCCACAGATTTCTTTTAGAGAAAGAAAATTATAATATTTTTATAACTTAATTTTAACTTGGATAAAAGACTTTGTTGTATGCACTTTTAAGGTAAGGATTGTAAGAAGTTGATGTTGCAGGCAGCTTTTGACATGCACTAACTGGTTTTATAGAACAATTTCAAAGGCTGGATTTAGAGATCATTATGTAACTATATACAGGAACCAATAATGTCAGCATGCCATAACAACAAGTCACCATGGTTCGATTTCAAATACTGCTGTGCATTTAATAGCTTCCTGAACACATTGTGTCTTATCCCAACAATATGATTGCATTTTGGGAGGCACAAATTAGCAGATTAGTATTGATAGTTCTCGTGTTTGACTAAAAAAATAAGCATATCGTACACTACATTTCCAAGTGAATAGTTTTCCCTGAAAAATTATCACATTCTTAAATCAGACAATCCAAAAATTTGACTCATGTTAATTTTAATTGTCATAATATTGGGCATTAATTTTTTCAATGTGATTTCCTAAGTCCTGAGTAACAAATTGTATTTACAATTGCAAGATTTCTAACTAGAGATTTCCAAGATGATTTTAAGAAACAGATATTTAATTATGAATAAATACTTTTATTATTTTAAGCTTTATCTTTCACTGATTTATTTCCTTATGACCAACTATCAGGAATTGCTATTTTTTATGTGTAAAATTTAATTCTACTGTGGTATGAAGTGATGGTTATTTTTACCCCAAAATGTAGTTTTTGTCATAGATGTGATTATTTTCTCTTTATGGGTCTGGTATTCTGCTTTGTAGAAAGTATTAATAAAATTTTGGTTGATTTTTGTTAAAAAAATAAAATAAACAAACCAAAAGACAAAACAGGCTTGCAGGTGCAGAATGTAGTTGATAAGTCACATATGCAATGGGAATGTAAAATTCAATTTTAACAATGGAAAAGCCCTCAGGCAATATTTTCTGGGTGAGAAAAAAAATAGACAGTATTTTTTTTACACTGCTTGGGTGTCACATCTGAATACCATAATACATTCTAATCTGCTACACATATTATGAATCCAGCCATAAGGACACACTTAAGATTGCCAAAGTTAACCTCTGAAGGGAACACTGAAGCCAAATGCTTCTAAGATTTTCATTTCCCTGCATTAGCAAACATGTCTTTGGGGACTGGAAAGGCCTCAGTTCATTTTGCATTTTCAATTGTCATACACAAACACATAAAATAGGATACAGACGATTTGACCCCTAGTGCATACGGATGACAAATAAATATGAAGGGCTGTAATTCTTCCAGCCCTGTTCACTTTGAAAACATTTTCTCTCTTACACTGGTAGGTGATTTTACCTTCTCTTAACCATGCAATGCTATACTGTTTCCAAGCTGCAGATTAGTGATGGTGGCAGCTTATTTCTTTTGGTTATCTTCAGCACCATCTCAGTGTCTTGAGGCATAAATGAATATTATCTCTGTGACAGTTATGACTGGAGCCATGTATACCGATCATGGTGTTAGCACACAAGGTGCTGTGAATGAAAATCATTATGGCTCAGACATTTTCTTTAGCTTCATTAAAACTAAAATTCACATACGCTGCAAGGTATGACTGAGGTTGCCCAAGATTTTAGCTAGTCCCTTGTTTTTAAAAGTGGCTGGGGTTTTCTTTTGACATTCCACATAGATTTGCCAACCTTTTGTAAAGGCTCTGGCTATATATAGCAAGACAATCTATATATCGCCTTTGTCCCTTTACTTCATTTTCATCACAAATAATCTGCCACTCTGATTGCAGGAAATCATCAGGAACATCTTCAATTACTGCATGCAGCCTCTGATCACAATACTCCATTCTGAATACGGGGATGGATGATGCTGAGAAAAGAGGCAGAGTGGAGGAGTAAACGCAGAGCTAGTCATGTATTACAAATGCCAGGTGACAGAGAAAGTGTATATATTCACATAAGATAATTTAGAAGCTGGAATTGTGATTGCAGTAATGACTCATTCATATCTGCATTTCATTTAAATGCACTGTTTTGACTCACTGAACATTTGTCAAAGACAGTATAGCTAAACTTTTTCACATGGCCACTGAGGTAATGACAGCATTACATTACCAAGAAACTGCATGACTTGCTGATGCTTCCATTTTCCATAGTATCTTATGAAATAATCACAATGTGTGCATGAAATGGCGGCCTGCTCTGAATTTATTTTAATATAGATGGACTTAGGCTGAGAGGGAAAAAAAAAGTGTTCGATCCCCAACAGGAGAGACAATGACTTTGCACAAAGCTGAATTTTACTAGCAGAGAAGATGGATATATGAGTATTAGACTTTTCATAGCTATAGGAAGGATAATCTTTCAATCAGATTAATGAGAAAATATATTACATGGGCCCTACAGCACTTCTTGCTTTCCAGGCTAATGCTTGATTTAAATCCCCAAAGCACATTTTCAGCATTACAATATCCTTTGATAATAATGTCGCTTGCACAAAGACAGATAAAAATAA
Source organism: Chionomys nivalis (assembly GCF_950005125.1). Lineage (NCBI taxonomy): Eukaryota > Metazoa > Chordata > Mammalia > Rodentia > Cricetidae > Chionomys > Chionomys nivalis. The sequence goes on along the minus strand of NC_080101.1, from coordinate 55,459,692 downwards.
AACAGTCCCCCTTGATTTCCCATTTCAGATGTGAAGTATATTTTCTGCTCTTTGCTGGCAATGGCGTGAATTCTATTGAGGAGTCACATTTAATAAGACAAAGAGAATTTTCTAATTATGCGACCTGTCAAGATTGGAATCTATGGGATTGCCAGTGCAATTGAGGAAAGGCGGGAAGCAATTGCACGCAGCCTCGCTTACATTGCTGTGCCATTACCATTCGCACTTAGACATTGCTAAATGTAAATCAAGCAAGCACCCAGAAGCGTGCTTTATGATAAACACTGAACGGCAGCTTTCAGAAGAGATCTCAGCATTTCCCATTTCAATTTTCAGTAACCAATTTTCTAAGACTTTTCTAATTTGTCTACTGAAAACAACGTAAACCACAGGAAATAACAAAACAAGGAAGGAAAAGCAGAAATGAGCCGTGGTGAGTGCTGTGAGTATCACCAACTGATGTGAAACTCTGTAGAGCCAATATTCCTAGGTAAAAAATATGCACACATAATTATGCATAGTATCTCCTAAAGTGAGTGACTTTAGGAAAAAAATGCATGCTAAGAAAATAGGTACAAGGACTCTAGAATACTACAATACATTTTATTCCTTTTGCCTAATTTGTATTACAACTGTGCAGACATTAAAGAAAAATTTCACAACTATTCAAATGCCTCCCTACAAGTTATCACGTGTTCTTTCCACTGCGCCTCTGGGGAACAGTTCCCTGTGCCCCTTCAGACATTACTCTTCTCTTTCCCCAGTACTGCAATTGTTGAAACACTATGGCACATTAGACAAGGAAAATAAATATTGCCCCTTCAGTTTCTTCCTCATAAGCTCTGAATGCAGGCACACAGCCAATTATCATAAATATTATTGTCAGTTAAAAATACTCTACTATGAATCAGCTAATTATAACATTGATGAATAAGAATTTGCTAAAATCATCATTTCAGAGGTGCAGTGAAGGGAAAAAGGTAATTAAGTACAATATGTAATGACAGCAGCAAGCTTGGGGATTTAAGTTTTTAAATGTTAGCCTTTAATTCCAAGAGAACTAATGATAGATTAGAGTCTAGAAACACATTTGATAATGTATTCAAATGTCTTCCTTTACATAGGCTTCAAAGAGGTGCATGTTTTTAGCCATGAGAACAACATTGCTTTTCTGACCTGGCATGGAAGATAGACTATTTTCCAAACAATAAAAAGTTAACTCTTTAACTTTGTTTAATAAACTATGAGTCACTTTCAAAACAAATGTGTGAAACAATGTGTGAAAATTATACTGGTATTGCATTATTTTTTACAAGGTGAATAGCATTTGAATTAATATGTCTATACTAAATATATATTCATATTAATTCAAGAATGGATTAATGTGGATCAATGATAGTCCAATAGAGTTGGTCTCCAATTTATGATGATGGTTTCATTTCTATTTTTTTTCCCATGAGAGTGGCATGGAACCATGATCTACTCAGTAGCAAAAGCAGATTACTTTGAATCTTGATCATTGCCTGAGTAGATCGCATGTATTGGTGATACTGTTGAGTTCCATACCCATTCCCTATCTATCATGTGATCCAGAAGACCTGTTTCCAAGACCCCTCAGTATGCTGTTTCTAGGCTTCACTCACAAAGATATTAAATTATTTTGATTTGTGCCATTCTTAAGTTCAAAGGAATTTATTGGGCATAACTCATCATAAGCCTAGGAATACCTGCACACAGTTGGAGAATGATTACACCAGAGAGCCATGGCTTCATAATCGAGCAAATCACATGTTGTTCACTAAATTACATTCACAAGAATGTACAAACAAATTTAAATATTGATATTTTACCTATATCTTCACACCAGGTTATGACTTTACTTAGAGATAGAATCCTTAAAGGGATACTTGAGAGATTACCTAAAAGATGACATGGTTGCTAAATTGCTTGCTATGAAAAAGTGAAGACCAGAGTTCAGTCTTCAGACCTCACATCAAAAGATAATGTGGTGACGCTTGCCTGTTACTCCATTGCTGAGGAGGCAATGGTAGTCAGATACCAGAAGATACCTGGAGCTTTCTGACTAGTTAGCATAGACAAGCCCACAAGTTACAAGTTCAGTGAAAGATACTACTTTAAAAATGGGGAAATTCTAAAAAACAGTGTTGACTTTTGGCCTCCATATGCGTGTTCTATACATGTACACACATATATACATACACATATGCATACACACACAAACACACCCATATACACAATACTTAAGCTAAAGTGAATTTTTTGGAGAATGCCCTAATCCTTATAAGAACAGCTGATTAGGATGCAGATGTGTGTATGAAGAAGACCATTTGGAGACTGGATGAGGACACAGCTCTCTACAGGCTGAGGAAAGGCCTCAGAGAATTTTATTTAATTCTGGAATCTTAATCATAAGACGTTTAACCACCCAAATAATTAAAAAGTGAATTTCCTTTGTCAGCCAGCCGATCTATCAGTATTAAGTTATGGTACCCCTAGAAAGCTACTAAATCCCTAGAGAACAGGTGATTTTAAAAGGACATGCCTCTTTTTAACATTGGTTCTCTTACTTTTCTATTCTTTTTTAACTTACTTTTCAAATTTAATTTTACATTCCATCAACAATTTTTTCTCTACCCTTCCTCCATCCTTCCCCTCATTTTCCCCAGTCCAACCCCTGTTCATTCCTCCCAACAGGTAAAGGATCCCATGGAAGTTAACGAGATTGACTTTAAGCACATTAAGTTGGGGCAGGATCAAGCCCCTCCCCTTTGTATTAAGACTGAGCATATCATCCCACCATAGGAAATGGTCTCTAGTAAATTGGCTCATGAACCTGGGATAAATCTGGTCCTACTGCCAGGCACTTCAGCTGAAGTATGGATAAAGAAAATGTGGTACATTTACACAACGGAATATTACTCATCTGTAAAAAACAATGACATCATGAAATCTGCAGGCAAATGGATGGAACTAGAAAAAAATCCAGAGTAAGTTAACACAGACTCAGAAAGATAAACATGGCATGTATTTACTCTTAAGTGGATACTAGATGTAAAGCAAAGTATAACCAGACTATATCCATAGCTCTAGAGAAGCTAAGTAACAAGGAAGACTCTTTTTTTTTTTTTCATAACAAACTAATCCAAGGATTCACACTAAAGTGTCTCACTTGGCTTGATCCTAAGATCAATTTTTGGAAACTAAGTTTATATATACTACATCAGGACAAGAGGCTTTCTCTGTGGTCCACAGCTTGTCTCCTGGCAATTCTTCATTTGTGTATTGTGATACACACATACAGATCATGTTGTTTGCAACAATGAGATTGTTTAAATATTAGCAAATTTTCATTTAATATTGTGCTAAACAAATGTAGCTGTGTCTCAATATACAATGACCCTGCTTTTGTGGGTTAATTTAATTCTGTGTAAGCTGGCTATGATGACTAATATAGATTAAGAGAGTAATTTAAACAGACTCTACCACAATTTATGCTGATGGCTAATAATTAACACTAAAACTATCAATAATGATCATGTGACATAGTGTGTTCCAGACCCTAAATATGTGTTTTAGCTGGTTTCATAGCTGTAGGATCTAGATATACTTAGTTAGCATTTTAAAGAAGAATAAATCAAGATTTTGTGAAATTTAGTCATTTTCTCAGATCATGGAGCTAGTATATACCAAAGTCTAGGTTGGAATTTAAAATGTCCTAACTGAAATTTTAGTAAATCTTAAAAACTAAAGTATGAGAGAGAGTAGTCACCAGTCTTTTAGGCAGTTCTTCATGGAGAATAAAACAAAAGTCATCCTCGTTCTATTACTGATTAAATGTTTTATTTATTTCTTGATAAGGCTATAGTGTTTTAGTTATATTCATCCCTGTACTACCCAAACTTCTAAAACATCCCTCACACATGCCTCTCTCACCTTCATTTCCTATTTTTTAAGGACCTGTTGAATCCCACTAGTGTTGCCTATGTGTTCATGAGTGTGTGTCAGACCTGGATCAACAGGCCACCACTCTAAAGAAAAGGGACCCTATCACCTAACATTCATCAAGATTTTCAACTAGAGATGGGACTTTGTGTGCCCTTCCTCACAACATATTGGAATGTTGACTGTGTTAATCTTGGACAGGCAACCATAGCTTCTGCGAGTTCAATAATGCAATTCTCTTGGCCAGAAGACACTGTTTCAATCCTTCCTTGCCTCTGGCTCTTACAATTTGTGCCCCTTTTCCATGGTGTTCTTTGAATCTTGGGGAAAGGAAGTGCGGCACAGAAGAGCATTGTTTATTTATCATTTATTTATCTATCATCTATTTATTAATTTGTGTGTGTGTGTAATTTATCCATGTGTATCTGTGCACGTGCTTGTGTAGATCTCAAAGTCTGGTTTTTCCTTGACCCATCTCATCTTTATCCATTGAGGCTTCTCAGTTGAACCTGGAGCTCATCCTTTGGCTATACTTGATGGCCAGTAAGCTCCTGGAATTGGCTTTTTTAATTTTATTGCCTGTGCTAGTGTTACAGACATAAATAACCATAACCAGCTTTTGCATATAGGTGCTGACATCTAAACTCAAATCGCTATGCTCCCAGGGTGGGCACTTTACTGTCTAAGACATCTGCTCAGCTCTTTTGTCATATCTGTTAATTCAAATATGAAAAGAAATAATAAGACAAAGAAAAATAAAAGTAAACATAGCACTAAATCCATTTCAGATATTTAAAATGAAAATGTTTGACTGTTTGTGTAGCCATCTCCATGAGAAAAGTTTTATACCAGTCATCCTGGTATTCTTGCTATTACAGTTTCTCCACCCTGTTTTTTGATGGTTCCTAAGTCATAGATGTAGAAGCAATACTGTAAATTTGTCCATTTATCTGGGTGAGTCATGACCCTTTAATCTCTACATTGTGTCCAGTGTGGTTTCCTGTGATGGTCTCCATTTACTGTAAAAAGAAGTTTCAATTGAAAATGCTCTTAAGAGCGGAAGTAGACAAGATTGCAGGGCAAAAATTGGGAACTTGCAGGTGAGGTGGCATGGGGCAAAGGGGAAATGGGATGAGAAACATGAGAAGGGGAGGATGGGAGGAGCTCGGGGGATTGGGATGGTTGGGATATAGGAAGGGAGGATACGGGAGCAGCGAAGTATATATCCTATCTAAGGGTTGGCAAGAGACTTGACTCTTGAGGGGTTCGCAGGTGTCCAGGAATATGTCCCCAGCTGGTACCTTGGGCAACTAAAGAGAGGGAACCTGAAATGACCCTATCCTATACTGATGAATATCTTGCATATCACCTTAGAACCTTCATCTGGCGATGGATCGAGGTAGAGACAGAGTCTCAATTTGGAGCAACGGTCTGAGCTCTTAAGGCCCAAATGACGAGCAGAAGGAGGGAGAACATGAGCAAGGAAAACAGGACCACGAGAGATGCACCCACCCACTGTGACAGTGGAACTGATTTATTGGGAGCCCACCAAGGCCAGCTGGTCTGGGACTGAATAAGCATGGGTTGAAACTGGACTCTCTGAGCATGGCGGACAATGAAGGCTGATGAGAAGCCAAGGACAATGGCACTAGGTTTCGATCCTAATACATGAACTGGCTTTGTGGGAGCTTAGCCTGTTTAGATGCTCACCTTCCTGGATGTAGATAGAAGACCTTTGTCTTCCCGCAGGGCAGAGAATTTGGACTGCTCTTCAGTATCGAGAGGGAGGGGGAATGGTGTGGGGGGTGGAGAAGAGGAGTGGGGATAGGGGGAGGGGAGTGGGGGGGAGGGGGCAATATTTGGGAGGAGGGGAGGGAAATGGGAAACGGGGAGCAGGTGGAAATTTTAATTAAAAAAAATAAAAATAATAATAATAAAAAAAAAAAACAGACCTGAGATACAGAAGGGAGCTATTCAAAAAAAAAAAAAAAAAAAAAAAAAAAAAAAGAATTACACCAGTGAGCTCCCAATAGATCAGCCGCACTGTCACAGTGGGTGGGTGCACCCCTCGCGGTCCTGACTTCCTTGCTGGGACTGAATAAGCATGGGATAAAACCAGAGTCTCTGAACATTGCGGACAATGAAGGCTGATGAGAAGCCAAGGACAATGGCACTAGGTTTCGATCCTACTGCATGAACTGGCTTTGTGGGAGCCTAGCCTGCTTGGATGCTCACCTTCCTGGGCCTGGATGAAGGGGGGAGGACCTTGGACTTCCCACAGGGCAGGGAATCCGGACTGCTCTTCAGTCTTGAGAGGGAGGGAGAATGGAGTGGGGGGAAGGGGAGAGGAGTGGGGAGAGGGGGAGAGGAGGTGGGGAGGGTGAGAGGAGTGGGGAGAAGGGGAGGGAAATGGGAGGCAGGAAGGAGGCGGAAATTTTTTCAACAAAAAAATAAATAAATAAAAAAGAATTACACCAGTACAGCAAAGAAGAGGTAGTAATTTCTTACTGTGGGACAATGGTCTGCACCCTGTCACTTATAATTTAAATAGCCAGGCAGGAAGTATTGGCAGGGTGACCAGGCAGGAAGTAGAGGTGCGACGATGAGAATTCTAGGAAGAGGAAAGTTCTTTCTGCTGTCATGACCCAGTCTTAAAGGAAGCAAGATGTGACTGCCTCGCTGAAAAAGGTACCAAGCCAGGTGGCTAACACAGACAGAAAATTATGGGCGAATATAAGTTATAAGAGTTAATAAGAAGCCTGAGGTAATGGGCCAATCAGTTTATAACTAATGTAGACCTCTGTGTGATTCTTTGGAACTATAGGATTGGGCAAGACAAAAACCATAGACAAGAGATTGTTTTTAAGATCCATGACTTCATTAACGATGGAGAGTTGGATAGGTTTCTAGTATCAGGGATAAATTTACTCTTGTTTAGTGATTCGTAATTCCACTTAGACAGCTGCTGTTTACCATCATAAGTGTGTGCCACTTACCACACTTTTAACAAAATTTTGCCTTGCCAGTTTATGTTGAAGATAGAGGTTTCAGATGCATAAGGCTGTTGTTAACTATTTCCACTATTATCAGTTTGCATAGCATTTTCCGATACCAAGAAACTAGGCAACAGGAAGGAAGCTCCTAGGCTAGATTCAGCCCAAACAGTCTGAATCTTCAACCATTGAAGGGCAACAGCAATGGTCAAAATTGTTTTAAACATCACTTGGACTACCTTGACCAAACATACTGAAGATTTTTCTTGCCTGGCACTGGGATATTTGTCAATTTATTTTTCTTGTAGTGACTATTTCTGTGCCCAAATAGCATAACTTCCTATGCTATGTAAACAGCACCTAAGCAGTGGCAATACCAATAGACTTGCTAATATGGGACCAGGAAAATCTAATGACTCCAGAGACATGGAAAACTAGCTTTTCCCAGGGATTAGTCTTCTAATTGGTTATCCAATAAAAATGGGTCAGTTCTGAAACCTTATGCAGCAAACAACAAAATGACTATGCAGGCTATATTTATGCATGTATAAATATGCATGTATATGTATAACAATAATAATCAAATAATAAGAGGCTGTCAATGTGAGAGCAAAAAGAATAAATTATAAAAGGAATCAGAGGGAGGGAACTTACGAGGGGCTGGAGGGAGTGGAAAAAGGAGTCAAATGTAATGATTATTTTAATTAAATTCTCTTTAAAAATTAAACAAAATAAAAAGTCATGACTGTCTTGCTGAAATATTTTAAAAGTAACTTTAACTGATATCAGTGACTGTTATTTATCCTATAAGAACTGAAAACTCAATAGTCCCAACGTGATTGTCCATAAGTACAATGAGGCACACTGTGTCACATTTTCCCCACAATAATCATTTCCATAATTCTGTTATATGTGGCATTCTGAAACTGTGACAGAAAAAAATCTATGAATATGTAAATATGTTTTACTGAAAACAAGATAAAGGTTTAATAATGGATATGTAATTATTTAAATCATACTAGAAATTCAAATAACATCAGTACTTGAAGATACACCTGCTAAAGGACCTAGAGTCAAGGAATCTAGCTGCATTACCTACATGCACAATCCTTGAAGGATTTCCCATATTGTCTCCATGAGTGTCACTTCATGGCCCTTTAATGTTTGTCTTTCTATAGATTTGAAGTCATTATGCAAAAAATCAAAGAAGAAAATTGGTGTGGGACAATGGTCTGAATTCTGTCAATATTATTTTAAATAAACATTGATTGGCCAGTTGCTAGGCAGGAAGTAGAGGCATGTCAAAGAGAACAGAGAGATTCTGAGAAGGAAGCCCTAGTCTGCAGTCAGAAAAAAGCGAGAGATCTTGCCAAGATGAAGAAATGCCTGAGACCGGAAGAGCTGACAAATCAGATGAACCAGATAGAAATAAGCATGCAGCATGAGCAGCTGGAAGAGCGCTTTCAGGAGTTGGTGGAGGACTACCGGCGTGTCATTGAGCGACTTGCTCAAGAGTGAAGCTCCTGCTCCCCAGAACACCTGCAGATTCCTGTGCATTGTGCTGTGAAACCTCTGATGACCCTGAAGTTATCTATTGTCCTCCTTAGTGAAATATTCCGTTTGAGAGATTGTATATTTTAAAATACTGTCTAGAGTTTATGAACATATATTGCATTAATAAAAGATGGCTGGTGAAAAAAAAACAAAAGAAGCAAGATGTTACTGCCTCACCAAATAAGGTACCAAGCCACGTGGCTAACATAGGCAAGAATAATGGGCTAATATAAGAGTTAATAAGAAGTCTGAGCTACTAGGCCAATCAGTTTATAACTAATGTAGACTTCTGTGTGATTTATTTGGGACTTAATGACTGTGGGAACCAGGCAGGACAGAAACCTCTGACAACAGAAAGTAAAATTTAAAAATTTGTGAATAAAAGATTCAAATACTTGCACGAGCCACCCATTCCATAAGATCAGGTAGGCTGTCTGTTCATGTTCCCCACTCTCTCTATTACCCCTGCCCCGATTTTCAGGGTAACTCATAGCAATACAAAAAGACAGGAACTGCAGCTTCGTCTATTCTATAGATTCTTCTGATTATCCCCCTTGATCTCCCAGGCTCTAACACCAGCAAGTATTGCCCATGAGCACTAGATCAGTCAAACAGCCAACATTCAGTCAACACACTCACTGAAAATCTAAAGAGGAAACAGAAACCAAAGAATAAAACTCCATTCAACAAAGACAAACCCAGTAATCAGAACCTAGATCTATAATGACCCCAAACTCAGATACCTAGATGTCAGTATAAAGACATAATGAATAGCATCCAGGGAAATATATCTCTGCCAGAGCCCTGCTATTCTACCACAGCAAGCCCTAAATATTCCAGTATAGCTGAAACACAAGAAAAAGACCTTAAAACCAACTATATGAAGATGACAGAAATTATTAAAGATGAAACAAATAAATCTGTTAAAGAGACCTGGAAAAACACACAAAAAAGATGAAAATTGGCAATTACCTCAAAGAAAGCCAGAAAAACAGAAGAAATAACTAGAGAAAATGAATAAATCCCTTAAAGAAACCTAAGATCAAATGAAGAAGCAATTGAAGGATACAAATAAAACTGTTCAAGAACTAAAAGCAGAAATATAAAAAATAAAGAAGACATAAACTTAGGGAATCCTGAAAATGAAAAATTTTGTAATGCAAATGGGCTCTACAGAGGCAAGCTTCACCAACAGAATACAAAAGATGAAGAGATAATCCTAGGTATTGAAGATACAATAGAAAAAATGGAATACATTGGTCAAAGAAGATGTTAAATCTTAAAAATTCCTGACACAAAGCATTCAGGAATACTGAATGGGACACTATTAAAATTGTCAGATAAACTACTGAGTAATAGTAATAGATAAAGGAAAAGAATATCAACTCAAAGACCCAGAAAATATTTTCAACAAAATCATCAAATAGAACTTTTTTTAGTCTAAAGAAAGACATGCCTATAAAGATACAAGAAGCAAAGAAAACACCAAATAAATTGCACCAGAAATAAAGTTTCCTTACCACATAATAATAAAAACACTAAATGTACAGAACAAAAAATAATATTAAAAGTTGCAAAGGCAATAGACAAAGTAACATATAAAGGCAGACCTATTATAGTTACACCTGACTTCTCCATGGAGACTCTAAAAACCAGATGGTTCTTGACAGATGTGCTACAAACTCTATGAGACCACAGAAACCAGGCCTGATTACTATACCCAGTAAAACTTTCAACCACAATGAATGGAGAAAACAAGATATTTCATGTAAAAGTCAAATTTAAACAATACCTATCCACAAATCCAGCCCTACAGAAGATACTAAAGGAAAACTCCAACCAAAAGTGGCTATCTACTTTCATGAAAACACAGGAAATAAATAATCTCACACTAGCAAAACAAAAAGGAAACCATGCATACATACATACACACACATACACACACAAACACACATACACACCTAAATCTTTACCAACACCAACATCGACACAAACAGCAACAAAAGGAAAGAAATTAACAACCATGTTTCACTAATATCTTTCAATATCAATGACCTCAATTTCCCCATGGATGGGAAAACAGGAAGCATCCTTTTGATGCACAGAAGAAACACACCTGACTTTCAAGAATAGATATTATTTCAATGTAAAGGGTTGGAAAAGAATATTTCAAGCAAATTGACTGAGAAGAAACATTGTGTAGCCATTTTAATATCTAACAACATCAGCCTTAGAACAGAAATAATCAAAGGAGACGGATAATACACCACATAGTCATCAAAGGAAAAATTCACCAAGATAATATCCCAATTCTTAACTTCTACACCCCAAACAAAAGGGTACTCATCTTTGTAAAAGAAATAAAACTGTATCTTAAAACACTCACTGACCCTCATTCTTTGAAAGTGGTAGACTACAATACCCCATTCTCACCAATGGACAGGTCGTAAAGACAAAAATAAACTTTGAAATGCTGAAGCTAATTTACATTATAAACCAAATGGTCTTATCAGATATTTATAAAACATTACACCCAAACCCAAAGGTGAAACCTTCTTCTCAGCACCTCACAGAGCTTTCTCCAAAATTTGCCACATTCTCAGACACAAAGCAAGTGTCAATAGACATAAGAAAACTGAAATGACATTTGGGATCCTATCAGACCACCGCGGATTAAAGCTGGACATCAGTACCTACAGAAAACTTACAAACTCATGGGAAATGATCAACTCTAGGCAATGAATAATGTGTCAGGACAAACATAAATAAAATTAAAGAGTTTTTAGAATTCAATGAAATCACTACACAATATACCCAAAGTTATAGAACACAATGAAAGCAGTGTTAGGAAGAAAGTTTATAATACTAAGTTCCTATATGAAATAATTGAAGGGATTTCATACTAGCAACCTAGCAACACACCTGAAAGTTTTAGAACAAAAAGAAGACAGCATAACCAAGGAGGGCAGATGCCAAGAAATTATCAAATTGAGAGCTGAAATCTATAAAATAGAAACAAAAAGAACAATCAAAGAATCAACTAAATAAAGAATTGCTTCTTTGAAAGAAATCAACAAGATAGACAAACTCTCATCCAAACCACATAAAAGACACAAAAAGATTATTCAAACAAACCCGAAACAAAAAGTCGGACCTAACAAGAAAAAACAGGAAATCCTGAGAATCATAAGGATATATTTTAAAAACCTGAACTCCACCAAATTGGAAAATCTAAAAAAATGGATAATTTTCTCATTGGATACCACTTAGTAAAGTGAAATCAAGATCAGATAAACAATTTTAATAGACTTATAACTCAAAGAATAGAGGCAGTCACTAAAAGTTTCCCAGCCAATAAAGGCCAGGCCAGATGGTTTTGGAGCAAATTATTTCACAAAGTAGAAATAAAATGAATATTGCCTGATTCATTTTTGAGGCCACAATTACCCTGACACCTGAGCCATAGCAAGATCCAACCAAATAGAGAATTGCAGAGCAATTTTCCTCATGAACATAGATGCAAAAATGCTCAATAGAAGACATCTAAACGGAGAGCACATGAAAGAGATTATCCATCATGATCAAGTGGGCTTCATGAGGGGAAACAAAAACCTTCACAATAGTAATCATTCCCGCATTCTAATCTCTTTAGAGCAAAAAGTACTCTGCCGGCTGCAAACAGAGAGAGCTGGAAAACAATTTAGCCAGAACCACTCCTCCCACCTACAATATATTTTTGCCTGCAAAATTCCTGGTGGTGTAGAACATATAAGAGTGGCAAAAAATATATATATTGAAATTATTATTAATAATATTCTGATATACTCACAGATCAGAGCCTTGCCCAGTCGTCAAAAGAGAGACTTCTTCTGGCAGCAGATAAGAGTGGGTGCAGAGAACCACAGACAGACGTTATGTGAAGAAAGATTCTTAATTGGAGGTCTTCATTGTATCTCTCACTCAGACATCAGTAAACGCCAAGGAAGAGGGAAGAATACTATAGCTATCAGTGTGGTTTCAGGGCTCCAGGAGAATACAGCCTACCAAATCAACCAAGCAAGACTCAAATGGGATCACAGAGACTGAAAGCAAACATAGAGTCTGTATAGGTCTATACCAGGTCCTCTGCATATATGTTGTGGCTATTAACTTGGGATTGTTGTGGGACTCCTGATAGTGAGAACCAGTATATGTCAGACTCCTTTGTCTGCTCTTGGAATTCTTATGCTCCTATTACATTGTCTTGGGTATCCTTGATATATGGGAGTCTGCCTTGACTTATAGTATCTTGTTTTAGTCTGTTGGCAGTGGTCTCATAGATATATGCTCGTTTTTTAAGAGGAAAGAGGAAGGGGGTCGATCTGGGGTAGGATTGTACGGAGGAAACTAGGAAGAGTGGGGCGAGGAGAAATTGGTTCAGATGTATTTTATGAGAGAATAATCTATTTTCCATTAAAAATAAGTATAGTATAAAAAGATTCAAAAACCTAAAGCTCTGGCTTAGGTTTCAGATTTTTCATGGTAAATGCCCTATTTTATTCACATTTGCCTGCCCACATTGAACAATATGTAGCTGAACAGAATCAGAGGAAATATATATATTTAACTTCTGGCTTCCACAGCACATCAGATCACAAAAAAAAAAAAAAAGAAAAAAAGAAAAAAGAAAAAAAAAGCAAATGTGACTTACTTTCTATGTAACTAAACCTTTCTCTTCAATTAAGTAGAGTTATTAGCTACTTCATTGATATAAGAATCCCTGTAGACACTACTAATATTAAAGAAAATAGGAGCATGTGTGGTTGATCCCCAAATTGTAACAGAGGGAGCAATGTCAGAAACTGTAATCCCATTTAACTGTTTTTTTTTTTTTTAAACTGGGAATAGTCACAAAACAGTTTTCAGAAACAGTAAAAACAATAATAATTCAAGACACTTTAATGGGAGCTGAAGAAAAGCAAAGTATGAAAGCAAATACATGTCTAAGAATGAGATGACATCATTGGTGAAAAGTTTGCCTGAGGCCGGCAAGATGGCCTGGCAGGAAAACGTGTTTTCTGAGGGGCCTGACCATTTGAGTTTAATGCGAGATTCATATGGCAGAAGGAGAAAACTCAAACCTCTGCTTGTGTACTGTGGCATGCAGGCACACGCACACATCACACACATGCATGTGCACATGTGGACACATATCAAAAAATAAAGATGTGTAATAAAATTGTATTAAAAGTTTGCTTTATAGAACACACACAATAACTATTTGCTTTACAAATGTGTTAAAAATTTCTTATAAGTTCCTCAGTCTTGAGAAATATTTCTTGGCAACCTTGTACAGTAATTACAACATATTTCCTTTTAGTTTATACTTCTCGGGTTTTTGCCTACAAAGTGTTATAAATGGTAGAATTTTTGAAAGGCTTTAAAGTCGCACTTTTATTGAACTATATATTTTTCTCTGCTTCCCTCCTTTCTTCCTCTCTCCCCTTTTATCCTCTCCAATTTCCCACACACCCCCAATTTACTCAGAAGATCTTGTCTTTTTCTATTTTTCATGTAGATTAGACCCATTTGTGTCTTACTTAGGGTCTGCTTTGCTGTCTAGGTTCTCTGAGGTTGTGAATTGCAGGCCTATTTTTCTTTGTTTTATGTCTAAAAGCCAATTATGAGTGAGTACATATGATATTTGTCTTTCTGGGTCCAAGTTACCTCACTCAATATGATGTTTTCCAGATCCATCCATTTGCCTGCAAATTTCAAGATGTCATTATTTTTTCCACTGTGTAGTACTCCACTGTATAAATGCACCACATTTGCTTCAGCCAAGGGACATTTAGGTTGTTTTCAGGATTTGGCTATTACAAATAATGCTGCTATGAACATAGTTGATCACACATCCTTGTATGATTGAGAATCCTTTGGTAAATGCCCAATAGTGGTATTACTGGGTCTTGAAGTAGGTTGCTTCTTAATTTTCTGGGAAATTGCCATACTGATTTCCAGTGTGACTGTATCAGTTAGTACTCTCACAAGCAATGGAGGGGTATTCTCTTTACCACACATCCTCTCCAGCATAAGATGTCATCAGTGTTCTTGACCTTGGCAATTCTGACAGCTTTAAGATAAAATCTTAGTGTTGTTTTAACTTGAATTTCTCTGATGGCTAAGGATGTTGAGCAGCATTTCTCTGTGTGTCATTCAGACATTATAGATTCGTCTGTTGAGAGTTTGAGTGTTCTCTGATTAGGTGTGAACCCCATTTTTTATTGGATCATTTGTTCTTTTGACGATCAATTTCTTCAGTTCTTTGTATACTTTGGAGATAAGCCCTCTGTCTGATGTAGGGTTGGTGAAGATCTTTTCCCATTCTGTAGGCTGCCGTTTTGTCTTGTAGACTATATCCTTGGCTTTACAGAAGTGTCTCAGTTTCAGGAGGCCCTATTTATTTATTGTTTCAGTGTCTGTGTTTCTAGGATTATATTTAGGAAGTGGTCTCCTGTGCCAATGTATTCAAGTGTACTTCCCACTTTCTCTTCTTTGAGGTCCAGTGTGGTTGGCTTTATGTTGAAGTCTTTGATCCATTTGGACTCTGAATTTTGTCCATCGTGATAGATATGGATCAATATTCATTCTTCTACATGTTTATATCAAGTTATGCCAGAACCATTTGTTGAATATGCTTTTTTCCATTTTATATTTTTTTTGCTTCTTAGTCAAAAATCAGGGATTCAAAGGTATGTAGATTGATATCTGGGTCTTCGATTCAATTCCATTGGTCCTCCTGTCTGTTTTTAGGCCATAGCAGGCTGTTTTCAGTACTGTAGCTCTGTAGTAGTTTGAAGTCAAGGATTGTGATGCTTCAAGAAGTTCCTTTATTTTACAGGGTTGTTTTGGCTATCCTGAGTGAAAATCTGTCAATGTAATCTATCATATAAACGAACTGGAAAAAAACCACATACTCATCTCAATCAATGAAGAAAAAAACATTTGACAAAATACAACACCCTTTCATGATATAGGCCTTGGAGAGAACTGGGTTTCAGGAATCACACCTAAACTTAATAAAGGCAATATACAGCAAGTCAACAGTCAACATCAAACTAAAGGGAGAGAAACTCAAAGAGATCCCGCTGAAATCAGGAATAAGACAAGGCTGTCCAATCTTTCAATACCTATTCAATATAGTATTTGAGGTTCTAGCTAGAGCAATAAGACAACAAAAAAAGATCAAGGGATTACAAATTGTAAAAGAAGAAGTCTAACTTTCACTATTTGCTGATGCTAAGGTAGGCTACCTAAGTGACTCTAAAAATTCTTCCAAGGAACTCCTATAGCTCATAAACACCTTCAGTAATGTAGCAGAATACAAGATTAACTCAAAATAATCAGTAGCTCTCCTTTATACAGATAATAAATGGACTGAGAAAGAAATCAAAGAAACATCACCCTTCACAATAGCCACAAATAATATAAAATATCTTTGAGTAACTTTAACCAAACAACTGGAAGACCTGTATGATAAAAACTTTAAATCTTTGAAGAACGAAATTGAAGAAGACACCAGAAAATGGAAAGATCTCCCATGCTCTTGGACAGGTAGAATTAACATAATAAATATGACAATCTTACCAAAACCAATCTACAGATTCAATGGAATGTCTATCAAAATTCCAGCAAAATTCTTCACAAACCTTGAATGAACAATACTCAAATTCATGTTTTTAAAAAAAAATACATTTTTATAATGTTAAGAGTGATATGTAAGACTTTCAAAATATGAGTTTTCAGTATAGATTATAGTTGGGAAACTGCTTGCCTAAAAAAATCCAGCCCTAGAATCAATCTCCAGAAAAGCTTGCTGGTTGGTGCATGGGAGGTAGAAACCAGGGGATCAAACTTATAATAAATTTGAAGTCAGCCTTGGCTACACAAAACCCAAGGTAAAACCTGGAAACTGAAACAAAAGCATCTTAATTTCCAAATAGAGGACTGAGATGCTTTCATTCTTAGGAATATGTTATTAAGTCTGTTTTCTTCTGGCCCATAAAGAAATATTGTTATCAATTTTAAACTACCAAATTTCTGAAAAAAAAAAATCCAGGAGTCATTTTGGTTAGGAATCAAAAAGAGTTGAGAAACTAGGTTCTACTTTTAAAAAAAGGTTTATTTTATATTCTATCCACAATTCTCCCCCACCCCTCCTCCTGTCCCCACCCCATTTTTCCCCCAAACCTACCCTCAATCCACTCCTCCCAATGGGTAAGAACTCCCATTAGAAGTCAGCAAAGTCTGGCACTTTAAGTTGGGGCAGTTCGAAGCCCCTCCCTGCTACATTAAGGCTGAGCATGGCATCCCACAATAGGGAATGGGTTCCCACAAGCCAGCTAATTCACCAAGAATAGATTCTGGTCGGCTCTCGGGTGCCTCACAAATATTCCAAGCTTCACCACTGTCTGCCACATATGAAAGGCCTAGTTTGGTTCCATGGAGCTGTCTGTCTAGAGTTCCTGAGATTCCACAAGCTTGGTTCAGCTGTCTCTGTATACTTCTTGATCTTGATAGAGAGAGCAACTACAGAGAGAGGGAGAAACCTGATGCTAAGGAAATTCCCAAGAATCCACAACAATGACCCCAGCTAAGACTCCTAATAATATTCTCCCTCCTTCTGTTCCTCATTTGGACCTTGGGAGCTCAGTCCATTGCTCTAATGTGGGTCTCTGTCTCTATCTCCATCCATCGCCAGATGAAGGTTCTATGGTGATATGCAAGATATTCATTAGTATGACTATAGAATCGGGCCATTTCAGGCTCTCTCTCCTCAGCTACCCAAGGACCTAGTTGGGGACATCTCTCTGGACGCCTGGGAACCCCTCTAGAGTCAAGGCTCTTGCCAACCCTAAAATGGCTCCCTTAATTAAGATATATACTTCCCTGCTCCCATATCCATCCTTCCCTTATCCCAATCATCCCATTCCCCCAAGCTCTCCCCATCCTCCCCTTCTCACTTGTCTCTTCCCATCTCCCCTTTCCCCCATCCCACCCCACCACCCAGTTTCCAATTCTTGCCCAGCAATCTTGTCTACTTCCAACATCCAGAAGGACCACTATATGTTTTTTTTGGGGGTTCACCTTCTTATTTTGCTTCTCTAGGATCGTGAATTATAGGCTCAATGTCCTATATTTATGGCTAAAAACCAATTATGAGTGAGTACATCCCATGTTCATCTTTTTGGGTCTCGGTTACCTCACTCAGGATAGGGTTTTCTATTTCCACCCATTTGCATGCAAAATTCAAGAAGTCATTGGAACAGAAGGAGGGAGAACATGAGCAAGGAAGTCAAGACCGCCAGGGGGGCACCCACCCACTGAGACAGTGGGGCTGATCTATTGGGAGCTCACCAAGGTCAGCTGGAGGGACTGAAAAAGCATGGAATAAAACCGGACTCTCTGAATATGGTGGACAATGAGGGCTGCTGAGAAGCCAAGGACAATGGCCCTGGGTTTTGATCCTAGTACATGTACTGGCTTTGTGGGAGCCTAGCCGCTTTGGATGCTCACCTTCCTAGACCTGGATGGAGGGGGGAGGACCTTGGACTGCCCACAGGGCAGGGAAGCCTGACTGCTCTTTGGACTGGAGAGGGAGGGGGAGGGGAGTTGGGCATGGGGAGTGGGAGGAGGGGGAGGGAAAAGGGAGGCAGAGAGGAGGCAGAAATTTTTAATAAAAAAAATAAAAATAAAGAAGTCACTGAACAATCTAAAAAAAAAAAGACTCCTAATAATAGTGGAGAAGGAGCATAAACTAGTCTTCCCCTGTAATGAGATTGATAAAGGACCAAACTATCATCATAGAGCCTTCATCCAGTAACTGACAGAGCCAGATGCAAAGATCCACAGTCAAGCAGCAGACCAAGCTCCAGGAAACCAATCCAAGAGAGGGAGGAGGGATTTTATGAGCAAGGGAAGTCTACGTTCTATTTTTTTTTTTTTGACAAAAACTGTTTGCACTCATGAGAAAGTACTACTTTGTAGCTTATTTTCCATTGGCTAACTCCAGGAGAACATAATATGCAGTCTTATGTCTGTGCTCAAGATTGATGATAAACTTTGCCCAGTCTAAGTGGGGATAGAAAAAAAAAGAAAAAAAAAAAAACGAGCAGAAGTCTCAATTCAGGAAGGAAAGAAATTTTGCAAGAGAAAGTTTTTAAGACTCATAAAACAGAGAGCCAGCATATCAGGAGAAAACAGAGAAAGGGCATCCTGTTTTCGCTGAAAATTATTCTATCCTGGGTATGAGGTTGGCAATGAACAATTACAGGATGAAAGATAGCTAATAATGTATCAGAATCACAGTCTCAAAGCTGAAAGATCAGGAGGAAACAGGTTCCCTTCAGTCAGAGTGGGGTAGAGAGGATTCAGTACTGGCATTACATATAGCTGGGTCTGCCTCTCTGGATACAACCAATCAAAGTCCAAAATGCTTTTTAAAAACTGCATTAGTATTGAGCATTTATGGACTCTTCTTTTTTCATTCTTTTCAAAATAATACCTGGAAGCAGGTACATAACTTATGTAGCATTCACAATATCCTTGAAAATTTTAAATAATGTAGACCTGATTAAAGAAGATGGCAAGGTATGTTCATTTCATAAAAGAAAATTGCCCCCATTTTACTATGCCTCTTGACTCCTGAGATGATGATGTCTGGGAAATTCTCAATCCATTCTTTGAAAAAACTGAAGGACAGATATATTTTCACTGTTTTCAGTAGAGGCTGAGACAAGTGAACATTGTGCATGGAGAAAATGGGTCTGTAGAGTAAAAACTCTGTTGATGCAGCTTATTTATACTTAATGAGAATGTTAACAAGCATTGCTTTTCAAGATGATAACTGGGCTAAATAAAATCTTTTCACAGGTATCTAAAACAATGCAGCAATCAACAGGATAAAATGAGACCATCAAACTTCTGGCAAAAGCTTAGTAGAGATTAATAAAACAAACACACAAATACAAACAAATGAAAACCAGCTCTACACTTAACACTCATTAGAAACAAATTGGCAGAAGCAGGGATATTGCCAGATAGGAACTGCGTGGCATTCATCCCATAAATTAAAGGAAAACAGGCAAATAATGAAAGGAATAAGTTGCAAAGAGAAACACATGGAATTCTGGAGATAAATTACGACAACTGAAATAAAGTTTTCATTAATCATATCAATATCTGTTAAAACCAGTTTAGCATGTCAAAAAGGCTACAGAAGTCTCAAAAGACCATAATTTTTTTAATGTAGCACAAGGAGAAAAAAATTGAAGCAACAGAAGTGGCATATTGTAAAGAAAAAGGTCAAAATTGATTTTAACATGCTATAGAAATATACTTAAGAGCTTATTGGAGCCCATTCCCTATTTTGAGATAGCATGTTCTGCCTGAATGCAGATGGGAGAGACCAGGTCCTGCCCCAAATTAATGTTATAGACTTTGTTACCTCCCCATGAGAGCGCTCCCCCATTGGGAGGAGTGGATGGGGAGGGTGGTCTGGGGAGGGAAAAAGGAGGGTGGGAGGGGAGTGTTGGGGGAGAGCTTGAATGGAATGTGAAATGAAATTTAAAAAAAAAATTAAAAAAGAAGGACAATGTAAATTTTAAAAAATATGCCTGCAGAGTTGTAATAGATAATGTTCTTAATTCTGTCAACATTCTGCTTTGACAGGAAAAGAATTTCAAGCAGCTTTAAGGAACTTCAAAAAGAAAACAATTTGTTGAAAACAAATGAGAAAAAATACTGAAAACATTTAGAAAAAGTAAATGCACAAACAAGATCAAACATTTCCAGATTCTGTTCAGAAATCGTGCCAACAACGAAATTATCAATTTTTAATTCTAAAAAAAATGAAGACAGACAATATCTGGTAGTGTTCTCTATACAAAATATTTATTCGTGCAAGAAGATGATTAAAACCTTTCCTATAATGAAGCTGGAGAAGTATACTACTGCCATTTGGTACCAAAATGATTTATTTGATATTATTTAGATATATATGCATATATATTGTGTTTTAACTATTGTTACAAGTATTATTCAGCAACTTAAGGAAATCATCTTTAATCTTAGATCATATTTTTTATCTTTCTCTTCACTTGTAGATGTGTGTTAGATGATGTAATACCTGACATCTTTTGATGTAATCATACTAATTTTCTTTTGTAGCTTTTTGGTGTGTTGGGTTACATTGATTGTTTAACATCAAACCAGCCTTGCATGCCTAGATTATTGTCATAATGTAGAAATCTTTATTTACATTGTATTTGAAATGATTTATTTTTCTCTAGCTTTCTAAAGGTGAGAATCACATGGGTGTAACCTCAAAGAATGTTTTTGTGACAATGATTCTCTCTTTGGTTTAGGAAATGTGCCAGATGACTATGACATACCCAACTGAAATTTCCTTAGAAGTTCAGAAAAAAAAAAAGTTGGCCTACAAGCAAAGGATGAAGAGAGAGGTGATTGCTGGAAGACTTCATATTTGAGAAGAATGCACAGAAAGGGACGGTGATTGGTAGCAATCAAGGAAATTCAAATGCCATACATTTGACTGGCAAAAAGGAAAGAACTACCTCTCAGATAATCAACAATGTGAGTCGGGGTTTGGAGAGAAGCACGTCAAAGCAGATAGAATTTTTTTTTTTTTTTTTTTTTGGTTTTTCGAGACAGGGTTTCTCTGTAGCTTTGATGCCTGTCCCAGAACTAGCTCTTGTAGACCAGGCTGGTCTCGAACTCCCAGAGATCTGCCTGCCTCTGCCTCCCGAGTGCTGGGATTAAAGGCGTGCGCCACCACCGCCCGGCCAGATAGATGTTTTTGTTGCTCCTTGACAATGAAAGCAGCATGTGTACCCACACTTCTTTCTTAGTGACTTAGTAGTCCCTCTTGAGAAGTCTTCATTTTCTTCTAAGATTTGTATAGCTTTGCTTTCATATTTATTCCATCTACCTATTTTCATCTTGCTTCAGTATATGTCTTTGAATGGTATTACACCTCTATTTTTGCATAAAATAGCTAGTTCCTTCAGTTTTATGTTAAGAGGACAGTTATTTTTCATACTGAGTAATCTTAACACTCTTGCTCATCACCCAACAGGAGTTTAGTCTACAATTGTACATTGAAGAAAAATAATTTTATTTTTCTATTTATAAAAAACACACATATGCTTTTTATTTGATGGAATTTCTTTAGGTGGAATAACCACCTCTAAGCATTTCTTTTTCTCCTAGCTTGTTCTCACAGGAGTTGAAGGCTCCTTAAGAAAAGACGAAATGATACAAATGGAGCTATTCTAACTTATTTTCCCCATCTCATCATTCTATGTCAATTTAAGAAACGGCTGCATTACAGCTCTTTCCCTTTACAAAGTTTGTATGATGACGATGATGATGCTCATTTTCTCTCTCCCCAGAGCCATCAGTTTATCATACACTACCAGCATTGGCAAATTTGTCCTGAAGCTGCACTAATAGTCACAAAGTAAAATGTTTCACTCCCATCTTTAACTCTAACACTATAATGAGATTTGAAACTGTCATTTTGTCCTCATAATAAGAAAAGATTGAACACCCTGAACATCAGCCACTTTTTATAGAATCCACCAGAGAACTGAGGTTGGGGAAACCGTTACCTGTCTGGAGATGGATAGATACCTTCACAGTGAAAACAGTCTATGGAGCAAAGACTGTGCTCTGGAAGCAAGTGCTAAGGTCATGGAAATGGTGCTTTGATGGGCATCTAGAGTCAAATTCATAAGATAATACCAGTTTAAAACTCTCAAAGCTGAAAGCATAGTGTGGCCACACTCTGTAGAGTCTTATCATCAACAACCACTACACAGGAGAGGAAGAAATTCATTATAACAGTTCAGAAGAGATTTATGTAAGGTGTAGGTATAAAAAGGTAAAGAATGGGCATTAAAATATGCACAGTGAGGATCCTAAGAGAGACATACATAGACCTAATCTACATGGGAAGTAGAAAAATACAAGATCTCCTGAGTAAATTGGGAGCTTGGAGACCTTGGGAGACGATTGAAGGGGAGGGGAGAAGCAGGGAGGGAAGCAAAGAAAAATGTAGAGCTCAATAAAAATCAATAAAAATAACTGCTCACACATTCTTTATAATAAATATTACACACATACTAAGGACTTTTGCCAGAGATTTATCTTTACTTCTCCTCATCCTTGTTTCTTGTTTAATGCAAGAGGGTCAAAAATGCTGTGATTACAAAGAGACACTTGTGAAGATCAAAACTTAGAAATGTATCATAGCCAAAGGACAGGGACATAGACTAATCTAAAACAACTCTCTTCCACATATAACCACCGTGTAAGCTAAACTTGCAGTACAGCCACTGAAAGAACGGCACAACACAAACTGTGAGGAGAAATATTTAGGGAAGATAAATGAAGAGACAGCAGAAGACAATACAGGAATTGAAGTCATTGTCACCTACAACTGCAATAAACCCTCATCTAACAAGCCCAGGTATCTAGCATTCAAAATGTTCCTAGCGTTCAAAATAGGTTTCCGTGAAATTTTGCAGCAGGAAAAACAAGGAGGTGAATTACTCTGGGACAAACAATTGCGTTTTTACAGATTACTATTTTGTGAATGTTTGTAGTTCCAATAATTTTGGAAAGGAGAAGGATTATATCCCTCATTTAGACAGATAAATAAGGTGGCCAGTTCACTCTCCATTTTCACAGATTTGTGAGCTATGAGCTCAGAATGTTTTTGTGATAAGAGCTACCAGTTAAACAGGCCAGAAATGGGGTGACTGCAGAGCCAGAAAAACAATGTAATATGATGCTTCTCTTGCCGTTTTCTAGGTCAGGAGTAACCTTGGCTTTCTACCACTGACTAGAATCACAGGTCCCTTTTGCTTAGCTCATTAGTTTTAACAGAAGAAAAAAAAGTCAAGTGTTCAAGGTTGATGAGAATTTTTAAATTAAATGTTAATAGAGAGTTGTCTTTATTTGGTTTAAATAAGCTCTATTGTGAGGATTTATCTTCAATTACTTCCTCCGGAATTGTCTATTAAATATGAGATTTTATTTTTTCCTACTTTTCTCTTTGAATTTAGTCTTAATAAATGACAAAATGTATCCATTATCAGAAAAACATATTTTACATATGATTTCTAACATTTACAATCTCAACAAATCAATAGCATTAACCTCTTTGGTACCATTTTTAAAACATCGTACACCAGAGAGTAAAATCATGTCATTAAATTTTTTTCTTCACAAGTTATTGCACATTTTCGCTAATCCTAATATATCCCTGGGCACCCATAGCACCAGATTTTATGATACATCAACAAAAAGATTGGTGTTTAGTTCACTCCTGGGTGGGGCATGATTTGGGGAGTTAAGACCTTCTATGCCTAGGTGCTTAAATTATTTGAAATTAATGCCTGAAGTTATGAATATTACCTCCAATAATATTTACCTTTTTGATAATGGATAAAAGTATCAGGGAAGGAGGTGGTGTTCAGAGGAGTAATTCAGGGACATTTTCAGACTAAGATTTTAATGAAGAGCTGATTGAATAAAAAGATCTCTTTGTATTTTATGATGCTCACATGCTATTCCTAGTAAGTAAGCCATTTTTAATATTTGAAACTAAGAATGTTTGTCTGTTTTTCAATACTTACATCTGTATCTATTTGTGACTGTATCCTTGGTGTTCTCATTAGGAAAGGTGGAAGACATGCTAAGTGATAGAACTGTAGTCTATCAGCAAGTCTGTGGCAGGGAGGGAAGAGTCCTTGAAAGAGAAGCAAACACCTGAGTGTCTGAAATAGGCAAAGCACTTAGACCTCATCTATGCAGAACCATATTTCACCTCACTTCATGGAACCCAGGAAATCAAACACAAAGATAGAAGTCTATCCTATAGAAGTCTATAGAAGCCTATAGAAGTCTATCCCATAGCCAGTCATGTCTATGGAAATCTTTGACAGTTAAATGACAAATATGAATTGGATACACTCCAAATTCATAGACTATTAAAGACTATTTTACCTAGAGAATCATAAAAAGGAAATTGACTTCTAGATACAAAATTCTAGAGTATATTTTAAAGTAAGAATTAAGGCATTGTAATGATATACCGAATTAGCAAAACTACCCGCAGAGAATTTATTATTTTGGAAGTTTTAGAAGGAAAAAAAAAAAAACATTCCTAAGCAAAGAGTCCCTGTTTAAAAAATAAAGTCATCCTTTTCATAAACTTTATCAAATAAACATAAATATGTGCATATAATACAATTTTTATTGGGGTATAACTCAATCCTTTTTATAACCATTAGCTGAATTGGTAATTTTTAAAGTAAGTAAGGAGCTCCATGCCACCAATTCATGTTAAGTAGACTGAGCTATAGCCCTCAGTATTATCTCCATTAATTGTTTTATTGCTCCAATACTATGAAACAAGAAAACCAATCAGAAGCAAGAACAGTCAATGGAGGTTATCATATAAAATAGCTAACTTTGTAGATTCCACATGAGAGGCCTTACCCTTGCTGAGAAGTGGATAAGGAATTGGGTGGGGAGAGGTGGGGAGGGGAAGTAGGAGGAGAGGATGGAGGGGAGACTGTGGTTGGTATGTAAAATGAAAAAAAAAAACTTTAAACAAAAGTTTTAAAAATTGCTAACATAGTCTGAAAGGCTCAGCTCGTCACCAACCATGAGTTTGAAACCACGTTTATAGAAAGATACTGAGAATAGTGCTATAGTTAGGAATTAAGTAAACCTCCTAATCTCATCTTTACCATCAATATTAGGAGACATCTGAAGTTCTCTATTTCTCCTCAAAATTCTTAAACTAATTTGGAAGTGACTCCAATATTTTAT
This sequence comes from Chionomys nivalis, assembly GCF_950005125.1. Taxonomy (NCBI): domain Eukaryota; kingdom Metazoa; phylum Chordata; class Mammalia; order Rodentia; family Cricetidae; genus Chionomys; species Chionomys nivalis. The sequence goes on along the minus strand of NC_080101.1, from coordinate 55,434,280 downwards.
TTTTTAATATAATAGTTGCTAAAATATAAGATGCAAATATAAAAATATTCTTTCAATGACAATTTTTAAACAGACTATTTAATGAAATATAGCTTAAGTATTACCATGAATTCCAAAAAGGCATTAATAATTTATCTGGCTCTTCAATATTTGCTGATAATTATGAAATAAAGCTAAATTTTGCTAATTAGTTATTGTTATATTTTAGAAAGTTCATATCATTTTTACTGAACTACTGTTGTGTTGTGACAAATCACGATTCAAGTTGCCTTCAGACTGTTTATCATTGATTAATCCTTTATGAAATGTAACTATAGAGATAGACAGAGAGTCAGACAGGTGAAAAGATAGGTAGGTAGATCCACATATATATTCATTCATAACAATATTTAATATACAGAAAGGAACATATCCATGGATTTGATCTTTGTTGCTACTGATGCAATGCCTCATTATTTTCAGTGTGTGAATGAGCAGAAGTGCTATCTCAGCATTTATCGGTGATTAGAAGGGACAATTTTACCACTTATGAATATCCAAGGAATTGATCTAGTTATAATTTTTCTATTTGGTTTGACTGGTTTTGCTAGTCAGACACAAATAATTTATGCTTCATTCATAGACATACTGTAATATGCTTAAGGTTTGGGAGGTTTCTTCTCATAAGATTTTTATAGGAAGCTAACATATTATGCATAATATTTTGCCCTTTAATTTCTTTACGTAACAGTAAATTCTGGAGATCACTCAAAGTCTTCTTAAAATCACTTTCCATTTTTTTTCAGCATAGTGCTATTCCATGCAAGGCTGCACCTCAATTCAACCAACTGCTACGTTTTATGTGAACATTATGTTCAATTTTAGTATTTTGAAGTTAAAAACAATAATGTAGTTAATAATCTTGGAATAAACAGTTTGCGTTATGTGCATCTTCGGGAAAAACTGCTAATCTAAATCAAATGGCATAGCTTGGTTAAATGGTCCTAGTAACTACTATTTTTTACTGCATGGTCATGTTATCAAATTGTCTTCCAAATATTTATTTTTATAAGCACAGATTTATACTGTATTCATCTTTGGTCAAATGAATTCCCTTTCCAGTGGGAAGTGGCTAATGCAAGAGCTGATGACTCTTCAAAGTATCAAATACAAATTACTCTTAGTATTTAGATTTAGATGGGTTATCTGTATGTGTTAAGTTTTTTTCAGCCCAGTAAGCCTCTCAGATGATACAATAATCCAAATCAAATCAAATCAGACCAAAACAGAAGAAGCTCAGATTTAATGAATGCCAGTGCTCCAAGGTGGCCCCCAGGAAAACAGAGAGGAAAAAGGGCAGACCACATGTTTGTTCTATAGAGAGCAGTTTAAATAGCCTATGGGAGTCGTCTTGACCCTCCCAGGGGAAGGGTCACTGTTTGGCGGGCTTTCTTGGAGGTGGAGTCTGGGCTGTGGCCACCCCTAGGGGAGGGGGCTTGGAACTTTGCACCAAACATTCCAGACTCTTGTACACCCCCAGGGGAGGGGGCTTGGAACTTTGCACCAAACATTCCAGACTCTTGTATATATGGAAGCCGGGGGGCTGGGGTGATGCTTACAACCATTCTCGACTCTTCCTGGATAAGGGTGTTAAGGGCTGAGGTAACGCTTTCAACCAAACAGTAGGCTCAATAGAACATCATGAAGGAAGGCAGACAGATTGTAAGAGTGTGCAGATCAGGAGATCTGCAAAATACTGACATTGGAACATGACATTTTTTCTTTTAATCATCAATTCACAACCACTGTGGTGGTCTCCATAAGACTTACACCTGATCAATGCAGTCAAAATTCCAGCATCATTACATTTTTGGCAAAAAAAAAAAAAAAAAAGCTGTTGGAAGTTGGTTGTTGTTGAGGGAGGAAAGTCAGTTTCCCTAAGGATATGTCTGCTAGTAGTTTGTCCATGCCACAGTGAACAAACACATCCTCATCTGTATTTGGGCAGCACAAATTAAAATCAGTGTGTTAGTAAGAACAGTAAAAGAGAAGACAGGAAGTTAGGAAACACTCAGTGAGGGGACATTAGAGGGAGTTGGGTTTAGATAGTGGTGGACAAATATCATCAAAATACATTGTATAAACATATGAAATTTTAGTTTCATTATTTAACTAAAAACATTCCATGATTTTCCATTTTACTAAGGGGCTAGTTTGTTAACCACCATCCCAAACATAGAATATGGAAAGTAGAAACAAGAGGAATGTGATATTGAGGCCAATGCAGGCTGCTCAGTGACTTTGAAGCAGCCTGAAATATAAAATAAAATTGTACCTTAATGAACAAATAAGTAAAATAAAACAAACCACTACCTTATATAAAGCTGTTACTAAAATTAGCTATGATACTGATATGTGGGCAGATAGTAGGTCAAATGTGTAAAATAAAAATATTGTTATGATTTGAATATACATCTCAACAAAATATATGTTGAAAGTTATTCTCCATTGAGAGATGTTGCTGCATAGATTTTGCAGAATTTTTAAGCTATGAAGTCTCCATCCTCAGAATAGATTAGTGTCTTTAGAGAAGCCTCATGAAAACCTTTCCTTTATTTGTCCTTTTATTTTCTAGCTTGTGGGAATGTGGCATCAATTTCCCATAGTAAAAATGAGACACCATTTTCTTAACATAGACCAGATCTACCAGTGGCTTAATATTAGCCTTCTAGACTTCAAATTGTGAGGTATTGATGTCTATAGTCAGACTCAGGTATTTTGTTATAGTATCACCATTAGACTTAGAAAATTACAAAGAATCACCCACATATATGGTAAAGTGATTTTTGAAAAGGAGACCAATGGATTACTGTTAAATGAGAAGGGGATGAAATTTTCAATAATTGGTACTAGAAAACATGAATGCTCATGTAGAAATAGTGATGTTAAATAGTGTCCTCATCCCATATATAAACCTTTAACTGAAAGGATCAAAAAACCAAATGGTAGTTTCAGAAGAAGACAAAAGTAAATGATAAAAGTCATTATATTTTACAAATATTTTGGGGGAAATGACACTAAAGACACAGGCAACAAAAGAAAAAGGTAGAGATGCTGGAGTTTGTGAGTTGTTTCAGCAGTCCAGAGAATTTACTCTTTATGCAGAGTGTCCAGAATTCTGTTCCCAGACTCTACATTATGTGGCTCACAGCAGCATGTATCTCTAGTTACAAGGGATCTACACTGTCAGAACTCTGTGACCTTCTACATGTCTGTGGTTTCCAAAGTTTTGGAGGCCAAAAAATGCAGGCCCATTTTCATCTTGCCTGATGGTAGCCAGATAATTTGTGGACTAACAGGCTTAATTGCAACTTCTAACTCAGGAGGTGGTTGCCTGACCCTTTTTGAAGTTGAGATGGCTCAGTGGCATCCTGATGGTGGATGGTCAGGATATACAGATGTGTTTCTGCTCCTTCTGTTGTAACTATGAGGTCACCTAGGGAAGGGCAGTCTTTTTTTTTTTTATTCTTTTTTAATTAAAATTTCCACCTGCTCCCCGTTTCCCATTTCCCTCCCCTCCTCCCACATATTGCCCCTCCCCCCACTCCCCTCCCCCTTTCCCCACTCCTCTTCTCCTCCCCCCACACCATTCCCCCTCCCTGTTGATACTGAAGAGCAGTCCAAATTCTCTGCCCTGCGGGAAGGGGAAGACAAGGTCTTCTATCTACATCCAGGAAGGTGAGCGTCTAAACAGGCTAAGCTCCCACAAAGCCAGTTCATGTATTAGGATCGAAACCTAGTGCCATTGTCCTTGGCTTCTCATCAGCCTTCATTGTCCGCCATGCTCAGAGAGTCCAGTTTCAACCCATGCTTATTCAGTCCCAGACCAGCTGGCCTTGGTGGGCACTGAACTGAACAGAGAATTCTCAACAGAAGAAATTCAAATGGCCAAAAGACACTTAAAGTCATGCTCAACCTCCTTAGCGATAAGGGAAATGCAAATTAAAACAACTTTGAGATACCATCTTACACCTGTCAGAATGGCTAAAATCAAAAACAGCAATGATAGCGTTTGCTGGAGAGGTTGTGGAGAAAGGGGCACACTCATTCATTGATGGTGGGAATGCAAACTTGTGCAACCACTTTGGAAATCAGTGGCGATTTCTCAGGAAATTTGGGATCAACCTACCCCAAGACCCAGTAATACCACTATTGGGAATATACCCAAAAGATGCCCCATCAAATGACAAAAGTATCTGTTCAACTATGTTCATAGCAGCATTGTTTGTAATAGCCAAAACCTGGAAACAACCTAGATGCCCTTCAATGGAGGAATGGATGAAGAAAGTGTGGAATATATACATATTAGAGTACTACTCAGCGGTAAAAAACAATGACTTCTCGAATTTTGCATGCAAATGGATGGAAATAGAAAACACTATCCTGAGTGAGGTATCCCAGACCCAAAAAGAGGAACATGGGATGTACTCACTCATAATAGGTTTCTAGCCATAAATAAAGGACATTGAGCATACAATTTAGGGAAGGGCAGTCTTTAGCTTAGCAACTTAGAGTACATGACTTGGGACACCTTGCTACCTAGAAAACAAAATGCTAATGACTGCATTCCTCAGGGTTGACTGTGTGAGTTTACCTTTTGTATCATGTTAATAAAGTTTTTTGTTACATTCTTCCCCAGTTTACATTGGGTATAAAAGCTGTGAAAAAAAATAAACAAAGGTGATGTCAGGATCTGAGTAATCCCTAAAATACCCTCCCGATACTATCTTATGTTTTTTGTCTTATGATTTCTATGCATCTTCATGTTCCTTTCTTTTATTTCTTCAAGTCCCATGCTCCTACCCTGGAAAATATTTTTGTCAAGGCCAGTCCTCCACACAAAGCTCACAGAGGTATAGAAGAATACACATAAATAAATATTTTTAAATATATGAAATAAATTTTAAAATGTTCACTAAAATTGCAGAATAGAAAAATTATGAAATATTTATTTGATATCTGTTGATATATGGGATGTATAATGAGCTTTCAAAACAACAAAAACAACACTTGACTGTTAAATTCAAGCCTTGACAAGAACTTGAATTGATGTTTTGAAAGATACATATGACTGACTGTTTGATTGGAAGTGTCACCCTAGCCCCTAGCATCCTTATCCCCAAAAATGTCTGGAATATTTGGTCGGAAGTTTCATTCCAGCTTCTGGCATCCATTTCGGAATGTTCAGTAGAAAGTTCCATTTCAAGCCCCTTTCCCTGGGAGTTGTCTCAGTCCAATCTCCACCTCATAGAAAGCCCACCAAAGGGTGACCCCTCCTCAGAGAGGGTCAAGACCACTCACACAGGCTATTTAAACTGCCCCCCCACCTGGAGAATGAACCGGTGGTCTTTTGGTTCTCTGTTCCCCTCTCCGTGGTTTCCAGGTCTTTCTCCACTAGGGGTCTGAAGGGCCTTCCAGAAGTGCTGGCATCCATTAAACCTGGGCCTTTTCAAATTCGGTTTGATTTGGTCTGATTTGGATTATTGAGTCAGAGGAGAAGTTTGTGGGGAAAAAAAAAAAGAAACTCAACAAAACATGAAAATTCTTTGTAATTCCTTAATCATTAAGAAAATACAAACTAAAATTATGATGATGTATCATTCAAACCAGGTATGGCTGTTACTATAAAACAAAGCAGAACAAGTACTGGTGAGAATGATGAGAAACTGAAACTATGTTGAAGAATAGAAAATGGCACAGCCATTGTCAAAAACAGTGTGTGTATACCATTATTAATACACCTCAAATTCAAGGTAGTATCCATCAAGAATGGTAACTGCTACGACTTGGCCACACAATACGTTGGAATATCTATTTTTAACCCACATGGTATTATGGCATGGGATGGTGGCTCATGGCCTCACCTCAGCACAATAGTACGAGAGAGTGTTGTTCCACAGCCAGTAGTCCATATTTTCTCAATTCAAAATCTGAAGTAGGATTTCTATTGAGTGTTTGTTGCTTCTCCCAAAACCCTAAAGGTGAACCACTATAGTTCTGGCACTGGCTGTGGTCAATAGGATAGGTATCAGGTTCTTGTATAGAAACATATGCATCAATTTTCATATTTGTGTTATGCACAACTCATAAAAGTAGAAATAACCCAATTTTCTTAAATGTCAAAGAGAATAAAGGAAATGTGTCTTGTTTCACATAATATTACTAAATATTACAAAATGAGCAAATTTCACAATGTTGTAGAACAGATAATGATAGAAAATGCTACACTCAGTAAAACAAGAATGAAAAGACAAAACAATATTTATCCACTTACATGCAATGAGGCAGTTTGTTGAGCAGTAACACTCTAATAAACATGCAAGTAAGCAGTGCTCAGGGAAGACTTGAGGGGACAGCTATTATTGTTAAATAAGTAAAGTTTCAATGGGAAGAGTTATAATAGTGATGGCTGCACAACATTAATGCATTAAATATGTTTAATTATTCTTCATAGTTCAGTGGATTATGAGGATGCATACATTTTAAATAGTGTTTATTTTATTAAAATGAAAATAAATTTATATGATCATTATCGTGGTCAAGATAATAGACTCAGAGATATATGTATATGTCAATTATATGTGTTAAATGTGCCATTTTAACAGCATTCTTTACTGTTTAACTGATTCACAAAATTTTCATATATGCACTCTGATGGTTGTAGACATTGTATATAACTATCATACCATCACCACAATCAAGGTGAGAACATTAATCTGTCCTATCTGTGGATAATATGTATCTTTAGCAACAGTTATTCCCATGAGGAGCACTTGATTTTCAATGAAGAAAATGTTACCTATGCAAGATCAATTCATTCTAGAAATTTCTTATACAATATAATGAATAAAAAGAACAATATAATACTTTGCAGTTACGTTTTTTATGAGATTAGAGCCCATATTGTTGTATAAAATCCTCGGTGTCCTAAATGAGCATTCTAAGCTGAAGCCCTGTAAAGCAAAATCAACCTATAACTAAAAGCATGCTGACAAATCAGCACACAAATGAAGTCCTACCTGAAATCTGTCATTTGTGATTTGTCTTTTCTCAAGAGATAAAATGAACCTTTGGTTTTCTTCTTACAAGTGGTCACAACACTTAATTATGAATACTTTTAATTTTTATTCACATTCATTGATTTCTTGCTCATCTCAATCATTTTTGTATTTACAATTTTAAGTAATTACTTTCAGTCAATATGTAAAAGATCATATATCGGCCATTATAAACATTACTGTATTGAACACTCCTTAAAAGAATTTGTTGCATCTAATCCAGGATGTACATACATAAACACAGCAAGAATTTTTAAGACATCAAATGTATAAAAAATTCAATGTAAAGTTATTTGAAAGTTGAAAACTGAGGAAGTTAACTTATGATACAACAATAGCAAAGAACTTTGGAGTACATAGCTTTTTAGAGAAGTTACAAAACACTGATAAGCAAGATAAGCAAGTAGACGTTATGTGGTGAAAATAATCATGCTCTAAATAGATCCGTGATTCCAGCACTAAGTTACCTGCTGTTTTGAATTGAGAAGACCTGTCCAGATATGTCTAGCTCTCCAGCATCCAGGGATGGAAATAAGTAGATCCCAGCATCAGAAAGGACAATGTGCTAAGATTTTTTTTTCTTTTTTTTCTCATTTTTTTTATTCTTTTTTAATTAAAATTTCCAACTGCTCCCCGTTTCCCATTTCCCTCCCCCTCCTCCCACATATTGCCCCCTCCCCCTGCTCCCCTCCCCCTACCCCCACTCCACTTCTCCTCCCCCCAGTCCACTCCCCCTCCCTCTCGATACTGAAGAGCAGTCCATATTCCCTGCTCTACAGGAAGACCAAGGTCCTCCCACTTCTATCTAGGTCCAGGAAGGTGAGCATCCAAACAGGCTACGCTCCCACAAAGCCAGTTCATGTATTAGGATCAAAACCTAGTGCCATTGTCCTTGGCTTCTCATCAGCCTTCATTGTCCGCCTTGTTCAGAGAGTCCAGTTTCAACCCATGCTTATTCAGTCCCAGTCCAGCTGGCCTTGGAGAGCTCCCAATAGATCAGTTCCACTGTCACAGTGGGTGGGTGCACGCCTCGTGGTCCTGATTTCCTTGCTCATGTTCTCCCTCCTTCTGCTCCTCATTTGGACCTTAAGAGCTCAGACGATTGCTCCAAATTGGGTCTCTGTCTCTCTCTCGATCCATCGCCAGATGAAAGTTCCTGTGCCATTCTCCTTGGCCTCTCGTCAGCTCTCATTGTCCGCCACATTCAGAGAGTCCAGTTTTATCCCATGTTTTTTCCAGTAGCAGTCCAGCTGGCCTTGGTGAGCTCCCAATAGATCGGCCCCACTGTCTCAGTGGTTGGGTGCCCCCCTCATGGTCCTGACTTCCTTGTTCATGTTCTCTCTCCTTCTGCTCCTCATTATAACCTTGGGAGCTCAGTCCGGTGCTCCAGTGTGGGTCTCTGTGTCTATCTCCATCCATCGCTAGATGAAGGTTCTATGGCGATATGCAAGATATTCATCAGTATGATTATAGGATAGGTTCATTTCAGGTTCCCTATCCTCAGGTGCCCCAATGAACTAACTGGGGACATTGCCCTGGGCATCTGGTAGCCATTCCAGGTTCAAGTCTCTTGCCAACCCTTAGGTGGCTCCCTTAACTAAGGTATGAGTTTCCCTGCTCCCCAATCCAACCTTCCTTTGACCCCAATCACCCCGATTTCCCAAGTTCCCCTCATCCTCTCCTTCACACTTTTCTCTCCCCATCACCCCTCATCCCCATCCCACCCCACCCCCCAAGATTCCAATTTTTTGCCCATCAATCTTGTCTATTTCCCATAGCTGGGAGGATATCTATATGTTTTTCCTTGGGTTTACCCTCTTGTTTAGCTTCTTTAGGGTCACAAATTATAGACTCAGTGGCCCCTATCCATGGCTAGAAACCAATTATGAGTGAGTACATCCCACGATCTTCTTTTTGGGTCTGGGTTACCTCACTCAGGATCGTATTTTCTATTTCCATCCATTTGCATGCAAAATTCGAGACGTCATTGTTTTTTACCGCAGAGTAGTACTCTAATGTATATATATTCCACACTTTCTTCATCCATTCTTCTATTGAAGGGCATCTAGGTTGCTTCCAGGTTCTGGCTATTACAAATAATGCTGCTATGAACATAGTTGGACAAATGCTTTTGTCATATGATAGGGCATCTCTTGGGTATATTCCCAAGAGTGCTATTGCTGGGTCCAGGGGTAGGTTGATCCCAATTTTTCTGAGAAACCGCCACACTGATTTCCAAAGTGGTTGCACAAGTTTGCAGTCCCACCAGCAATGGATGAGGGTACCCCTTTCTCCACAACCTCTCCACAATGTGCTAAGATTAACTAGTATCTATTTCTAACCTGTCTGGTATTTGTGTTTCATTACAGTAAACGAACAAAAGAAAGACAGTTAAAATTAATTATAACCAAAGTTTATAAAATACTTGACTTTCAATCTCCTTCTACACATATAAATTATCAATGTGCTTTTGTTCACATTTCTAAATACCACTTTTGTAAAGATTTGCTGCAAAGATTATATTAATTATTTGTCCATCCATTAAAAGCAGTGCAGAAAAAAATATCTATGAAATGGTTACAAACTTGAACCATCATATGTTCTGGTCTTGTTTGCAGTATTAATTTGTTCAGCATTTTTTCAGTGTTTAATGCTATTTTTTTAATTGTTATGGGTTTAATCTCTGAGGATGACTCCCTACAAGTTGTAATTTAATTACCTCCTCAGTAATGAAAGAAGTAAAGAAAAATTTTTATCAGAAACATAGCAGTTGTGTTCTCCATATTGGGCAATTAATGTTTGCTTATTGCGGACATACTTTCATAAGTAATGTGATCATAGTAAGTTATAAGTGTACATTTTCATTTATTTGAAAGTATCAAGTAATCGTCCCTTATATATATGAAATTATATTAGAATTTATTTACCATTTTCAGAAAGTTATTTTAAAAGAGAATAACAGTTTTTAGATTCCACATATTTTCTTTATTGCCCAAGCACAATTTTAGAAACTAAAACAAACAATATTTGACTTCTTGGTCATTCATGACTAAATGGCATTGATAGTGTGAGTTTTTGTTTGTGGGCAATAAAGAATATTTAGTATAAGCCTATTATTCATCATAACCATTTTACTTGGTATTTGAAGTATTTTGTTTTACTTTTTATTCGTCTCTCTCTTTCTCTCTGTGTGTGTATGTGCGTGTATGTGTGTGTGTTTAGGTGTGTGTGTGTCTGTCTGTCTGTCTGTCTGTGTATGCGTGTCTATGTGTGTGTGTGTTTTGGCTATATGCACATGAGTGTAGATAATTGTTGAGACCAGGAAGGGACATTGGATATCCAAAATGGAGTTACGGAGTTGTGAAACACAACTGTATTGCAGGGGGGAATCCCTTCCTGCCTTTTGAAATAGTAGAGAGCATTCTTAACATCTGAGGATCTCATTTGCCCTTCATCATAACGTTTCAAAGGAAGCTGAAATGCCATTCTCTTTAGTTTGTTTATAAATCAGCACAGTGTTATAGCTTCATTTAATGAAATTTTCTAAAACATGCTAAATCACATCCTGAGCAACAAATTAATTAGAAATTAATTAGGGGCAACAATTTTATCAAAATAAATACAAAATAAACACAATATGCAGGCATCCATATCAGTACGGAAGAAGCTTACTTGTCATGTACAGCCAGCAAGGGCATGTATCATGAACTTTGACATGGTATCTGGTAACAGAGTTATTATATGGACAATAAAAACTAGACTTTTTTTTCAAAAGACCTCTACATGACACCAACCACACTGAACCTCATAAAAGTAAAAGTGGGAAGTACTCTTGAATCTATTGGCACAGGAGACCGCTTCCTAAATACAATCCCAGTAGTATAGACACTGAGAGTGGCAATTAATAAATAGAACCTTCTAAAACTGAGAAGCTTCTATAAAGCAAAAGACAGGATCAATAAGACAAAACGTCAGCCTACAGAATGGGAAAAGATCTTCACCAACCACACATCAGACAGAGAGCTATTCTCCAAAATAGACAAAGAACTCAAAAAAATGGTGATCAAAAGAACAAATAATCAAATAAAAAATGGAGTACAGACCTGAACAAAGAACTCTCAACAGATGAATCTAAAATGGCTGAAAGACACAAAAGAAAATGCTCTTTCTTGGTTGGGTCTTTGTGTGGTTTTGGTATCAGGGTAACTGTAGCTTCATAAAATGAATTTGGGAATGACTCTTCTGTTTCTATATTATGAAATACATTAAGGAGTATAGGTATTAGCTCTTCTTGGAGGTTCTGGTAGAATTCTGCATTGAAACCATCTGGTCCTGGGCTTTTTTTGGAAGGGAGATTTTTGATAACAGTTTCTAATTCTTCACTACTAACAGATCTATTTAGATCATTCACCTGGTCTTGGTTTAACTTTGGTATATGTTACTTATCTAAAAGTATGTCCATTTCTTTTGCATTTTCCAGTTTTGTGGCATACAGGTTTTTGTAGTAAGATCTAATGATTCTTTGAATTTCCTCTGTGTCTGTGGTTATGTCCCCCTTTTCATTTCTGATCTTATTTATTTGTGTGTTCTCTCTCTGTCGTTTAATTAGTTTGGATAGGGTTTTGTCGATCTTTGTTGATTTTTCTCCAAGAACCAACTTTTTGTTTCATTTATTCTCATAGCGGACAATGAGTACTGCTGAGAAGTCAAGAACAATGGCACTGGGTTTTGATTCTACTGCACGTACTGGCTTCGTGGGAGCCTAGGCAGTTTGGATGCTCACCTTACTAGACCTGGAAGGAGGTGGGAGGTCCTTGGACTTCCCAAAGGGCAGGGAACCCTGACTGCTCTTTGGGCTGATGAGGGAGGGGGACTTGATTGGGGCAGGGGGAGGGAAATGGGAGGCGGTGGAGGGGAGGAGGCAGAAATCTTTAATAAATAAATAAAAAAAGAAAGAAAGAAAGAAAGAAAATGCTCAACATCCTTAGTCATCAGAGAAATGCAAGTCAAAACAACTCTGAGATTCAATCTCACACCTGTCAGATTGGCCAAGGTCAAAATTACTGATGACAACTTATGCTGCAGAGGATGTGGGTAAAGGGAAGACCCTCCATTGCTGGTGGAAGTGAAAACTTTTACAGTCACTTTGGAAATCAGTATGGCGATTTCTCAGAAAATTAGGAAACAACCTATCTCAAGACCCAGCAACCACTTTTGGGTATATACCCATAAGATACTCAATCATACCACAAAAAACTAATCATATTCCCAAATATTGTTTATAAATGTTCTTTTATATTTAAAGGGGGATACGCTATAGAGATTTACATTGATATGGTTTATTGATACAAATTTATGGTCATTTTTGATATATGTATTTCTGATCTTGATTAAGGTATGTGATTGTGTAGCTCATTTTAAAATGTAATGTATAATTTAGAAATACAGGTTAATAGAAAATCATTTATAATAGTCAACCTTGTAGGCATGTTAGTAAGATTTTCTAGATGTATAGAGATATATTTCAGGTAGATAGGCATTCTTCATATCTTTCAAAGTCTACAGAATATGGCATTTAAAAGGTTTTAAGAACTTAAAACTTTACATGACAGTGAGACACATCTGCTCCTGGCAGCACCAATTACTTTGAGAGGATGATGGGCATCTAAGAGGCCATTTGGGTAAGAAACTGCTCTTGCCTGAACTGCTGAACTAGACATGCAATACCCACAGAAAAATAACTGATAACTTGCCTAAAGGTGAGATGATCCTTCAGGGTTCCTGCTTCATGAAAGACTCTGTGAGACATTCTGCAGGATACAGAAAAAAAAAGTGACTAAACTGTCTTTGAAATCTCCTGCTTCATGAAAAAGTCTGCTGGATATTATGGGCCTGAAGGCCAAAGATGGATACTCCAATGGTATAGAAAAACTTTGGGTTATTGTCCTTGCAGTGAGATATCTCTGTCAATTCTAGAGTTTTGGAAGTTGTTTACAATATACTTCCTGTTTACTTAGATAATATTATATCCTTCTGGAGTCTTTGATGGAGTTAAAGAATAGATAGATAGTTATAATTATAGTTTTCCTTAGTTCTGATAAAAGATAAAGTAAATAAAAATATTGTAATTGTAATTCTTGCTTGATACCTGTTTTATACAATTTTACTATGTTAAAGTAAAAACTTTCCTTTTTATTTAAACAGAAAAGGGGAGGTGATGTGGGAGTCCTGTTTTTGTGTTGCTTGTATTTGTTAATGAATAAAGAAACTGTCTTGGGCTGATAGGGCAGAACTTCGGTAGGTAAGAGGTCAGAACTGAATTCTGGGAGGAAGAAAGCAGAGTCAGAGAGACACCATGGTTCTGCAGCCAGAGATACATGTGCTGAATTGTACCCGGTAAGCCACTGCCATGTGGTGATATACAAGTTAATTGAAAATAAGAGTTAGCCAATAAAAAGCTATAGCTAATGGGCCAAGCACTGATTTAATTAATTTAGTTTCTGTGTGGTTATTTTGGGGCTAAGCTAGTCGGCAGCCAGGATGAACAAGCAGCCTCCTTGCAGCACAACAATGTTCATAGCTGCATTATTTTTAATAGCTAGAACCTAGAAACAACCTAAATGCCCCTCAAAAAGAAAGAATGGATAAAGAAAATTTTGTCTATTTACATACTAGAGCACTATACAATGGAAAATAATAACAACATCTTGAAATTTTACAGGCAAATGGATGTATCGAGAATACATTATATTAAATGACATAACCCAGACTCAGAATGACAAATATAATATGTACTCACTCATTAATAGTTTTAGACATAAAGCAAAGATAAACTAGCCTGTAATTCACAGCCACAGAGTACCTGGACAACAAAGAGGACCCTGAAAGAGATATACATGGATCTAATCTACATGGGAAGTAGAAAAAAACAAGATCTCCTGAGTAAATTTGGAGCATGGAGATTGTGGAAGAGAGTAAAAGAGGAGGAAAGAGGAAGGGAAAGGAGCAGAGAAAAATATATAGCTCAATAAAAACAATTCAAAATTGGACTTAAAAAATTGGTTTTTGTTTGTTTTGGATTTTTCAGAGGCCACAAGGGTGGGAAACAGATAAGTAAGCATGACTCAAGTATATTATATGAAATTTTGAAGTAATCAATACAAAATGTAGTTAGAAATTGTATCAGTGCAAATATGAAAACACATTAAAAATGAATTGGACTTAGTAGATTCATTAAAAGCACAATAAAATTTTCCCATATTACAATATGCATTCAATGGATCTAATCAAATTTTTGATAAATACCTTTGTTAATGAGTTAGTAATAATTTCTCTTGCTAAGAAAGAGAAGAAAAAGCAATAAATGACCTAACTTCAAGATTTTGCACGATTGTCCAAAGAAGACAGTATCAATTTATCATTAACTATTCATCTGTATTAACATTAGTGAAATGTTTTAAATATCAATGCTATAATTTATAGAAATATATTTTGTAATGAATATTCAAGTTTTGAGTGTTAAATACCTAATTATTACTTTAAAATAGTTCATGTTGTTCCTCAGCTTTGACCTCTTGTTTTAAAAAAAATCTCAGTTATCCAAATGCATCCATTATTCAGTTGATTCTATACCTTAGACAATAACAACAATGACAATTGATTTTATATGTTAACACTCCTATAATTCATGCATCATTTTAATGGTTGATTACAAGCATTTTATTATCCATTTATTGCTATTTCATGCAAAATTTATGAGACTTTTAAGATTTAGTTCCCTAGTTTTGCCAAGAGTACAAATCACAGAAAAAATGTAAAAATTGTTTTCTGTCATTTGTTTCATGAAGCACCTGATCCATGCAAAAGTTTCACAGGATTTACCCCATCCGTCATCAATGAGATAGTGTCTGTGGGAAGCCTAGAGATTTTCACGTGTCTTATGAATGGCTATAATTCATGAATAAGAATGCACTTCAGGGGATCTTGAAATCACGTCACGTTTTCAGTTAAAGTAGGCAAAGAATAAGCACTTAAAAAGCAAGTCCTAAAGTCTAGAAAGGTTCTTTTAAAAGGCCATTATAAACGAAGTTTTCAGAACTCTGGCTCCAGTTATCATATAAAGGTTAAAAACTTTCCTCGGCAGTGTTACTATATGATCATCTTATTTTAAATGTAGATTGTCAGTCACTTTGAATCAAGCATGCTCACGATAAAGTTCAAAGATGTGAAACGATATCTTGGGAAAGACAAGAGCATTTTCTTGCAAAGAAATTTAAGACAGCAGAAAATATGAAATGTTCCAGCTTTAAAATTGTGATCATGCTTGCCCAAGGCAATAAAGAGATAATACTAGTTTCCAATTTTTCACAGATGTTAATATTTGGTTCTAAGTTTTAAATTTAATATTTATAATAGATAGGAAGACTATCATTAATGACATGTTTTCACTTTGAATATCAATACAAAAATATTCTTTCTAAAATTTCATAAATTTCTTACAAAAATTTAATAGCAGTTTGTAGTTTGACTTTCTTTTCAGTCAGCAGCCTGAAAATTATGACATGATGACTTATTATTAATTAGGAAAGCATGGCCTTAGCAGGCTTTTTCCCAACTTGCTCTTATAACTTAAATTAACATATTTTTATTAATCAACTTCTGTCATGCTGCTCCGTTACTACTCCTTTGCTCCATATGTCTGATGTCTTCAGTGTGTCGTTGGCATCTCTTACACACCTAGATTCTTTCTGAGTTTCTCTCTTTCCCTGGATGTCCTGTCTAACTTCTTTCTGCCTAGCTAATGGCCAGTCAACTCTTTGTGAAATCAATCTCAGTTACACATCTTCACACGCTGTAAACAAATATTCCACAACAGTAATTCAAAAGAGAAGTTGAATTTATACACCAATATTTATAAATATAAACTTGCAAAATAAAAAAGGTCTAATTATAGAATTTTATATTATGAACTAAAACATTTTCTGTCATCTATTCTTTCCATCATTAACAGAAAAAAGGAGAAATAAAAACCCAGACTTTTACATAGTCAATCAATCATTTAGAAATAAATTTCCCTGCTCTTGCTATAGTGATGATGATAAAAGTTCTTGATTCAATTTGTGCTCAATGTTCTCAGCAGAACATTTGAAAAAGAGAGCCAATGAAAATGAAGGCACTGCTAGTTCTCATCGTTACGTAAGCCTCCTTGAATTTCATTCACAACCACAGAACTCAATCATTGTCTGCAATTTTATAAGGTGTACATTATCATAACCTCACTCAATGAAGCTCTAAAAATTATACCACAGAGATGAGACCTAACCTTTTATTATTGCAGGTTAAGGCCATTGAACAAAGGGTACTTAAGCTAATTGTGAACATTTTCTTCATCAACTCTTTTAGCCCATATAAAGTTTTTATTTTTTTAAACAATGCAATGATTGTATGCATTTTTGCTCAGTGGTACATATTGTTCCAGTCTCATTTCCTTTCTGTGTTGATGCAAAGTAAATATCTTAAAAGCAGAGTTCCTAGTCAAGGAAGAGCAAGAGACAAAACATTGCTTAGATACATGTTCTACCACATTGCCATAAAATGTAACCGTACTTACTTTAACATTTGGATATTTTAAATAGCTTTAAGAATTGTTGGTTTAGAGAGAAAATATGTAAAATGGCTTAGAGAAGAATGGATATCATATTATGTCATTTTAACAAATAACCAAACATGTTTACTTCAACTCTCAAAATCCAAATGCTTACTTTATCATAATCGTAGTTCAGAGATGTATTGCACTAAAATACATACTGTGCTGCCAATTGCAATTACATTATAAAGATGCATGAATCCTATGAACTATTAAGTTTTTGGATATTTTATCTCATATACATAAATTGTATTTAAAATTTTATTTCAAAGTATAAGTTTTGCCTCTAAGTGTTAGACCAGATGTTATGGTCTAAGTGGTGTCTGTTAGCTTTTTGGGTCTGCATGCAAATCTTTGAACAGTGTTGTCTAAAGTTCTACTATCAAGCACGGAGAAGAAAACTCAAGATTTCTGACCCTAGTAGAATTCAGACATTCTAAAACTCAAATCAAGATTTCATTCACAGCCGGGCGGTGGTGGCGCATGCCTTTAATCCCAGCATTTGGGAGGCAGAGGCAGGCGGATCTCTGTGAGTTCGAGACCAGCCTGGTCTACAAGAGCTAGTTCCAAGACAGTCTCCAAAACCACAGAGAAACTCAGTCTCGAAAAACCAAAAAAAAAAAAAAAAAAAGAAAAAAAAAGAAAAGATTTCATTCATAACGAGCTATGTGAGGCATACATCAGAGTGTTCAGGAAGAAAGAAAAAACAGGTATATAGGTTCTGAAAGACTGGCATCAAGTTCTTTCAGGTCAATGATATAACTCCATTCCTGATGTGTATTGTTCTGAAATATTAGATTCCAAATAAGATATTCTTTGGGATGCCACTTGACTCCATAATGCTACTCGCATACCATGACTCTTGGCTACATCATCCAAGCCTTCAACAGATAAATCTCTCATGCTCTGAATTTGGAAACTCTGGAAAACTCTGTCCTGTAAAAGGATCGAAGTGATTAAATTCTGATCAGTCTAGATCAGACATTTTTCAAAGTTAATTGTGGCAGAAAAAATAATCTAATTATGATAAAAAAATGCTTATCATAAACCGACCTAGAAGATGTTGGCATGTAAGGTGTGTACATGACAGAGATGATAGTTTGGGCTTTTAAATATCTCTTATAGGATGTCAATGTATTTACTCTATAATGTGGTTATTTTCATAGTTTAGATGGGTCATATGATATAACATACTTCCTAAAAATTGTGTTGAAAAGTAGTCTAAGCTTTTCTTCCTTCCTTCTTTTTTTTTTTTTTTTTTTTGTACGCTGGTAGAGAAATTAGTTAGTATTCAAGAAGTATGTGAAAACCAAGTGGTAGTTTAGGTCTTGTTTCCATTTCCAAACTTTTTACTGTTTCTTTCTTTTGAGGCAAGGTTGTTCTCTACCTCATGCTGTCTTGTAACTTGCTACATAGCCCAGGCTGGCCTCGAACTCAGAGACCTGCCTCTGATTCTTGAGCACTTGGATTAAAGGCATGGAACACCATGTGAGGTTCAAACTGGTTATACATAAAAGAACACATTCGCAACCTAGAATCACACAATACTGAATGATAACTAGAGTCTTTAGAGGCTCTAGTTGATAATGCAAACTCACCTAAGTTTTCTTATAGCCTTGCACTTTATTTGGAGATACCCCAAAAGGCTTTTATTTTTTTAATGACATTTTCAAGGAGGAGGTTATTTGATTGAGAAACACCTGGGAGATTAGTAATGCTGACCTGAGATATGCCTAGCAAGGCATTTATAAGGACTATTTATATATGTGACATACAGCATAACCAGCCCCTTCCTGGGTTCACAATATGACAGGAGACAGTAGAGGGTAGAAAGTGGGTGGCTGAAAATCTGCCCTTAGATTATATTTTATCCTGGACATTCTCTATATACCATCCTTTCAAACTGGCCACCAGGATGTGAGCTGTTCTTTCTGGAACTCACTCCATACCATGAAGGACTGGTGTTTCTGAAACCATAAGAAAAAATAAATAATTCTATTCTTTAAATTGATTTTATATTGTATTTGTTCACAGCTGTGCAAAAGCTAGCAACACAAGAGCAGAGTAGAATAGCTAATTTTTTTCTAATTAGCAATTTAGGAAAATGCTCTGTGTATTAATATGCCAAATGTGAAGTGACATGGATTTAATTTTTGTAATGTATAACTTTTTCATTTTTTAATATTTAACAGGAATGGAGACTAGGATTCTTATAGTCTTCCACTTTGTTCTCCTTAAAATGAGAAGAGTAGTAACATGATAATTTGTAAATACGCATACACTGCAGCTTCTTGATGGTTTCAGCTGTGCAGAAGAAGGGGAAGTTGACTATTGTTCTTTTGCTGTGGCTGTTGTCCTCTCTTTACTCCAGTCAACTCTTGTGAAATTTCCAGGAATAAAAAATATTGCTAACAGCAACTGACTAGCAGATCTGAAGTGTGCTGGGTGTAATATAGAAGGGATTATACTTGATACTTGTGACATAGATATTACATGCATTTTCAAAATACATGGACTGGCTCAGGATAGTATCATATTCCAAGGCATGATCAGAACCCAAGATATGGTGATTTTGTTTAAAAGATCCCTATTTCTAAGTCATAGGTTTTCTGACACCTATTTTATTAGATTGGGACAGTATAGTTTCTTTAACTTCTAAGATGTGATTGTCATCAGTTTATGAGGTTTGCACAGGCAAATGAAGTTTATGAATTCTTGTACCTCTCTCGAGAGGCAGTTAGATAAATGTCTCCCTAAAGCCAGTTGTTCTGGGTTCTAAGGCTGTATTGAACTTAGGACAGGGTGTGTTCTATAGAGAACAGTAAAGATAGTATTTTCCAACAATTCAGTTCCTCATAATGTCCAGCCCTGAATGCTTTCATGCTATGTAAAAATAAACTAGAAAATTAACTCCATCTATTCATGCACAGATATACATACACACACACAAAACTTATGCATTCTTTAAGAGCTTTAAGTGAGGTCTCTATTAATATTAGAATTCATATAAACTGAGATAATTCAATTATTTATATGAGTGTCCTATTTTATATTATGAGAAGCTGTAAACCCTACACTCAATGTAATATCACTTTCAAAGCAATTGCGCATAAATGCTGGGACAAATTTAGTCATTTATTTCACTCTGTTCTTTTTAAACCACAGGCTTAAATTTAAAATGGGTAGTTTTCTCAAACAGCACATGCTAGTGATTTGAAGCCGTAACAGGACCGATGACATTCAGGTCATGGGTAAACATATGGTCTGCCACACCAACTCTACTAGCCATCCATCAATATAATTACATAATACATCAGAAGAGGTAGTCTCCAGCCACTGAGCGTGAGCATCCCCTAATAAATTTAACTGGATTATATCACTTTTCATTTTATTTGGTCATATTATCTAAAATATTTTAAATATTTGATATTTCATATTATATGTACTTTTTTCTCTCGTAGAAATTCTTGACAAAATTGTTTGGGGTTGCTTATTTAGAAATTCTTCTATAACACAGTTGGAATCAATGAAGAGCACAATTTAAAAATGTTATACTTCTCATCATGTTAATGCTGAGATTAGAAGGAAAGTATATCATTTATAGATTTAAAAAGTTATGTCAATACTTCATATATTGTAAATAACCAAACATCTCTGTACAGTATTCAAAGATAAGGACAAAAGTCCATCAGGTAATTGTAAAAATTAATTGATTCCATTTTATTTACTCATGTTACATGTGCATATCGCACGTATACGTGGTAAATGAGTGGAGGTCAGAAGAACAACTTATAGGAGTCAGTTCTCTCCTTCAGTCACATGAGTCCTGGGAATTGAACTCTGGTCAGAAGGCTTAGTAGCAGGCACATTTACTCACTGAACCATTTGTATGGTTACTTGAGAAATTTTTAAAAGACCGTGTGAGATAATTGACTGGTATTGGAAGTATGATAGTAGAGAAAATTTAAAATTATGAGCAAATAAATATAGTGTTAGGTTAGTTCTTGTTAACTGAATGCTCAAGGCTAAATCTTGAAATTCTAGATACTAAGCACAAGCTAGGTTGCTCCTCCATTGGAAGAGTTCCCTCTGGGTAGTACTAAATGGTTTACCAGAAGCCTTAGGAAGAAGAAAAACAATGAAGAGGACTTAAAGGATCTTTTATAACTGATTTCTACCATATTTTACATAATCTCTTGCACATTTGGACAAGGAAGGAAGCACTGAGATGGATCCAGATTCCTAATGATGGTAATTCTTTCACTAGATTTGTTTTTCCAACTCTTTTAAGCCTGGATCTTGATTTTCTATTAGACTTTTCTTATTTATCATTGCTTCATAAAGAATATGATTAAGATTCATGCTTTGTTTATATTTTACGGAGTTTACATTTTAGAATGATATATGATACTTAACACTATAAAATAATACTGCAAATCAATGGAAAGAACCAAACTACTGAAAACTCAGGAAAGTGAATGAATCTCAACTGTACTAATAGAAAAGAAAGAAGACAGAATCATACCCTATTGCTCTCAATTCAATTTATATGGCATTAAACTCAACAAAAGTAGTTTTTAGAAAACATATTATTTTTGGAAAGTATTAGGTATGAAATAAAGGTTAAGCTACTAGGCAGTAGCACTCAAGATATGTGGAGATGTAATGTACTGTTCTGCACTCTGTACAGAGGTAAATAAAATCACCTGCTGAGCAAAATGAATGAACCTGTAGATCCAATGTGCATAAAATTTAAAATCTGAAGAGCATAGTCCTTGCTTAAAATTATGGAGAAGGATGTATGATATGAGTAGAAAAATACAGGACTTTCTTTTCTAGAGCAACAAAGGACAAGACTTAGATTCTAAGGTATACGTGGAATAAGAAGGAAAGGAATAGTTATCTGTGCTTGTGATGGTGTATGAGTGAAAAAGTTGGAAAATTGTTGGACCCATGGTTAGAAGAAGCCCAAATGCATGAATGCCAAATAATTGAGGTGGTGCTAATATACTGTAACCATAGGAGGGAGAATACTGCTAAAATATATTGGTATAGATACAGATGAATGATATAGATAATATAGATATACAGATAAAATATAACATAATACATAATATTAATTTAATCATAGTCTATATAAGTATATCATATAAATGTACAGGATGCTATCATAGCCATTGCACTTTTAGAGATTTATAATACTGATTTTTTGTTGAATTGTGTAGTATAGTATGTACACTACACCATATGCCACATGTTATGCATATGGTATACCATGTGCATCATTATTAATTAGTTTTATTATGAACTTTAGTGAACACACATATGCATACATAAAAGAAAGAGGAGATAGAAGGAGAGAAGGAGATAAATAAAGCACTGAAGTAAACATTATGAAATCATACTCCATCAATCAGTGTGTATGGACAACAAATATATAAATTAGTCTGTCCTTTTTGAGTTTGTGAGGAATTTGTTCACAGTTGTGCAAAAGTAACCCACACGATAGCCAAGTAAGATAGTTAATCTTTTTTACACTTGCCAATGTGGGAAAATATTTGTCCTGTGTATTAATGTGTTAAAATTGGCATGTGTATTTACATATCAAATAGCCAGTCTTCTTTTCTAACCACCTCTTAAGAAAGATACAATAGACTATAAACTTCATTTGCCTACCCAGACTTCATATACTGATGTCAGTCACCTCTCAGAAACTAAAGAGCTATGTCCCTATCAAAACAAGTATCAGAGAATCTATGACTTAAAAGTGAAGATACAAGTGGTTTTTGAGTTATTCTTTTATCCAGCCACATTACTAAAGGTGTTTATCCGCTGAAGGAATTCCGTGGCAGAATTTTTGAGGTCACATATGTATACTATCATATCATCTGCAACTAGTGAAAGTTTGATGTCATTCTTTCCAATTTGTATCTCCTTGATTCCCTATTGTTGCCTTATTGCTCTAGCTAGAACCTTAAATACTATATTGAAGAGATATGGAGAGAGTGGACAGTCTTTTCTTGTCGTTGATTTTAGTGGGACCCCTTTGGGAGTTTCTTTGCATTTAGTGTTGGTTGTTGACTCGTTGTAAATTGCTTTTATTATGTTTAGGTTTGTTTCTTGGATCCCTGTTCTCGCCAAAACCTATATCATGAAGAAGTGTTGGATTTTGTCAAAGTCCTTGTCAAGTCTAATGAAATGAACATGTGATTTTTTTTCTTTCAGTTTACTTATATAATGGATTACACCAGTAGTTTTTTGCATGTTGACCCATCCCTCTCTCTCTGGGATGAAACCTACTTGATCATGGTGGATGATTTTTTTGTTGTTGTTGCTGTGTTCTTGGATTTGGTCTCCCAGTATTTTTTGCTGTTCTTGTTGTTGTTATCTTTTTTAAAAAAAATTATTGACCTCTACGTTTTTCTCTGCTTCCCTCCCTGCTTCTCCCCTCCTCTTCAACCCTCTCCCAAGGCCACCATGCTCCCAATTTTCTCAAGAGATCTTGCCTTTTTCTACTTCCCATGTAGATTTAATCTATACATGTCTCTCTTAGGGTTTTCATTGATGTCTAGGTTCTCTGGGATTGTGATTCGTGGGCTAGTTTTTTTTTTTAATTTTTGCTTTATGTTTAAAAACCACATATGTGTGAGAACATGTGATAATTGTCTTTCTGTGTCTGGGTTACCTCACTCAAAATGATGTTTCCAACTCCATTTATTTGCCTGCAAAATTCAAGATGTCATTATTTTATCCGCTGTGTACTAGTCCATTGTGTAAATTACCACATTTTTCTTATCCATACTTTGGTTGAGTGGCATTTAGGTTGTTTCCAGGTTCTGGCTATGAAAGACAATGCTGCTATGGACATAGTTGAGCACATGTCCTTGTAGTACAATTAAACATTCTTTGGATATAAACCCAAAAGTGGTATTACTGGGTCTTGAGGAAGGTTGCTTCCTAATTTTCTGAGAAATCACCACACTGACATCCAAAGGGGCTGTACCAGCTTGCATTCACACAAGCATTGCAGGAGTGTTCCCTTTTGACCCCCAAACATCTCCAGCATAAGTTGTTATCAGTACTTTGGATTTTGGGTCTGCCAGTATTTTGTTGAGTACTTTTGAATCAATGTTCATGAGGCAGATTGGTTTGTAATTCTCTTTGTTGCATCTTTGTTTGTTCTGAATATCAGGGTAATGGTGGACTCATAAAAAGATTTTAACAATATCTCTCTTTTTCTGTTGTGTGGAACAATTTGAGGAGTATTGGTATTAGCTCTTTTTTGAAAGTCTGATAGAATTGAAATCATCCTGGCCTGGGCTTTTTTGGATTGGGAGATTTTAATTACTGTTTCTATTTCCTTAGGGGCCATAGGTCTTTTTAAGTTATTTTTCTGGTCTTGATTTAATTTGGTTATGTGATACAAAAACAGTTATCCTTTTCTTTTAGATTTTCTAATTTTGTGGAGTGCAGGTTTTTGAAGTGTGACTTAATGATTTTTTTTATTTCCTTGAAGTCTGTTATGTCCCCCTTTTCAAGTCTAAGTAGATCAAATACCTCAACATAAATCAAGTTACAATGAAGCTGATAGAAGAGAAAGTGTTAAGCAGCTTTGAACACATTGGCCCAGGAGACTACTTCAATAACACCAGTAGCACAGGCACTGAGGACAAAAATTAATTAATGGGACCTCCTGAACCTGGAAATTTTTCTGTAAGGCCAAATACACTGTCAATAAGACAAAATGATAGCCTATAGAATGGGAAAATATCATCATCAACTTTTCATCTGAGAAAACTGATATCCAAAATATAAAAAGAACTTAAAAAACTAGATATCAAAATACAAAAGAATTCCATTAAAAATGAGCTACAGATTTAAATAGGGAATTCTCAACAGAAGAATCTTGCATGGCCGAAATACACTTAAAGAAGTGTTCAACATTCTTAACTATCAGGGAAATGCACAAAATGACTCTGAAATACCATTTTACACCTGTCAGAATGGTCAAGATTAAAAACATTGATGACAGCCAATGTTGGAGAAGATGTTAAGTAAGGAAAACACTCCTCCACTGCTGGTGGGAGTGTAAACTTGTACAGCCACTTTGGAAATCAGTATGGTGGTTTCTCAAAAATAAATGAAATCAATCTACCTCAAGACCCAGCAATACCACTTTTGGGTATATACCCAAAGAATGCGCATCCAAACCACAAGGACACTTGCCTAACTATGTTTATAGTAGCATTATTCATAATAGTCAGAACCTTGAAATAACCTAGATGCCCCTGAACCAAAGAATGGATTTAGAAAATGTGGTATATCTACGCAATGGAGTATTACTCAACAGTAAAAACAATGACATCATGAAATTTGCAGGCAATAGGAACCAGGAAAAAAAATTCCTGAGTGAGGCATTCCAGATCCAGAAAGATAAACATAGCATGTGCTCATTCATAAGTTGATATTAGATATAAAGCAAAGGATAAACGGGTTACAATCCTCAGCCCCAGAGAACCTAGATAACAAGAAAGACCCTAATAGGGAAGTAAAGATCTCCCTGCAAAGAAAAAGATGGGATGTCCTGGGTAAACTGAGGACAGGGCCTAGGGGGAAGGAGAAAGGAGGATGGGAACATGAGGAGTCAGCATGGTTCAATGGTAGACAAAAAGAAGAATGATTGTAATGAAAGAGATATCTTGATAGAATCGGCTATTATAGAGTTAGCGAGAAAGCTGGTGCCAGGGAAACTCCCAAGAACCCATAAAGATGATCCTTAGCTAAGATTCTTAGCTGTAGTGGAGTGGGTACCTGAACTGCTCTTCCCCTGCAATCACATTGTCATTATAGAGCCTTCATCTAGTAACTGATGGAAGCAGGTGCAGAGAGCCACAGGTAACAAGGAAGACCCTAAGAGGGACACATGGATCTCCCTGGGAAGAGGAAGTAGTTGGGATGTCCTGGGTAAACTGGGGATGGGGGAAGTAGAGGGGAGGAAATGGAGGCATGGGAGCGTGAGGGATCAGAATGGTCCAGCTGTGGGCCAGATAGAGCAGGAGAGTGACCTGTGATATATCTTGATAGTGGGACCATTGCGGGGTTTGGGAGAAACATGGTGCTGGGGAGGCTCACGGGAACCTACAAGTATGACTCCTACCAGTGGTGGAGAGGTGCCTGAACTGGCTTTCCCCTGTAATCAGATTGGTGACTGTACTAGTTGTCATCATAGAAACTTCATCCAACACCTGAGGGAAACAGATGCAGAGATCCACAGTTAAGCGCTGGGCAGAGCTCCAGGAGTCCAGTTAAAGAGAAGGTGGAGGGATTGTATGAGTAAGTAAGGGTGAGGGGTGTGAAGATTATGATCTGGACAAACAGCAACCTTTGCTCTCAGCATCTGGGTGACTTGTGTAGCTTGGTCTTTTCTGGGATCCCTATCTGTGGGACCAGGACCTGTCTCTGATATATGAACTGGCTCTTTGGAACCTATTCCCCATGATGGGGTGTCTTGTTCAGCTTTGATGCAAGGGAGACGAGCTTAGTCCTGCCACAGCTTGATGTGCCAGGCTTGTTGATTCCCAAGAGAGACCTTACTCCATCTGAAAGGAGGTGGAGGAAGGGGATATGAAGGTAGACAGGAGGTGGTGAGAAAGAATGAAAGTAGAGGAGGAAGGGGAAACTGTGGTTGGTATGTAAAATAAAATAAAGTAAAAACTTTTTTAAAAAAACTCAAGTGGTGTCTCTATGTCCTGTGTTCTGGTCACACCTAGGAATATGATAATATCCAGAGTCAGTTCATTCATACATTTATGTATGTACCTATGTATTCTTAATCTCTTGTGGTCTAATGAGCATCCTAAATGAATAACTGACGCTTTCTTACATATTTTGGTCCTGTTTCAGAAATTTTATCTAACACTTGAGTTTGTATGAAACATGATTAAGATTAGTATCAATTAAAAGACCTTGGAATATGGGACATATCGTCCGTGTCCTAAATTGGAGGCCATAAAGGAACCTATTTATCAAGATGTGATGTCATGCATATGATGGAAAAGAGAAGAAATTCAGAAAAGACTAAATACATGAAGAACAGGCACAAAAAGCAAATATTTCCACAGTCATAGGAGCTGTTTTCTCATACTCCAGGAGAATGTTCTACATCTAGAATATTTGAAAATCTTTGCTTTGTTAACCTGAATCTAAAGATATCAGTGTATATAAATGGTACATGTGTGAATGTGGTATATCGTCTTTGTGATATGTTTGCCGATTTGTTTTGTAGTGTTTGTGTGTGATATATGTTTAAACTGTGAGTCTATGCTTTTGGTGTGCATTGTATGAATGATGTGTGTGCTGCATAATGTATGTATTGTGTGTGTACATGTTGAGATTGGTCTCTATGTCTGTGTTTGTGTTGAGTGAAGTCTGTTTGCCCAGTGTGTGTGTGTGTGTGTGTGTGTGTGTGTGTGTGTGTGTTGTATATGTATATGTAGCTTTTCTGTGGTGGGGTGAAGCATGTTTGTAGTATGTGTGGTATAATATGTGTTGGTAGAGCAGATATCTGACCAATAGGAGATCTAAATCTGGAACTAAAGAGAACCAAGAAACAAGGACTGTACTTAGTTCTCAATTTATACCATTATCCTTTGCTAGAAGGAACAATTAATCCTTGGAGAAACAAATGCCAACTTTGTGTGTAGGTCTGAACAAAAGAAAAGCATTGGCCTGAAATATTTTTTTAAAAACTTTAGGAGTTAAAAGAATTACAAGACATGTTGCTACTTACAAAATTGACTCCTTGGAGAAGCTAATGATATGTATAGTCTCATGATCAGACACAGAATCTGCGGTTAGAAAGAATATGTCAGTACAGATTCCAAGAGGTTTAGTAGATTGGAGACTACGAAAGGGAATTTCTGGATTGAAAGCCTCAATTTTCTTTTTCTTTTTCAGTATTGTCTTCCTCAATTCATTTTTTAAAGTATTGATTTTTTAAATGTTTCATATAAGGTATGTTGATCATATTTACATACACTTCCCTGTAACTCTTCCCATATCTACCTCTACCTTACAACTTCACTGACTTCATATCTTTTAGTTTGTTTGCTTGTTTGCTTGCTTATAAATCCCTTGAGTTCAGCTTGTGCTGTCCAGACATTTCTGGGAGAAGGCCATCCACTGAAGTGTGATTGACTTACCAGGAGGAATAGCTTTGAAGAAAACCGATTCTTACTCCCACAGAACCTAACAATTATTCATAGTTCCTGAGTTCGGGGTATGGTTTCCTGACCCCTTTCCTTTTTCTTCCTGGGATATTCATGATTTGATGCTTGGTAGGCCTTTTACAGGCAACTTCAGCTGCCATGAAGTTTTGAGTGCCCTGATATTGTTACCTCATCTATTCGTAAGAACATGAGTAGAATATGTTTTTGTATTTATAAAATAAAATATTGCCTAGATAGTTTTTGTTTACCATAACAAATATACCAGTTATCAATTCACCACTTAATGTTCCATTTTGACTAAAAACATAGATTTTGTGCAAATACCTTCAATTATTCCATAGCATTATGTTTTTATTGGTAATAATAATAAGTGACAAATATTGAGTGTTTATAGCGTGTGCCAAATCATGGTACACAATTTATATGGACCATAGATTTTGAAAAAAAAAAAAGAAAGAAACTCATAGAGGTGCATGACTTCATCAAGTCATAGCTGGCAGTGCTCAGAAGCTAGAGTGAAAATCCACATTTGGGGGTTTCCAGACTACACATCACTAAGGATCTCATGCCTGTTCTGCCTCTTTTTTGGGATTATTTCACAAACATTTTCAAATTAACATCTTTATCCAAGGTTTTCAATCTTAGGTTCCTGATAATCATTTTAGAGTCTTCCATCCTAGGTTCATAAAACACTTTCTGTAGCTGTCTTCTCGTGCTCCCTTGCTCAGGGATAAGAATGTTCAGAAGGCTGAAACTCTGCCAGTATTCAACCAAAACTCCTACGAATGAGCAATATGCAAGTGATAACTGGTATTTGAAGCCTCCCTGGCCATTGAAAAACAAGTCATCCAATGCCAAATAAGGGTGAATTGATCTTTAAGTTGATTGGACATTTGTCAGTTTGCTTTTAGGAAAATTGACATCCTATGAATTTATTGCTGGTAAATTTTGCAACACGTCTTAAGTGTGATGCTCTTTGTGGCTCCTGATTTTGACGTGGTTTGTTTCATAAATGAAGGAAAATAAAAATGAATATAATTTGTTTGTGTGTATGTGTATGTATATATATATATATATGTAATCTTCACTACTTGAAGTCAACATAATCAGTATTATCTTTGAAAAGGAAAGGATAAAATCAAAATGCTATCTT
The DNA here is from genome assembly GCF_950005125.1 of Chionomys nivalis. Classification (NCBI taxonomy): domain Eukaryota; kingdom Metazoa; phylum Chordata; class Mammalia; order Rodentia; family Cricetidae; genus Chionomys; species Chionomys nivalis. The sequence goes on along the minus strand of NC_080101.1, from coordinate 55,405,156 downwards.
AATCCCAGGCCATTTTAAAGGTATCCAGGATTTAGAAACAGCCTGGAAGGTGTGTGTGTGCATTAGTCCTTGCTCCTGGCTCCCCCTTTCTATTCAAAGTATTTCTTTTCATGTGTTAATTCAATAGAAAAGAGACCAGCATCACATCTGTCTCTCTAGTATGTACTCCACACTGAGAATGTGATAAATGTATTTATTCATTTTAACCAAATTCTACCACAACAAAACAATTTAGAGGCCCCATGGAGTCTGTCATAATGGGATTTTACCTGTACTTTGATTGAACTAAAATATCCCATATAGAAATCTTCTATTTAAACACCATCTACAGAGAGCTGAATCATGATGTTTTCCTCTAAAGGAGCACATTATTTACTGTAGTTTCGGACAGAGACTAATTAATCCACATTTTGGATGGTACCACTGCTGGTTCCTGACAATAAGCTCTGCATCCCATCACTCACATAATTCTTTCCATAGAAAACCTACAGGAAATTTTCTAAGCAGGAATCCACATGCATTTCTTGGAGGAAAAAAAAAAAGGCTCAGACTTTCATTATGCCTCTGATGTTTATAGGAGGATTATTTTTTTTCATATTACTATCATTTATTTAGAATCAAAAATTTGTTTACACAATTTTATTCAATTCATTTACCTTTCTTCCCCAAATGTGTTTTAATAAAGATAGTAAATACAGAATGATTACCTTATAAAGTCATAACATCAACTGAAGGAAGATAGAATAATAAGCAATAATCACTTGGAAGCCATCTCATTTTGATTATTTCAGCATTTGATCGAGGTTTTGCCTAAGGCAAAGCCAGGAGCTTCATTTATTTCAAAGAGATAAAAACAAGGGACTGGGTCCATTTTGCACTGAATGTAATTATGCAATAGAGGCCTATGGATAGTAGAAAGGGAATTTATATTTCCAGGTACATTCTAAGTTTTTTGGACATCTTAGTGACCACAGAACACTGACTTAAGGTCTGTTAGGCAAGTCTAGCAGCAGCTCAGTCTGAAGAGCAAATAATCACACACATCTTGGTAATAACCTCAGATTTCCATGTGACAAGACACTTGCTATTATATGTTATTTTTTTAATTGTAAAACTGGTGAGTTTAAGTCAACATATTTCTTTCTCCTGCTCCTTCTGCTTGTCAGCTGTAGCTGGATTGATAAAATGCAAATGAACAAATCATTAACGAGTGCTGGTTATGAATCTCTCAGGCAGTTCAGGACCCTATCAAATCCTGCACCTATTACTTTGTGTGATTGATGTACTATTGTAAGTGATTGTTCCTGATCTTATTAAATCTTATTGATTTTTTCCCAGTTTCTATTTTATGCAGGGCCAGGCTTGGACTGTTATGAATGTTGCTGAACACTGTTAATCAAGCTTACACAGCTATTTTGATGGCAAACAATTAGAACTCTGCAGCTCTACCTTGCAATTAGCTTCAGGGATACGGACCTCAGCACCATAATAATGAAAGGGACCCCTTTCAAGTACGGTAATGAGATTTACAATTATGACCCCGAATAACCTCTGAGAAATAACCAATCTGCAAACTTAGATGTGTTTATCAATAATTTTATCCCTTTCATGAAAATGAATTTAAGAATTTTCTCAACTATATTCTCTATAAAAATCACTCTTCCTATCCTTGAAATACGTCACAAACACAAAAGCCTTTCTGACCTTACAGATTTTCAATTATCAATGTTTTATCTGGTAACTAAGTTACAGAGGCACAAGCAGATTTGAAAATTATCATGTGATTTCAGAAATATGGGAAAGAATTTCATCTCTTCTGTGGAATTTATTGACATAAGTACAGGAAACAAGAACTTCATTGGCTGATTTGTTCACACAATAAAACTTGCTAGCCAACTACTATGAGAACTGTATTGTAGTATAATCCTTTAATTAAATAAAAGATGGCAACCTAATTTCCTACTCTTTAATGTAATACTATAGAAAATAATTTTTGTATTGTTAGACCATTGGCATTACTTTATAGGATGATATCACACAAGTAAAACATTTTCCAAACTTACCAAATATTTCTTTCTTTTTTTTTTTTTTGATTTTCAAGACAGGGTTTCTCCGTAGCTTTTGGTTCCTGTCCTGGAACTAGCTCTTGTAGACCAGGCTGGCCTCGAACTCACAGAGATCCACCTGCCTCTGCCTCCCGAGTGCTGGGATTAAAGGCGTGCGCCACCACTGCCCGGCTCTTACCACATATTTCTGAAGTTCAAATTACTGACTTCCTTTGTAAAAATATTGCTTTTATTATGATTTGAAAATGTGATACTTATATCTTTATTTTATCCGTCTCAATCTCCTGCTTTCAGTCCCCCAAACACATTTCTCTGACAATTTTATGTCCTTTGAAAAATGCATGATGCCCTGAGTCTAATCAGTGATGCCCTTATGCACATTGGTGTTGCTCCCTATACTTGGACATAGGAACACTATTAGTGTTTGCACCCTAAAAGAAAAGGGGATCTTGCTCTGACATTGGTCATCGACTGCTCTTCAAGTAGGGGTGAGGGCATGGTAGGCATCTCCCTATCCACACTGGAATGTTTAAATAGCTTGATCATTTGCATGTCTTTTGCAGACAATCACAATTTGTGTGAGTTTATGCAAACATTACCCATGCCATGTCCAGCAGACAGCATTTGATAGCACTTTCCCCTGCCCCTTATATTGTATCTAGCCCCACCTTCTGTGATATTTCCTGAACACTGCATCAGGTGAAGTAATATAGTCATTCCATCTACTGCTGGGTATTCCCAGTCACTGATCCCCAGAACTTGGAACAGCTATAAATCTCTACATTGGTCACTACCCACTGAAAGAAGCCTTTCTGTTCAAGGTATAGAGTAATGAAAATCTAAAGTTCTGGATATAAACATGCACAGAAGGCAGTTTGACAACAGGACTATTTAGCAAAGAGCAGTAGTCCCCCCCTCCCAGTTTTTAATACCCACCATGGCAATGACTTTTAAACAGGTTTTCTTTTCTGTGTGGCAGGACATAAATCCAATCAGAAAGTGTGTGGTTACTCCAAGAACTGTTATAGCACTATTGAGCCTGTGGGCACATTTTGCCTACCCAGTCAGCTTACAGCAAGCAAGTCTGCACTGGGTAAGATGACTTACGTATTTTCTGCCCCAGAATTCTGTACAGAATCTTCAAGCACTATGAAATCTAGCCAAAAGTAACAGTTTCTTGGTCAGTTCACTGTTTATCTCTCTATGTCCACCACCACAAGTGTGTTGTGGCTTTAGCACTAAGTCTTATCTAATGTTGTTTGGGATATTTTGAGGCATTCCTGGACAACTACTCTTAGTGGGAGGCTGGTATTGAGATTTTCATTTAACATCCTGTGTCATCTGGGCACATTATCTTCTGTTAAAATTTTCTTTCTTTTTTTTATTAATTAGTTTATTTAATTATTAAAGATTTCTGCCTCTTCCCTGCCACCACCTCCCATTCCCCCCTCCCCCAATCAAGTCTTCCTCCCTCCTCAGCCCAAAGAGCAAGCAGGCTTCCCTGCCCTGTGAGAGGTCCAAGGACCACCCACCTCCATCCAGGTCTATTAAGGTGAGCATCCAAACTACCTAGGCTCCCACAAAGCCATTACGTGCAATAGGATCAAGAACCCATTGCCATTGTTCTTCAGTTCTCAGTAGTCCTCATTGTCCGTTATGTTCAGCGAGACCGGTTTTGTCCCATGCTTTTTCAGACTCCGGCCAGCTGGCCTTGGTGAGTTCCCGATAGATCATCCCCATTGCCTCAGTGTGTGGGTGCACCCCTCGCGGTCCTGAGTTCCTTGCTCGTGCTCTCTCTCCTTTTGCTCCTCCTTTGGATCGTGAGACTTCAGTCCAGTGCTCCAATGTTGGTCTCTGTCTCTGTCTTCTTTCATCGCCTGATGAAGGTTAATATTCAGGAGGATGCTTATATATTTTTCTTTGGGTTCACCTTCTTATTTAGCTTCTCTAGAATCACAAATTATAGTCTCAATGTCCTTTATTTATGGCTAGAAACCAAATATGAGTGAGTACATCCCATGTTCCTCTTTTTTGGGTCTGGCTTAACTCACTCAGGATAGTGTTTTCAATTTCCGTCCATTTGTATGCAAAATTCAAGAAGTCATTGTTTTTTACTGCTGAGTAGTACTCTAATATGTATATATTCCATACTTTCTTCATCCATTCTTCCATTGAAGGGCATCTAGGTTGTTTCCAGGCTCTGGCTATTACAAACAATGCTGCTATGAACATAGTTGAGCATATACTTTTGTTGTATGTTAGGGCATCTCTTGGGTATATTCCCAATAGTGGTATTGCTGGGTAGAGAGGTAGGTTGAACCCTACTTTCCTGAGAAACCGCCACACTGCTTTCCAAAGTGGTTGCACAAGTTTGCATTCCCACCAGCAATGGATGAGTGTGCCCCTTTCTCCACAACCTCTCCAGCAGAGGCTATCATTTGTGTTTTTGATTTTAGCCATTCTGACAGGTGTAAGATGGTATCTTAATGTTGTCTTGATTTGCATTTCCCTGATTGCTAAGAATATGTCTTATGTAGCTGGGTTGGTGCTGCACACCTTTAATTCCAGCACTTCGAGGCAGATACAGGCAGATCTCTGTGAATTTAAGGACAGACTTGTCTACATAGTGAGTTCCAGGAACAACCAGAGCTACATAGTGAGATTTTGTCAGAAACAAATAATTAAACAAATAAATAAATAACACTTAATTAGCTTATAAATTAGTATATCTTCATAGGGCTTCTTCATATATCTTTAGTTTTCATTAATTCACCCCAATTCCACCTTTTCCCATCCACTTGCCACTATATCCCCATAAACCTTTAGCCCCCAGTATCACCATGTCCTGTGTTTCACATCTTAAATGGTCTACTGCCCCTTTGAATTTTACTTTAGTTACAAGATCATAAATTTCTCTATATGTTTTGCTTGTACACTTTATTTTGATAACCCTGCCAACACATCCTTTCACCACTCACCTACCCAATATTCTGATTAAACCTTCTGTCCCCAGTAGTTACCCTGTATGGTAATATTGTACCTATATTTTTCTGCCTTCCCTCCTTTACCCACTCTCTCATAAATTACCTATTTCTAGTTTCATGTCTCCCTCAACTTCTCCAGAAGAAACACAGAAAAAAAAATAAATCTAGGACTCATCTATGATGAAAGACAAGACATTTGTCTTTCTGGCCCTAGTAGTCTCAATCAGTGTAATATTTTCTAGTTCCATACACTTGACTCCAAATTTCACACACACACACATTTAATGCATAGTATTTAAGATATCATTAGCATTATTTAATGCTACAAATTTGGAGAATAATGTATTATATAGTAATAGATGACTAGCTGAAGGATGAAAGTTAATTCTCATAAACAATTTAGAAAATTTCCAGATAATGTTAACTACTTATTGTACTGACAATACTGGGTACCACTGCCAAATTTTTAAAGGTTAAAATAGCATAGTTCATGGAAATATTACATTTAATAAATTTTATGTGTCTAATTTGTTACTCTACATTATTAGATAAATTGAGCATATACATGTTGCATATTCATGTATAATATACTTGTTTCTAAATATGTTTGTATGTCTATGCCTAAACCTCTCTGTGTATTTTGTATGTGCTCTTGAAGTCAAGATTCTTTGGCTTTATTGTCACAACTGTTGAACTAAACCTATACACATGTGGTTATTATATGATGCATAAATTAATGTTAGATAGAATGAAACAATGTGATTAGGCTTACTTTAGTGAAGCTTTGCAAAATGCAAAACTGCTATTTCTGAAATTTGTGTAGTAGTGATTGTGAACTGGATCAAAGGAAATTAAACAGATAGAATTATCTGGTTTGATTTGAGTCAGCTGAGAAAACAAAAGACATATGCAGTCTTCATTTCTATAGTTAGCATAGCATTATCTATAATTTAATATTAGACAAATATAGATAATTAAAGTCAATTTATATTGAATTATTTCAAACACTAGTGTATGATAAACCACATGACGCTAATGTGGGAAGATTATTGGGTAGGAACAATTTTTAAATTTTTTTTTTTTCGAGACAGGGTTTCTCTGTAGCTTTGGAACCTGTCCTGGAACTCCATTTGTAGACCAGGCTGGCCTCAAACTCACAGAGATCCGCCTGCCTCTGCCTCCCGAGTGCTGGGATTAACAATTTTTTTTCTCATTTTTTTTATTCTTTTTTAATTAAAGTTTCCAACTGCTCCCCGTTTCCCATTTTCCTCCCCCTCCTCCCACATATTGCCCCCTCCCCCCGCTCCCCTCCCCCTATCTCCACTCCTCTTCTCCTCCCCCCAGTCCATTCCCCCTCCCTCTCGATACTGAAGAGCAGTCCAAATTCCCTGCCCTACAGGTAGACCAAGGTCCTCCCACTTCTATCTAGGTCCAGGAAGGTGAGCATCCAAACAGGCTAAGCTCCCACAAAGCCAGTTCATGTATTAGGATCGAAACCTAGTGCCATTGTCCTTGGCTTCTCATCAGCCTTCATTGTCCGCCATGTTCAGAGAGTCCAGTTTCAACCCATGCTTATTCAGTCCCAGTCCAGCTGGCCTTGGAGTAACAATTTTTAAATTTTTGAGTATGTATGATTGAAATGAAGTCAAATGGTGAGATTATTTGTTTATGTGCCTTTTGCATAACATCCCTTAGTTTAAATATCACACACATTAAAGATACAGACGTTTAGTTTAGAGCATCCAGATTTCATACAGTGACAGATCTGGGCTCAGACTCAAATGTAGTTCAGTCACTTGCTGAATTTGTGCCTTTAAGCAAATGATAAAAATTTTCTGAACCTTATTTTTTATTATCTAAAATGGAAATAATGGCATTTGTCTCTTTGAATTATCTTAGTGATTAAATCAGCACTCAAAGTATCTACTATACAGAAAACTCTAGCTTTGACCCTTATTCTTTTTATGTGTCCTTATAAACATTTTATGAAAAAAAAATAAAACTAACAACAAACAGAAACAAAAACCAACTAATTTGAAACTTTCTCCAAAATATCTCATGTCAGAAATAAAGCCTTACTTCAAAACAACTTTCTTTTTTTTTTTTTTGAGAAGCAAATGAGCCATTATTAAAATGTTATCAAGAATACCAGACAAGCTGAAAATGGACTATAATATGTCATTTGTGCATTGTGTTTCTAAAGTCTTACAACTGTCAAGTTAGCCAAAGAAATTTTACAAGACAAGCATTTAAATAATCCCTGTGGAAGTGGGAAGTCCTTTAAAGTTTTATTAATTAGTATTAAATTTGTCTAGTTTCTAAAGTTTATAAATATTCATCATCATCTAAATTAGTCTTCATAATAGCTTGGAAACTCGTTGAATAATGAAAGTTGAATGATACTAAAAATTGTTTTGATAATATAAAATTAGGAATAACAGTACTAACAATGAACAAACAAAAACAAAGAAACAAAAATAAAACTAGCAGAAGCCGTTCAGCTACTTCATTAACTTGTTCTAGCATAGAAACAGAATCCAAGATCCTAACACAAATGATTGGTTCTTTCTCCTGACTTACCATTGATCTCAAATTTCTTGCATTCCTCCCTCCTGCTGAGTTCCTGGGAAAACTATTGAAATTAAACTCAAAGATACCCATATTCTGTACACTGAATGGGGCTGATGTCTATGGAAGGTACCATCTTCAGGAGCTTGGGAGCACTGACTCATCACAATTAGTTTCCAATGAGCAAGAAACTAGATAGTCTTACTCTCCTTACTAACATGGTAATGTTCCATTCATGTGTTTCTTTCACACCATTTCTTCTCTGAAAACTTCAATGCCTCTCAACTATCCAAAGCAGCTAACAGATTGCTACTTGCCACACATGGATGCTTGATACTCAGAGCTAGAGGGAATTCAATCAGAGCAGAGAGTCAAATTAAGGGAATGCCTCCATTTTCTTCAAATTCCAGATACCCAGCTCACTTTCTGAAGCCTTTCCTTCAGTGACAACATATGAGCTGTGTCCTGTCATGTAGACAGAATTTCTGTCTTTCCTGCTCCTATAGCCATTCAGTCCTGAAGAATTACAGAGAGTCTTATAACAGTTATAAACTGTTTGCCCTATTAGTTCAGGCTTATTATTAACTAGCTCTTACAACTTAAACTAACCAATAATTTTTGTCTGTGTTAGTTATAAGGCTTGGTACCTTTTATCAGTGAGGCATTCTCATCTTGCTTCCTCTGCAACTAACCAGTGATGGCAGACTGAGCCTTTCCTTTTCCTAGAATTCTCCTAGTCTGGTTGTATCACCTATACTTCCTGCCTGGCTACTTGTCAATTCGCATTTCATTAAACCAATACGAGTGACAAATCTTTACAGGGTACATGAATATTATCCCATAACACTGTCATATATGAATTCAAGCCCTTCCTCCACGGTTTTGAATCATAATACATCTTTATATCCCAATAACCTTACTTTTGCAGTATCTTATCTCTTGTATAGTTTATTTTTATTTTTATTTCAGTCTCCTTCCTGAGCATGTATGTCTTCCAATATATTCTATTCTAAATTACTCTTTTTATATTTTTCTTTAATTCACACTATGTTAAAAAAATAAGTTGTCTACATTCCGTCCTTTTAAACCTTAGTTAACATTATCTTCTGTTCAATGACATTTCCATTTGTATTTTATTCATAATACAAAGTAATACAGAAACTCATATGTTGAAATTTTGTTTAATATGTTGTTTGCAACTTTGTCTCATTCTCAGCTGCTTCTAAAATAATTGACTATTTCTTGCTTTTGGAAACTGTCTGTAGAAGTTTTAATAAAATCCTATCTCCTTACTTTCCTATAATGTACTGTTTTATTTTATTGTTTGTTTCCTATCTTCTCTATTTTCCATTCTCTCCTTAGAATACCTTTTAGACACAGAGTTTTCTAGTAGGAAATTCTATTTTCTGTCTTCATAGGTAATAACTTTCCTTACAATGACTTTAAGTGTACAGCTCTCATCTTTTTATAAGTGATGCTTCCATGATCTGAAATAAGTGAAAAAGTGAGTGGTGTATATATTTTTTTTAATTGTTCTCTCCTATAATCTGTGAGTGTTCTGTCATGATATCTGTGGTGGTAGCCATATTTCCCCACTCATTTTGAAATATTGCACTATTTTTTAAACTTAGCTTCAAATTTAGTATCATTCTTGATTTGATAATTGTTTCCTACTTGCTTTTAAATTCTGTGAGTAATTCTGTGCCTTCGAATGATCATAACAATGAACAAGTACAAGGTACATTATTTTTATTTTGGAACTTTGTTCATCTCCTGGGATAAGAGGTATAAAACACAGCATATTATAATATTTGTAAAACAGCTTAATTGTTATTAAGAAAGTATAAAAGTAAATTTTACAAAGTTCTTAGATTTATTTGAAAATCAATCTTACATGCTGTCAAGGGATACAAAGTGAGTACCCAGTCTTTTTTTTTTTAAATCTGAGATTAATGTGTCTCTTTACTATGGTGGCATTTAATGGGTTATTTGAGGGAGGGGCCTCAAAATTTGCAGAGTCAAACAAAATTCCTCTTTACTCAATCCTTCCACCAAAACACTATTTCGTTCTGGGTGGTGGTGGCACAGGACTTTAATCCAAGCACTCAGGAGTCAGAGGCAGGCAGATCTCTGTGAGTTCAAAGCCAGCCTGATCTACAGAGCTAGTTCCAGGACAGGCACCAAAGCTACACATAGAAACCCTGTCTTTGAAAAACAAACAAACAAACAAAAAAAAAACTTTCTTTCTAAGCTTTCTGCATTGCATAAGCTCACATTGTCTGCTGAGTTTATCAAGACTAAATATGAAGTTATCTTTGAAGTTTTTCTACTGTATATACAGCACTTGCCTTCAATCCAAGAACAAATTATCTGATCTTTAAATTCATGTATTACACACTCACACAGCATCTCCAGAAGTCCAACTTCCTCTGGAGCATCAGGTTTTACTAGGTGAGTGATAGCTGTACCTTAAATTTTGCTTCCTATCTCAAATATAGTGCTTCATTGCCCTCATTCCTATTTATTATTTGTCTCCCACCATTTATTTATATAATTGTAAAAATTAGCTCCCCTTCTGGAATATGAACACTGTGAGGAGAAAGGATGTTTTTAGTAAAATACAAATAAATGTTCTGTGTTCACAAGTCTCTGCCGATATCTCCTCTTTTGTCAGGGTTGACCATTAGCTCTGGCTGAGATACTCCATAATCCCTCTCCTTTCTAAGGGCCAAGTTGCTTTGCTACTCCAGTAAGAGTATGTGAGAGGCTATAGCTGCAGTCATATCCTCTGACTAAAATATAGAATATAAAGCATCTAGTTGCTCAGGTACCAGCCATTCTAAAGCCTGCAGCTTTTCTTCAGTTAGAGGCCACTGTTTAACCCATCTTGGTTTCTCAATTAAACATTTTAAAGGCAGGGCAGTTAGTACCTCTGAAGGATTATCAATTGCTTTGAGTTCTTGTATAGCCTGAATGGCTGGCGACCTTTGTCTATATATCTTCTAATATCTTCCCCAGAAACATAAGTTTTTGTGGCTGCAGGAATGTTAACCAGGGTATTCCATTGCTGAAATAGCTCATGGCCCAACAATTATATTGCAATGCTACATATGGCCTCAACCTTCCTTTTTGTTGATGTTGGAATTCCCCTCTGTGTGATGTGATTACCATTAATGAATAAAGACATTGCCGTTGGCCTTCTGAAAGGGCAGAACTTAGGTAGGCAGGGGAAAGTGGACTGATTGCTTGGAGAAGGAAGGAGGGACAGATACCATGGAGCCGCTGGAATCAGACATGCTGAAACTTTGTCAGTAATCTACTGCCATGTGGCAATATAAAGATTAATGGAGATGGGTTAAATTAAGATATAAGTTAGCCAATAAAAGGCTAGAGTTAATAGGCCAAGCAGTGCTTTAAATAATACAGTTTCTGTGTGGTTATTTTGGTTCTGGGCAGTCAGGACAAACAAGCGGCTCTATCCTCCTACACTCTGTTCTTCTTGCCATATACATTTGACCCATCTCATGCTTTGTTTAACTTGAGATAGGGTTCTAATTCCTACTAACTGAATATTTACCTCTTGAAGAGGCCAAGTTGGATGCCAAGATTCTGGGGTAATGATACTTATATTTGCATCCTAGTAAGTAGTATTGAAGGTCTAGTAAACCTTCAATAAAAATGCCATTTATACACACTCTTAGCTCCAGTCTTTGACCATTTATAGAAGTCTGCCAGAATATATGTTTTGTATGTACTCCACATCTATTCCATCATCCAGATCAGTATGCTTTTTACAGGAGGCACTGGATTTTTTTAATTTTCCTGGTAAGACACATTCTTCACAGTAATTGGGAATGATTGAACCATGTTCATCATGGGGTTCTGTGAGAGGTCCCTCAAAAAGTTGCCTTGTCTGTCTTTTGTTAACCTAGATTCATTGTTTCGATGTCAGCCTTTGCCATACCGTCTACATATACCTGAAGACTGAGTCCTCCTATTCTTTTTTTTTATTAAATTTTTTATTAAAAATTTCTGCCTCCTCCCTGCCTCCCTTTTACCTCGCCCTTCCCCTACACACCATGCACCACTTCCCTCCCCCGACCTCTCCAGTCCGAAGAGCAGTCAGGGTTCCCTGCCCTGTGGGCAGTTCAAGGTCCTCCTCCCTCCATCCAGGACTAGGAAGGTGAGCATCCAAACCGGCTAGGCTCCACAAAGCCAGTACATGCAATAGGGTCAAAACTCAGTGCCATTGTCTTTGGCTTCTCAGCAGCCCTTATTGTCCACCATATTCAGAGAATCCAGTTTTATCCCATGCTTATTCAGTCCCAGTCCAGCTCGCCTTGGTGAACTCCCAATAGATCAGTCCCACCATCTCAGTGGGTCGGTGCACCCCTGGCGGTTTTGACTTCCTTGTTTATGTTCTCCCTCTTTCTGTTCCTCATTTGGACCTTGGGTGCTCATTCCGGTGCTCCAATGTGGGTCTCTGTCTCTATCACCATCCATCGCCAGATGAAGATTCTATGGTGATATGCAAGATATTCATTAGTATGGTTATAGGATCTGGCCATTCCAGGCTCTCTCTCCTCAGCTGCCCAAGGACCTAGTTGGGTACATCTCTCTGGACGCCTGGGAACCCCTCTAGAGTCAAGGCTCTTGCCAACCCTAAAATGGCTCCCTTAATTAAGATATATACTTCCCTGCTCCCATATCCATTCTTCCATTATCCCAACCATCCCATTCCCCCAAGCTCTCCCCATCCTCACCTTCTCACTTTTCTCTCCCCATCTCCCCTTTCCCCTATCCCACCCCACCCCCCAGTTCCCAATTTTTGCCCAGAAATCTTCCTGGATATTGGAAGTAGACAAGATTGCTGGGCCTTCTATTCCTGTAATTCCCAGAGGAGACATTATTCCCAGGAATTCCTTGTCTACAATCCCTTCTCAGATATTCTGCCACAATTAAAACATTTGGTATTTTGATGTTTCCTCAGACCATTGGAAATTACTTCTCTTACTCAACTTCAGTACTATAGTCAAGTGTCTCAACATTCATTGTATGTAAGATCCATTTATCCATTGGTGCTTATCTGACCTTTAAAGGCCCAAGGACCTTTTTGCACTCTAAGTTGGTGTTTTCAAAAGTCAAAAATTTAATTATTACACGTCTAGCTTCTGGATCTGTTACCCCTATTTGTACAGCCTTGCTTAATCATTTTAAAAAGCCACTTAAGGGTGCTCTCTGACCCTGTTTAACCCTAATATATGATTCCTAGTTCCTGAACCCTGTCACAAGCATTTAAAGCTGCTGTGCTACATAGAGACAAGGTGTGTTCATATTAAAGAGCTTGATCCTGAGGGTCAGAGTAAAGTCCTTCACCCAGAATTTGATGTAGGGAAATCTCAAGTCCTTTTGCTTTTCCCCATTGCTCTAAATTTTTGCTTCTTTTCTCCAATAGCACTTACAAAACAGCTGAGGTCCATTTTCTAGGACCACTGAGATTAACTGAATCCATTCTTTTGGTGTTGCCTTGTTCTTAAAGCCCATGTTTTTTGATCATTTTCCTAATGAAGGATGAATGTATGCCATAAGAAACAATTGCTTGTTTAATTTCCTTTAGATCAGTCATATATATGGGTTCCCATCGATATTCTTTGTGTACCTTAGGGTATTTGGTGCCAGATGCTCTTTCTGATGATCTCACCAGAAAGGCAGGAAGACTCTGCATAAGCTATCCTGGAGTTTGGTATATACTGATAAGGCTACCTTTTGTCTTTGTCCCTTTTGTCCCTGATCATCAAATTTGATAAATTTCTCAATCTTTTAAAACTTTTTACCACTGCCTTTTGTAAAGTCTGGATCTACAGTCCAGTGTTCTGCTCTAATGGCCTATTTGAAGATTCTAAGGTGTGAAGTCTGTCCAGTAAAGATAACATTTCATCCTTGGACATAATTTTTATAGCATGCATATTACCTTCCTGAAGAGACATTCTATAAGTCAATCTATCATAATGTTCTGACAGAGTCCGATTAATACATTCAAAAGTACAAATTCTCTCAGACAATGTCTCAGCATCCTCTGATAATAACTGGGTTTTGTTTGTAAAGACCATATCATTTCTAAAAGTGCCTCAATCTTTTTTTTTTTTTTTCATTTTTTTTTTATCTTTTCTTCATGTTTTATTTCCTAGAAATACAGTTTTCTACACTTTCTTTTTTTTTCCTTGCTGATTTTTTTTATTAATTAATTAATTTAATTATTAAAGATTTCTGCCTCTTCCCCGCCACCACCTCCCGTTCCTCCCCCTCCCCAATCAAGTCTTCCTTCCTCCTCAGCCCAAAGAGCAAGCAGGTTTCTCTGCCCTGTGGGAGGTCCAAGGACCACCCACCTCCATCCAGGTCTATTAAGGTGAGCATCCAAACTACCTAGGCTCCCACAAAGCCATTACGTGCAATAGGATCAAGAACCCATTGCCATTGTTCTTCAGTTCTCAGTAGTCCTCATTGTCCGTTATGTTCAGCGAGACCGGTTTTGTCCCATGCTTTTTCAGTCCCCGGCCAGCTGGCCTTGGTGAGTTCCCGATAGATCATCCCCATTGCCTCAGTGTGTGGGTGCACCCCTCGCCGTCCTGAGTTCCTTGCTCGTGCTCACTCTCCTTCTGCTCCTCCTTTGGATCGTGAGACTTCAGTCCAGTGCTCCAATGTTGGTCTCTGTCTCTGTCTTCTTTCATCGCCTGATGAAGGTTAATATTCAGGGGGATGCTTATATGTTTTTCTTTGGGTTCACCTTCTTATTTAGCTTCTCTAGAGTCACGAATTATAGTCTCAATGTCCTTTATTTATGGCTAGAAACCAAATATGAGTGAGTACATCCCATGTTCCTCTTTTTTGGGTCTGGCTTAACTCACTCAGGATAGTGTTTTCAATTTCCGTAAAAGTGCCTCAATCTTGTCCCTATTGTCAAATCATGTTTTTAAGGAGAAAATATGAAGGACAAAGCTAATGCCCAGAAACAAATAGAGGTACATAGGAGGGAAATCATATAAACCTTGCATAACATCATACATGGTATAAGTAAAACAGCAATTTAATTCCTGGATTGTTAAATTGTATATAATCTTGCCCTTTTAAATTTTAAATTTATAATTTATATTTTAAATTATAAATCTTACCTGTGGTTGAGTTTGAGATTGAGTAGGTGTAATAACCATTACTTGGTATTACATGTAGAGATGCACCTGTAGTCACATGACTTGTTTGAACCTGGTTTTAGCATTAAATGCTCAATGATATGCTCAGAATAAAAACAATTATTCAATGTAAATCACAAACTGTGCACTCTGTGGAAGTCTCTGACTGGTCAACAGCTGCATGAGCACAAGAAAAGCAAGAAATCAGGGAAGTCCGCATCCAAACTGGAACCAGAAGCCAGCTGCTCAGTCACAGGCATCCAAGGTGCTCTGAAACATTTAATGAGAAAATATGAAGAACCATGGCTAGCAGCTACTCAGAGCTGCTGCATGAGAATTCTATACCCAAATGAATGACTTGGAACCTGATGGTGGCTGGCTAGAGCCACTGGAGACCTGAGCCCCACAATTCGGGGTGCCAACTGTAGAAGTTAACTTGATTCAGAAAATAAGCAGGCTTGCTAAAAAATTATATATATTATAAGGGGGAAATCTCACGGAACAGTAATGAGAAGTCTAAGCTGAGCTGTGCCACAAGGGAACCACACAGAGAAAGAGTGCACCTGGGTAACACGCCATTTTTCTCAGATCTCAGAAAACCAAACCCTAACTTGGTCCCACCTCTTAAAGATAATTGGTTAACAAGGCTTTCCCATCACCACATCAAAGAGGCTCCTTATGGTGTTTGCTAGTCATTTGGTCAAGAAACTGCTCTTGCCTGGACTGCTTGATGAACAGTACATGCAGAACCCACACAGAGATGACTGCTGAACTAGCCTAAAAGTGAAAAGGTCCTTCAGGGTTCCTGTTCCATGAAAGAGCCTTCTATGCATTCTGCAGGACACAGAAGAAAGTGACTGACAAATTGCCAATATAGGTGGAACTGACTTTGAAATTTCCTGCTTCATGGAAAAGTCTGCTGGATACTAAGGGCCTGTAGGCTGAAGATGGATGCTCCAATGATGCAGAAGAACTTTGGGTGACTATCGAGGCAGCAAGATGTCTCTGCCATTTCAGAGTCTGTATGCTGTAAATATCATTGTTAATAGAGGAACTGCTTTGGGCCTAATAGTAGAGCTATAGGGGAACAGGGCTAGGTGGGGAAAACTAAACTGAATGCTGAGAGAAAGGAGGCAGAGTAAAGAAAAAGCCATGGAGACAGACACACTGAAACATTGCCATGACCTCGTGGTGATACACAGATTACTAGAAATGGGTTAAATTAAGATATAGAAGTTAGCAAATAAGAAGCTAAAGCTAACGGGCTAAGCAATGATTTTAATAATATGGTTTTTGTGTGATTATTTCAGTTCTGGGCAGCCGGAATGAACAAGAGGCCTTCCTTTAACAGTTGATTATCCTGTACTTTACTGCTAATATCCTCTTATGAGTGAGTACATACCATGTATGTCTTTCTGAGTCTGGGTCACCTCACTCAGAATATGTTTTCTAGTTTCACCCATTTGTCTGCAAATTTCATGAGGTCATTGTTTTTTACCACTGAGAAATAATTGTGTAAATGTACCACATTTTCCTTATCCATTCTTTAGATGAGGGTCATCTAAGTTGTTTCCATGTTCTAGATTTTACAAATAGTTCTTTTTTTTCTTTTTTTTTTATTAAAAATTTCCGCCTCCTCCCCGCCTCCCTTTTTCCTCCCCCTCCACCTACTCCCCTCTCCCCACTCCCTTCCCCCTCCCTCTCCAGTCTGAAGAGCAGTCAGGGTTCCCTGCACTGTGGGAAGTCCAAGGTCCTCCCCCCTCCATCCAGGTCTAGGAAGGTGATCATCCAAACAGGCTAGGCTCCCACAAAGCTAGTACATGCAGTAGGATCAAAACCCAGTGCCATTGTCCTTGGCTTCTCAGCAGCCCTCATTGTCCACCATATTCAGAGAGTCCAGTTTTATTCCATGCTTTTTCAGTCCCAGTCAAGCTGGCCTTGGTAAGCTCCCAATAGATCAGTCCTACCGTCTCAGTGGGTGGGTACCCCCCCCCCCCGGCGGTCTTCACTTCCTTGCTCATGTTATCCCTCCTTCTGCTCCTCATTTGGATCCTGGGAGCTCATTCTGGTGCTCCAATGTGGGTCTCTGTCTCTATCTCCATCCATCGCCAGATGAAGGTTCTATGGTGATATGCAAGATATTCATTAGTATGGCTATAGGATCGGGTCATTTCTTGAATTTTGCATGCAAATGGATGAAAATAGAAAACACTATCCTGAGTGAGGTAACCCAGACCCAAAAAGATGAACATGGATGTACTCACTCATAATTGGCTTTTAGCCATAAATATATGACATTGAGCCTATAATTCGCGATCCTAGAGAAGCTAAATAAGAAGGTGAACCCAAAGAAAAACATATAGTATCCTCCTGGATATTGGAAGTAGACAAGATTTCTGGGCAAAAAATGAGAACTGGGGGGTGGGGTGGGATGGGGGAAAGTGGAGATGGGGAGAGACAAGTGAGAAGGGGAGGATGGGGAGAGCTTGGGGGAATGGGATGGTTGGGATAAGGGAAAGATGGATATGGGAGCAGGGAAGTATATATCTTAATTAAAGGAGCCATTTTAGGGTTGGCAAGAGCCTTGACTCTAGAGGGGTTCCCAGGTGTCCAGAGAGATGTACCCCACTAGGTCCTTGGGCAGCTGAGGAGAGAGAGCCTGAAATGGTCCGATCCTATAGCCATACTAATAAATATCTTACAAATAGTTCTACAAGGAACATAGCTAAACAACAACCAAGCACTGGGCTGAGGTCTGGGAGCCGTCCTGAAGAAAGGGAGGAAGGATTGTATGAATCAAGGGTTCAAGGTCATGACAGGGGAAGATGAAAGAAATAGCTGACTTTAGCTCATGAGAGTTCACAGGTTCTGAAGCAAAAGTTAGAGAGCCCATGGAGGACAGCCTCTTTCTGAATGGAGACTAAGGAGGAGTGAATTGGGAGGGGGGCAAATGGGAGTCTGGGAGAGGAAACAAGAGGAAAGGATAGAGGGGATATGTATGTAAAATGGGGGTCAGTATGTAAAATAAATAAAAAAAATGTTAACTAAATAAAATTAAAATTAAAAAAGATACTAGAGATTAGTATGTAAGACATTGGATATAATTAGGCAAAATAAAATAAACCACAAGAAAATATATATTCATTTAAAATTTCTTCACAGACATTATCATGACTATTATCAATAAGAATAAAAAATTGAAAAATCACTAAATGTGACATTCTACATTGAGTCATATTCTGAATAAAATTTCAAATCCTATTCTCTTTACTATTTATCTAACTTTTAAATTTTTATTTGGTTAGGTGACTAACACTGTGGTTTCCATTGAACTCTGCTTATTTGAAATTTTTTTTCTTGAAACACAAGTAGAAATAAATACAGAATTGTTGTGAAACTTAGTTATCATTCTGAATTTTTAAGTTTTCTGCTACAAGAGTGCTTTGTAAGCTATTTGGAAAAGGGTAAATTTCTTTTAATATTTGGAATATATTAACTTCAGATTTGATAGAGTATTGAAAATAACATAACTTAAAAACAATAATATAGATATTATATTAAATGACCTTATTAGCTATGTTAACCTTTTTGCCTTTTTTATTTTAAAAAAGAAAGTAGATATTTCTCTCTTTTCTCCTCTAAAGTCAAGTTAGAGAAAAGGCAATTAGAGCTCCAGTTGCAATGCCTAATTTGGAAAGTTTCCCTGTTGGTGCATTTCAGAAAGACCACCTGTAGAACAGGGTCTACCTTAAAACAACTGAAAAGTCTATGACCCTTGAGTTCTGTAAACCATAGGAGTCCATTTCAACATTCCACAACCTTGAGCTCCAACCTCTTGTTGGAGCTTATCATGTTATGTTTAACAGTGAGCAAACTTAGATCTCAAAGGAAGAACCACATCTATGGTAAAATGATCTTGTAGTTGTGGGCACTTGTGAATTACCTGCAGCTGTGATCTGTAATGCAGTTCTCTGCTGTGGATTTAAGAGATTAAGCAAATGGTGCCTGAAAACTTGGATGTCAAGGACAATGTTGTTTCTAAGCCAAGATCTGCCAGGAAATTGTAACTGCTGTTTAAAATTACTTTTAATCCAGTTCTGAATATTCTCATGCCACTTACCAGAGCCCTGTGTGCCCTATCAGGAGCTACAAAATGGATGTAGTCATGCATGTGCTTGAACATGCTTCCAGCTTTCTGTCATGATAAGAAAATTACAACATGGGCACATTTTGGCTCATAACTTTTGAGGTTCAAATTCAAGATCAGGTAGCCTCATCAATTTTGGCAACATGGTGTGCTACAAGGCAGGAAGGTTGAATAGTGACAAGCAAACTCACAGCACAAGTCAGGAAGCAGAGAAGGATAGATCAGGGACCTCCAATTCCATTCAGTGCACATTTACATATATACGTGTTCAGACCACTTAAGAACATGGATGATGGAAGTGATTTTCTGATTTCCTTCTGTGATGTTTAGGGGACAATAATACCAGAAGTGGTTGAATGAATAATGTCTAGTGTATAGTCTGATTTATTGTTATCTTTCTTTTTTTGTGTGGCAAAGAAAATACTGTGTGAAATTTCTACATGAGGTTGTGATCAAACCCTATTCTCGTTATTTAGGATGGAAAACATAGTGAGACCTTGTATGTGGGAGAAGTGGAATCAGCTAACCCAGAAAAGCATGATTGACCCTAGGCAATGACCTTTGATGCAGTCCCATTCTTGGAACCTGCCCTGAAAAGCCAGAGCTCTTCTTGCTTCCCAGCTCTTCAGTTCTTACCTGGGGACCTTTAATCATCTTAACCCTTTCTATCAACTCATCCTCCCATGGTCCATAGAATTCACTTCTCAAGACAATGGACCCAGAAGCCTAGATTGGGGTGCTTTTGATGCTCATTGGTTTTTCAGGACCCTTGCCATTCTCAATGACTGCCCACTTGAGAGGAAAACCTTTGTTGCTTTTTAAGTGCTCCTGGTCCTTTATTGTCACTACCCACTTGTGAGCATGTCTGTGAGGATGCTTCCCAAGAGGTTTAACTAAGGAGGAATGATCCATTCTGAGTCTGGCTGGCACAAACACACCATGGTCTAAGATACAATATGTGTCACAAAAAAAAAAAAAAATAGAGATCCGTTCATCACCAGAATTGATCTTATTTGCTGTCATGACCAGATGCCTCATATTCCTGAGGCCATGATGTTTTATGATGGATTAATTTCCTCCTTAAACCAGGAACCAACATAAAATTTTCATTCCTTGTGTTGTCTGTATTATGGATTTTAGCACAGCAATTTCAAAAGTTGGTAATAAAGAGGACAGGCATTACTCAATTATTAAAATTTTTATTTAGGAAGCATGTCAACGATGAAATTTTTTTAAAAGTTAAATTTTAATAGATTTTTATAGTTTTAATAGATTTTTAGATTTTTCTCCTTGAAATCTTTTGTCTTTCGCATATACAATTAGCCAGCAATTGTGTTTTAATATATCCTCTTTTTTTTAAATTTATTTATTTATTTATTAAAGATTTCTGCCTCCTCCCTGCCACCGCCTCCCATTTCCCTCCTCCTTCCCCAATCAAGTCCCCCTCCCTCGTCAGCCCTAAGAGCAGTCAGGGATCCCTGCCCTGTGGGAAGTCCAAGGACCCCCCACCTCCATCCAGGTCTAGTAAGGTGAGCATCCAAACTGCCTAGGCTCCCACAAAGCCAGTACGTGCAGTAGGATCAAAAACCCATTGCCATTGTTCTTGACTTCTCAGTAGTCACTAAGGCCAGCTGGCCTGGGTCTGAAAGAGCATGGGATAAAACCGAACTCGCTGAACATAGCAGACAATGAGGACTACTGAGAACTCAACGATGAAATTTTTAAGTATTACTTTGAGTGAAATTTTATTCATGTTTTTTTGGAAACAATATAGAAAATGAAAATGTTAAGTGGGAGTCACTATTAAACTGTGACGAGCAACTTCATTGTTTCTTTCTAGAATTTCAGAGACTGACATAGTCATTTCCAAATTATCTGAATGGATGCTATTGTGTGTCACTCATTGGCTTCATTCATCCTACAGATGATAGTAATATAGGACTCAGCGGGCTCAGTTTTGAGTCTGCCTTAACGAAGAAGATGTCTCCAGGATTGTCCAAATTCTAATTGCTGTAAAGCTCAGCACTTCCCTCTGGCCAGCCTCCTTTCCTTTATCATTCTGATGACTAAGGGAATAAATCTCAAGAGCAGTACTCAGAAAAGTTGCAGCAAGCAAATCTAGGCTTCAGTCTATTGGCATAGAAATCTTTTATAATACACAATTGAATATGTTTAAATTTGTTTGTCCCTACTGGAAAATAGTTGTTTCTAACAGAAACTTAAGAGTTAAGTGTGTGTAAAAATTTTCACTGACTTCACTCATTTTATTGGATGACTAGATCATATTTTACTTAACTAGTCCCTATTGTCAAACATGGAGGCAAAGGAATTCAAAGATTAAAATGTAGTAAAGACTTGAAAAATTGCT
Source organism: Chionomys nivalis (assembly GCF_950005125.1). Classification (NCBI taxonomy): domain Eukaryota; kingdom Metazoa; phylum Chordata; class Mammalia; order Rodentia; family Cricetidae; genus Chionomys; species Chionomys nivalis. The sequence goes on along the minus strand of NC_080101.1, from coordinate 55,383,836 downwards.
GACACTAAGGTTGGAGAGTAAACAGACAAGTGTGGGGGAAGGAATGGGAAGTGAATTGACAAGTGTGGAGATTCTGAAGAGCAGTATTCATACCAACATAAATGGGGGACATTGGGCAGGGCTCTACCCCTAGTTAAAGAGCTATAGGCAATTTAAGATTACTGAAAGAGATAATAGTCTTCATCAAGTATGAATATCCTAACTGGTTATCCAATCCCTTCAATCCCAAGTGGCCAGCCCTAAAGAATAAGCACATAAGCAACAGTAAATGGACTCATCAGTTCATATTTATTTATTTGCATATATATATATATATATATATATATATATATATATATCACTAATAATTTAAGAATAAGAGACCATGAATTTGATTGGCATGGTGTAAGAAAGGAGGGTTGAAGGGAGGAAAAAATGCAGGAAATAACATAATTATATTTTTATTAGAAGTGTTTTCTGAATAAAAAATGGATAAGAAAATAAAAAGCGCACATCTGGTCAGTGAAGCAGTGCATGGATTGTGGGACTCTAAAATCAAGGAAGAATAGTTAGAAAGGTGAAGAGCAAGCAAATATACTTGATTTAAAAAAAAATAACCATTGGAGGAAATTGTTCCAGAAGATATAGGGAATTAGGTACAAAGGAGAAACCCTAGAGGCAAAACAATGATGAGGTCTTTAGTACAATCATGCAGATGAAGGACCAACCAGGAAGCATGGAATAAAGTGTTGGCTATTAAGGTGGAAATGAAGGCTGAAGAAACATAATAGATAGACACACATATACAAACCTGTCAGGGCACAATGATGAATGGATTAGCTCTAGTGAGAAATAGAAAGAGAAAGAAAATGATTATAAGATGCTTTCCCTGGGGCTTGGAGAAAGACGATGTTAGTGATGAAATTGAGAAGGGTGACCATTAGCAGAGGGTGATTACCTCGGTATCTGATGGGCTAGATTTCTTTTGTTACAGTATCTAAGAGGAGATAAAATGTGAGCAATTCAAGTTGCATAATGCAGAAAAAAATGTGTCTTTAAATATATATTTAGGTGTAGAGTATGAAAAGAAACTTTTAATTGCAACTAAATATAAATAAAGCAATGCTATACCTACTAACCCATAGAGGCAGGAATATTTGCTAAAACCATCAATTATTATTATTAATGAGGAGACACATATTCTATTCTGAAAATTGTGTCAACCACTCATGTTTTCTAAGATTGTTGTAATTGCATATTGCCTCTATTATTTGTGTTTTTCAATTTGTTTTTAAAAGATTTTTATTGGTTCTTTGAAAATTTTATACATGTGTACAATGTATCATGACAATACCCACTATCTGCTGCCTCCCAAACACCCCCAATATATCTTTCTTTTAACTCCAGAAATTGTCCTGCAAGTTAAATTTTAGAGGGAATTTGTTTCTATCCCATTATGTCTATGCATAATTGAATGTGTATACGATTAAAATCAAATGTGTCTTAGGAAGGGAAATATGTAGTATAAAAGTGACTAACCTAATATATTGATCAAAATGGAGACCCATACAAACTCTTTCCTTTAGTAGCTAGCCCTCCTTCCTATAGCATCCATAACAAGAAGCCCTGGACTGTAGCCAAGGATCCATGAGTGTCTTCATTCACAGGGCTCACTGCTCATATGCAGTGCATTCCAGCTCATCCTGTTGTACCCGAACCTTGCAAATAGGGAAATTGACAATAGTTGCTTAAGATGTATACTATCAATAGTGAATTAATCCTTGCCAGATAAGGCATCAATATTAAAACTTAAAGTGTTGTTATGGAAAGTTAATTCTTAAGATAGATACAGTAAAGCACTTTAAACAGAACAATATAAATAATATTAACTATGCTTTATATCTTCTTCCCTTTAAGGAAAAAAATAACAAGTTATATGACACTTATCCATCTGGTTTGCAAGGTTATAAAGCAAGCAACACAAGACAAATCATTTTACAGGTATTTCAAACACATTTTGTTAATGACATGATGCTTGTTTACACATAAAAATGTATTTCTTTCATAAATTATTAAAGAGCAAAACATTACTGTCCAGCTTTCATTACAAGTAATGAAACACAGTAGTATAGGGTGATTAATAGAGAATAACAAACAAAAGTATAGTCCCTAATGTTTGCTAACATTTAGTGAGGATTTACTTAGTATCAGCAGGCTAAATCTTATTAAGTCATTTATTTATATATGGAGGTTATTATTTACCAAAAATCATTGCTTTTCTTACAATACATTGAAATAAAAATATCACCATAATATAGAGAAGATTTGTATCCTGACATAGTTGAATCAATCTTTCTTAGTTACCAACCTGTTATTCAGTTAAAGCAGATATAAAACTGGGAAAGTGCAGATAAGGTCCACTCTTTTCTATCATGAAGGATAATTATAACAAAAATGTCTTCCTCACCTTTACCCACGCTATAAGCAGCATCATACATGTAGTATGTAATTCTCACAATGGACCATATAAAACATATTTTAATAGTCAACATTCAAATGGCACCATTGCGCTTGATAGGATCAAACCTGTCCCATGTCACACTCGGGAACTAAGACTCTTACTCCATTTAGCACCAAATCTAGCATGTCGACTTTGGCTGTGCTTCACACAGGCCACAAGCACCTCCTTACCTTCATTGTCTAATTCCATGGGTTTCATGATTCCCACCCTCCACCTGCTGTTGACACCCAGAACTAAAAGACAAGGGCCATCACTAAGCCTGGTGCACTCATCATACCTTAAAAAATTTTAAAAAAGTTTCTTCAACAACACAAGATATTCATCCTTCTTTCTGTAAAACAGACAGCAGATGAGCTATATACAAGGGCATGTATTTATTGCCATCCCATAAAAAGTAAGAAATGCTACAGAAGGAGAAAGTGCAGTATTCAGATATCAGAATAAACAGTCTAGTCTGGAACTGAAGTACAGCTTACATTAAAATGAAGACTATTCTCATATATGAGAGGACAGAATGTCTTAAGTAAAAAAAGGGAGGGGTCAATGATAGAGAAAGGTTGGGAGAAACTTGTTCCAACTTGACTCTGTACACTCCAGTTGTGTCACTTACTGAAGATAATTACAAGAGTCCCTTTGGTGATAGCAGTGGCAACCTGTCTCATGGAAACAGTCCTGTTTCCTGACAGGAAGCCTCCATTCATCAAACCGAGCTATCCCGCACTTCCCATCAGGCTTGTTAACTGTCTAATCACGGGGTATCACCACTAAGTACACACATTAAGGGCACATACATCAAAGTGTGACTCTATGTCACGGAAGAAATGTCACTAATGCTTTCAGTACATTTTCTTCACCAAAAATGTTGTTTAAGTTTTTTGTTTTCAAAGGAACTTGTGTGTATATTGTTTTAATTTACCCTTGTATGGGTAGAAAGCAATTGAAGCCTGAAAAACTAATGTTTTAATACTTTTCATAACACACAAATTAACTCCAAGTGTTTTCTGTTCATACCATGATTTATTTAAATCTTAAGAAGTTTGAGATAGATGATGATAGAGAGACAGATAGGCATTTAATAATTAAGAAAATTAAATATCTAAATATGTATCAGTTGATGAGAAAAATTAGTAATTTTCTGAGTCAATATTCTGAACTCAGTTTACAAGGAATAGTGAATTGAAAAGTGTTGCTGAGATGGCTTTAAAAAATTCTTCTAAGCCTTTCTGTCAGAAGGAGACATGACATTTTGGTAAATTAGAGAGTGGAGGCTGCTGGCTCCCTTCAGAAGATGTAAAACGCTTCACTTGGTACTAATGTACATAAAGCAATTAGTTACTTGTCGTGATGGGTGTTCCCCAAGGCAGTGCACTTTCTCCATTAGTATTTATATCTACATGCCATTACACACTGGGCGGCACTAACCAGATGAGGGATGCTCGGAGAATTACTCAAGTCATGTGCTATCAGGAAGAAAGACATTAGCCAACATTATTAGCATACAGGTGGTGCTGCTTCACTTAGTTTCCAGTGACATTATTTTAAATGCTTGCTGAAAAGGCAACATTAGGGAACTGACTAATTAACCCAAACAAAAAGAGATCTTCTAATTATAATTTACTGGAAAACAATTTTTGTGACAGTTTTTCAGAGGTTACCTCCTCTCTCTTTCCTGAATACCATGCCCTCTTTAGATAAGAAATTCAAAGGTCTCTTCTATTAGGAAAATATTTAAAACATATTAGAAGAAACTCAATAGAACGGTCTTAAATAGAAAGCAATAATGTCCAGCCATACCATGGGTCAGAGCACAGATCTGAACTTAGAGTATGATTACATTATTTTATATTCTATCACTGGCACATTTTTCCTGAAATACTTGTCTCTTACTCCAATCTATTGGACATTTGTGTTTTAAAGACATCACTTTGACTCCTCTTTTAAAATAGTTCTTCTATTTTTTAAAAAATACATTAAATTCTGAACTGCAGGCTTTCTACTAAAATTGTTAAAGATTATCTTTCTCATTGACTGCAGTTTCAGAAAATAGCTATAATAATAATAATAATAATAATAAATATCAGGTTGCTGAAAATTATCACTGAAATGTCCCTTGTTTTGCCAGATGTCTCAAATAACCCATATAAATAAAATGAAACACTAATCATAGAAAATCTTAAATTAATTTTTATACTTGTTTTTTAAAAAAAATCTGTTTTTTTTGATATTTCTCAATATGCAGTTCTGGCTGACTTGGAAAGTCCTACATAAAGCAGGCTAGGCTCTATCATAGAGATATGTCTACCTCTTCCAACCAAGTGCTAATATGAAAGGCATAGACTACCATGCTTGCTCTAAATACTTACCATTTATTTCAAAATTGTGGTTATTTTCAAAATAAATCTCTTATGCTTTATTATGTAGAGTAAGATGAAAGATCTATTTACCTCCCTAGAAATATTAAATTTATCTACAGCAATAAAAATTTTAAATACAGAAAATGAAATATTTTATGGATGATGATCAATGAGTTATAATAAAACTCATTGTTTCACTGCATACCTAGACATTTCAAATGTCATGTATATATAAAGAAATTCATATATTTTTATGGTAATTAATTAGGACTTCTAAACAGATAGAAATTTAGAATCTAAATACATAAAAATTCACTGTTCACCTACCAAATATATTAAATTCATTTACATCCGGTAAGACCTACAGATAAAATTAATCTTTTTCTTACTAATTTTTATAGCTGATTGAATAATAAGACAAAGAATCAAGGAAATTAAACTGTAAGATACAAATATATAAATCCTAATATCCAAAGAGAAGGATATTGCTATATGAGCACCAATGTATAAAGTCCTTTACCTCTTTTTTACAGAGCTGAGACATTTAGCTCACAGTTGTGCTCTCAATGAGTGTACTGTCATTTAAGCAGATCCCCTTCCTATTATAAATATTGAACAAAGAGAAGCTAGCCTTGTGTACTTGCTCAAAACAAAACAAAATCTAAAGATAATGGAAAAGGTCAATGGTATGGAACTACTTCTTGATTAACATCCCTCACCCAGTAAGTCAGGGAGGAATATTCTGTTCTGATGTTAAAATACTGAGCATGGTAGGCTACTCAGGCCTTTCTAAGGATTGCAAGCCTTCCCTCTAATCATCAAATTCGACACAGTCCCATCCCATTGCTCTTTCTCTCAATAACTGTTTAAAGACTCTTGCAATATTGTGTCAGAAACACTCAGTGAGCAGAAACTGAGTTTATACAGGAATGACTCACACAGATAAGTATATTGTTCAGTTTTAAGTAATTAAATCAATGTAAACATATTTCATGAATGGTTGAAGTAATGTGCCTTACCTATTTTATGGACAAATATAATCATCTCAATACGTATTCCTAAAAATTAAAGTGATTACTGTTTTATTTTGTAGAGTAAAAAATCTAATCTCTATAAATTATGACCATTTGTTTCTTCCAGATAACACAGTAAAGTGAAATTATTGTTTTAAATACTTTACCTGAACATTGTATTGTCAAGATTTGATGTAATGATATTTCTAAAAATCAACTGATTTATGTTTTAAATCACCTGGTTTTGTTTCAGATATCAAGGAAAATAATCTTAAAATGTAAACAGTGTTTCCTTTAACATATTTATTAAATGACTACTTTTTCTAAATAAGATACTGTTGCAGGCATGACTATAGTTTGTAAGGCCTAATGCAACAAGAGATTTCAGGAATTAGCCATGGTCAGGCCATATTTTGTGTGCATACTCATTTTGCTTAAATAATTATAATTCCTTGAGCTAGAGTGCCTGGATTCCAGGGCTAACAGAGCCTGCTTTTCCAGATTCTTGCCTTTTCCACCTTGTAATGGTTGACCACAGATGAGGTCTATCAGTCTCATGGTCTTTAATCTACTACACAGACTATTTAGTTTCATTTTAGCCATGTTCCCTGACTGTTGTTGTCTATTCTTTTCAGCATCTTGTACTTCCATAGTACTCTCAGGTTGCAGGACAGTGTTGTGCAGGCTGTCATAGAGTAAAAATATTGAAGATCCAACTCAGTTGTCAATTTTATGAGCTGCAATACTATCCTACTAGGCAAGATGTGCCTATTAATGTACTGGCAGTATACCTGTTACAAAGGTAGCCCATTTCACTAATTGGATTTGGGGATTACACTACAAGACAAAATCTGTAAGCCCGGTCAAAACCAACGATAAAGAGGTCTGAGGCCCTGGTAACCAACTCAAGAAGGCTATATAGTTGAACTGACATACCATCAAACCACTTCCAAAATATCTATGCTTATTCCCACAGATGAGGTCTACTTTCAGCCTTGAACAGAGGAGCCTCTCTTTTGCCTTTCTGCCCGATAACTTATTCGGCCTGTGCACAGAGAAGAGGTTCTATTTCCCCATACTAGAGACCCTTTATTTTTTTTCTGAATAATACCTGCAATGTTTTTGAGTCATCCATTCCTGTGTATGTCCTTCTTACCCACTTTAACCAAATTTTGATGTTTGATATATTCAAAATTTGATAATTTCTGGATGGAGTTAGCAGAGCATTAAACCATGCCTGGTCAATGCCAAGGATGGAGATGATATGGCTACAAAAACCACATGCCATTAAGCTCTTCTAACTATTGAAAAAAAATGGAGCCATGACATATTAACTTCAGGTCAAACCAAGGAAGGTTATAAAGATGTACATTGAGCTACCAATCACCTGGAAGTTTATTGGATTGATTGCTTTTATCTTTGGAAGTTGGGAAAGCCTTCTGGAAGATTAGAACTTGAAAGAAATGCTGAGATTATCCTGGTGAAGATGGGAAAATGAGATTACTTTAGAAAATGGCATGTGACTGAGCATTAAAGAATGGAAAGGATATCCCATGCTGGATATAGTGTATAGACTGAGTTAATATAAAATAGAAGAGATTAAAAAAATTATAGGTTGACACCAAAACAAGGAATGGCATGAATACTAGTATAGTGAGTTTGAATTTCACCTTATAAGCAAATGCAAGCCTGTGAGTAATAAGATCACAGGCAGGCTGAAGAGTGAAATGAGAGTAAAGATGAGAAGAGATACTCAAGCCCAAAGCCTAGGTGGGAAGAGAGTTATACTGTCTATTAGGAGCTGGGTTGGAGATGTAGCAACAAGGTCTGGTTAGGAAACAGAGCAAATGAAGTATTCACAGACATGAGGGCAGGGGATTATTTAAGGATTACAACTCTTAAGCAACTTAGTCAAAAAGCAGAAAACCCAAGTCATTGAACAGTTCTCAAATCTTTATTGAAGAAACGAATAATGAATCTATTCACAACCTTAAAAGAGAAAACATACACTGTAATGGAGAGAAATTAGTTGGTCATAAATTCAAAGAAGATTCATTTAACGATGAGACTCATTTAACTATTGAGAGAGCAGAGGGTTGACTGCTTTGGTGAACAGAGTTAGGAGAATGAATTTTCTGCTATTATCATTTTTTTCTCAGAACAATCAAGGGTCAAATTTTGTCTCACGTAACACAGGAATGTTTCTTTCATGTGAAAACAGCACTCTAGTCAGCTCCATCGTGGATGTCCTGAACAGGCTAGAGTCTTCAAACCAGAAAAATACGTAGATCACCTATCAAATCTCAGGCACAGTAAAAAGTATTAGGAAAAGAAATGGGGAAAATGCTAAATAGCTCATAGACAATGGGGATCAAATATGGTCCCGACACTGATAAGAGAGAGTCTTCCTGCATAGATCAGAGCTTCTGTAAACCGGAGGGTGAATTTTCCAGGGGTGATTTTGTTATGTAGAGAAGGCAAAACTAACTCTCCCCACATGCTAAAATATCATGGACCTAGCAATATGCCAGTTTTAAACACCATTTTATCCAAAGGAAAATGTAACCAAGTCAATCCTTGAGTAATAGGAAGATATTTGTCATTCCAGTGCTTTGAGGTGGTTTTCAAAGAAAAGTGGCCCAAAACTATGTTTCAAAATTAAGACTATATTAAAGGTATAAAAGCATAGTACCCATAGCTGTACTTGTTTTTTTTTCTTTATAGAGACATAAATACATGTTTTGCAACTTAAAATATTTATTATATACTTTGGCATCGCATAATTGAGACATATGTATTTTAGAACAAATATCGGGAGATGCAAAATTCAATAGCAATGTCTATACTGTTTAAACAATGGAAGCATCAGGTAAGTAATGACATTTGGACAGCAAGTCAATATGACTATGAAAGGTCTCCAATAATGAGCAAATTCAGACCAGTGCACAGTTTGTGGATCTGGCCTTCTTATTGACAGAGGTTGCTTTCAATCACACTGGATCTATTACCATATCAGTCATCACTTTAAATGAGTACAATGTTATCATTGACAAAGACATCACTTAAGCAGAGAAAGTAAAGATTCTCAATAACAAAATAATGAAAGGTAGGTTTCTCACTGCAGGAAAATGAAAAATATATGTTAGAGGTCTATCTGGGAATGGTGTAGACACCAGGGACTGATGCAAAGGGAAAATGCTTACTGTCTCACAAGGATGGCAACTGACAATTAATAACATATTGTTATTTATTGACCTGAACACAAATGAATATTTTCCTTGGCACACAAATTAAGATATGGAAGTGTACTGATAAAATGATTTACATCAAAATTAAAATATTGGCAGCTTTATGGAGTGAAATGTCACTGTTTTCTGGGATCTTCAAGTTTACATTTCCTTCTTTGAATCCCTGTCAGGCTTCCTGAACTGCAGAGTTTAATCAATGCTTGGGGTAGCAATAACACTGAACATTTCTCTTGCTGAAAGCCACAGCCACTGTAGTGTTAAACCGCACATGCATATCCTAATATCCACAGTGCAAATTAAACCGTTACACTGATTAAAAAAGTACGTTTTTTAAAGAAGACTGGTTTTCACTGAATAAAGTCTTCATGGCTACTGCTTTCACCCAGCACATCTGCCTTGCAGCAAAAACTAAAAAGAGATATTTTTAATTCTCAGGAGCACAGCACAATTGGTAGTAGGAATGAATATGTTTATTTCAGTCTTCTTCAAACACCTGGGGTTAGTGTCTAATTTGGCTCCATCATTGAAGCACCCAGTTATGATTCACACTGACTCCAACAAAGGGAAGAAAGGATGCCATATGGATGCAAAGGATGTAAGATATTCCCTGAGCTTATCCTCCTACACACACGTTGCCAGAAGCTTCTACGAATTCAAGAAATAAAAGGAGAAAGACAGTATGAAGAGACAAAGGAAATCAAGAGTGAGATTTCAAGCAGCTCCAGCTGAGTAGAGGGACCCTGTGGAATTACATGACACATTGGACCATTAAGGAAAATCATACAAATGAGTGTGAGAAATGGATGGACAATTTTATGGTGGGGGTAGGAAGAGCCTGCACAGTATAGATGCATAAAGGTCACAGGGAAGGGAGATGGGAGAAAAGAGGCGCACAGCAATCTGCCTTTATTAGGGCCAATGATTACTGCTCACCTCGAAATTGCTTCTCAGGCCTATAAAATATCTGGGCTTTTAAGTGAAGAGGAAATACTGTTGCTACTTACGCATCTTCAAATGATGGGGATGGATGTCCTCTTGGAAGGCTTTAAGAAAACATTTCAAGTAAAAGTTAACTCTTTTTGCTTGGGAGATCATTTTTGTGGATTCACTTTGTTTTACTGTTCTAAGGAGAAAAATTAAGGCCTGACATTAAATCTTTTTATAATAAAGGAAAATAAAATTTAATACACAAATGATTTTCAAATGGATGTTTTTATTTTGTTTATATTCACATAAAATATACCAAGCAAATACTCACTACAGGCAAAAATGAATAGAATCAATGTCAAACACATTATATTTGAAATTAGGGTTTTTGGTTTATTTTTTTCTCTAGATCTTCAAACATTGTATCCTTGATTTTAAGTTTGCTTGCAATTACATTTTTGTAGGATACCTGGAAAAATTTGTCAAACATTCCTCTCTAAATATTGGGAATATCTATGAAATGAGAGCCTTTAATTAAATCATACTTTTGCATTGATTTCACAATCAGTAGACCTTGCCAGCAATCAAAATATCTCTTGCCTGTCAGTTTGTGGAGCAGCATAAACATATTACCATAAAACACATGAAAATAGTGTAAGCACCAAGCATCACTGCTAGCATCCCCTTTAGACAGGTGAATTCATCACAATTAAAAAAATAGAGAAAAACCACAGCTAGACATATTAAAATTTCTGGCAGGCGTTTGAAACAGATTGAACTACCCTCTCCAGGTAAAGTGGATGGACCAGGTTCTTACCCAAAAAGAAGCTGAGTCTGAAATTTAGGAAGAAAAGATTGCATACTAAGTTCTGTAATAGGAAAAGAACTATTTCTTAGTGTAAAGTTTTCCAAGAGCAGAGATAGTTCTAAATATAGAAAAAACAATGGGCAGAAATATAAAAAAGAATAACAAATATAAAAACAGCTGGCAAGACTGTCTTTTTTTGTAGTGCATTAGACAAACCCTTCTACCAGGGCCATGAAAACCCTTGTCAGTGTCTTACCATAGCCACCCAAGAACCAAGAGAACAGCTGAGGAAACCATCTAAACGTGGGAGCACCATGAACTGCTCTGTCTCCCTGCAGTCAGTCAATGTTTCACAGAAAGCAAAATGGTGTTTTATTTTTTTAAACAAAAGGGAATTTAAAAGAAAGCAAAATAATTGGCTGCATTTTATTTAAGAGAGGTTTGGAGGCTCAAACTGCATTGGTTGAAATGTGTTATCCATTGACAGCAGAGCTAGAGGATTTTAGGGGAACACTAAAATTATAGCCACATATTCAAAGCAAATATATGTGATCATCTGCCTAATAATATAAACCCTAAGTATACCAAGTGTGATAAGAATAATGCCATTGAAAAACAATAGTCAATTAATATTGATTATATTAGGTTAATTATATTTCTTACTTGAGTTTCCTATAAGTTTTCGTAAGCTAAATATTAAAAATTATTACATTTACTTACTTTCTGTTCATTTCTATTTCTCTGAAATATTTTCCCCAAAATATTTTGGATCTATATTCTTTAGATATTTGCTCATAAAAGTTGATAATTATAACATAGCAGTTGGACAATTTGTCCTCTCTCTCTCTCTCTCTCTCTTTCTCCATTAAACAATGCTAAATTACTTTGGTCTGGCAAAATGTAGCACCTCCCAGCCAAGTGATAGATAGGAATCATCAGCCTTCTGTGAGGTTGCCACATAGGAAGCATTGCTGGCTTTAATGAGCAATGGTTAGGAGGTTGATTGAGCTGCTCGGTGCCATATTGAAGTATTCTGCAATCTTCATATTCTGACTCTTATCCTCCCAGGAGTGCCATAAGAAAACTTTTATTCCTAGTTCCCAGATGAGGAAATGCAGGTTTAGAGCAGTGATCATGAACCTACTAGGTGGGAACTGAGTCCAGACTCCACATAATCTCTGTAAGTCCCAAATATAACTTTGTTAGTTCTCTACAATTCCTGAAATGATTCAATTTATCATGTTGTAAACATACAAATAAGCAATGTGAGTATATGAAGTTTATGTACCTGCATATGGATATGCATATAACATGTTTCTTAAAATCTTACACCGTATGCATATTCACAATAAGAATTTTTAAATTTTTATGATTATTTAGTGTGTACGTGCATATTTGTATGGTCACACCCCTGTTCTGGTGCAGGTCAGAGTCAACACTCAGAAGGCAGTTCTCTCCTTTTATTGTGTTGCTCTGAAGACTGAACTCAGGTCATTAGATTGGGCATCAGGCCTTCATCCTACCAAAAGATCCTACCAATCTGTGAGAACAGTCTGTATTATATATTATTAAGTTGAGAAATAAATGTTCATATAGATATAGATTTTCAAAATAGGAAAAATAACTGAGGCACAGAAGACATTATTTTTGAAAATTAATACTTGTTGTTGTTTCCCAATGTAGATCTTCAGACAATTTCCTAATACTTGATAGTTTACTATTGCAGTTCTGCATATTTAACAGGATTTCTCTATAATTGTCAAGACGATACACAGCACATAGTAGCTACTTAAAAATGTTGTTTCTGTTCATACATTATCAGTGACTGTATCAATAGATAGAGAGCATTTTTCTCTGCATTTCAGATTCATAGTAGCAATGATATTTGTCAAATTACCAAGTGTGTCAGATTGCAGTCACTTGTGAAATAAAACAAAGAAATGTAACCATTTTGAGGCCAGAAGGGAAGGATGTATTGTAGATTCAGTGTGCTGCTGTGACAACACACACACACACACACACACACACACTCACACACACCACGACCAAGAGAAACAAGAGGTGTATTTGGTTTACATTTCCAGGTCACAGTCTACCATTGAGTAAAGTCAGGAATTCAAGTGGGAACTTGAAACAGAAACTCTGGAGGAGCTCTGCTTGCTGACATGCTCACACTCAAGCTATGACAGTTTTTCTGTACAGCCAAAACAACCATTTTATGGATGATGCCACGCATAGTGGGCTGGGCCCACCTGCATTAATTTATAATCAGGACAATGCCCCATGCACATACCCATGTATCCTCATGAGAACTAATTACATCAAAATCCCTCTTTGTTTCTTCTGCATAAAGTAGCACATTGAGCCATTTAGATTTTTTTCTAATAAATTAGGATATATTTCATAGGCTAAAATTGTTTTATTAAAAAGCATTTGAGAATAACAGAGAAAGACTAGCAGAATGCTATTTTTATATAATCTAAAAGCAAAATAGTAAATTATCTAAAGAGTTTAAGAGTGTGCTTTCTAAGTTTGTTGCATTAAAACATAGATTCCTGAATTTATGTGGAATTTCTAAACATGGAAAAGCCATTTATATGTATATATACACACATATATGTGCACACAGACACACACACAAATATATATATATATATCCTTTGTGTAGATTTAATAACTGTTTTAATTACAAAACTCAAGTGTGTTCAATCATGTCTTCTCTACTCAAGTACAGCTTAACAGGAATCATAAAATGGTAAGTTAATGGCAAGTATGTATAGCAAGTATACTCATAGACAATAGCAGATGTTTTACTATACAAATTTAAAAGTTTTCAATATAAAGTTGTGTATTGTGATTCATGCCTGTATTCCTAGCACTTGGTAGACTGACTCAAAGTATTGAGAATTGAAGACTGGCCCGAGCTACATAGTGATACCCTTTCACACAACAAATGTGAACCAAACAAAGTTTACAGCATTTTCCTGATACATGGATCTCCTTGATGATTCCCTGGCATTCTGAGAACCAACAACACAATATATTCCAAGCATATGAAGGATCTGATTATAGCATTGATTATTAATAATTTAAAAATAATAAATAAACCAAAAAGAACAATATTGGATGCTCGTGTAATATATAACCATTAAATTTGTTCTTTTCATACCCAGCTATTTATTTTTGGAAGACTGTAGGAAGTTAAGACATTCCAGGCTGAGAGGAGAAAACCGGGAGCCTGCCTGGTGCTGTCAGAGGTCCTAATCATGCCTAGCCAATGAGGGGCGACCATGCCTTGTCAACTGACAATGCATTGGAATGCTTGGGACCTGGGAGGGTTTATAAGTTTTTCCCCATTGTGAAATAAACGAGTCTGCTCTATCCCTTTCCACAAACTCGTGGCATCTGTGATCGTAGACGATGGGCATTCTTTTCTCCTCCCCTGAGGATGACATTAGGGCTCAGTTACAGAAGAAAAATCAGATCATTTTCCATGACTGAACAAAGATATTGTTGTCTACTTTTTTAATACAAGTAACGAGGCTCAGAATTTCATGTCCTGAAAGCTGCCTTTCTAGATCCAGTCACTATCCCATGCTTAAAGCAACACTTCTGTTGCCTCCCGTGTTCTCCGTTAATACCGCTGACATAACCCTGAGTACATTATGAAGAATCCTTTGTTTAGACCTGTCTTCTTAACCTCGCTGTACTGCTCAAGGCAGGGCACTGTACTCTTTTTAAATATTTTATATATAGCAAGTGATTAATAGATTTGTAGCTTTTAGTATTATGGATTAATGAGTACTTACAAGTGAAGATATTATATAAAGACATTAGAAAATGATATTCTTTCAATAACTTGTTAGTTATTTGACTCTTTTTTTTATTCTTTTTTAATTAAAATTTCCACCTGCTCCCCGTTTCCCATTTCCCTCCCCTCCTCCCAAATATTGCCCCCTCCCCCCACTTCCCTCCCCCTATCCCCACTCCTCTTCTCCTCCCCCCACTCCATTCCCCCTCCCTCTCGATACTGAAGAGCAGTCCAAATTCCCTGCCCTGCGGGAAGACCAAGGTCCTTCTATCTACGTCCAGAAAGGTGAGCGTCCAAACAGGCTAAGCTCCCACAAAGCCAGTTCATGTATTAGGATCGAAACCTAGTGCCATTGTCCTTGGCTTCTCATCAGCCTTCATTGACCGCCATGCTCAGAGAGTCCGGAATAAACCCATGCTTATTCAGACCCAGACCAGCTGGCCTTGGTAGGCTCCCAATAAATCAGTTCCACTGTCACAGTGGGTGGGTGCATCCCTCGTGGTCCTGATTTTTTGCTCATGTTCTCCCTCCTTCTGCTCCTCATTTGGACCTTAAGAGCTCAGACCGTTGCTCCAAATTGAGACTCTGTCTCTACCTCGATCCATCGCCAGATGAAGGTTCTAAGGTGATTTGCAAGATATTCATCAGTATAGGATAGGGTCATTTCAGGTTCCCTCTCTTTAGTTGCCCAAGGTACCAGCTGGGGACATATTCCTGGACACCTGCGAACCCCTCAAGAGTCAAGTCTCTTGCCAACCCTAAGATGGCTCCCTTAGATAGGATATATACTTCGCTGCTCCCGTATCCATCCTTCCTATATCCCAACCATCCCAATCCCCCGAGCTCCTCCCATCCTCCCCTTCTCATGTTTCTCATCCCATTTCCCCTTTGCCCCATGCCACCTCACCCGCAAGTTCCCAGTTTTTGCCCTGCAATCTTGTCTACTTCCCCCTCTCCATGCGGATGACTATATGATTTTCTTTGGGTTCACTTTCTTATTTAACTTCTATAGGATCACACATTATATGCTTAATGTCTTTTATTTATGGCTAGAAACCGATTATGAGTGAGTACATCCCATGTTCCTCTTTTTGGGTCTGGGATACCTCACTCAGGATAGTGTTTTCTATTTCCATCCATTTGCACGCAAAATTTGAGAAGTCATTGTTTTTTACTGCTGAGTAGTACTCTAATATGTATATATTCCACACTTTCTTCATCCATTCCTCCATTGAAGGGCATCTAGGTTGTTTCCAGGTTTTGGCTATTACAAACAATGCTGCTATGAACATAGTTGAACAGATACTTTTGTCATTTGATGGGGCATCTCTTGGGTATATTCCCAATAGTGGTATTACTGGATCTTGGGGTAGGTTGCTCCCAAATTTCCTGAGAAATCGCCACACTGATTTCCAAAGTGGTTGCACAAGTTTGCATTCCCACCAGCAATGAATGAGTGTGCCTCTTTCTCCACAACCTCGCCAGCAAAGGCTGTCATTGGTGTTTTTGATTTTAGCCATTCTGACAGGTGTAAGATGGTATCCCAAAGTTGTTTTAATTTGCATTTCCCTTATCGCTAAGGAGGTTGAGCATGACCTTAAGTGTCTTTTGGCCGTTTGAATTTCTTCTGTTGAGAATTCTCTGTTCAGATCAGTGCCCCATTTTTTTATTGGGTTCATTAGCATTTTAAAGTTTAGTTTCTTGAGTTCCATAACTATATATAGTCTGATCACCAAAATATATATATAGTTATTTGACTCTTTAAAGTGAGGTTATGTTTATCTTTTAGGTATGAGTTACATTTCATGTGAAAACAGACATACTACAAATCCAGGGAAACCAGTGAATATGATGACCATAGACTCAGAATGAGTAAAAGTTCGAGCTCTGAAAAATTCCTTATAGCATATTCTTGGTGGTATCAAGTAATTTTAGTCTTACACATTATACTTAATGTATCAAACCTTCTATTATGTGTTAGTTATTAAAGGCTAATATCTGAGTAAAACCCTTGATGCAAATATTTGGGGGTGATATTAACATACTGTTTGGAATTGGATAAGATTATATAAATAACTTTTATTTCTTCTCATCAATAAAATATCAAAACAGGAGATGTTGAGAGGCTTTTTTTGTTTAGATGCCTAGACATAACTTAAAAGTGTCTAGAAAACAGAAAATTTAATAATGATAGCTATTATTTTTTTCTATTTTATATTCATCTTTTATCTGCAATGAAAAATTCAGATATCTCATATTTTGAACTATATGAGATTTATATATTACCTAGAATTAATTATCTCCTGAACAGTAGATCAATCAAATGTGCTTAAAAAAATTTGTTAATGTTGCTCTTAGTGCTAGGGTATTTTTTTTTGTCAGAAATTCAATCCAATTAAAGATTTTAGTTCCTGTTTTTAAGGAAGCTGAGTAGATGAGGAAATCCACTATAGGTGGTAGGCAGATTGCAAATACCCATGTTTCAAAATTGCAATGAAGAATTCCCCTTCTATTCCCCTTGAACTATGCATGTGTTTCTTCTTTTCTCACCACTGTGACTAAACACCTGGCAGGAAGAATGGAAGGAGAGAAGGAATTATTTGGTCTCACATTGTCCATCATAGGAGGAAAAATACAGTGTTGGGAGAGGCCACACCTGTGTCATGGGGCGCAAGTGGTACCAGGTCTTGGGAAACCGAGAGCAGAGATGAGAAGCAAAGGCAGGCATGATCATCAGAGCTCCACAGCCAGGGACCAACCTCCTCTAGCTAGTCCCCATGTCCCAGAGATCCCACATCTCCCAAAGTACCACCACTAGCTGGGATCAAGTACTTAAACACAGGAGCCTATGGGTGTTTTACATCTGAACTTAAGCATCTATTAAAGAATGTTGCTGAAGTTAGGTATAGAGGCACATATCTCTAATCAGAGTACTTAGGCAATGGAGGCAAGAAGTCAAGAGTTCAGAGCCAACCTGAACTGTCTGAGACCTTGTCTCAAAAAATGATATTGATACCTTAAAATAATATTCAATACTTCAAAATGACATTATCTTATTTGAAAAGGAGGTGTAAGTTTACCAGGAATCTATGTGCAAATTGTCCTTGTATACGAAAAAAAAAATCAGAATTTCCAGTGTTATTGTGCATTGTTCATTCCAAAGCCTATGTTAGTTTTTTTTTAACATCAGATCAGCCAAAACTGCCTCCCTTAAAAATTTCTAATACAAATAACTTAATATTTTTGCTTATACTAAATTGGAACAACATACCTCATCATTTCTTTTCATTTAGATTTCAAATTGACTGGTTGGTCAGCTCTTCAGCATCACAAGTAGCATTCCTGGTCTTAGCATTGTATTTCTCTTTTGCGCGTGCTGCATTTGGAGGGGAATCCTAAACATCAGTGAATCTTCAAAGTTTCAAAGAGGACAGTTTCTGTGTGATCCACAGTAAGGGCATGAATTGGCCATCTCAAACAAGAGATTAATTCTCTAGCTTTCTCACTTGTTATTTGACTTTGTGAAAGACAATTCTTAAATAAAATTGATCATCTGGATATGTAAAATGAATTTGTTTTAGAGAAAAGAAGTAAAAACACAGTGACACATACCAACACAAGGATCCTGAGTGTTCATTTCAATCATAGGACGATGAATTAAGTATACAGGCTCCTTTAATGATGGGGAGAATAGAATAAGCATTGTCTGTTTTAATGTGATGAATATTTATTCGGCACTCTCAGGAATCCTGGCTACATACTGTGTCATGTTCATTAAACATGTTATACACCAGTCTGTCAGAAAGAGAATCAAAAGATATGCCAAGGAAAATTCTGTTTCTCCAGCAGCAGAGGTAATAATTAATTCAAAAACAAAATACAATATATATTTTTCTTTTCCTTACTAGAACTTCTACCTTTCCAAGTCAATATGAAAGCATCACATATACATTGTAACATGAATAAAATATGAGATTTTTTTCACTTATATAGCCTAGGAATTTGGAATAGGATCAGTACTATAAAAAGAGAAAATAAGTCAAATTTATGACAAAAAAAACCTAGCCACCATCACTATGATGTTATACTCCATAGACTAAATGACTATCAAATGTCAGTAGAAATGGGAGTATGAGACAGACAAAGGAGGAGAAGTAAGGAGAATTAAGAGGGGCAGAAAAAAATGGGAAAGAGAGCCTCCCTGATGTGGTCTGCACAGCAGAACAACCATGAGTCCTTCCTCATCAGATGTCATATCTATGATAACAAATGACGCAGGGTAGCTTCTTAAAATTCCCACAAAAAGATATTAGTTACTTACTAAGCTTAAATTTTCAAAAACACTTACCTTTAATTTTTTAATATTAAGCATTGTGTACTTAAAAATGATTTAACACTTGCTGAGTACTTTTAGTGCTGCATCCATGTGCATGGTTATGGGAGCATCTTCTGGAAAGCAAGTAGCCTCTTAGAGGCCACATCCTAGAAGAAAACTGTCTGTCACTTCCCAAGAGGTCATCATTTGTCAGTGAGTCTTCAGATAGAATGAGACTTCTCAGGCATCTCTACCATACCTGACGGGATCTTTGTTGATCCTATCTTGATCTAATACAAGTCTTGATCATGTAGTTAGGATAAAAATGTGGAGGGAATGATAGAGGAAGAAGTGCAGGGAGGAAAAGAGAGGTAGACTTGACCTAAACACATTATATACATGTATACAGATTAAAATATTTTTATAAAAGGACTGACTACAATGAGCTTAAAATATCAGGGGTTTATACATGTTAAAAATAATTTGCTTTTAATTTTAGTTCTAAAGTTAGAAAGAACTATAGAGACAGTCTATGAAGACACTGTAGTCATAATAATTTAATAGATATCCAAATGAAATTTTTTGGATTCTGAATGATGCCATCTGTGGAAGAGTTGACAATTCTTAGGTATTTGTGAACCACACAGCTTTACTCAGGAGTGGAACTTTGCGGAAGCAAAGGAAGTGTCAGAAACATGTTCTTCTTCTCAAGACTTGATAGCACTCTATTGTTTATTATCTTTTTTTCTGGCAATATTGTCACACAGAAAAGCAAGCACACTGCTTTACTTTAGGTTAACCTCCAGCCTAGGAAAGTGTAGGATTGTTGATAACAGTCAATGGTATTTAATCATCAACCCCAAATAAAAGGAATCATATTTTCTAAATCATGGAAATTAATTTCTTTGAGAATATATTGGCATAATACATGAAAACATCAAAATTCAAACAGAGAAAGGTTTTAAAGTAAGGAAGGGCATCATTGAATCAGAACAAATGCTTGTGCTTAGAAATGGAATAAAGCCCGGCAGTGGTGGCGCACGCCTTTAATCCCAGCACTCGGAAGGCAGAGGCAGGCGGATATATGTGAGTTCGAGGCCAGCCTGGTCTACAAGAGCTCGTTCCAGGACAAGAACCAAAAGCTACGGAGAAACCCTGTCTCAAAAAATCCAAAAAAAAAAAAAAAAAAGAAATGGAATCAAAACTAGCTTAGGAAATTGCCTTATAATTACAAATAATTATCATTTTCTAACATAAGAAAAGTAGATATTATTTCCATATGTTATTCCTCTAAAATATAATATTCTGAAAACTTAAATAATAAAATAGCATAAATCAAAATAAAACACTTGAGCACATGCATATTTTTTCTAGGGTATAATTTTATATTTCTTTATAAATATGGAATGTTTATAATTAATATACATAACAATGGGTCATAAAATAAGAAATAGTCTTAGAAGTCAAGAGAATCAGAGAAAATTTTACTTATAAATTTATTTGAGAATCATTAATTACTTGCTAATTCTACAAATATCATAATATATAATAATCATTTGTGGGATTTTCCAGTTATTTTCTAAGCAAATTCATAATAAAATCACTCGGTTTTTTTTCATCGTTCCCAAGAGTTAACCAACTATACTTGATTATCTGACTCAGGGATGAGCATCACCCCAAATGTAGATGCTGTACACCTGACCCTGAGCAGTGGCTGACCATCACACAGTTGGGAAGACGCACCTCTATTTTCTATAGGAGCTTTCCAATGATTAATCCTAGTTTTCAGTATTATCAATTTCTTTATTTCTTATTTCATTTTTATTCTTCCCCTGCACATTTAGGAATTCTTGCCATCACCCTGACTTCCCCCTTTGGCTACTTAGTTTCTGTCACTGCTCTTTTCAAAGTCTCTCAGATTTGCTTGCTCCCCTGGCCCCTCCACCAATTAATCTAGACTCACCTGATTCATAGCTAGATTACTACAGTAGCTAGCTTCATAACTCCTATTGCTGATATGTTTCCTCCCTTCCAATTCATCTTGCATACTTTTGACAGACTAATTTTGTAAAGGGCCAATTTTATCATTTTATTTCCTTGGTCAAAAATTGAAAAGAAGTTCTTCATGTGTAGCTCAGAAACTCCAAATTCTCCTGTCTGCTTTTCAATGTTCTTGATTATGTGTCTCTTCCTTCCCCTGGAAAACTTATTTTACAGTCTTATTCCAGAAAACCTGTGGCTCATCTCTACCCAGCAGTGATTAGCCTACAAATTTGGTGTATTTCTCTTATTCCCAGCCAGATCAATCAAGACACTTTGCTTTGCCACTCTCTTTCGATAAACTGGTTGCTTTTAACATCCAGTCACTAATCTCAGACAGTTTCTGAAAAATCATTAGGTCACATAAATCCGCTATTCCTAACCTGTAGTATTTGTTTTCAGATTCAATATACTTTGCATTTCCTGTACATAAAATGGATTGTCAATTTTGAAACTGCGCTCTGAGCCAAGTGTAGGAAGAGAGATGTTGTTCATGGGTAATCCCAACTAATCTTCATGGTCACACTAAGAGGTAGGGCTTTCTGATTCCTGCAATATTATGATTTAAAAACAATTAGGACTCAATATTGTCTCAGGGACACAACATGTTTTGGGTGTATAATTTATTGTATGTAGTAAATAAAAACCACAGCCAAACCTTAATGTCAGTTATAAAATAAAAGGCCTTTTTTTTTTTTGCTAAAACTTTATATGGAACAACAGTTGAAATGTGTTTATACATTGAGCTCCTTCTGTGTTTTCCTGAATCAGCATTAACTGGCTGTGTAGGTTTCATTTAGGCCCTCTCCCCTAAATCTTATACATATTTCAATATAATGTTATAAAGTCTCCCCAACATGATCACCTAAACAAAAATGGGCATGCCAAAATGGACAGGAAGAAGCCAAACAGGTGTCAACCCAACACAAAGAAATACAGGCAACTGAGAAGGGCTGAGATAGGAGACACAGTCTTCCCCAGGGAAAAGAGCAATAATTGGCTTTATAGTACCACACAGTCAGGTTAATTTTAGGAATACATGTACATGTAGACATATATATGAATGTAATAATTAATAAAAATGAGGCCATGAATTTGAAAGAGAGCAGCAAAGAGTATATGAGATGGTTTAGAGGAAGGGAAAGGAAGGTGAAAATGTAAATATATTATAATCTCAAAAATAAAATATAAAGAATTAAACAAGAAGAGTAAAAACAGTAGTGTCCCCATGCTTACTGTGTGTTTATACTAAAAAGTAAAGCAAAATTCAAAGTTCACACTGAAAGTTTGCATCCAGTACATACATTGTATAATTCAGTGTTCAAAAAAAAGTGGAAATGCTCAAAATTAAATCAAGATCTCTGTGACAAAAATGTAATTGAAATGTAAATCAGTGAGTGAGGCTTCAGTCCCTTGCCTCCAAAATTAGGATGGGGAAGGCAGGAGAGAGATGCAGAAAGACCAGTGGAAAAGAGGGTCGAAAACAAGCTTAGTCCTGGAAAGTAGAGTCTGGGGTTGGGCTTTTTTGTTGTTGTTGTTATCACCAGAAGACTTTCTGAAAAAGAAAAACAAAACACAAACATAGTAATATTAATAATAATTAATTATAACAATAAGAATAAGAGAATTGTTAAAGGTATTACGAGCCTGTGGTTCATGTGATATGGATTATCAATGCTTAGTAATATGAGTGTCCACTACTGATGTCGATATTCCCAGCCTCAAATTGGAAGAAGTAACCAATCTCACACACATATACTCCCAAGATGAAAACAAAAGACATTTGCAAGCTAAAGAATAAATACCTTAGAATAATACTATGCAATATGTATGACCATCCCATGACTGCTGAAACTGCATCAACACGATCACATTGTCACTCTACCCTGGAAGAGTCAAACTATTATGTTTTTCTTTACTTTTAGTCAGTTGGCGAGGGATGGTATGATGTGCCCATTTTCATTTCTGTGTTCTGAGATTTTGCCTACCTGGAGCTCGTACATGTTTTTTGCCTGGTGTCAGTCTCTGTAAGTTAATGTATGCATTCATCCTGTTTTGTCTGGAAGATGCTGTTTTTTTGATGTCATATACTACTTCTGTACCTATATTTAAAATGGAACCTGAAGATTCCCATAACTTAAGTATTTAATATAAGGATACTACTCAAATTGCATATTCAAGCTAGTAGAAGTTAGCACAATCTTTGTCTTGACTCAGCTCATATAACAGAGAAAGATAAACTAGAAATCTGTAACCTGAGATTTTTTTCCTACGTTGCTTGAAGTACATATACATTGGAAATAAAACATTACAATGAGGGACTGAGGAGATAGCTCTGAGGTTAAGAACACTGACTGTTTTATCAGAGGTCCTGAATTTAATTCCCAGAACCCACATGGCAGCTCACAAATGTCTTTAACTCCAGTTACAGGGGCTCTAACACAAACAGCAAGCACACATACAGGCCAAACACCAATGCAAATTAATTAATTAATTAATATAGTAAGATTAAGTAAAATAATTAAAAACTAAATTAATTAATTTAAAAAGGAAAATAAATAAATTGATCTATGCCAGGCAGTGCTGGTATACACCTTTAATCGCAGCACTCAGGAAGCAGAGGCAGGTGGATCTCTGTGAGTTTGAGGTCAACTTGGTTTACAGAGTGAGTTCCAGGACTGGCTTCATGGCTACTGAGAAATCCTGTCTTGAAAAACAAAACAAAACAAAAACCATGCCAATTTGAAAGTCTGAGGTAAAAAATTTAAAAGAAGAAGTGCAATTGTTGAGGGCAATACTTCTTTAAAATGCAGTAATGGGCTTAACTGCATGGTTTTCCAACATTAGCAATAATCAAAACCTGAAGGAGGAAGAGCTAATCATTGTCAACCACAATTCATATATTCAATTTTTATTTTTTTTATCAATAGTGGTAGCTTTGTTTTCCTAGAAGATAAAAGACTCATTCTCAGCATTTCTTAATGCCCCCAATAACATGCATTGGTAAATTCCAAATAGATTCCGCAGGGCAAATGACTTACAGAGTTTTTAAATGATACATATATAAACACATTGCTTGATTCAGATTGCTGCCATCTGCTTTTATATCAGGTTTAAAACCACCCCCCCTACATATTACATGCTTGCATCATTCAATATTAACTATTAACTTAGTTTTATAGACAATGAATCTCACACAAGTTATATGAATGCCCCATTTGTAAATAAAAGACCATAACATCAATACAACTTTCTTCTTTCCCTCCTTCCTTCTTTTCCAGTCAATAAGAAACATCCTTTTTAGCCGGGCGGTGGTGGCGCACGCCTTTAATCCCAGCACTCGGGAGGCAGAGGCAGGCGGATCTCTGTGAGTTCGAGGCCAGCCTGGTCTACAAGAGCTCGTTCCAGGACAGGAACCAAAAGCTACGGAGAAACCCTGTCTCGGGGAAAAAAAAAAAAAAAAAAAAAAAAAAAAAATCCTTTTTGTTTTGAAAAGAGAAATTAAAGTAGAAACTAGTGACTTCAAATTTAACCAAATAGACTTTTTGCCATTTTGTTTATATAATATATGTATGCTAATTTGCTTCCAATTTTACCTTGTTCGTTTTCAGTTACAACTCTAAATGTAACCCCATATGCCTTCTGGAGCAGTCAGGTTTCTGCTGTCTAGGCTGATTGTGCACATCTTGATGGCATTTACATCATCATAGCTTTTACCTGATGGTGAAACATTCAAGATGCTTTTATTTCTGCTGAGGCTTCAAAAGCATTTTCGTTCAATATACAACAGATTTTCATATTCATGGGTTCACATTTACATGTTAATTTACTTGCTAACTTTTGTCAGACCAACATGGATATTTGTAGTGCTTTAGGGGTCGTGTGTAGACATGCACAAAGCAACAACAACAAAGTGGGATGGCCATTCACGCACACGAGTAGCTGATGTCAAAGCACGCCACATTCTGCCTTTCTGCTCTGGTTCCTGCAGGGTATACAAATGCCCTTTGCATAATCTGTGTAAGTGCCATGCATCTCTCATTTGTGGGCTGAAATTATGTTCTTTCTAATGATTCTCATGCATGATACTGAAGCACCAGCCATTGTTTCTGAAAAGAGCTTGTGGCTAGCTGCATGATGAAAAATCTGCAAGACAACCTTTGTTCAGACATGAGATGGAATATTCATGGTCAGGAGGACACACATAACGCAGGGCAACGTGCTGATTGCTTGATGAGCATGTAGTGACTTGTAGGCTTGCAGGATCCTAACCTTGTATTTCTTCCTAGAGCAGGGGCTAGGTACTGAGTAGTGCAGTGCTCCTGGTGACTTGACAAAGCTAAACTGTCAGGGGTAATGAGAATCCACAGATGGCAGTGGTAATCAGTACATTTCCTCACAGCTTGAGCTTAGAGCAAAACTCTTTTTAAGAAATAAGCATTGTCTTTTTTGTAATATAGTTTTGCCGAAAGAACAGAAATTTGATGGTTGAGTGTGCGTAGCTAAATATATTACTCTTTTGATTTATTTAAAATAAAAACAAAAACCATACCTTCACTAAAAGTTTAAAAACAGAAAGAATATTTGAACTTTAGGATATAGAAAGGAGCAAACTTAACTGGATAAATCATATGTGTTTTGAAAATAAGTTTATAAATCAAGTGTATATTCATGTATTCATATGAAAGTTCTAATTAATTTCTCTTCTGTCTATCATAGACAATGAAGACATACTTTGTGTCATCTTTTTAGCTTATACAGGGTCTTTTTATATGGCCTAAGTTGATTTCACACTCATGGTCCTTTTGCTTCAATCACACAAGTGCTGCTATTACTGTGTGTGTCAGCATGTCTAGTGGGGGGGTATATTTTAAATATTTAGTAGACTTCCATTTTGACATTGTGTTGTAATTTAATGAGATTTTAGGAAATTATGAATGGTAAACTTTTATACATTTTGTGTTTTATGTAATTGCTTTTTCCAAATTGAAACATTCCCTCTTGAAGGGAAGGGGAAGGCCCCTAAGATGCAGGAAGTTAATAAAATTTGCAAAGATCAGGAACCACAGACAATTACAAGCATCTGAGGTCCCTCTCCAAGATTGGGAAAGCACTAAAACATTGCTGGGAGAGGGGAATGGGCTCAGAAGATGGCTGTAAATTGGTTAAGGAGCTGCAGGGATGCAGTTTCCAGCTTTCACGAGTTGTCATCCATGATGGTGTGAGCTTTTCAGCTTCTATTTTACATTTATTAATTTGTGTCTCTATGTGGGGTCACACACACACACAGAACATGTGAGTTTGCACACATGCCACAGGACACATGTGGAGATCACAGAACAAGTTGTACTTCCCTCCTGCTACCATACAGTTTTTGGAGATGGAACTTGGGTCATCAGACTTGACAGCAAGGATCATTACCTGCCGAGTCAGCTCTCTAGCCCTTGTGTGAGCATTTCAAAGTTGCAGCTGTCTTTGAAACAACTGCCTTTTGGTGTGTAAGCACAATAAAATAAATTGGTTCACTCAGCTAGACTTGTATAGGATTATTTATTTGGTCCACCATAGATACCCTGTCTTGGTGAATAGAACATTGTTCACATCTCTCAACAATATGACAATATCATTGCATGCATATTTTGCATCTATAAGCTAACATTACCTTTATATAAATTGTAGGAACATTTAATATATTGGTAAGTATAGAAACCTCAAGAAATATATTTTACTTAAATATCTTTCAATATTTTATTTGGTGTGATTTTCCTAAACTTTCTCCAACACTTCAAAACATTTTTTTCCATTTTTGTGGAGTTGGACTCCCTCTAAGCCTTTACATATTATTGTTTTTCCATTGGTGACTACATTTTTTATGCATCATTTAGCTACATTATGAGTGCAAATGATAAAGCAAGATGACTTACACATATACCATAGTGGTTTTTAACTTGGTGGTCACAACCCCAAAGAGACCACCAGAAAACACAGATATTTACATTCTGATTCAAACCAGTAACAAAATTACAGTTATGAAGTAAGAATGAACATAATTTTCACCACATGAGGAACTGTATTAAAACCACTGAAATATAACTCTTTGTTCTATTCCCCCCATGAAACATAGACTAATAAAATGTTTATTCCTAGAAAGTAAGATGATGTTACATGTAAACTCAATAAATTAGATTGGCACCACATGATCACATGGGCACATTAAAACCACATCAGATAATCCAGACCTAAGAAAGGTAAAATCATGTAGATTTTACAACCTTGACATGTCCTTACACTGTGATGAAGGCATCCCCATTGACCTGTCATCTGAATATTTATTGTATGTTTCAAGGAGCAGACAACCAGATAACTCCTGACCTTCCCTAAGGCTTGAGATCAGTTGGGTTTTCACTTTTGACTTGTACTTCTTAAATTGCCATTTGTCTGTGCATCTATCTATTCATTGGTAAGGACCTGGTCTTGAACCTCATATCCATGCTTCTGCAATCCTGTGTCTTATTCCTATGACTTCCATGGTACTGACCCTTATTTCTGAAACTGAATTCAACCCTGAAACTTGAATAGGCTCTTTGCCTTCGGTACCTCTCCAGCTGGGTTTGCTAAAGTCTGCTATCCTCTACAGTTACTATTTGCGTCTCTGTCAGCTCTCTGCCTCTGCCTCCAGGAAGCCTTCTAGGACCTCTTTAAACTCCTTAAATGTTATGGTCTCTTTAAAAAGTCTTTAGTTATTCCTTATTTATTTATTTATCTCTTAAAGATTTCTGCCTCTTCCCCGCCACCGCCTCCCATTTCCCTCCCCCTCTCCCAATCAAGTCTCCTTCCCTCGTCAGCCTAAAGAGCAATCAGGGTTCCCTGTCCTGTGGAAGTCCAAGGACCACCCACCTCCGTCCAGGTCTAGTAAGGTGAGCATCCAAACTGCCTAGGCTCCCACAAAGCCAGTACGTGCAGTGGGATCAAAAACCCATTGCCATTGTTCTTGAGTTCTCAGTAGTCCTCATTGACCGCTATGTTCAGCGATTCCGGTTTTATCCCATGCTTTTTCAGACCCAGGCCAGCTGGCCTTGGTGAGTTCGCGATAGAACATCCCCATTGTCTCAGTGTGTGGGTGCACCCCTCGCGGTCCTGAGTTCCTTGTTATTCTGTAACAAACATTTATAATGACTACATGGCTCACTATATGATAGTAACATGATCTGAGAGTTACCCTAAACATTCAAATCAGATTAAGAAAGAGCTGTTTGTCAGTGTCCACCTATCAAGGGTAACTGAAACTACTGAGGAAATCACAGCCAACAAATTCAACCTAGCTGGTGAGTTCATTAATATTCTATAAATTTTGACATTATGGAAAGACATGGATATATGTTTATATTTCTGGCATGTTGCACTCTCATTTGTCAATACTGCCAATATGACAATATTGTTGCATGCATATTTTGCATCTATAAGCTAACATTACCTTTATATAAATTGTAGGAGCATTTAATATATTGGTACATGTAGAAACCTCAAAAAATATATTTTTCTTAAATATCTTTCAATATTAAGAAAGATACTAAATGCCAATACTAAAACAATGCAAAAAAGAAAAAAAATCACAGAATATAAAAGTGTATTCACTTAATTTTTCTGTTGTTTTCAGACAACCATTTTCTTATCTGTATTAGTTTATGCCTCTCTTCTGGTACTAGATGTTTCCTAGGTCAGGAAAAATCAATTTTTGGTGGCTATTAAGCTTTTATCTTTTTTCTTTATTCTTCTCTCTTATACATTCTGAACATGTTCTCCACTCCCTCCCCTCCTCCCAGCCCCACCCCAACCTTCCATCTCACCCAGATCCACTTCTTCTCTCTTCTTAAAAAGAACAGGCCTCCCAGTCATATCAACCAAATATGGTATAACAAGATGCAGTAAGACTAGGCACAAACCCTCATATCAAGGATTGAGGTGCAACGCAATAGAAAAGGGTCCAATGAGCAGACAAAAAGTCAGAGATGACCCCACACTAATTGTTAGGAGTCCAATAAAAACCCCAAACTGAAAAACCACAGCACAGATGCAGAGGGCCTCATGGGACTCATTCAGGCTCAATGGTTGCAGCTTCAGTGTCTCTGAGTCCTTATTAGTTGAGAATATGGGCCATATTCTGGTGTTCTTAACTCTTCTGGGTTCTACAATACTTCTCCCACTTCTGTGAGATTCCCTGAGACTCTACAATCCACAGACACAGAGAAGTTGGATAAAGAGAAGAGGTCTAGGGGGTATGCACAGTTTTTTGAGGGAAAGGAAAACAGAATAGATTTTGTGGGTGGATAGGAAGTGGGTGGGGATCTGAACAGGTATCAGGTTGGGAAGGGAGCAACCAAGAGAGAGTATGGGGAGAGACGACAGGGATCAGTGAGGTTTGCTCCAACCCCTGATGGAAGCAGATGCAGAGACCCACAGTCAAAACAGTCAAAGCCCTTACTTTCAAGATATGAATGCATTGACAATTAAATTTAACATCAAGTGATATATGACTTAAAATTGCCCAAGTAAATCAAAGCATTCATTCGTTCAAAAACTTGCCAGTCTAGTGCAGTCCTCTAGACTTTTTTCCTCCCTATTTGACTCCATTTGCATATTTACATGTAATTACATGATATATTATGATTAAAACAAACTTAGATTTACATGCCATCATCTCATTCATTTTAGGAGCCATTGTATTTGGGAGGTTCTGTTTGTAAATGACTTCCTAATTATTTGGGGTAATTACTTCCAAATTGGGAAGGAATCCATTCTTACTTAGGTTTAGGTAGAAATATTTCTCCTTAAAATATCAAACTGCTTGAGATTACAGGCTTTGTATATTTGAAAGCCATTCAAGCGTTAGCCACATCAACACTACTCCAAGCACGACTTGGAGTTCTCCACACTACCACGTGGCAGTGTCATATTCTGTGAGGCAATCATCAGTCTCCCTTGCTAGACTGGAGGCTCATATATCAAAACTTATTCTCTGTGGGTGTCAAGCTCCAAAAGTTTGGCATATGCATTACTTATCTACTTAACACAGGGAATGTGAATTTCAAATAAAATGGCAGCTGAAACCGTTTTACTTATGTAAAGTCATGAGGTGTGTACCATTACCAAGGCTATTAGAACAGGTATATTGGAGCTTAATCCTAATTTTAAATTAGTATTAATTTAATACTTATTTAGCTTAATAAAAAATTTAAATTTTTTTATGGTCATATACCACTTTCATCTTAAATGTGCTTTCTCATTATGTATATTTCACTTTCTTCCAATGATGTGTTACTATTTCCTTCCTATTTTTGTATTGTTCACAGATGAATGTATTTTGTATGGTCTCTAATTTGCAAATAGGAAAAGACATGCAGAAGGAACCATTTGGTAAATTAATGAAACATTTAATAATTATACAGATTTTGTGACTCCAAATCAGTACATTAAGGTTTTTTATTCACTTATCTTTAATTCATGTGCAGTTCATTGATGCAAATGTTTTGGTTATGACATTTCTATTAAATCAAGTACATGTTCCAGTACAATCTCCATGTGACCTTAGGGCCTTATCTGACTTTTTAACTTCACTCAGTGATATTAATGATGGGACACATTTTCATTTCCTGGAAATTTTCAGAGCTCTTTCATACCATTACTTCATAAGATGATTGTTCAGTAACTACTCTTCGCAATCTTTAGTACAAAAAAATTTGGGCAACATGTATTTGCATATTTAACTTGCCTGATTAGCATAGAGATAATCTTATGATTGATTTTCTGTTAAATCTAAACCTAAATGCAGAATCAATATATGAACAATAAAATATCATTCAGACTTGGTAAGAAAATGATGTAAACTTCCAGATGTTTCCCCGTGCATGTATTTTTGTATGGTTTACAGTATGCATTATTATTTAACATATTATGACTAGTCCATGAATTATTAAATATATTCCTTTAAACTTTCTAGCATTTCAATATAAAAAAATGAAGAGAAATTTCTCAGCCACTCTTTCTAACAGCTTTTTGGGTTGCCGTTTTTATGTAGTAAGGAAGGCAATAATTACTTTCTATATGGCAAAATCTTCATTCTAATACTTTACTATTTCCTTAGAAAAGTATATTTAAAAGTAAGCATAGATGCTAAGGATTTATATTTACATGGACAAGTAGATTCACAAAATACCTTTAGGAATTCTACTAACTGACTTTCCATGACTTGAATACTCACTAACAACGATATTTTCCCCAAATTACTAAACTAGGCACATTTATTTTCAAATCCTGTTGCTTCTATTTATACAATGTTAATGTTTATTGATAATTTATTTTTATTCTATAGTCTTCATGTTGATTTCCTTTTCTAAAGTTTCTCATCCTTAGTCCAGATTTAAATTTGCACTAAAATTTATCTAAATACATTGATATTGAAACATATGATTTCTCTTCTTTTTTGGAACTTTAGGGTCTTTTCTAACCACAAAAGTGACTTGTATGTATATGTCTATATGTCTGAATTTAAATCTGTACAGCAATTCTAGTATGTTATCTTATTTTGATTCATGCTCCTTAAAATCATAATAATATTGCAATATTTTTTTATTTTGTGCTAGATAAATTCCCAGTATGAATGTGGAATGGTCATGAAGCTCCTCCCCTAGATTAAGAGTTACTGGTAATTGACAAATCCTTGGAGAGGGACAGCTAATTTTCTTTAAAGGTGTGACCTCTTGTAGTCACACCACTTCTCAGTGGATGACCTCACTCCCAAGAGTACATAAGCAGCACAAATTTGACAAATTTGACTTTGTTATTTATTTTCTTTTGAAGAAGACATGAAATTGGAGTTTAAGAAGGTAATAGTGGCTTTGGGAGGAGACAGGAGGAGTTGAAGGTAAATATGATAAAAATACAATGTATGACGTTTTCAGAAAACTAATTCAAAATGAAAAAACTATGGAATAATTTATTGTTTTCTACTTATTGTACCACAAAACTTGTTCTTTTGCAGTTGCCCGTATCTATTCCTGAATTTTTTTAAATTATTCTTACGCATGTGTCTGTGTTTTGTGTGTGTGCATGCATGTGTGTGTATATGTTATGCGTGCGGTCTTATTCATGTTCAGATGTGTTCAGGAACACATATGTAAGTAGTATGTTGGGAACAGTGGGTAATATTAGAAATGAGTTCTATCTCCTTATCTACTAGACAGGCTGCCCCACAAGCCCCTTGAATGTACCTGTCTCCATCTCCATAGTACTATGACTAAAATATGTCTCACTCTTCCTGACCTTTTCATGTGTGTACTGGGGTCTTAACATAAGTACTCAATGTTATGAATTGAGAACTTAACCAGTGACCCTACTGCATTTCCCCAGATCTCTGACAATTTTCTTTTCATGTGTTAAATTTATTTTCATATGAACTCCAAGTTATTTTAGTAAGTAACATGTGTGAATATCCAGTAGAATACATTTCTCTTTTTATTTAAATTTTCTAAAAAGCATTAAGTATCCTGTCAAGTTGCAAACAATAACAGAAACCAGTCCTACAGATATCCCATTTAGATTGTATTAACTTTAGGTTTTAATTCTGAAAGAGATGGCATCATTATATTAGAATTTTCCAAACCGAATAAATCACTTTATTCTCAGTTATCTATACACCTTTTATAGCTGTAAGTAAAACGCTAACAGAGTTTAATAAAATTTAGTTTGTTAATTTTTTGAATATACCAGGGCTGTAGAAATTATTAATTTTGAGAAAAATCAAACTATGGATATAGGCGAGTTGTTAGAAAGCTTGTCTAGCATGTATAAAATCCTGTTTGATCCCTGGTACCACATAAAACCAGACATAATGACACTTTCTTGTATTCTCAGTACAGGTTAAGAAAAGCTGCCCACCTTATTTTTTAAGACATGGTGTTTCATTGGTCTGAAATTCATGACATAGGCTTGGCTGGTTGGTGAGGTAAGTGGCAGGAGGCAGCTAGTCTCCTCTCTACCAGCACCAGGGTTACAGTTGTGCAGTGCACCACCATGCCTGGCGTTTTTATGTAAGTTTTGGGGATCAAATGCAGGACCATATGTTCGCATGACAACTGCTATTCCAACTATGCCATCTCCCTAACCTCATCTTAACTAGTACTTAACAATTAGTATTGAATGACAGTAAAGTTATCTTCATATGTTTTTAGTGTGCAAAGTCCTCTCCACCAAGGGAAAAACACTGATTTTTTTCCTTACTACTCAGAAATCTTGGTGCCTCAGCGAAAGTCTACTTGCTGGAAAGTGTACGAAGGATAAAGATGTTATTTGTGCAAGGAACAGTAGGGAGAAAAGAAGCTGTTCACATCAAATTCTGGATATATAACCACTCTCTTACACTTTTTCCCATAAAGTAGAGATATACATGCATGAAAGTGTGGTAGAAAAGTAGAACCAGCCATGTGATCATTTCTAGAAAATGATGATACATTCCTGTTGTGATCTTCATGGAAAATGACTGGGGAGAAGATCATATTTGTCCCAGGCCCATCAGGAGATTAAGGAGAAAAATACAATTAATCATAATGTATAAAAGAAATACAGGACACCCTCTTAGTACTACACTCTTAGTATTCAGTATTTACTGTTAACATGACATGTATCCGATTTATGGATGATGATCCTTTTGTTATAGTTTCTTAAATACTTAAACCATTTCAATTGTCCTAGGGTATCAATATCTCTGTTAAACGAGAGATTTAGAAATAAAAGAAAGATAATAAAAGCAAATCATTTCCTTTTCATTTTGGTTTTTCAAGACAAGGTTTCTCTGTGTAGTCCTGGATGTCCTGGAACTTATTTTTGTGACCAGGCTGGCCTCAGATTCACTGAGATCCTCCTTCTCTGCCTTCTGAGTGCTGGGATTAAAGGCGTGTGCCACCATCACCTGACTAACAGATCATTTCTAATTTGGAGCACCCTCCCCCCCGGTATTACCAGAACGGACAGATGCGTGAGGAGCAACACTAGACTGATGGATTTTCCTGCGTTAAACTACATGAGGAGAAACATCATTCTGCAATGTATTAATACCTTCTTGATCTCAAGTGTTTATAAATTTTATTCTCAGAGAAAGTAATGTACATATGTTTACTTAACAAAACTTTTATTTAAAATGCATATGAGGCTTTGTGGGGAATGTCATGTACATGACAATAAACAGACATTTAGAGACCCTCTTTTAAAGGTATTCCTCACAGTAGTGTGAGAACCTGATGCTGGCAACAGTGACAGAGATAAAACACAAGAACAGACAGTGCTGACAATCTCCAGTGAGAGATGTGATCCTTATATTCTTCCTTGTCTTAAACCAAATAAAAATTTTATGTACACCAAGAAAACATTTCCAGTTCTTAGATTTCTTTCTCTTTCATGCAAAGTATATACTTGAAGTTAAATGCCATAGAAATTAACACATGTTGCAAAGGAAAAATAATGTAAGAGAACGTAAGTAACCATTAGAAAAAAGAATAGTGGTTGTGATCTTTAGGTCTGCCTAACTAAGAGCTCTGTTAAAGCCAAACATTGTTCTCAGTTGTTGATGACATGTAGGCTCTTGGGTGTATGTCTTTCAGAGAAGGCATATGCACAATCAAACTTTCAAGCTCTTCCTGAACCACTTGCTTTTAGTCAGTGTTTCATAATAGTGTATGTGGGATGTCAAAGTGATTTTACATTATGAATTGTGAGTGGACATTCCACAGCACTACCTTCCCAGTATCCCTTCACTCCTTCTGTGCACTGGAATAGGACTCCAAACATGCTCAAAGCCTTTCTTGTGACCATCTTGCTTCACAAAACTTACTGCAGTTATAGTCTGAATTGAATTTTTTGCTGATCTTAATTAACCTCAAGAGAATGAGAAGAGCTATGGAAAAAAAGGAACAAGACATTGTGCCAGTACAAATCGCGTACTGAAGGAATAAGCCATAGAATGCTTACTATAGCTTTCACAGCGCAACATAAGTCTTTACTCAGTATAGAAGCATCAGTGGACACAGTTTGCAGCTGTCATTCATATATATGGACTTTCTTCATTTAACAGAATTAAAATGATACTTATGCTGAAGAAACTAGTGTGTTATGGTCAAAAGTCTGTGTCTTTGTCCTGTCACTGAAACTCTTTGAGCCTTCAGTTTTCCACATATTCACATTATCTGATTACCAATTCTAAGCAATGTTTTATCCCTGTATTGTGATTGTATAGGTAGCATTGTACATACTGAAAAGGTTATAATTAGGAACACATGTACACACACAGGCACATGCACAAATAATACGCATTAAATAATAATTGGTAAGAAAAGACAGCCTTGATTATGAAGGAAAGTCGGGGAAGATATATAGGAATACTAGGAGAAAGGAAACGGAAGGGAGATATACCAAAATTAAGTTACAACTTCAAAAAATTAAAAAATGAAAACTAGAGAGATTTTTATTAATATTCTTGTTGCCATTAAATGATATTAGTTAGTAGACTTTAAATTGCAGGAACTTTTGTTTTGGTACAGTGCAGAAATGTGACCTGATAACCATGGATGTTAATATTTATTTTTTTTATATGCCTTGAAGAGCTGTTGCTTACCACTGGAATCTAAAACACAACAAATATATCTTTTCTTTGAAAACTCATCTTTTGTCACTTTTAAGAATCCCGTTCTTTTCCTCTGGACCCCACCTTCATCAGCCCTCATTACACCTGCTGGCTCTGTCTCACGTCCGTTTCATTATTTAGCAGCATAAGCGAAATTTTAATGCAAATTACAATTATTATTTATCTGGTTAATTCTCATACAAATATAATTGTGATGGCACAGAATGCATTATATTCCATCACTGAAAACTAGTAAGGTAAAATACATGTTCATAGATTAATTGATTAAGGAATCATTTATATTTTGCTATTACCATTATTGATATTGACATACTGAAATCTAAAACATTGTATTTCATATTTTTCAAATTATGGAACCATTGAAAAGGTGAAAAGTTTAAAGTTTTTTACTTACAGAAATTATGAAAATATCTGTCATAATATGTCAACAATTTAAATTCAACATTGTTTTCATTTTCTTCTTTTAGTATGTGAACTAATTGGTATTATAGTATATTCTAAATTCTGATTTTGTCTTCTCAGCTTTTTAGATAAATACATACGTGTTTAGACTTGATAACAATGGCGGCACACAAAATTTGAAATTAGAAGTGTTAACTCAAAAGCTTGAAATAAATGTTTTCCTCGAAAAGCATGAAAATCAATTTTCTGCCACTGCAGACAAGCATAGGTCTACCATGCTAGATCTTAGGGTTGCGTGAGTTATATATATATATATATAAAAAAAAAAAAAAAAAAAAAAAAAAAAAAAAAAACCTGTCCACTGTGCTGGTACTTGCAAGTGATTTTGCAAATATTATAATAGTGATCTTACTTTCTGCAAAAAAACTACTTTTTCTAAAGAATTACTAATGATTAGAATTACTACTAATCATCATTTTGTTTCTTCATACAAATTAGCTAAACACTGGCACATGGGACAAAAATAACTTGAGTATTTACCCTGTAATTATGTGATATTAACCTTATGATTAAAGAAACGAGAGTTGCCACGTACACAAAGTGCACTTCCAGGAAGTAAGTGCACTATAAAATAAAGCAATTACAGAAATAAACTATATAATTAAAAATCTCTTAAGGCAGCAACAAGGTTTGCCCAGCTAATTCTAAAAGTACAGAAACAGTTGCTGCAGATGCATTATCCTGTAGTTTATGAAGAATAGGAAATGTGTTTTTTTCAGAAAGCTCTTCTCCGGAGAGAACACAAACAAGCTACAGCCTTTTCATTTGTTCACAGAGTGGGCAGACCCACTGGGCTTGGGTACAGGCTCGCATTAGATCAGCATTCTTCCCACTAATGTCCAAATGCATTCTTGATAAAAAGCATTGATTCAAAGCAGACTCATCTGTTGGCATTGAGAGAAACAATGCTTCTGTAAGACTTGATCTAAATAAGGACTAAATGGCCTTTTCAGAAACCCTTCATGTATCCGGGAGACATTTCTCTTTTAGAAACTACATGCATGATACATGCCCTGATGCCCATCATTTTGAAGATGTACACTTGATAACACAGGAGCCAATATTCACTTTATTATTATATTAATGGTTATTAACATAACTTCCGAATCATAACATTATTTTGGGCCATCCAGAGTAACTTGACTTCATCTTGGGTTCATTTATAGAACATTTTACTTCACTAACAGTGGTAAGAGTAATTTTTATAATTTCAGAAACATTTGTCATAAAATGCGAAGTAGCTACGGCTGAACTCACAACTACCAGTGTAGAATAATTCGCATGGATGTCCACCACCATATCTTACATTTGAGAAGCAAATATATGTAAGAAACTGTTAATAAAGGAGGCAATCATCTTCCCTAATGTTGGCTTCAAGCAAACTCTATGACCTAAATGAAATTTTCTATATATTAGTAAAATCGTTAAATATGGCCCAAATTAATTTACATATTCAACCCTTGTATAACTATGTAGCTTACCCATTTCAAACAAGATTTCAAAATGACACATTTCAACTACAGAAGAATTTCTTCATTTGCATGACCAGCCTCTAATAACTCTTTACCTCACTCCTTATATCCTTGTTGTATTTCACTTAAAATTCAAATCAAAATTAGCACATGAATAGTATATATATTAAGAAGTATAAGCAGAATGAAGTATCCGAAAAGCTGTCCTTTTGACTGTTAACACTACTCCATTATATATGTAATAGATGAAGTGGATGAACCAGCCCTTCCTGTGAAAGTAGTAAATCATCCATAACACTGACATTGTGTATACACACATGTGAAGACTTAAGTTTTATTCACACCTAATTCTCACATCATATTTAAATACAAGCAATTACAATGGCCTGAAGTATATAATTGTCTAATCCTCCCAATAGGACAACCAATCTAAATGTATTTTTCTTCTGGAGACACTCTCTACCAGTGGTTCTCAACCTTCCTAATGCTGCAACCCTTTAATACAGTTCCTCATGTTGTGGTGACTCCCAACCAAAAAATTATTTTTATTGTTACTTTATAGCTATAATTTTGCTACTGTTATGGATCACAACATAAATACCTGTGTTTTCTGATAGTCTTAGGAAACCCCTGTGAAAGGGTTGTGACCCATCGTTTGAGAGCCAGAACTCTACATCATAATTTATTTCTCACTTGACTTGGAAACACACTTTTCTAGGACATCAAATCCAGCACCCCTCACCATCGACAGGTCTGTCTTATGATCAATGGTACAAAATTTGCAGGCCAAATTTCAGCTAAAATTCACAATGAAATCGCATAGTTATGTAAATATAAGTAATTTGTTACTACTCTTTTAATAATATTTATACTTTCAAATTTATTTCAGCCTGAACTACTCACTAATAATTTCTCCTCGTTTATCTCTCCTCCAAACACTTAACTAATGTAATACAAAAATCATAAAAATAATTCTTGAGAAATAAATTGCTTAAAATATATGTTTCTTTTATTACCACTGTTTTGGAAAGAATAATAGATATAGGACTAAGGTGAAGGAATACCAATGTAAAAGCAACATGGCAGATAAGATAGCAATGAATGCAAAGAACCAGTAGGGTAGAAAGAATTGCAGGGAATATGATGCTTGAAATTGCATGGAATGACAGTTTTCATTAAAATCAGGTCAGTTATCTATATTAAATGTTTCTGAGGCATGAGGGCACATGAAAACTGGCAGACATTCTTTGTGTTTAATTTTTCAGCTTGACTTTCTTATCACTAGGTGGTATACCTTACATAAATAACTTAATGGGTAAAGATTTATTTTAGATATGGCTTCAGAGGTATCAGTCCAGGTTTTTTGGACCTATTGTGTCTGGGATGTAAAGTGTGTCAAAACATCATGTCAGTATGACCAAAGCAGACACCCTTTGTTTCATATTGTTGAGGATGTTGCTTCTCACATAAGGCAGGTCTTTGTTCTTTAGTTAATTATTTCTAGAAATTATTAAAGGCATACTTATACATATATGTTTTGCTAATCTTCCAGGACATTGACATCTCAACCAAGTGGATGAGTAATCACCACACATCCGTTGTCACCGCAACACCCAAACACATCTTTTTAATGTTTTAGTCTCAAAAGCTCATGGTCATCCATAAATAAAAAAAAGAAAGAAAAGCCCACCACTCAGTCCTTCTCTAAGAAATCCTATAGTACCAAAAACCCTAGCATTGTTCAAAATTCTTTATTCAATCTTCTTTAATACTTAAGAGGAAACTGTTAGCTGTGAACTTCCACAAAGCCTTGGCAAGTTACTTAATTACTGCCTTAGTTACTATTCTGCAGTAAAGACCAAGGCAACTCTTAGAAAGAATTTAATTAGGGACTTGCTTACAGTTTCAGAGGATTAGCCCATTGTCATGGCAGGAAATATGGCATGAACCATGCATGCATCTGGCTGAGGCTTATATCTGACACACAGGTAGAGAGGAAGAGAGAGAGAAAGAGAGAGGCAGTAAGACAAAGAAAGAAAGAGGGAGGGGAGAAGAAGAGGACTGAGTCTACTGAAACCTCAAAGTCCACTCCCAGGGACAACTGTTATCATTTCCATCACCCAGAGCTCTGGCAAAATGTCTAGCCACCCCAAGCACTGGCACTTCTGTGCTGCTCGTGCCATCAAGTGTTCAGGCAGTTTACATAGTCACCCAGGGCCTTCAAGCCTTCTGTGATCTTCATGCACCATGGTCACGAGATCTACCGTGACACAGATACGTAAGCCCCTGTGTGTATGCGCTAGGCAGCCTTTAAAACCTGGAGATGGATCAAAACCCAGTGCCATTGTCCTGGGCTTCTCAGCAGCCCTCATTGTCCACCATATTCAGAGAGCCCGGTTTTATCCCATGATTTTTCAGTCCCAGTCCAGCTGGCCTTGATCCTACTGCATGTGGGAGCCTAGCCTGTTTGGATGCTCACCTTCCTAGACCTGGATGGAGGGGGGGAGGACCTTGGACTGCCCATAGGGTAGGGAACCTCTCCATATGGACTGGAGAGGAAGGGTGAGGGGAGTGGGGCGTGGAGAGTGGGGGGAGGGGGAGGGAAAAGGGAGGAGGGGAGGAGGCGGAAATTTTTAATAAAAAAATAATAAAATATATTATTTTCATAAAAAAAAAAACCTGGAGATGCCCTTCCATGCTCTCTTTCTGTACCAGCTTCCTCGGGCCTGCACAGTGTCTTTCTCTCTCTTCCCAATAAAACTCTTAAAGCTGGGTGGTGCTGGTGCACGCCTTTATTCCCAGAACTAGGGAGGCAGAGACAGCCCAATCCTTGTTAGTTTGAAGCCAGTCTGATCGATAGAGCTAGTATAGAGAAACTCTGTCTCAACCCCCCATCAAAAAATAAATAAATAAATTAATTAATTAAAAAAAACTCTTAAAATGGGTTCCGCTGTTTCTGTCTGGTGATCCAGTAATTTCAGACACACCTCCCCTAACAAAGCCACAGATACTCCGCAAAGCCAAATCTCCTAATCTTTCCCAAACAGTTCCACTTACTGAGCACTAAGCTTTTAAATATTTAAGCCCATGGGGACCATTCTCATTCAAAGCACCAACATCTCAAAACACAGAGAATATAGTAAATATTCCTATTTCAGAAGTGGTGGGTAGGGAAAGAAAGTACAGGATCCAAGTCTGTGATTGTTTTGTCTTGTTTGGGGGTTTTTTGTTTTTGTTTTTGACTACAGGATTTTTGTGTAGGATTTAGCCTTAGCTGTCCTAAAACTACTTCTGTAGACCAGGCTGACCTCAAACTCACAGAGATCAACCTGTCTTTGCCTGTGCTGGGATTAAAGTCTGTCACCTTTAATCTAATTCCACCACAAAGATTTCTGACAGAATCTACAGCCAAATTAGTTTACCAGAATATGGACAAATATGAGGATATTTTGTCCCATCTGAAGCCTCATAAAGATGGGCTTTATTGTCTATATTTCTAACCACATCACACTTCTCTAAATTCCTATCAGAATTTTCCACTAAACTCTACTCATGAAGGGCCCCTCTAGCTCATATTTCTAAGTTCCAGTAGAACAGATCTTTTTCTTTTCATTCGTTTTATTCCATCTAGAACCGATAACCCATAGGATAGTGTTGGTTACCCTCAGGATGGGTTTTCCCACTAAGTAAATCCTTCTGTGGAAATGCAAGATGTGCTTTCTAATCTCAGAGGTTCTCCTCAGTCTGCTCTAAATGACTACCAAGATTAACCACACAGTGTCGAGAAGACATCCACAGCTTTAAGAGATTCACATTGGTGGAGGAGACTGTTAGTGTGAGGACTACACAGGAAGAGACTTAATATTAGCTCCCAGTTCAGTTTTGTACCATAGGAAGGGCAGACACAAAATATTTGACATCAGTGATGATTTCAAAGGAACCTATTCTTTGACAACATGTATTTCATAATAGGACTTATGCATTAAAATAATATAATTTATTCTAACGTTATAGAATCCATACAGTGTTTTCAGTCTTTTATAACATCTTGTTTTAATATCCTTGAATGATATCATTTGACCTACTTTGAATCATTTTAATGTCTGTAGACAAATAAGAAAACAGTTATATTAAAAATGGTTTATTTAACATATATTTCAGAATATATTTTCATATGAGATATTTTACATAAGACATTTGAATTATATTTTATTTTAGTGTCCTAAGATCATCCTTCCCAGTGTGTTTTGACAGCCATTTAAATTTAAATCTTTCAATAGACTGTATGTTTTCTCCAAAAATTCTCAATCAAACTGTGCTGAAGATAGATAGATAGATAGATAGATAGATAG
Organism: Chionomys nivalis; assembly: GCF_950005125.1. NCBI lineage: Eukaryota > Metazoa > Chordata > Mammalia > Rodentia > Cricetidae > Chionomys > Chionomys nivalis. Next base: position 55,341,842 of record NC_080101.1, on the reverse strand, counting down.
ATAGATAGATAGATAGATAGATAGATAGATATTGCATTGCACACTGGTGTGTATGAGTGAAGGATACTGTAAAGGTGTTATAAAAAAATTTCACTTTGTAGAATAATGGGCAGGAAGATAACTCCAGATGCTGATTTATATCATTTAAAAACATTTGATACTAAGCTAGATGTGTGGTCTGGCTGGGCCTTTATCTTTCCTAGGGAACACCAGAAAAAAAGGTCATTATATGTTTGTTAAGAGGGTTAGGAGTTTCTAGAGTTGGACTGCATGCTCACAGTATTTATTTTAAATTAATATACTGGGTGCATACTTTGCTTAGTTGCTCCTAAACTGAATTGAGATCGGTTTCTCATCAGCAAACCGTGAGTGATGAATGCTATTTCTATCTCAGGTTTAGGAAATACCTCTTCCATAAGCCTTCTCCCATTCCCTAGTGACTTTGGGTCCTATGTTGAAGATAACAGGATTTCCAAAGAATCTTGTGCTCTCTGTTGTATTGCAAAGAGCCATCATGGTCACAGTAAATTATGATGTGAGTGAGAAATAAACATGATGGTAAGCACTGAGATTCAGGGTTGTGGGTGATTTCATCCCCACCAACACACTAACTCAAATGGTGACTGAAACAGTTGGACTTGGTAACACACACAGAATCCTGGGATGAATGCCTCACACACGGTATAACTGATAAACATGTTTTCTATACTATGATTTATGTATGCTGTGCGGAGTGATGACACATTGTCATGAGGTTTTCGAAGGTAAGAAGAATAATCTATCTTTATAATTAAAGACCTAGATCCAGGCATGGTGTACACACTTTTAATCTGAGAATTTGAGACTTGGAGAAAATAAGATCAGAAGTTCACCCTAGGGTTTAGAACAAGGTAACGCCAGCCTTGGGTGTGAGTTCCTAACTTACCTTCCCATACACACAGAAGAAAATACAGATTATCAATCAGATAAATAAACTTTAGTGGAATCTATTTTACTAGAGCAGTTGTTGGGTCACACATTTGACTAATTATGTCTTTCAATTTTAAAGTAAAAATAATGGCCTGGGTAAGATAGCACAGTCTTGCAGTCCCAGAAATCAGAGGCCACAATAGAATTTTTAACAAAAAAAAAAAAAAAAACAAAAAAAAAAAAAGAGAGAGAGAGAGAAAGGATGGCCTGATTGTGGCATTAATGTATGTTTATTGTCACAAATAACTCCAAAATATAAGGGTATCTGTGTTTATTTTTTCTTTCTATCTCTCCCTCTCTACTTCTATTGCTCTACCCTTCCTTCCCAGTCTCTATTCTCCCTATATCTATTTATATATCTGTCAGTGCATATTTCCTCACCTATAGAAGCTTTCCATTCAAGGCTTAAGCATCTGGCTCTCTGGCATAAGATAAAAGTCTGTGTCTTCTAGGCGTCCTGAGATCCAAGCACCTGCAGGTTTGTTCCCTGCCTCCTGGTGGGAAACACGAACAATCTAGGTCAGCATGATTAGTTTGTGCCACAGCAGCAAAAGAAAAAAGCCAAACCTTTGGCATTTGTAATTTTGTTTGTCAGTGGCATCTCTGATGAGATTCGTGGTTTGTTTTCCCATGATTTAACTCAGCTCCTTTCCCTTGCTTATGTGAAGAAGTGGGTAATCACACCAGAAGTGATGGCTATCCAAGTGCGGTCATTCTTCTGATACTGTGGCCAGTGAACTTCAATCAGCAAATACCCAGGTTTTGCCTTGAGGTAAATGGTTCCTGTTGGAGACTTCAAGCATTGCTCTTCAAGCTGCAAAATTAATACAGATTTAAATAATCCAAATTGAGTCTTTTCTGCACTTTTTTGTGTCAAATAAAAAAAAACCAGGTTAAAATTGTATGATTTGTGCATATTCAGAATCACTAAGAATGCTCTAGAATAAATCATCTGAAACCAAAAATAGTTCCCAAGAAATGAGTGTTTATTTATTGTTTTAATGAAATATCAGTTTTCTCTGTAAGATTACACTTTCTGAGTTGGACCTAGCTTTCTAGCACCAAAGATATATGTACATATTGCAGATACTCATTAGATATTTTTCAAATGAATAAATGAAAGCTGCCACTTGCACAGTTTCTTCATCAATGAATGTCCTCATTTAGGAGTTTATTTCTAATGCAGGCTGCTCTGGGGGGAGGGCATACCAGTAGCACAAATCCAGCCATCTCGTTAGCCTTTATTGAGAGCTAAATACTTTGCTAGGACTCACTTAGTGTTTCATTTCCATTGTCTCAGATTAGTTTCTTAATAATCATCTGAAATGCATAATATTATGATACTTATTTAACAGATCAGTAAACAGGGGCTTACAAAGATTAAGCAAATTTTCCATGATTAGACTGCTGTTCAGTGGAGATTCTGGGTACTGGGCCATGTCCATTCATCTTCCCCAACACTGGTCTCACCCAGGAAAGCTCCAGTATTAGAAATTAGGTCTGTTGTTCCATTAACTCTGTGTTTGTTTCTAGGAGATTGGTCAATTTATATGAGTGATTCAGGTAGTTAATAAGCAAAGCATTTTCTTCATTCTTGGGCAGCTCTGGACTACTTGACCATGAAAGAGTCACTTGGACAAATCATTTTACTGCACGGGAATTGGTCTCTGATTTAGCTCTTCCATAGGTTTGGATTTCTAGTGTGCTGGGTAATCTTAAAGCAAGGCACTTGGCCACTTGAGTCAGAATTACCTGGATTATCTAGGCAAAATGTGTTTTGAGCTCTTGGGGACTTAATTATTGGAGCGGTTGTACAGATCTCCACTTCAGCTTGTCTCTTTAGATACCGTGACCCAGTAATTGCACTGATTTTGTCAAATTGTGGCTTCTCAGTTTTACTGTTATTCCCCTTAAGTCAAGCACACTATTGCTGTCCTTCATTTCCTAAGACGGTGGCCTTGGTTATGGTTAAGGCCAGTGTGTCTGAACATGGCTTTAAACTCCAATGAACACAATGCAGTTTTTCTCTTTTCATAAGTACAGGAGGAAAAAATAAAATTTTAATCAAATAGAAGCCAGAAGTGTATTGCAGTAGAGCCGTCTAATGGAAAAATATGAAAGGCATCTGTATATGTAACTTCCAGTCAAGGAAGAAACATTTTAAAATGTTGAAATACTTTACCTTATGTGCAAATATAATTATATAGACAAGTACATAGGTCCCTCCATTTTTTTCTGCAGATACTTTATAATAACTATTAAGAGGAACAACAGGATAAAATATAGCAGTAAAAATTCAAGGTACTTATGGCTTTCTAATTAATAGCAAAAAGACTGACACTTATATCCGGTGCAAAGACAAAAAGAATCAGGGTGTGAGTGGAATTGTCAGTACATCTGTTTCTGTCTGCCTTTTAATCCTGACTTGTGCAGTGCTCCTCGGGGTACATCTTTGATATCACATAGGTTTTCAGAAGTCAGTGAGAGCACCGTTTGCTCTGTGTCACACACTGTGACTAAATCTGAAAGAAATTACGCTCGGTCTGTGAGAGAGGCCTTAGCTGTAGTGACTGGAGTAATGAAATTGCCCAAATAAATTCTTGGAAGAGAAATTACCTTGACAACTGCCCATAAGCTCCTATTCAAAATCTTAAAATGCTAGATTGGGTAGCATCTGGAATGGATGCCAAAGTGCTGTGATGAACTTTAATACCATCGTAGATTCAATATAAATATTTTCTGGAATGCTCTAATGCAGATGTCTCTCCAAGGCTATACTGAGAAATATAATTGAATCTAATATAAAATGCGTTAAAGCCTCTTCTCTAAAAATACTGCAAATGAAAACCAGCACATTACAAAGGAAGTAACATTTCAAACAAATCTTAGCTAAAAATGGAACTGGAATTATATTCTGATTATGGTGCAAATTATTAAATTTTTACAATAGCAATGATTATTTATTGACTGCCCTTATGATTACTGACAACAACATTGCAATAACCATTGTGCTTATTCCTCCACTATATTCCAGAAAATAATTTTTAAATAATCTACTCTGCATATATTAAAACTTCATTTCTGTCTTCTGTTTGCTTTGAATGAACAAGTAGAAGCATACATGATGTGGATAGAAGGTAAATATTGACATTCTGGTCTCAAGGTTTGAAGAACTAGGCACCATTCTAAAAATATTCATTTATAAGTTAAGTGTTATTTTTATTTAAATTCTGATTTAGAGAATATGAAATTTTATTTCTTCATTATACTGTGAAAGTCTTAGCTAATTTGCCTACTGTAGTCTAACTTAGGATCTCATCAGAAGGCATTATCTTTTCTTTGTTAACACATTCTTCATAAGTTATAGGTGAAAATCTAGAAAAATCTCACGAATATTGTCAATTTGTCAGAAAATAATATTAAATATTTGCCTAAAAGGGCAATTTTTACTGTGATTATGGAGTGAATAGGCAACATACAAAGTCCTTAATGTGGGAGAATGTAGGAACCTAGAATGAATTAATACTGATTCAAGATTCAACTAGTCTGAGAGTCACTTTATCTTTACAAATTTTGTAGTTACTAAGATCAAAATTGGTGGTGAGATAGCCCATTAAGAGAGTCAGAGTTTGGTTTCTGTAAAGCGTTCTCACAATCAAAGACCTAAGATTTCGGAATCAAAGGGACTGGGTGGACAGAAGGAAACATCAGCAACGTTTCCTAGGTCTGAAAATATAATCTACCTGCTAGTTTGGAATAAGAAGCCACTTTATTGCTGCGCAAAAAGGTCTCACACCAACTTCCTGCTTGTTCATATAACAGAAAGCTTGTCTCCCTTCCTATGTCTACCCCTCAGCTCATCTGGTTCTCTGAGGACCAATGAACTTGACCCACAGTCATGATTTGATGCAAGGTGGTTTGAATGAAAGTGTGTGTCCACTCCACATCTAACTGCATCGTTTCCCTTCCATTTATCATCTTTTAACTCTTTTCCACTATTTTCTCCAGTGATTGTGGCCCTGAATTCTGATGAGTTAATCTGTGATACAATTGCTTGAATAAAAATCAGCACAGGTCCCTGAAAGTGCTTCAAACATTCGATAAGCAACTCCATTATATTTTGAAGACAGGTAATATTAAAAATGAGCAAGAATCACACGAAAGAGCTTATGTGAGCCACATAAAAAAATGGTCTGTTTATTCAACCTCCAGATTTATCAGTAGGTCTCCAAAAGCCAGCTACAAACCTAAAACAAATCACTAAGCATTTGGATAACTTCTGTGACAAAAGGCTACTTTTATGAAAAAAAAAAACTTAAAATAGATGCATTTGTTTTCTTATAACAGATCTCCATGTATCTTTATACTATGCTGTAAGTTCCCATGATTTAACACAGTCAGAAATAAATGCTATGTTTTCTGTAGGAATGATGCATCTGAAAATCCCATGGAAGAAATAGAAACTTTATAAACAATGATTCTGAAAAGAAGATCCAGACTACACTTAACTGGAGCACCTAAATACTTTTTATTAATGCAATAGTTCCAGAAGAAATTACGTAAATCTGTAAATCCTAGTTG